>NC_077233.1:89218878-89903878 GCF_027887165.1 Monodelphis domestica
ATTTTTAGTGCATCCCTTTAGCACCCCCCCCCCATACCTCATAATAATGAGTGAATATTAAGGAGCAAAAGTTCAGAAAATAAATATATTGACCAATTCTGCCAGTAGAGCAGCTTTCTACAGCCATAGTCCATCACTTCTTCTTAGAAGGGAGTGAAGTACCTTTGCAGATTTCTTCTTATGGGCCAAGCTTGGTCCATTTGAAAAATTATTTCCATTTTATACACACAGATACAGATACACACACAGAGTTTTCTGACCTCTGCTTACAACATTTTGCATCTGTTCATATGTCTTCCTGTGCTTCTATTAATCATAGTCATCATTTCTTATTTTAATTCTTCTTCTTCTACTTCTACTTCTTTTATTATTATTTCTTAATGTTTCATAACATAACGACATTCAGACACTACAACTTGCTTAGCTATTCAAGGAGAAGACATTCTTTAAAAAATATTTTAATTTATTTTATTTCCTAAGTCTATGTAAATAAATGTTTAACAATTCATTTTAAAAACTCTGAGTTTATATTCTCCCCCTCCCTCCCACCTCTCAAGAAGGTATATTTCCATATTAGTCATATTGTAAAAAAATGATTAATTTTTTAAACCTAGAAAAATAAAAGAAAGTCAAACAAAATATGCTTCAATTTGTACTCAGAGTTCATCAGTTCTCTTCCTGGAAGTGGATCACATTTTTCATTATGGGCCCTCTGGAACTGTCATGGATACATGTCTTGATCAAAGTGGCTGTCTTTTTTTTTGCGTATGTGATTTCATTGGTTTATTTTGTTGATTTCAAGAACTCCTGGAGAGGAAGTTTCCTCTATCAAAGTAGATGGCAACTACTTAGAGAATTGCATTAAGTGACTTGCTCAGGGTCACATGGCCAATATATGTGAGGATAGACTTAAAATCAGGTCTTCCTAAATGCCCAAGACCTGTCTCTAGATTTCTATCCATTAGGTAAACTAAAGTTACAGATTCCCCCAAGTCATAAGTTTAGCAACTTTGTCTAAATAGAAGTAAAGTTAATGTTGCTGGTTTTTGGTTCTTTTTTGAAAAAATATACTTTATTGCATTTTATTTTTTCAATTAATAAAGTCTCACCCCCTTTTTAAGGAAAAAGAAAAAGAAACCTCTGATAATAACTGGACATAGTCAAGCAAAAACAATTCCCACACTGTTCATGTCCAAAAACACATGTCGTGTGTATTGAATCCATCACTTCTCTATCCAGAGGTAGGTGGCATGAATCATCTAGCATGATGTGCTCTTGATAAATTCATACTAGATCTATATGATAACTAGATTTTTATAAGATAGATTTTTATCATCTTTCTCTTTAATAATACAATACATGCTAGTGGGACCTGCCAAAGCTTGTTATCTGCTACAAAGTGGCTAAGTCTTACAATTTCCTTACAATATTGCTGTTACTGTGTACAGTACATTGTTAAGAGAAGGTATTCTAAGGTCAGAGAACCTCCTAAGCACAGGCGACAGATTCAAGGGATGGCAAGCTGCCCAGTTTGGCTGAAGCATGGGAATGGGAAGGAAACTGAAATTAGTCAGACCTGAGGCCTGGGGTTGGATTTATCACAGAAGGAGATGCTATTTCTATAACACTTTCAGATTTACAAAGGTTTCCCCTCACAATAAATCTGGAAAGGATGTGGTACACTGGGCATGATAGTTATAATTTCTGCTCCTGGGAAAGCTAAGACTTGGGGAGATTGAGTTAATGAGCTACAGTCGGGTTAAAGCTGATTGGGTGTCTGATTTGGTAAGCCCCCTCTGAAGAGGGAGGGAGGCCTCCACCAGGCTGCCTAAGGAGGGAAAACTGGCCAGGGACAGAAACAGAGCACGCCAAAGCTTCTGCGACAGTGGGCAGTAGGATTGAGCCAGTGAGCAGTCGCTGTTCTTCAAGACTAGTCAAGATAGAGGCCCAGTCAGGAAGGAAGTTAGGAGAGAGAAGAGGAAGAGAAAATGTAGGGGGAAAGGAAAGGAAAGAGGGAAGAAGGAATGAAAGGGGAGAGAGACAGAGACAGAGTGAGACAGAGACAGATAAGAGAGAGAGAGAGAGAGGGAGAGAGAGAGAGAGAGAGAGAGAGAGAGAGAGAGAGAGAGAGAGAGAGAGAGAGAGAGAGAGAGAGAGAGAGAGAGAGGAGGGAGGGGAAGAGAAAGAGAGAGGGAGGGAAACAGGCAGAGACAGATAGACAGAGAGAACAGAGAGGGAGGGAGAGAGAGGGAGAGAGACAGAGAGGGAGAGAGAGGAGAGAGATGGAGGGAGGGGAGAGAGGGAGAGACAGACAGACAGAGAACAGAGGGAGAGAGAGAGAGAGAGAGAGAGAGAGAGAGAGAGAGAGAGAGAGAGAGAGAGAGAGAGAGAGAGAGAGAGAGAGAGAGGACAGAGAAAGAGAGGGAGAGAGGGAGAGAGAGGAGAGGGAGGGAGGGAAGGAAGGAAAGAGAGAGAAGAGGAGAGAGAGAGAGAGAGAGAGAGAGAGAGAGAGAGAGAGAGAGAGAGAGAGAGAGAGAGAGAAGACAAGTATAAATTATTCCCTTTCCATCTGACAGAGAAATTGATGACAGATAAAGAAATTGATGCTTGGATTATAGCTCATGTTTTCCTCACAACAACCGTGTGATATAGACAGTATAAGGGTTATCACTTGGAGAAAACCAAGACTCAGAAATGAGTTTTTCGAGTTCTCACAGCTAGTTCCATTGTCATTCCACTACTCTGGGAAGCTCAGGTACTAAGCCATGATTTGTTGATGAAGCCAGAAACGCAAGCCTAAAGCCTAGAGTGGGATCCTCCCTAATGTTGGCCTTGGCCCCAGCATGGGAGAATTGTCTCCTGCTGTTTCTTCCCCTTCTACCCCTCCTTCTCCCAAAGCATCCCAAGGTTAGGAGCTGGTCCCTGCCCAAGGGCTTGTCCCTGCCTATCACAAGATCAGACATGAGACCTTCCCTGCCCGAAGTGAGTTCTGCTCTGGGTCTTCCTGACCTTAGGATCAGGGCTCCTTAAATGGTTTGAGCTTGAACTGGGTGCTGAGCTAAAAATACCAGCTGGGAGAGGATGGGGGGTTGGGATAGGGATGCAGAATGTCCTCAGAGCAAACAGGCCAGGAAGCAGGGGCCTCAAAGCTCTCTACCCCCCCCTCCCCACCCCCAACTACCCAACCACCCACACCCAGAGCTCCCTGTCCTTGGAGCAAACCCAGAGTCTGTGACTAATAGTCTCTTTCATTTACATGTTTGTAAAGTTTTTTAGAGTCTATAAAACCCTTTAAAATCGGCAATCAAGCCATAGGGATCTCTGGTAGGGACAAGATGGGGCCAGGGTAGGGTCTTGAGGGGGATGGGAAAAGGTTGTTCTGGGAATCCCCAGGACCCTCCATTCCTTCATTCCACATTTACTGAGCATCTGTGAAACCCTTTGCAGGGCTGAGCTTTGGGAAGGCAGAGAGGGTTGAGAGGGAGTCTGGGGGAGCAGGAAACCCCCACCCTCCAGTGCCAGGGGCCAAACCCTTCCTTGATGACATAAAAGGAGGGAACTTGACTCAGTGGCTTTTAAGGACCAGCCCAGGCCAAGCTATCGCCCGTCTGAAGTATGCCGGAGAGTGCAGTAAAGGCCTTGAGAGAATACGAAGCTTGCTGGGAGCTCATACTTGGAAGGTGGCGCACAGAGGAAAACAGGACAGGGAAGCCTCCTGGAGATGACGGGCTGGTGAAGATCCAGGCTGGCATGGGGGGAGAGGCTGGCAGGGACAGATGAGGTCGCTGCAGGCAGAGAGAACAGAAGTTAGCAATAAACAGACGGACAAAAAGAAATCGCTGGGTTTGGAGTCTAGACTGTCCTACTTTGTACCTGTAAAGATGTCGGGGGCTCTTAACTTGGGGTCCATGGACCCCCAAAGGGCTCTATGAACAGATTCCAAGGGGATTTTGGGAAAGAAGATGGAAAAGCCCTTCATCTTGACATCATTTAAGATGTCTATAATGAATACAGATTTGCATTATACAGATAATTACATAACACATAATCATCATATAGAATTCATTTATATATGAATATATAATATATATAATTGGTTTCCTTTGTGATCCCAAGTACTTTATTTTATGATTTAAAAACATGATTCCGAGAAGGGGCTCATGGTCTTTGCCAGGCTGCCAACGGGATTTATAACCTGGAAAATTGTAAGAACTCCCCATCCAAATGATCTTCAAGATTTCCTCCGGCTCGAATCTCTCAGGGATTTCCCAGTTCCAGGCCTCTAAGGTCCAGCTGCCCCAAGAGCCATAGGAGGACTCAGGGCCAAGATAATGGGATCAAAGTGAGAGTCCCCTCGAGAAGTGAAAATCCTGGCAGAGGGCTTTTAAAACTCTTGCTACAATTTCTCCTGGATCCAGTCTCCCTGGATTCCCTTAATAAAGGGAATTAAAAAAAAAATAGATCTGTCAGGGGTGAGAGGCAGCGAAGATGAGGGGGGTACCCAGAGCCTCTTCCCTTTGGTACTCCCTGGCAGATGGCACCCTCTCACCTCTGAAGGGGCAGCGGTCGGTGCCTCAGGGCTTAATTAGACAGTGTCCAAGGACAGGGCACCCTCCACTCCTGACCACATCAGGTTGGCGAGGGGCCACAGAAACAGGGGCCCGTCTCCTATAGATAGGGTGCCCTTTCCCAAGCCCAGAACTAGGGACTAAGTGTTCTAGAGAGCCCTGGTTCCCAGTGTGACCAGGCTTCAGAGCTGCCCTCAGAATCAAGCCCAGGTGGTAGAGGGCAGTCGTGCAAGGCCGAGGATGAGATTGCAGCACCCTCTGCTGGTGTCTTGGTGTGGTCAGCAAAGATTTCTCAAGTCCACAAGTTTGGAGCTGTTGGGGAATAAATTTAAGTGCCTGGACTTGTCTTTGGAGAAGAAAGAGCAAACAGACAAACAAATGGCCCTCGATTTGGAGTCAGAAGACACAAGTTTGAAGCATCGCTCTGAACCGTCCTTTGCCCCAATCTCCTACGCCTCTGCCTATCAAGTGAGAGGGGTTGGGAGACCACAGGAAGGGGATGAGTGAGTGTCTGACCCTGCTGGGAAGTGAGATGGCCTCGGAAGATGTCATGCCTGCCTAAATTCCTGTTCTACCTCTCCCCCCTTGCCAGAGGCCCTGGTTTTCCCAGAACAGAAAGCTATTTATGGCTCAAAGTGATAAATGACCAAAATGTGAAGGAAAAATGGAGGGGGTCTCACTTGGAGCCTTAGTCATGCCTGGGATTGATTCCAACATGGCGCCCAAGGAAACCCAACTCTCACCCAAGAGACTGTCATGGCATCTCTGTCCGTCTGCGGTCCTGTCTATTGATCTCCCAACTGGGCCCTTGCTCCTGAGCCAAGGCAAAGCTGAGCTCTTTAAAGTCCATCATCTTTCCAAACCATGGGGGACAGAGATGTCCTGGCTCCCTTCCTTGGCCTCTCCAGGGCTTCTGCTCCCTGCCCTGAACTCCTCCTTTCTATATTCCACCTAGACAAAGTCACTCCTCCAGTCTCATCCAGTCCTTTCCTATCTCAGTGTCTTCTATGAATAAAGAAACAAACGAATGAATGAACAAATAAACTAACGAAAACCATTTTATTTTTATATTTTTAAATTTTTATTTAATTGATTAATTAAGAGAATTTTTCCATGGTTACATAATTTATGTTCTTTCCCTCCCCTCCTCCCACCCCCCCATAGCCAATGAGCAATTCAATTGAATGAAAACCATTGTAAAGTAATATTAATAATACGAATGCAGTCCTTGATCTCAAGAAGCTTACTTTTTTGTTTTTAAATTTTTTTTAAAGAAGCTTACATTCTTTTGTTTTTATTTTTTTAATTAAAAAAAATAATGATAGTGACTCACCCTGCCTTCTCTTCCACCCCCTTATCCCTCTGTGGAAGTCTCTCAGCTCAGGTGCTACTTCCTACATGATCCAGCAGTTGAAATAATAATAGTAATCATAAGTAGTTTTTTATATAGTGCTTTAGAGTTTGCAAGGTATGTGATAATGATCTCATTTGAACCTCACAACACCTTGTAAGGTAGGTGTTATTATTTCCCATTTCACCTATGAGGAAACTGAGGCAGACAGAGGTTAAGGGACTTGTCCTCCGGGTTACACAGATTGTAAGCATGGGGTAAGACTAGGATTCTGGTCTTCCAGACTCCAGGTCCTGTGCTCTATCCACCTAACTGCAGAGAGCCCTGCCTCCTCCTAGCCCTCACAGTGGTCATTGGCACGTATGTTCCTTACTCTCCCTTGGGTACGATGGAGGGAAACTGCCAGCGCAGTGTTTGTGTGAGCTTTGCCCAAAGTATAAACAGCCCGCTGCACCTTAGCGAGGGGAGAAGGCATAATCTTCCAGATTATGCTCTTCTCTGGCAAACTCCGCACTAAAGCAAATATCTTCTGGTAGAACCAAGGGCTTTGGAGATAACAGCATTCAGATTGACTTCTTCAGTTTCTAATCTGGCAAATCTCCAGGAACAACACATCAGTGATGAGGAAAAACAAAGTAAGTTGGGATAATGCTGGCAGCTAAGGGGTAATAGTAGATATAGAGTGCCCGGTCTGGAGTCAGAAAGCCTGGCCTCAGACACTTACTAGCTGGGTGATCCTGGGCTAGTCACTTATCCCTATTTGTCTCAGTTTCCTCATCTGTCAAAGGAGCTGGGGAAGGAAAGGGAAAACCACTCCAGCCTCTTTGCCAAGAAAACCCCAAATAGTGTCTCAAAGAGTCAGACACAACTGAAAAAGACTGACCAGCAAAAATGTGAATACTATTTAAAAAAACCAACAATTGGCCTTAGGAACAAGAGAGGAAGCACTTGGCTTGGCCCACCGATTTAGTGAAGTCAATAAAAGATTCAATTGCAAATAGAAACTTTTGGGAGGCGTGACTTAGTACAAAGTGAGGTATTTATAATAAAACATCATATTTATATTTCATATAAAAATGATATTTATAATAAAATAAACATATTTATTAATATATCAATAATTATTTTAGTTATGATTTATATTATTATGTTATTGTATATTATTTCATATTATATCATTTATATTATAAATATAAAAATTAATATATTAATAAAAATAAATAGTATTTATTAAATTCTCGTTTCCCCAACAGACATACATACAAGGAATATAGCAACTTTTCAGGAGACATGACAGCTTGCTTTATTGAACATCAATTAAACTCTAAAGATTAAAACATGCTATGTACGTTATTTCATTTGATCCTAACAACCCAGTGAGGAAGGGGATGAAAATATCATTATCTTCCTTTCAAAAGGAGGGAAAACTGAGGTTCAGAGGTCCCATGGCTAGATGCAGTCCTCTGACTCCAAATTCAGTGCTCTTTCTACAGAGCAGGAAGGATCGGCAGAGGTTCTCTTTGCCTATCCCTACAGGACAGTTTTTCTCCATATTTACTGGTTTGGGATGAGGTAGGAGGGGCAGGGTGAGGGAGGGGAGGTGTTCAAGTCCTCCTTTGGGACCGTAAGGAATATTTCTGTGGCAGGAGAACAAACTGCACACCCTCCCCTCTTCAACATCAGCACCAGTGAATGGGCCCCAGACAGGGATAACGATGCTTTCACAGGAGAGCCAAGAATCTGGGACCCTCCAGTGTCTCTCCTGGCCCTGAGCATCTTGATAGCAAGAAGCTGGAGAAAAATCATCATTGCCTCCATCCCCACACTCCTAGGAGGACAATCCAGCCTCTTGTTGCATCGTCGACATCCTAGAAAGATGGATTTGCTAGAATCTCCCATGAACTGGAGGTTTCACACATTCTGGGTGCGCCTACTGCCAGGATCTCTCGACTTGTGGATGTGTAGGAACCGGGGTCTAAAAGAATGAGAAGAAACAAGGCAGGCACTAGCAAGATTGCCCCGGAACATCTCTGCCTGAGTGCACAGACACTGGGGCTCCCCGGAAGGACCCTCCTTGGAGAGACGGACTGCCTGAGCAGACAAAGCAGATGCAAACAGCCTGGGAGAACAGATGCCCAGAGCTTGCAGGTCCAGAGCTCAAATCCACCCTGGATGGTCAAGAAAACAGAAGTTAACAGGGACCAGGCAGGCGTGGAGTTGTTCCTCAACTCTGAATGGAGAAAAACTCTTCCTTGGTCCGAGACTGACCCCTGCCTGGCTCCAGGACTGAGCCTTGATCATGGTCACTGGAGGACTCACAGATGACTGATTTTAGCTACAAAACTGACTAGCTGAGAGTGGGAATAACTCATCTCCTTTGCCGGAGACCGAACTTAGAGTAAAAGGTGCAGCGACAAAGTCAGGAGCACAAGGACCATACAGGAATGGTCCAGTGACTGATGGTATTCACAGGGGCTGGACAGGAAAGAAGGGATGGAGGACTAGGAGGGTTTAGCGGTGCAAAGTCTTACTTGCCACAAAAGTCGACGTGTGTAGCCAACAGAGAGAGACCCAGGTCAGGGTGGCTTTGTAACCATTTCTCAACTAGCTCTGGATGCCGAGGGTCAACTTCTAGGAAGATGCTTCTGCAGAGAGGGAAAGAAATGGTGAGAGAGTTGATTAGAAGACGCTGGGTCTGGAGTTAAGGAGACTGGAATTCGATTCCTAATTCGTCCACTTATTTCCTAGGTGACTCTGGGCTGGAGACTCAGTTTTTGACCTCCGTAAAACGAGGATAACAATACCTAACATTTCTTCCCAGATAGGGACATTCTTTGTCAATTTGAAAGTGCTAAGGACGTCTCAGAGAGACCAATGCCTTTTTTTAATGGCTTGGGATAGTGCAGCCTTGCCCGTGAAGATGCTGGTGAGAGACTAGCTCTCTTCAGCATAAACTCAGCTCCTTTGTTAAAGGACCTTCCAAGGAGGAAGGTCATGGGGCAAAGTGATACTGACTTGGTCCATATTCTAGAGTGACAGAGTTTAAAGGATAGATGAACCCCAGCTTCCTCTCCTGCTGAAATGAAGATAATAATATTTGTATTCCCTTCCTCACAAAGTAGTTAGAATCAAATGAGATGATGCACATGGCATGTTTTGTAAATTCTAGAGTTTAATTAACGTTAAACAAAGATGAGCTGTCATCATTACTTTCTCTCTCTCTCTCTCTCTTTCCCCCACCCCCCAATCCCTCATCTTCCATATTAGAATCAATACTGTGTTTTGGTTCCAAGGGAAAAGAGCAGTAAGGGATAGGCAATGGAGGTTAAGTGACTTGCCCAGGATCACACAGCTAGGACATGACTGAGGTCAGATTTGAACCCATCTCTTAGGCTTGGCTCTCAGTCCACTGAGCCACCTAGCTGCCTTCATGACTATGCCTCTTGAAAAGTTTTATGACGGATTACTCAGCTATCAGTAGTGATTCAAGACAATTCCAAAGGGTTCCACTTCCAGAGAGAGAACTGAGGAACTCTTTATTTCTCTTGCTTTTCTTTTTACAACCTGGCGAATATGGAAATATATTTTACATGAGTTCACATGTATCACTGTTATCACATTGCTTGCCTTCCCAGTGGGTCATAGGAGAAATGAGAGGAAGGGAAAGAATTTAGAACTGAAAATTTAAAAAATATCAATGTTAAAAATAAATCACAAATTAATTTATTTTTAATTCTCATAGGGCATTTCATCCAACTCTCTCATTTACAGATTGGAAAATTGAGGTCTAAGGAAATCCTTATGATTCCTCCAGTTTTAAAATTTGATGCTCCCTGGTGGCATACAGAGTATTGATACAATAAATATATAGTATTAATTCTAATAATATAGGGGGGGGAAATTCTATGCTTCCTAAAGGAAGTTTATGAACCAAGATTGTAAAAGAGAAGTCAGTGGGCAGAATCGGGAGTTGAATTCAGCTCTCCTGGCCATCAGCTCAGGCTTTTTTCCATTCTGTGCTTTGATATCTTAGGTCATGATTAGGGGTGGCAGAGCATAAGGGTAGGCAGTGGAGAAACCTATCATCCCAGGTGGTCCTGACTGGCCTTAGGCCTGGACAGAATCTTTTCAATGGAGAGATCTCCCATGAGGCATCCCCTTAGGATGGGGGAACAGTGGGGGACTTACCCCAGAAAACTCCCACCCTGTTCCTTTCTCCTCGTACCCTGAGTCTTTCAGCAGCATGGGAGCCTGGGACAGGATCTCTCTTATCACACTCATGCCATTCTCTCCTCCATCCAGACTGTCAGTATCTTCATAGCTGGAGCAAGAAAAACGAGAAGGGGGATTCCTGGAGTTTCCTGTGGCCTGGGCTTGAAAGATCGGGGCCAGACCACTCCTCGATCTGCTCAGTCAGGCTTCATGACCTTAAGCTGCTTAGTTTGATGCTAAAATAGACCCCAGGGCTAAAGGACTGAGGCAGCAGATCAGAAGAACCCCCCAAGGAAGCCAGAGAACTCGATTCCTCAAAGGTCTCTCTGGCCCTTCAGATGACATCTTCCCGAACTCCAGAAAATTAACCAAGATGTCCCTATGTGCTTCTTATTTCCTCCCTCCTGTTATTCGGGACCCTCCTCCAGGGATGGTAAGATACACGTACCTGAGGATCTCTGGGGCCAGTTGCGCCATGTCACAATGGAAGATGTAGGGGGGATTGCTGACCACAAAGTCCACTGGCCCCCATGGAAGGAGCTGCTCCCTGTTCACTCCTGTATCAGGAAGGAAGATTCCTCAGTTCAGGGCTGGACAGCACCCAGCCTATGGCCCACTGGATGAGGAGCCATAGATAGGCAGGTGAGGTAGGCAAGAAATAACACTGGATTTGGAATCAGAAGATGGGCAGTTCAAATCCCTGCTCTGTCGCTCTCTTCCTATATGCCTTTCCAAATGGAGTTGGACTTAATGATGACTAAAAACTCTTCTTTCTCTAAGTTTACAATCCTATAACAGTTGGCAATGATATAGTGTCTTAATGTTTACAAAGAATTTTCCATTTATAATATTACTTGATCCTCACAACAACACTATTAGGTGCAATTATCCCTTATTTTATAGGTGGGGAAACTGAGACTAAAAGAGAGTGACTTGGCCAGGGTTACACTGCTACGAAGTCTCTTAGGCAGGTTTCAAACACAGGTCTTCCTGATTCCAAAGTAGGGCTTTTTCTATGATGACACATTGCCTCTCCTTCTATAAATTGAGGAGACAGCTCCATCTTGGATCATCAGTTCCCTCCTATTCCCATCAGAAACTGTGCCTCTCTCTTGACTAGACTTGTATTTTTAGGTGCAGGACTCTTGAAGGGCCAGGCCCCACTTTATAGGATGCCTACATGGCATAGCATGGAGCAGAGGGTCACAGAATCATAGGATGGAGACCTAGAGTGGATCTTAGACATCATCTACTCCAGTCCCGAGGAGGCTTGCCTAAAAGAATACCAGTAGCTGGATGTCAGAGCCAAGATTTGAATCCATGTTGTGGGACTTTGTAAGCCAGCCTTGCAAACAAGTAACCAAGATTTACTAGCCCCCAAACCCTGTTTTCCCAGATTGTCCAATCCCCAAGAACTATATAAAGGGTAGAGCCTTTTTTTTAATGTCCTAAAGAGCTAGAATCAACTCTTGACTTTTTATGCCCATGAAGGGAAGAGCAATATTGTGTACAATCCAAAAATTATGTAGAGGGGAGGGATTTTAGCATTTACATTCAAACAAGTTTGTCTCTAACATTTATAGCATTTTACACTATGTAATAAAACCATACTATTAAGATCTAGCTGGGGAGAAGCCCCATAACTATTGCATTTTTCCCTTCTACAACTCAAATCTTCTCTCCTTCCTTGCTTTCCACTGGGAATGAATAATATGACTCCTTTGGTGAAAGTAAAAGCACCAAAAGAAAGCTGAGCCGGCTAGAAGATTGCTAGTATGCAAAACAAGTGGTGGAAGGGAAAGGAAAAATAATTGTTTGGCAAGGGTAAACAAAGGTCTTCTTTTTAACAAACATATTACATATCTGGGGAAACAAGGACACAACAAAATAATACCTACCCTCAAGGAGCTTACAATCCCCTGGATGACCATAATATGTATGAGGAGAAGGATAAGACCAGGTGATTCAGGGCTGGAGGCAGTGCTAGTAGCAGGGGAGCCATGATGGACCAGGGAAGGCTTCACCTAAGCTAAGCCTTGAGGGTGTGCAACCATAAATGGGTTAAGAGGAGTTGTTAATGTAATTAAGAACCTGAAAGCAAGAGTTCCAGGTATTTAGCCATATATTGGGGAGAGACCCCAATGGAGAGATCCAAGAGTTGGCTGTATCTGCCAGGATACTGAGGACAAAGTGAGAGAGGGAAGACAGAGGAGAAATCCAGAGAATGTACCAGAGGTGATATCATGGCGGACAATCTGGATCCTATCTTCTAGGTGGAGCCTGTGGGGAAGAAAAAGAAAATAATAGGGTGAGGAGTGTGCCTCACATTGCATATGCTCATAGACCCAGGACAAACACAGACATCATAACATCAATACATGTATTTACACTATTGAGTAGATGTGTCCATATAGAGGTAATAATACTAGCTAATAGTTTCTTGGGCTTTAAGGTTTGCAAAGGATTTTACATATCTCATTTGATCTTCACACCAACCCTGAAAAGGTAGGTATTATTTCCATGATTCTATAGATGAGGAAACTGAAGCTGAGGGGTGAAATGATTTAGTCTAAGTGTCTGAGGCAGGATTTGGAATCAGAAGATGGGCAGTTCAAATCTCTGCTCTGCTGCTCTCTTCCTATATGCATTTCCAAATGGAGTTGGACTTAATGATGTTTGATATTCTATCAACTGTGCCACATGGACACATACAATGCCTACAGCTTTATAGGTCATGTCACATGACAGCTTGATTGACATCTGGGTGGCTATGGCCACCTATAGCCAGCCTAATTTACCTCCAAAGTCCCAGGATGTACCAAGGAGGGGACAAGAACAAAGCACCTCCTGTGTCTCAAGTCCATCAAGACAGAAAAAGTAATCTAAGGCTGTCTAAATTTTAGAATTACAAATGAGAATCATAAAATGTTAGAGCTGGGAAATGTTAGAGCTGTTAGACCTTATAGACTATTTTTTTTCATTTTTACAGAAAGAGAAACTGAGGCCCAAGGTCACACAGTGAATCAGTACTAGGACCTAGGCTGCCTCCCACATATCCTGTCTTGTCCCTAGTTTCAGTGGGGAAGAGCCAGAGACTTGTTAGCACCCAGAGCCTCTGGCCAAAATAGTCAGAAACCAACCAAAGTCCAAAGAGGCAAGAGTACCAGCAAACAAAGATAGAGGAGGCTTAGGTTGAGCCAAGGTATGATGGAAATGGCAATCCAACAAAGAGTTCCATACAACTAAATCTCAGGATCATTTCATCCATCTTATAACTGAACAAGAACACCATCTCCAACATGCCTACCACGTAGATGCCAGATTTTACTTGAAGTCTTCCAGGGAAGGGAATCTGCTCTACCTCATGAGGCCATTTTGATAGCTTATTGGGAAGCATATTGATAAGTTGTTGGGAAGTTTTTTTTCCTAACTTTGAGCTTAAATCTACAGTTTTAAATCTAAGATCACAATATTTAGTCACAATTCAAAACCAGATAGCATCACTGGAAGGACATTGGTCTTTAAAAAAGTGGCAGGGAGGAGCTTGGAAATACTAAAAGGATGCACATTTTTCCAAATGCACTTCAGGCTTTCTTCTTCCAGTTTGTTTCTAGGTCTAAACTACTGTGCATTAGTGGACTAACCCAATGGACTGCCCATTCAGTTGAATGTAATAAGCTTGGCAAAGTGAATTCTTCATTTGGTTTGTTTTGCATGGGTGGTTATAGTTCTCTATGGGTGCTTGGGGACTAAATGTAATTGGTTCTGTAAACAACAAATAGAGGAATCAATAGAACCTCTTCATCAATAGGAAATCCACTTTCATCTTGGATTTTGTACAGAACTATCCCCTAAACACTGGCCATCAACTTTGATGAGCATATCACGAAACTCAGCAAACTCTGAACAAATTGTGTCTTGACTGAACAAGTAAGCAAGCATTTAAATATGTTTTTATTGATGTCTTTTGTCTTGCCACTAGTATATTTCTCCCTTTCCTTCACTCCATATGACAAAGAATATTTTAAAGACCAAAAAAAATGGAAAAAAATGAGCATAACTGATCAACATATCAAAAAAAGTTTGAAGATATGTGTAATGTGTCATACTAGTGGATCTCCCTCCCTATCAGAATCTTAGGGTAATAATGTCTTCTCATATCTCTTCTTTAGGGCTATGCTTGTTCTTTTTAAATTTACAACATCCATTTTTTTGGTTGCTCTGTTCATTTACACTGTTGTCATTCTGTAAGTTGTTTTGACTCTACTTCATTTACTTTTATGTTTTTCCATGCTTCTCTGTATTCATCATATTTGTCATCTCTTAGAGCACAGCATATTTTATTACTTTCATGTTCCTCATTTTGTTTACTGATTTCCCAATTGTGGGCATCTTTTTTGTTTCTGATGCCTTGCTACTACAAAAAGTACTATGGTATATATTTGGGTATACATGAGGATTTTCTTATCAAGGACCTGTTTGGCATATAAAGCCGGTAGTGGAATTTGCTTCCTATTTCCTTACTGGGTCAAAGGGTAAGGACATTTTGGTCACTTTATTTGCATAACTTCAAATTGCTTTCCAGAATGGTTGTACTGATTCATAGTTCCATCAACAATGCTCTCATTTGTCTATCATCCCACAACTCTTTCAATATTGACTATTTTCATCTTTTGTCATCTTTGCTAATTTTCAGAGTATAAAGTGAAACTTCAAGGTTGTTTTGATTCACATTTCTCTTATTAGTGTTTTGGAGCATATTTTCCTCTGGTGGTTAATAGTTTGCAATTCTTTTTTTTTTTGAGAACTGTTTGTTCATATCCTTTGATGACTTATCTATTGAGGAAAAGCTTTTAGACTCTCTCTCTCTCTCTCTCTCTCTCTCTCTCTCTCTCTCTCTCTCATTTGGATACCAAACTCATAGATTTCCCCAATTCAACCACTTCCCTTCTTATCCTAGATGCATTCATTTTATTTGTGCAAAAGTTTTTCAGTTTCCTGTAGTCAAAACTATCTCTTTTGCCCTTTGTATCTTGTTTGGTTAAGAAAATGCCTCCTGTCCATAGCTGTGAAAAGTATATGACCTACTTCTCTTCTAGTTGTGCGTGTGTGTATATGATAGTGATCTTTAATATTATGGTTATATATCCATTTGGAGTATACTGCAGAATATGGTATAAATATGGTATAAAGTATTGGTTTAAGACTGATTTCTGCCAGACTGCTTTCCATATTTCCTAACAGTTTTTATCAAATGGAGAATTCTTTCCTAAGTAGCTTATGTTTTCCAACTTATTGAATAGTGAGTTATTGGGCTCCACTGTTTCTGATTTTCTCTTGTCTAATCTGTTACACTGATCTACTTATCTATTTTGTTAACCAATATCAGATAGTTTTGAATTATTGCTGCTTCATAATATAGTTTAAGGTTTCAAAGTGTTCTTTCCCCTTCATCTTTACTTCTTTTCATTATTTTCTTTGATATTCCATTGATATTTTATTTTCCCAAATTAATTTTATTATTATATCAAGTTCTACAGAATATCACTTTGATAATTTTATTGATATAACATTAAAATAGCAAAATAATTTTGTTAATATTACTTTTATTATATTGGCATGGCCCAGCCATGAGCACTGAATATGATTCCAGCTAATTAAATTGTTCTTCATTTCTTTAAGGAACATATTGTAACAATCTATACAAGTCTTTTCTGTGCTTTGATAAATTGATCTCCAGATATTTTTATGCATCTCATAGTCATTTGGAATAGAATTTCCCTTTCTGCTGTTTCTTCTTGGATTTTGTTATTATCATACTAAATTATATTAATTATATTAAAATGCTGTTGATTGGGGGGTTGTTTTGTAGTTTGAGATTTTGCTGAAGTTATTGTCTCAATTACCATCTCTGCTGATACTCTAAAATCTTCTAAGTCACAATGTTGTCAACAAATAGGGATAATTTTGTCTCTTCCTTATCTATCTTTATGTTTTAAAATTTCTTTCTCTTCTCTTTACTAGTATTGCTAGCATTTCCAGAATAAATGAAAATGGGAAGAATAGCCATTCCCAAAGGAAGTAAATACTAAGCTTCTACTATGCACTGCCCCTTGTACTGAAGACACAAAAATAAAAGCAAGAAGAAACTTAGGGTCTAGAATTCTGCTATGTGATTCTTTTTTTTTTTAATCTTTACCTTCTGTCCTAAAATCAATACTAAAAATTGGTTCCAAGGCAATGGGAATTACGTGACTTGCCCAGCTAGGAAATATCTGAGGCCAGATTTGAACCCTGGGCCACCCATCTCTAGGCAGAGCTTTTAATCCACTGAGCAACATTATCATGGTGCTGCTCCTTATCATGGAATTCTTAATGAGTTTAACATATGCAAGCAGAAAACCTTGTCCAGGAGCTCCTAAGGTTGCTCATTCAAATGATTTATGTGTAGGCACTGTAGATTCTCATATTCTCTACAAATTTCAGCTGTGGAAGGTATTCAGCTATTGAGTTCCTTCTAGTCCCTTCTCCTGTCTTTAAGTGTCAAAAAGAGGGAGCAGCTGGATGGCTCAGTGGATTGAGAGCCAGGCCTAGCGATGGTAGGTCCTACTTTCAAATCTGACCTCAGACACGTCCCACCTGTGTGACCTTGGGCAAGTCACTTGACCCCCATTGCCTAGCCCTTACCACTCTTCTGCCTTGGAGCCAATACTCAGTATTAATTCCAAGACAGAAGGTGACAGTTTAAAAAAATGTGTCATAAAGATATTACATTATTTTAAAATTGTTCATTTTTTTATGTTGCCTCCTTAATCACCCTCTGTGGTCCTTTCTATTCTTTTAACTTGTCTTTCTTGAGCCCAGAAAGCCCTCAAAATCATGGCACCTCCAACAGAAAAAATAATATTTATGTATGCATTTGTTCAGATCCAGTATTCCAAACTTCCTATTAAGTTCCACCACCACTTCTTCCTCCTGGTACTACTGGGTACAAGGTAATAATTTCCAAATGACAGTGGCTTTACGATTGTCACTGAGGAGAACAGATAGCTACAGAAACACCAGCAGATTTCATTTATAGCAGAGATTCTTCACCTTTTTGTTCGTCATAGAATTCTTGGCAATTTGATGAAAACATAGGCCTCTTCTCGGAACAATTTTTTTAAGCACATAAAATAAATTCATAGAATTACAAAGAAAGTCAATTATTCAGAAGTACAGTTATCTAGTTTTTTAAAAAAAAAACCTTTCCCCTTCTGTCTTAGACTCAATACTAAGTATCAGTTCCAAGGCAGAAGAGTAGCATGGTATAGGCAACTGGGGCTATATGACTTGTCCAGAATCACACATCTAGGATGTGTCCGAGGCCAGATTGGAGCCCAGGACCTCCCATATCCAGGCCTGGCTCTCGATCCACTGAGTCACCTAGCTGCCCTCGTCTATTTTAAAATTCAAAGAGCATTGGTTAAGAATCTTTGATTTATAGGATCATAAGATTTAGCTCTAGAAGGAACCTTAGAGAACATCTTGTCCACCCTTATTTTACATAAGAGGAAACTGAGATATCTAGGACTTGACCAAGATAATGAAGCTAATAAATAGCCAAATCTGAATCCCCTGACTTCAAAACCAGTGCTCTTTCTGCTATACCAACTTGTTCTACTTTGTGTCTGTCCTTTCGATTTCATCCACAATGCCCTGGGGATGATCTGGCTTTGCTGGGTTACATGTCAAGTTCCTTACAGGCTTGTTTTCCTCCTCTCTCCCTTTTACCTGCCTTGTGGCACAAAAATGCTTATAATCTTGTGGCAATTTCCTTCCTGCTTTGCAAAGTCTATAATCTAAACCAGCATTGCCCCTGACTGCCAGTCATTCTTAACCAGCAAGCAGAAGAAAAATTTGCTGTTGCAGGAAATTTCTGGGTTCTTTTAGCCATTATTAGTGGCTGACTATTTTTAACTGGTTAAATTTCTCTAAGAAACAAGCACTCTGTTTATAATCTACTCCTCAAGATTATTATAGAGAGTCCTACATAAGTGTGGAGAATGTTGTCACTTTTGTCCATTTCCCACGTATCCAAAGAGGTCATTGATGAGAAGAACCTCATATATACCCCAAATATATACAGCAAAGAACTGTAAGCAAAAAAGATGCCCAACAATAAGGAACATGACTATAATGAAATATTATACATTTCTCTATTCTATGCCCTTTCTACGATGTGGTGCCCCAAATTAGACACAAATCATAGTGAAAGATTGAAGCTTGAGGATTATTACCAAGCTTAGCAAGCAGTTTTTATAACAATGACAACAATAACACCAACTATACAAAAGTATCTGTGATTTCATTATGATAGGGGAACTTCTAAGTAGACTATGAATACTGGCATAGATTATAACCCCTCAGTTTGGATAAGTCTTAGTAGATATGACTTAGGTAGTTGCCTAAAGCCTAGAAAATTAATTTGACTAAGTCATGTACTAAATGGTGCAAACAGGATTTGAACTCTTCTTGACTCCAAGTCCAGCATTCTATCCACTATGTTGCTGCTATGATAATACCATGAGTGGTTATTTACAGAGCACTTTAAGGATTATGAAGTGCTTGACATATACATCATGTTTATTGAGTCTCACAACAACCTTGGGATGAAGTGACAGCTCAGGAGAGGTTACATGACCTGCCTATGGTCACCCATCTGTTAAGAGTTGGAGGCAGGATGGAACACCAGATTTTCCTGACTCTGGATCCAACACTCTATCCATGACACCATATTATTTTTCTTTATGGGCTTTAAAAAATGCTTCATTAGAGGGCAACAGGGTGGCTCAGTGAATGGAGAGCCAAGTCTAGAGATAGGAGGTCCTGAGTTCAAATTTGACCTCAGACACTTCCTAGCTGTGTGACCCTGGGCAAGTCACTTAATCCCACTTGCCTAGTCCTTACCACTCTTCTGCCTTGGAATCAATACACAGTATTGATTCTAAGATAGAAGGCAAGGGTTTTAAAAAAATAAAATAGAATAAAATGCTTCATTCCTATTATGAATCCTCACTTTCCTTGTGAGCTCTAAGAATTCAGTGCTGGGGCTGTCAATCAACTAGGGAATGGCTAAACAAGTTGTGATATATGATTGTGATGAAATGCTATTGTGCTAGAAGAAATGATAAGCAGAATAATTTTGGGAAAATCTGGAAAGACGTGCATGAACTGATGCAAAGTGAATGGAGCAGAAGCAGAACAACACCGTACACAGTAGCAGCAATATTTTTTTGACGAATAACTGTAAATGACCTAGTTATTCTCAGCAATGCAATGATCCAAGATAATTTCATGATGAAAAATGCCATCTGCCCTCCAAGAAAGAACTGGAGTCTAAATGTAGACTGAAACATACTCTTATTGTTTCTACTTCTTCTTTTTTTGTTTGAGATCTCTTCCACAAAATGACTAGCATGGAAAAATGTTGAACATGGCTGCACATGTAAAATATTTATCAGGTTGCTTACTGTCCCAGGGAGTGGGAAAGGGTGGGAGGAAGTAATGGAGGGAAGGCAGAAAGGATGGAGAGAATTTGGAACTAAGAATTTAAAAAATAAAAACAGAAAAGAATGTAAGCTTCTTTAATTTTTTTAAAAACAAATGAAAGCAATATAAGCTTCTTTAAAAGTTAAAAAAAAAAAGTAAGCTTCTTGAGATCAAGGACTGCATTCCTCTGATGTGTACCCAATTCAGAGTTCTCAGCCTCCCTTTTCCTATTACTACTTGTACCCTATCTTGATTCTAGGTTCTAACATCTACTTCCTCTTTTCCTTCTTCCCCTTTAGAGTTTGGTCAGGAGATAAAATAGAGCTGTCACTGCCAAGGAGAAGGCGATCAAGAGTGGAGCAGAAGCTGGATGAGCCCTGCTGGGGATGCTAGAGGGGAAATGCCTTTGAGGTACAGGATGGGACCTCTCAGCAATTCAGGCTTTCTGAGGTCCTGCTCTCCCCACTATTCCCCAATTCTGATAGGGAGGTGGATGCTCCCAAAGAACCACAAACCATGCTACAAAGCCCTCAAGGCCTTGAATGCAATGTCTCCAACCCTCTGCCCTTGGTCCCCAGCTCATGCCTCCTGTCTGCCCTCAGTACCTCTGAGCATTCTCTCTGGTGAGCTGTACGGCCTCTTCCCCTTTGTCCACTGCAACCACACGGCTCTGGCAACAGGACAGAAATAAGGAGACGATTAGCTTTATTCTGCTCTGGCCTAGAAGAAAGAGCTAGGACCAATGAGGAGGAAATTAGAGAAGGGCAGACTCGAGCATGATGTATGCAGAAATCAATGACACTGCTTATAAAAGCTACTACTCTTAAAGGAAAATGGACTGCCTCTGAAAGCCATGAGTTCTCCAGCTTCGGATGACCACCATTTGGGATGGCATAAAAGGAATCGATCCTCAGGAAGGGGATGAGCTGGATGATCTCTGGAGTCTTTTGCAGCTGAGAATCGATCTAAGAATTATCAGGAGATCAACAGGATGAACGCTATAATGGCTTCAGAGGACTAATGTTGAAACAGGTCTCCCCCTTGCTAGAAAGACAATTGGTGGACCACAGGGGAAGAATGAGGCATTTGCTTTTAGACCTGACCAAGGCATTGATTTGTTTTGTATTGATCTTACTGTTCTTATTTGTTGGTAAAGGAGGGATTTATTGGGGATGGGTGGAAAATGACTCATAGAGAAGTTAAAAAAAAGGAAAGGGCATCTATTTAGCCATGTAATTATATATAAATACACATAACGAGTGTATATACATTTGTATGTGCACTGTATGGTGTATATATATATACACACATATGTATATGTGTGTGTATATATTTGTGTGTGTAAATATATAAATATACATACATACATATATATATATATATATATATATATATATATATATATATATAGTAGTAGTAGTAGTAGTAGTCTCTCGGTAACCGAGGATGACTATTGTCTTTGTGTGTTTATGTGCACTTGTGCAAGAAGATTTAAGTGGAAAAGTCGATGCACAGAGACAGTCCCACTCTCTCGGCGTTGGAAGCCTGGGTCCAGTGGCACGAAAAGTCGTTACCCCTGGAGACTTCCTCAGTTGCATTGGGTGGCCGTGTTGTCTTTTGTGCTCCAACACGCCCTAAGCACTCCACAGTGCCTTGCTGCGTCGCCATCTCAGCCGGTTCAGGTTCATTTGAACCTTCTTATTGGTTTCTTTATGTGTGTGTGTGTGTGTGTGTGACTCTTTGGGTCCAGAGGCAGGGGTGGGAGGGCTCACCTGGGTCAGCTTGCTCAGGAGGCTGAGGGCAATGGCCCCAGAGCCACAGCACACATCCAGGATGAGTGGGCAGGAGTGGGATTGATGGGCTAGGGTTCTTTTTCTTCGGAATTCTTGGCATCTCTGGGATTGCTCATGAAGGACTAAGTTGACCAGCTCCTACAAGGTGAACAGGAAATGTAACTTAGCTCCTGAAAGAAAGACAGTGGGCAAAGGGGGATGTGATACTGGCTAATATCCCTCCCCCCAACTCCCCCCCACCCCACCGAAGTAGTCTGAATAGAGGCCGGGTGACATGCTTCTCAATGCAACCTAATGTTACCTTAGCTTTGCTGTCATATCACACGATTCATATAGAGCTTGCAGTCCCCTAAAACCACCAGATCTTTTTCAGATTCACTACTGTCTAGCCAGACTCCCCCAGTGAGAATGGGTTCCCCCATTTAGCATCATTCTCGATTCCCCATTTACCCTTCCACCAAATAACCAATGGGTGACCAAGTCTTGTTATTTCTACCTCTGCAATGGTTCTTGCATCTGGTTCCTCTTTTCTCTGCTCACACAGCCTCCACCTTATTTCAGGACCCCATTTTCTTTTCTGTGGCCTGGAGGCAAGACCTTTATTTAATCGGTCTTCCTGTCTCAAGTCTCTTCCCTCTCCATCTATCCTCTGCAAAGGTGAAGCATAGTCTCTCCACTTCAGTGATTCCCTAGATAAACTAGGAATTTTGTACCAGTCTTTTTCCTTATGATCTCTTTGGGGTATAAACCCAGCAGTGCTATGGCTGGATCAAAGGGCAGGAAGTTATTTAAAGCTCTTTGGGCATAGTTCTACATTGCCTTCCAGAATGGTTGGATCATAGGAATTCTTTTCTATTTGGCATTTGAAGCTCTCACAACTTGATCCTGATCCTAACTTACCTTCCCAGCATTCCTGTACATGATGACCCTTCCTTCATTCTCCATACTATTCAAAATAGCCATCTTCCAGCTCCCCATCTCTGCTCAAACACCATGAAGCCTTTCCTGATTCCTCCTAGTTGCCTCTCCCTCCCCAAACTATCCCTTATTTGTCTTGTATTTAATGTATGTGTGTGTGTGTGTGTGTTGCCTCCCCCAAAAGAATGTAACTCCCTTGAGGGAAGGGACTTTTAACCTTAGTACTTAGTAGTATTATTTCTATTTTACAAATGAAGAAACTGGGGCTCAGAGAAGCCAGATTCTAGAACCCTAAAACACAGTTTATGAGACTCAGATTCAAATCCCCAAAACTCCTGATGTCAAGGGCAGCATTTTTCTCCATTCTACTAGTGGCCAAAGCCAGGTGTATGATTCCTGAGCATATATAATAATAGCTCACATTTCTTTTTTTTTTTTTTACCATTTGAATAGCTCACATTTCTGTGGCACTCTAAAGTTTAGAATCCTTTTCTCAGAACTCTGGAAAAGGATATAGAAAGATTACTGTCCTATGTTCCAGGCGAGGAAACAAAGATTCCAAGACATTAAATAAACTTGCTTAAGATAAAACAATGTACAAATATAAGAGCAAGAAAATGAACCTAGGAAAATGAACCTCTTCCCCTCTGCCATCTTGTTGTTCTCACCCCTGTTGTGCCCATCTTTCCAGTCTCCTACCCAGATTTACCTGTGGTGTTCCCCAACTAGCCAGAGAGAAAAAGACACACTAGCAACACCAGGGGGTGACAGACATGGTGCCAGTCTGCTCAAAAAAATCAAGATGCCCTGAGCAGGTGGTAGAGTTGGCACAAAGGCAACTGTGGGCAGTGGCATACCACTCAGGGCTTGCAATCATCAACAGCTGCCAAATTACTTTCATCTGGTATGTTGGGGTCACTCCTCTGGGTCAAATAGGGACAGAGCCTTTTAAACCACATTTCCTGGGGAGGCCCCTGGCTGGCTCAAGTTCTACCAGTGATGGTGGCCAAAGCCAAGTTGCTAGAAAGTTCGGTCTTCTGCCCCAACAGAATGGCTAGAAAGGCTTGGGTTGCCACATATTGATGACCCTCCCTCTACATTCCAACTGGTCTCCCTACTGTCTCCCAACCCTTTGAAGGCCTTATCTTAGGGGATCCTAAGACTTCAGAGCTGGAAGGGACCTTGGAAGAGAGAATGTCAGAACTGAGAGAGATCTCAAAGAACATCTTGGGCATCCTCCTCATGATATAGATAAGGATACACAGTATTGGTTCTAAGATGGAAGGTAAGGGCTCAAAAAACAAAACAAAAAAAAAGAAAGGTTCAAATATCCCAGTTTACTTCTTATCACCTGTATGACTCTGAATGAGTCTGTTCCCCAATTTGGGACCTCAACCATCTTCCCTTGAATTGAGAGGGCTGGGATTCATGACCTCTAAAGCCTCTCCAGGCTGTGAGAATATCATTAAGACGAGGGGGCAGGGAAGAAAAAGAGGAAGGTGTGGAGAGAGCAGCTCTGTTTCCATTCTCGAGGCTGCTAGAGTTTGGGGGGGAGGGCAGGGGATGAGGTGCTTGCTCAGCAAAGGAGACACAGGTAGGGGGAGGAGGGGAGGCAGAGATTCGGTGAGCCAGCATTGTGGTTTGGGCCCACTCACTTCTGAGAACTGAAATTTCTGGGGAAGCCCTAGGTACCCACTGTGGTCAGCCTCCTCCTCTCTGGCCCAGCCTGGATTTCTATCTCACAGCCTCAGAAGGCAAAGAGGCCGCAGGTGAGGAGGTCAAAGGAGCTGAAAAGGAGGATGGGGGGGTGGGAAGGGGTCACCGATGATAATGAAAACCTCATTGTCTCCCTGGGGCTTGGACCTTCTTGCTTCCCAGCTCTGTTAGATCATTCTATCCTTCCAATTCCAGGACACCCCAGGGAAAGGGCAGGAATTATCCTTGTCCTATTTTCTGGGAAGGAAACTGAGGCTTGTAGCTTCCTCTTTCCAATACTACACATACCAGTTTGGTTATGAATGTTTACAAAATAAAACATGGCTGAGTAGGTAAGAGTGCTGGTCAGGGGTTGAGAAGACTTGATTTTCAAAGCTCATCTCAGATATTAATTGTAGGACAACCTCAGTGCCACTTTAGTAAAATGGGAATAATCATAGTACTACTTCAGAGGGTTGTTGAAAGAATCACAGCACCCAATACATACATTTCTTTGCAAACTTTACAGCATGATGCAAAGGCTAATGATTATCATGATCATGATGACCATCATCATCATCATCATCATAATTATCACCACCACCATCATCATCATTATCATCATCATCCACCTCCACCACCACCACCACCACCATCATCATCATCATAATTACAACCACCTCCACCAACATCATCAATATTACACGACCACCATCATGATCATCATGATCATCATCCCACATCATCATCATCCTGGTGGTGGGATGATGATGATGATGATGGTGGTGGAGGTGGTGGTGGTAATTTTAATGATGATGATGATGGTGGTGGTAGTGGTGGGATGATGATGATGATGGTGGTGGTGGAGGTGGTGGTGGTGGTGGAGTTGATGATGATGATGATGATGGTGGTGGTGGTGGTGGTGGGATGATGGTGGTGGTGGTGGTAGTGGGATGATGATGGTGGTGGTGGTGGAATGATGATGAAGATGATGATGGTGGTGATGGGATGATGATGATGATGGTCATGGTGGAGGTGGTGGTGGAGTTGATGATGATGATGATGATAATGGTGGTGGTGGTGGTGGGATGATGATGATGATGGTCATGGTTGAGGTGGAGGTGGTGGTGGTGGAGGTAATGATGCTGATGATGGTGGTGGTGGGATGATGATGGTGGTGGAGGTGGTGGGATGATGATGATGATGATGGTGGAGGTGGTGGGATGATGATGATGATGATGGTGGTGGAGGTGGTGGGATGATGGTGGTGGTGGTGGTGGTAATTATAATGATGATGATGATAATGATAGTCGTGGTACTACCACCACCACCACCACCACCACCACCATTATGACCATATCATCATCATTATTACCACCTCTACCACAATCATCATTATCATCCCACCACCACGATCACCACCTCCACCACCACCATCATCATCATCATTACCACCACCTCCACCACCATCATCATCATGATCATCATCACCACCACCTCCACCACCATCATCATCATGATCATTATCCCACCACCTCCACCACCATCATTATCATCATCATAATTACCACCACCACCCCCTCCACCACCACCACCACCACAATCATCACCACCACCACCACCACCACCACCACCACCACCACTACCATCATCATCATCATCACCCTACCATCTCCACCACCACCACCACCACCACACCACCACCATCATCATCATTACCAGCACTTCCACCACCACCACCTCCTCCACCACCACCACCACTACCATCATCATCATCATGATCATTATCCCACCACCTCCACCACCACCATCACCACCACCACCAACTCCACCACTATCATCATCATCACCACCACCACCACCATCATCATCATGATCATTATCCCACCACCTCCACCACCACCATCATCATCATCATCATCAAAATTAGCACCACCACAACCACCTCCACCACCATCATATTCATAAAAATTACTACCACCTCCACCACCATCATCATCACCATTACTCCACCGTCATTATGATCATTATCCCACCACTATCATCATGATGATCCCACCAACACCACCACCACCACCTCGACCACCACCACCATCAGAAGCAGTATCGTCATTACCACCACCTCATCATCGTGATCATTATCCCACCACCATCATCATTATCATCATCATCATCACCACCACCACCTCTACCACCACCATCATCATAATTACCACCAACTCCACCACCACCACCATCATCATCACCCCCCATCATCATCATCCCACCACCACCACCACCACCACCATCATCATCACTGAAAGAATCACAGGACCCAATATGTACATCTCTTTGCAAACTTTAAAGCATGATGCAAGGGCTAATGATCATCATCCCACCACCTCCATCATCATCATCATCATTATAATCATCCCCACAGCGTGTGTCAGGGGAAGGAATGCCCTTAGGTATCTATGTGCACATGTCCATGAATATTCAAGTGTCTCTTTGTCTAGTCCCTTCTCCAATCATCTGCCAAACAACCACCTAAATCTTTCTCCTGCCTCTGCTATTCCATTTTTGACACTTTCAATTATTAAGGTTTGTTGAATGGAATTTAAACTCTTCTGGTTGGCATTCAAGACCCTCCAGAATCAGCCACCCTAACTCTTTGGCCTCATTTGACTTGGCTCCCTTCTTGGAACTCAATATTCCAAACAAACCAAATGACTCTGTCACTTAAATATGCTCTGCACTCTTCTACTTCCATGTCTCTGCTCATACAGTAGTAGACTTTGTCATTCCTTTCTTCCCTGTTTTTATCTGATGAATTTCCACCAGTCCTTGAAAGCCTGAATGAAACAGTACTTCCTCTAGGCAACCTTCCATGATTTCTTGGAACTGATGTAGAACCCTGTTTTGCACAGCTATGATATACTTATCATAAGATGGTAGATTTACATCCTTTGTGGGATGTACCTTGGAGGCCATCTAGCCCAACTCTTTCATTTCATAGGTACAGTCACTGGAGCAAACCAGAGATTACACACAGCTAGCAAGTGTCTGAGGCCATATTTGCACTCGGATCTGACCCTTAATTCTCTAAAGAGAATTAAGGTAGAAATTAGCTGCACTCTCTTAAGATTCTTTTTTTTCTCCCCTAAAACCGTTACCTTCCATCTTAGAATCATTACCATGTATTGTTTCCAAGGCAGAAGAAGGGTAAGGGCTAGGCCAATGATGGGCAACCTTTTGAGCTTGGTGTGTCAAAATTTGCCAAAAAAACTGAGCATAACTCGAGTGGTGTGTCACTTAGAGGAAAAAAAAAACCATAATTTCATGATATTTATAGTTTAAATAACAAAAATGTTTAATTGTAATATATAAGTGTATTTAATAAACCAAAAACTTATTTAACTTACCTGCTTTGTGATTTCTTTGTTCATCTGTCAGTTGGTTTCTTTTGTTGGTCTTGATATTATTTAACTTGTGTGGGGTGCCGTGAACTAAGATAAGTGAGGAGGGGAATTCTTTAACTAGCCTGCCTATTAGTGACTTTTTTTTGTCACTATATTTGTCTCAATTTCATTGGATAAATCTTTAATTGAAGGTTGGTATTTTGTACACTTCAAGTCCAAGCAAGCACTACTAACTTCATATGTCAATCTGTTTCTTTTATTGGCTTTGATATTATTTAATGCTGAGAATAAGGTCTCACAAAAGTATGTAGAGGGAAAAATTGTGAGTAAAGTCATTGCTATATTTTTCAGGGTACTAAAAGTGTCTGGTAATTGGTTGAGGCACTACTTCATTGCATGTGGGCTGGATCCCTGCCCAGTCTTCCCTGGCCTGGCCTGGCCCCACCCCACCCCTCCCCAGCTAGGCATCTGGCTGGGGGTGTTGCAAGAGCAGTGGCTGCTGCCCACCAGCCTACCTGCACGCTCCTTCTGCAGGTGCACACTCCTCCCTGCCTCCACGGGAGCCCCATGTACCCCAGCCACCTGGCAGGCACCACCCATCACTCTCCCCTTGCCCCCTTGGCCTGAATGTGGAGCAGTCCTCTGCCCTGATTGGGCCGGAGCATAGCCACAGGTGCTATCGGCTCCCTGGGTGGCTCCCGGGCCCTGAAGCAGTCTGAGCCTGCATGTGGCCTTGGGTCATTGAAAATGGGCTACGTGTGTCAGTGCTGGCACACATGTCATAGGTTCACCATGATGGGGCCAAGCAAAGGGGGTTAAGTGACTTGCCAGGGTCACACAGCTAAGAAGTGTCTGAGGTCAGATTTGAGTCCAGGACCTCTTAATTCCAGGCCTGGCATTTTCATCCAATCTTCCATTCTACTTGTCATTAGTGAGAATGAGCAATGATCAAAGGGGAAAAGCTCAGTCCTCCAGAGCTCACAGTCCAGTGGAAGAGATAAGATAGGGAGGTACATCCTCTCAGACCCAGGAGATTATGACAAGGGCCTCCAAGAATGCTACAAGGCTCTGAAAGAGGAAGAGATTCATCCTGGGCTTTAAGGGAGGGGGTTTGGGAATAAAAGAGAAAATATCATGGAGGACATGTAAGCACAGAAGCAGACAGATCTATAAGAGGACCATGCCTAGCTAGGCCCGAACAGGGAATGGACCTTGGATAATGGCTAGTCCAACTCCTCATTTTCAGAGGAGAAATTTGAGACCCCCCAGGAAGATAAATAACTTATTTGTCTGAGGTTACGCAGAGATGAAGTACAAGTATACATTTGTGGATGGTAAATTCAGGATGCCCAGGATCACATTTAGGATCACAAGGGATCTGAGGGATCTGGCCTGAATCCTTCATTTTATAGATGAGTTACTGAGACCAAGTGACTTGGTCCAAAGGTGGTAGCCAGGGTGGAATTTGAACCTGGACCCTCTGACTCTAAATACTGTACTCTTCCCACTGTTATCCAGCCCCAAAGTTCAGCAGAGAGGAAAGGTGTGAGCAAAGGCATAGAGATGGGGGAAAGTATTTGTCACTTAGCTCTTTGAAGGGGAAGGTCTGTTGTGGATTCTGATTTTATTCTATTCCCTCATAGTGTTTAGTGCTAGTTCCCACCCCCAGAGACTGTGGGGGTGTAAGAGACAGAGCCCTGAACTGAAAGTCAGACACCATCTCCCACACTTCCTAGCTGTATGACTCTCGGGGAAAGTCCCTTTAGAAGACCACAAACCTCGACTTGGAAAGGATCTTGGAGTTCGCTGAGTCCAACTCCTTTAGGGTGCAGGTGAACAAATCCAAAGATCCAGTAACTTAATCACATGGTTAAGTAAACTCCACTGTCTCTGATGACACCCATCCCACTGTACCTCTGAGACTGTCTTATCTTCTGTAGAATGGGTATAATAATAATTGTGCTATGGGTTCTCTTTCAGGCTCGCCAGGGAGGAAAGCACTTTACAAGTCTTAAGGAAAACAAGTGACTCTCCTCCCTAAGTTACCTTTACCTTCCGTCTTAGAATCAATGCTGTGTATTGGTTCCAAGGCAGAAGAGCAGTAAGGGCTTGGCAGTGGACGTTAAGTGACTTGCCCAGGGTCACATGGCCAGGAAATAAATGTCTGCGGTTGGATTTGAATCCAGTGCCTCTTGTCTCTAGGAATACGGAAATGGAGACATTTATTGTTATTATATTACAGTCCTGGAGTAGGGTGAGCTCGTTAAGTGATATTTCCTGGCAGACACGGCCATGCACAGTCTGCGGGGGTGCTGCTGCAGAGAGCAAAGGATCAGTAATAGCAGTACACGTGTGGTTAGGGGCTCCAGGGTGTATGGGGAAGCGATGGGCTCCGTAGCAGGGTGGGAGGTGCAACCCCAGCACCAGCAGCTGCCTCGATGGGAGCGTCTGGACTTTCCCCCTTCTGGAGGGTCTGAAGGCAGCCCACACTGTGTGGAAAACTTTCTCCAACTTTCACTTCAGAAACAGGGGTTGGGGGGCCGGGAGGGGGATGCCGGCTCCCAGCCTTTATCTTTTGGTCGGGGGTGGGGCACAGTGCACGAAAACAGGATATTTGCTGCCTCGGCTCCATCTGTGGGGCGCTCCGCGTTCCCATGGCAACGGCTCTTGCGGCAGAAACAAAAGGGGGGGTGGGGTGGGGACCTCGGAGAGGGGAGCCGCTTCCCCCCACCCCCTTCCCCTCCGCTTTGTCCCCTGCTCACCCTGGGAGAACTCCAGCCCAGCCCAGCAGCCTTTGGGGCGGAGCCCAGAGCGCCATCTAGGAGCCCTGGGACTCCCTGAGTGGCTTTAGTCCGGCTCTTTCACTGAACTGGCTGGGCAAGATTCCGCCTTTCAACCGGATAAAGGGGCTCTGAGCCTCACATGGAGGGGGTCCCAGAATTCCAGACAGCTCCTTTCTCCTATTCCCCACCCCTTTCCCCCCAGTAAATAGTTCATCACTACTTCTAAATCTAGTGACTCTCCTCCCAGTTTTTGAGGTTATTAAACCCTTCAATGCTGTATACGGGTGCCAAGGCCATGGGGGTGAAGTGACTTGTCCAGGGTCACACAGTCATAAGTCATATTGGAACCCTCTAGACCTAGCTGCCCTCCAAGAGATGCTCAAGACCTCTGAACTCCCTCTCCTGTCCTTCCTCTTGGATCCCACCAGCACCATTTCAAGACAGGCTATCTTCATGGGTCATACCCTCTCCCCCCTTCTCCTCCTGCAGTTCATCCTGCACAGGCTTCAGAGTTGTCTTCTTAAATTGGAGGCTGGCTCCCCTCACTCCCAGAAATCTATTGGCTCCCCATCGCCTAGAGCAAAAGGCAAACTTCTTAGCCTGTCCTTCAAGGCTCCAACCGCCTTTCCCAAACTTATTTCACAGAATTCTTCTTCAAACACTGGGTGGTAGGAGAGGGGAGGGAGAGGAGAGGGAGAAAACATGAATCATATAACTGAAAAAACTGTAAATTTGTTATTGGAATAAAATAAAGGTAAAACTAAAAAATTTAAAAATTAAATTAAAAAACCAAACAGCCAGTGTTCCAGCTATTGCCTGGTGGTCCCCCAAAATCTACATTTACAGAGGCTATCCCTCCATTTCCAGACAAATGTCTCCCTCCAAGTTGTTCCTAACTGAAATTCTTCCTGTCCTTTCAAGTCCAGGTCACTCTCTTCCCTGATCTCTGCAGGACCAATCAGTCCAGCACCCTGTGATAGATTCACAGAGCATGAGCACTGGAAGAGAATTTCAAGGTTGGCTCCCAGATCTTACAAAGAACCAGAGACCCTGAGGGGCTGCGACCTACCCAGGGTCACACGGAAAATCAATGGCAGACCTGAAAAACAGATAACCAAATGTACCGCCCACCTTCCTCAGCAGATGTGGGGGCTGCCTAGGAGTATGGAACTTCACATGTATTGTGACATACATAGACTGTGTCTCCTTCCTTGCTTGGCTGACCTACTTCTTCCTCTTCTTTCGTATTCTTTGTTAGAAGGGATGGGTCTCTTGGGGGCTAGGGGGCAGAGATAGGACATACTGGAAAAAAAAAAAACCTGGACTCAATACAAATTGAAAAACAAAAATAAATACAAATTTAAAACGACATCAAAAGAACTCAGTGGCAGATAAGGAAACTGAGACCTCAAACAGGTGATTCTATGGCATGGGATCACTGAACTGGAAAGTAAGGAAACTTAGGGTCAAGTCTCAGATCTCAGAAGTAAGAGTAATTCAGTAGATGGAATTGGGAAGACCTGACTTTGAACCTGACATCCATGAGTTGTGTGACCCTGGACAAGACACTGGGTTTCTTTGTGCCTCAGTTTCCTCATCTGTAAAATGAGGAAGTTGGATGAGGAGGGAGGGAATAAATGTTTGTAGAGCACCTACTACGTGGCGTGTAATGTGCTACATACTTTTTGTTGCAGGGGGGCTGCAAATATAAAAGAACAACTTCCCAGTAATTATAGCTGCCCCAAAGTACTTCCCTCAGGGCCTCTGAGAGGCACTGAGCTCCCCATCACTGGGGCTTTTCAAACAGAGGCTGAATGACAGCTGCCAGGAGATGGAATCCAAGGGATTGGGCTCATCTCTGAGTTTCCCTAATCACACTTGTACCACCTGCCTTACCAGGATAGTGTGAGGGATTGTCCATGAAATTACTGGGTTAAAAAAATGCTGGTTCCTCCTTTATTAGGACCTCAGAAGGACATGACTTCTTGGGTACAAGGATTGTCTAAGCTAAGGAGAATCACGGCCCTCACAAGCCTCAGGAGATAGTTTCTGCAACATCGTGGTGAAATAACTCATTCTCTGGTGACTGCTATCATCTAAGGATGAACAACCAAGGGTCAAAGGTTGTGCAAGGGCTTAGAGATAGCAGGACCAAAAAGTGCCAGTCCTTGCCATGAAGAAGTTTATGTTTGTTTGTTTGTTTGTTTTTTAACCCTTACCTTCTGTCTTGGAATCGTTACTATCATTTCCAAAACAGAAGAGTGGCAAGGGCAAAGCAACTGGGATTAAGTGACTTGTCCAGCTAGGAAAGCATCTGAGGCAAGATTTGAACCCAGGTCCTCTTGACTTCAAGCCTGGAGCTCTATCCACTGTGCTACCAGCTGACCTGAATTCATGTCCTATCAATTAGGACTTTAGGGAAGGTCTACTATTGCACTAGTAGAATGGAAGCTCCCAGAGTTAGGTCTCCAGTGTCTATCACTTAGTATAATAAATGCTTGTTGAATTAATAAAGACCAATAATAATAAAGACCAATAATAATCTGAGCTACAGTCATATTATTATCAGTATTATTAGGACTGAGAGTGGTCTTAGAGATCTCTCTCAAGTACCTCATTTTACATGTGAGAAAACTGGTTCCCAGAGTATGAAAGGACTTGCCCAAGGCCATATTATCATTCAGAGAGATAAGACTCCCTAGGACTGGGTGGAGAGAATCCTAGCCTTCTGGATCAGGTCCGTGACCACCTGTCTGTATGACCTTAGGCATGTCCTTTCTTCTTTGTAACCCACAGTTTCCTTCTCTATAAAACAAGGAGGATAATCTTGGAGATCCATTTTAATTCTAAATCCTATGAGCTCTGTCCCCAGTTAGGACCACCCAGAGGACCCCATCAGAGAACAGCACAGTAGAACAAGGGAAGAACCATCCTTGACAGCCTTCCTCTTGTGTTGTCCTTCCTTCTAACCTGTTCTGCCCAATAGCTATCCATCTCAGAGACATGCACACACACACACAGCTCCTTCTGCATCATCCAAGCTGAGCATGACAGCTATAACCCCCAAGGGCAAAAGGTATACATGTGCAAGCATTCCACCCTCCCGTTTCCCACCACAGCCCACGTCCTCTCTGATTCTTGGTATCTGGTGTGGGCTCTCTCTGCCCCTCCCATTGCCCCTCTGCTGAGATGCTGATGCTTTGGTCCTTCTTCCCCACCCCCAGCTGCAGCACATGGCTTCTCACGGGGCCCAGCAACCCTCCGTTTCTTAGAACTGAGGCTGTAAGTGAAAGCTAGTACACTGTCTTCCAGCATCTAAACCACAGGCTTTCATGCCCCCATCCCCACCCCCACCCATGCCTCCACCCTGCTGGCTGCTTGCATGTCTTTGCCTGGCCAGCCCAGATGTATTTGGGACACGGATGGTGCACAGCAGCCAGCCAGCCAGGCTCCAAAAGCAGAAGTCATGTCTAGGGCAAAAGAGAAATCTTCCAGCTTACTTTGACTATAGAAAGGGGAATTAGGAATCATCGAGTCTACCTCTTGCATTTAACAAAGGAGGAAACTGAGGTCTGGACAGGGGAAGGGACATGGTTACAATTTGACTGTAGCAGTTAGAAGTAGAGCCAGGCTTTGAACCCAAGACTAATGAGGCCAAATTCAGGGCTGGGATCTGGTCCCAGGTGTTGTAGAGGAATTAAATTCCTCAGAGGACAGTAATGATGGCAGGAGAAAGAGCAAGCCATACAGGTGAATTCTATCCTGATCTGGAGGAAGGTCCTTACTGTGCTCACATAGGAAAAGGAAGGGGTCCTCATTACCAAACCCTGACAACCCCAAACCATCCCTGCTGTTATAGACTGACCTCTAGACCCTGTTCCACCACCAGTACCTCCAGACAACAGAGGAAGTGGCCTCCCTGTCTCCAGGCCTCAGGAAAAACAATTCCTACCCTGCCTCCTCTTTTAAAGATCAAATGAGGGGAAGGATATGGAAAGATGGGCTGGTTCTGGCTCTGATCCAATTTGATGTGTCCTATTGTGGGCCTCAACTTCTTCATCTCTATAGTGGGGGGAAATAACAAACCATCTGAGACATTTTAAGTATGGAGAACCAGTCGTACCCTAGTAGATAAGTCTCCTTCACACATTTTAAGTTTCTATAGCAACCAAAACTAAGGAAGAATAGGGAATAAAAAGAGAGAACTCCCCCACTCCCCAACCCCATTTGGCTTTTTTTTTAAACCCTTACCTTTTGCCTTAGAATTGGTATCAGTTCCAAGGCAGAAGAGCAATAAGGGCTAGGTAATCAGGGTTAAGTGACTTGCCAAGGGTCACTCAGCTAGGAAGTTTCTGAGGCCAAATTTAAACCCAGGACCCCCATCTCTGCACCTGGATCTCTATCCACTAAGCCATTCAGTTGCACACACACACATACATTTGGTTTTTTCCCAAATATACATGTGAGAATTGGGGATCTGTGCTAAAACATCCCAAATAAAGTGGGAAGCTTAACCCTCTCCTCCATCTTTGAATGGGAAGGAAGGTTAATATAGCATAGATCCAGCAAACCAAGCTAGGAGTTCCAGACAACACTGTATAATGGATAAAACACTGGAAATGAACCAGGAAGGTCTAGGTTGAAATTCTGCCATAGCTACTAGCTGTATGAGTTTGGACAAGTCATTTAATATCTCCTTGCCTCAGTTTCCTTGGCTATATTCGATGCTCTCCAAGCTCCCTTCCAGCTATAAACCTATGCTACTCTGATCTTGACTCTAAGAAGACCTGGGTTTGGGTCTTTCTGCTAGTTACTACCTGTGTGAATGTGGACGTATCTTTTCCCCCAGAAGCCTTTGTAAAATAAAGAAAGCAGAAAGCCTAAGTGACCTTCCAAGGTCCCTTCAGCTCCAATTTTCAATGATCCTTGAGGAGAAAGAAGAGGTAAGGCCTGGGAAAGGGAAGGAGAAGACCTGAATTTTGTCCATTTCACATTTCTCTGTCCCTCACCCAGCTCTTCCAGGGAATGTTTGTGTGAGAGGCTTTTTCCAGAAACACACATTCCTAGAACCTAATGCTCTGGGGACTGCCCTGTCTGGCCCCAGCCCAGCTCTGCCCTGCCTTGGCCTCTTCTTCCTCTGATAACTGCTAGTCAAAAAGAAAGACCCCAGAGGTGCCAGAGACTTTCCCAAGAGGACCACAGATTTTGCAAGTGAGGAAACTGAGGCCAGGGAAATAAATTGATTTGCACATGGTCTCACAGGGAGTAACAAGAGGAGCCCAGACTCAAACTCCAATGGCCAGGTCTGAGCTCTTCCTACTGTGTTGTTGTGATATCTCTTGTCCGTGATCTCCTGGGCTTTCCAGCTAGTGTTCATCTTAATCCTCAGGGAGACTAGAACTAAGGCCATAAAGAGGCCTCCTGAGGGTCACAAAATGAAGAAAAGGGCTAATTCCCATAAAATTCTCCCAGGAAATGTGAAAAGTTGGGGAGGCTGGAAAGGGGCCTGACACTTGGGGTCACCCAGCTTAGAGCTAGAAGCTCTAGTCCAATGCCCTCATTTTACGGATGAGGAAATAGACTCACAAAGATTAGATGATCTGTCCAAGGTCGCACAGGGAGTGAGCAGCCAACCTAAGCCTCAAAGCAGGCTTTTAACTTCAAAACCCAGCACTCTTTCCATGACATCATGTTCCCTTCCCCAGAGGTTGTTTCTCAACACCCCTTCCCCTGCCATGGAGGGAAAGGGGCCATTTCTATGCGTCAGTCTTCCTGGCCAGGTCAGGATAATCAGGGTTGCCTCATTCTACTTGGTCAATCCATGACTGGGGATGACCTCAGTGGAAGGTGGGTGCTTCATGTCCTTAGGAATCGTCTACACATTGACACAAAAAGGGCCCAGGGGAGGGTGGAAAGAACCTGAGAAGCAGCACCTAGTTTTGGTGCCTTTTTAGGTTTGGGGCAAGTTCCAGAGCACCAGTTGCCTGGGGATTTTCCTAGAGTTGTGATGAGTTGTCTTCCTAGAGCTGTAATGGGGATGCACTTATGAAATATGAATTGCTAGAGAGATGGGAGCTAAGGTTATTAATATTTCCCCAAGATTGCTAATATACAGAGCAGCACTTTAATTGATTTAATTGACTATATCCATCTGCCCAGAAGTAGAGAGACTCCTACCCCTTTCACTGTCCTGGTGCGGTCACGTCCCCCTCTTTTCACAGTCCGAACCCCTCCTACTTTTCTCAGTCTGCCCAGCTTTCAATAAGGGTTTAATAAGTAAACCAAAGAAAAATAATTCCTAGAAGTCAAAACATCCCTTCTTGAATTTGGCAGCTGAATGGATGGGGCCAGAGTGCCCTCTTCTGGTGGCCCATCGTCATCATCGACCCTGCTTTCCCAGACAATGTTTCAGGTCCTGTGCTTCTGTGGGTTCAGTTGTGTCCGTGAGTCAATTCTTCTTGACCCACTTTGGGGTTTTCTCCTACAAATCTCTCCTGTCTCAACCATAGACATTGAGGATGTAGCCTCCGATCACAGCATTTTAAATCTCAGAGGTGCTTGTAGAGAACTTTAGTCCTGATGTTCAAAGCCTTGGCCTCATCTTTCTGACCCTTCATTTGCCAAGTACAGTCTGCAAATCCTATCCTTTCCACTCTGATGGCATTTCTCCAGTCTTTCTGCTTTCGACAAGCCTCTCGGTTTAGATCCACTTTTGATATTTGCTATCTGTGTGAGCGTGGGCAAGTCCCTTAACTTTCTGAAGCCTTGATTTCTCTTCTTTTTTTAAGTTCTTACTTTCTGTCTTAGTATCAATTCTAAGACAAAAGAGTGGCATAAATTAGGCAATTGGGATTAAGTGACTTGCTCACAGCCACAGAGCTAGAAAGTCTATGAGGCCAGATTTGAACCCAGCCGCTGCTCTATCTACTGTGTGCTATCTAGCTGCCCCGAAGTCATAATTTCTTCAACTATAAAATGAATAAGGTGGCCTCTGAGATCTCTTGATCCATAATCCTATGATTAGAAACATACGGTAGGATTATTGATTAAAAGGTGAAAGGTGACCTAGTACAAACCCCTTATTTTACAGATTGGGAAACTCAAGTCTAGAGGTGAATGCTTGATAAGGGGCAGCACACAGTGAGGTCAGGATTTGAACTTGGACCAAGTTCGCTCTGAAGCAGGTACCCATTCCACCCCACTACACTACTCTATGCCCACTGAGACTACCAAAGTAGAAGCCCTAAAAACTCGTGCTTGGATTGTTACAATAACTAGTAGGGCTTCCTGCCTCTACCTTGCCAGTTCGTCCACCCCTCCACTCCTTATTTACTTGGCCAGAATTATCTTCTTTATGCACAGATCAGTCATGTCATTCCTTTGTTCAAATCCTTGCATGGCTACCTATTGTCTTCTGAGTAAGGTACAAACGGTGCTATTTGTGTTCAAGGCCCACCACAATATGGTGTTATTCCCCTCCCAGTAGTTACTGCTACCTTCCCCATATTCTATCCCAGACTAATGGGAAAGCTCTCTGTACCCTGAACATGCCCTGTCCCAAACCCTAGAATGCTTATGCTATTTACCCTTTGAATTCTTATCCATTTAAAATTTATTTTTTATTTAAAAAACCCTTACCTTCTATCTAATCAATTCTATGTACTAGTTCCAAGGCAGAAGAGAGGTAAGGGCCAGGCAATGGTGGTTAAGTGACTTGCCTAAGGTCATACAGCTAGGAAGTGTCTGAGGTTAAATTTGAACTCAAGACCTTCCATCTGTAGGTCTAGCTCTCAATCCACTGAGCCACCTAGCTGGCCACTCCACCCCACCTCTATCCATTTTTTTTAAACCCTTACCTTCCATCTTGGAGTCAATACTGTGTATTGGCTCCAAGGCAGAAGAGTGGCAAGGGCTAGGCAATGGGGGTCAAGTGACTTGCCCAGGGTCACACAGCTAGGAAGTGGCTGAGGCCAGATTTTAACCTAGGACCTCCCGTCTCTAAGCCTGGTTCTCAATCCACTGAGCTACCCAGCTGCCCCCTCTATCCATTTTTAAAGCCCATGTCAAACACTATCACTCCTAGGATGGAGATCCACCATCATTTCTGGATCCTCTTGAATGATGATAACCTAGATCGGACTCTCATCACCTCTCCCTATGGCAAGAGCCTCCTAATTCAAATCTCATCCAGATTTTCCCATCTCCAACCCTTTTCCCACACAACTGCCAAATATTGATCCCCCTATAACAGATATGACCAAATGACTTCTCTTTCTTCAGAATCCTAAGTGCTTCCCCATGATCGTTAGGATCTTAACTTCTCAGCCTGGTTTGTTAAGCTCTCTACCATCTAATTCCCACTCAAATCTTATTTCCTTTCTAGAATCCTTTGTTCTGGTCAAAAATTGGCCCCCTAGTTACTTCTCATGGCATCCCATCTCCACCCACCAAGTCTTTGTACAATTGATGCAATGTGTCTGGCAAACTCAACCTTCCTCTTGTCTCCAAGGTCTCTTAGAATTCATTGCTCCCTTCAAGGCTCAGGTCAAGTGCCATCTCCTATAGGAAGGAACACCTTCCAGTGGTTCATATTGCCTCTGAACACCCCAGCTGTTAATGATGTCTCTGACTCTACCCCCTCACCCCAGTGGTTATGCTGACTCTGGCCCCCCACTTCCCCACTGGTTAATGTTTGCTGCCCTTGGAACTATTTTCTCTGTAATTTTATTTACTTATCTGTGGGTCCCCACTCCAACAAAATATAAGTTCCTGGAGAGCCAGGTCTATTTTTCTTTTGATGTTGCATTCCTTGTAGGTAGCAGGAAGTTAATAAACATTTGCTGAATTGAACTAAATGCACTGTGATTGGGAGAGGGAGGAGCATCATCTTTATCCTCCCAGATAGCCTCAATATATATTTACTGAGCATCATGTGTAGGACTCGAAGTCAGTCAATGAGCATGGAGGCCAGTATGAGGAAGGGAAGGGGATAAGCATTTATTACGCATATACTATGTGCCGAGTGCTGTATTCAGCACTTCTGATTCTCAAAATAACCCTTTGAATCTGACACTATTATTATCCCCATTTTGCAGTTGAGGAAACTAAGGCAGGCATGAGTTAAGTCACTTGTCTAAGGTCACAGAGTAAGTGTCTGAGGCTGGATTTGAACTCTAGTCCTCCTGACTCCAGGCCTGGCATTCTGTGCATTATGGCACCCCTTAGGTGCCTCAGGTATAAGACAAGGTCTATGTTGGCATTAACAGGGAGACAAAGATGAAGAAGGTCCAGTCTCTGTCAGCAAGGATCTCAGAGACAAGGAGATGGAGGAGTAAATCATGGATACTATTTATGATATGTTATCATATATTTATATATAATTATGAAAAAAACTAAGATACAGAGGGACTGCTAGGTGGTGCATTGGATTGAGTATCAGGCCTAGGAAGATTTAAGTTCAAATCTGATCTCAGACCCTGTATGACCCTGGGCAAGTCACATCACCCCAACTGCCTAGCCCCTACTGCCTCAGAATCAGTACTTAGTATCAATTCTGAGAGAAGGTAAGGATTTTTAATAAATAAAGGATTATTTCTTTCCCTCGAAATAGAAGCTATAACACCTAATATTATCACTTGGTGTAGACGCCTAGGGACTATGAAATATGTAGTTTATCTCTTCTTCTAGACTGTGGGCTCCCAGGGGATGGGAAACCATGTTTTACTCATCCTTGCAAACCTTTTAACATCAGTCTGGCTCATGGCTTTGCACACTGCAGATAATGAGCCCCTAGAATTAGTGACATTAGCGTGACCATCCATAACCACACTCCATTGCTACGGGCAGCTTTCCTACCTCTGTCTCAGGTCGTGGGATGAAGACTGGAGGCGTCATCTTGAGAGTAAGGCCTTGGAAATCCCATTCACCGATGACATACTGCACAGGCATCCTATAAGAGAAACATCCTAAAGATCTGGCCCATCTCATCCCACTCCAAAACTAAGGATCTCCAGAAGTCAATGACCTGGCCGAAGACCCAGGCACACCCATGTAGCTATCAACCCCAAAGAGGGTGAGAAGATTTAATTCCAATATATTGAATCATTTCTATTTCTGAGTTTTAAATGAAGGCCCAGGTTTATCCCTCAGATCGCTTTACTCATTCCTTTGTCCCTGGCAAATTCAAGGAATACTTCCACCCTAGAGTATCTCCCATTTTAGGGTGACATGAAAAGTGATATTATGGGTTCTATCTTGCCCAGTAAATAAAAACCAGCTTAGGCTAGGTGTATCTGCAAGCAGCAGAACAGAGTCCTTGACTGTCCATTGGGGTGAATGGAGAATGTCATGCTTACCCAAATGGGATCTGATCATAGACTTGGGACATGTGATTTTCTATCATTCACCAAGGAATGGAGGAGGGACTGGGAGAATAATGGATTACTTCTTCATTGGTTGCTCACCAATTACAGATGTCTTGGGATGTCTAAGAGAGGGTTGAATAATGAGCTTCCAAAATTTTATTCAAAGATCCACAAGGTTTTCTTTCAGGGGTCTCTGATCACTGAGAGAGAGCACTGATCAATTAACTTATTGGTTATTGCTCGCCTAATTAATATTTTCTTAGCCAGAAGGAAGTCTCTCAATATATAATCATCATGGACGTCAATACCAGAGGAATAATGTTCTGATGGAGGTTTTAGACAGGTGTCTCCTTTCCTCCTCCCAAAATAGGGCCCCCTAATAAAGATCAAGGGTTCCTTCAGGGCAGGGTTGTGTCTCCCCAGTCAGATCAGGGACTCTCCTAGGGACTTGCTTTACCAATTCCCCTGGCCTTGACCAGGCTAGGACAGAAGTAAAGATAGAGGAAATTGGACATAGCAAAAGGACAGAAGCCTGGAGTCACTGAGAGGGAGAAATAGGAAGGCAAGGCTCGGGAAGGAGAGAAGTAAGGTGATGGGCTTGACTGGCTGGATCTCACCTTTGAAGCCTGCGTGTACACAGCTCTCCAATCTGCTCCTGCTGTAGGTCAGTGATGGGGGCACATCTCTGGCTGGCCGACAAGCTCTGAAACTAACCACCAAACAACTCTGAGTTGAGCTGCATGCTCTGGGCTCCCAGTCCAATGTATGCCCAAGGAGTGGAGCCAAGATGGTGGCTTAGTAGCAGCAAAAGCTGGAACCACTCCTGAGAATCCTCCCAAACCAAATGTAGGCCCATTCCCCTAGATGGTCTGGACACAGACTTTAAGCTCTGGGATCCTTATCAAGCCACTTGATCTTTCTCGGCCTCAGTTTCTTCATCTGTAGAATGAGGGGATTGGAGTTCTAACTTTATGACCCTAAGTCAAGCCCCAGCTTCTCAGAGGCTTCCAGGATCCAGAAACTCATGCCTGGGCAGAGAGGGAAGACTGATGCCTGAACTGGAGTCTTGCTGGTGGGGCAAGAGAGCAAGAGAATAGATGCCCAGAGAATGGGGCTTTGTGCCTCCCAATTCTCATGGCTTCCAGCTTCCAGCTACCCAGGTGAAAGTCCAGGCTGTCTCCTTTACTTCAACTTGAGAACAACTGACTTCTTTCCTCTATTACTCTCTCCCTGCTCCCAAGGGATAGAACCAAGGCAAGTTTCCAGGGGTCATCCATCCCCTCTATGTGATTCAGCCTTAGTATCCCAAACACAGAGGCTGGACAATACAAAATAAACCTCAAGAAACTACTTCACAGGGTAAAGAAAGGCAGTGAAAAGAGCGCTGGATATTTGGCATCAAAGGTTGTGAGTTTGAATCCTGGTCATCTACTATCTATAGGCAATAACCCCCACACACACACACTTTTTGGAGGGGAGCAGACATCCTCTTTTGGAAAAAGAACAGTTTCTGCTGAATTATCTCAAAAATTGTTTCTAGCTAAAACCTCTGAGCCCCAGAGAAGTAGAAGGGGTCTGTGTGAGGTTACACAGTCAGTCCATAAATACCCAGGCTCCTACTATCTGCAGGGCCCTGGGCTGGTGGTGTGGGACTGCAGAGATGTGTTGTCTATACTGGCCTCAAGGAACCTATAGTCTAAGGCACACACACAAAAGATGGTGGCTATTGGCTTAAGAGGTTATAAAGGAAGGGCCATGGAGATAATAGGTGGGAAAAGGCAAACAGGAAAGGCTTCCTGAAAGAACTGGCAACTAGAACCAGGCCTTGAGATGGGAGATCTTGGGTTCAAATCTGACCTGAGATACTTCCTTGCTGTATGATTCTGGGTAAGTCATTTAACCCCCATTGCCTATCTCTTCCCACTCTTCTGCCTTGTAACCAATACAAAGTATTGATTCTAAGATGGAAGGTAAAGGTTAAAAAAAAATGTGACAATGATCTGAGCCTGAAAGGTGAGTAGAATTCTGACAAGCAAAAATGGAAGTGTAAGCAGGAAGAACAAGCCTAACTTTCTTTATTAAGTTGTTATAAGTATGAAAATGTGTTTTACATGATTTCACATGAATACCTGATGTCTCACTTGCCTTCTCAATGGGGTGAGACTATGATTTCCACAAGAGCAGAAACCCTTTCTTATCTAGACTCCCCCTGCCCCTAGCATTCCTGATGTTTGGTACCCAGCAGAGGCTTCATAAAAGCTTCTGGAATGAATGAATGGGAGGTAGAAGTCGTAAAAGTTGGCCCTGGAGGTTGAGTGCTCTGCTAAAAGGGAACATGCGTACACTTTCCAATACAGCCAACATGCGTGTGATTTGACTTCTTTGTTACAAGAGAGTCCTTTTTCTTTCCGGAGGGGCGGGGCAGGGATGGGATGTGGGGGAGTTTGAGTAGGGGGTAAATAATACAAAAAAGGGAGGCGGAAAGTATGTTAATGGAAAAAATTTTAAATCACCAAAGTTAACAGAAAGGGTTCAGAAGTGGATATAGACAAGGCAAATGGTGTTGATACTACGGTTTTAAATTTAATACAGGGGCAGATAATAGACCTGTGGCTTCACTGGTACAAGGAACTCCCAGGTGAGACAATCCCTTCTATTGCTATAACTGGTTCTTTCCCTGCAAGGTCAGCTAAGTGGCTCAGAAGATAGAGCACTGGGGGTGGAATCAGGAACTCATCCTCATGAGTTCAAATCCAGCCTCAGACACTTACTAGTTGTGTAACCCTGGGCCAGCCACCTAACTTTGTGTGCCTCAATTTCCTTATCTGTAAAATAAACTGGAGAAGGAAATGGTGAACTACTCCATTATCTTTGCCAAGAAAACCTCAAATGAGGTCATAGAGAGTAGGACACAACTGACCATTTTGTTACTACTACAACAACAACAACTACTACTACTACTACTACTACTACTACTACTACTACTACTAGTATTGCTATAGCAACCAAAATCAAAACTGAAAATAGGAAGAAAAATAGCCTGCCACAATGAACTATGTTGGTAAGTGTATTTATTAAAGTCCTACTTTTAAGTATAAAGCATGCTCCTAGGCATTGGGGATATAAAGACAAACTGAAAAGCAGTCTTTCCCTTCAAGGGGCTTCCATTCTATTGGGGGGAAGATAGATAGAAGAGGTAAAAAGATAATATATACATAATTTCAGGAAGAGGAGAAAAATGACCAAGGGGATCAGGAAGGGCTTCCCATGAGAGCTGGGACATGAATTGAGCCTTGAAGAACTCTAAGTGGTGGAGGTGGCTAGAAAGTGTATTCCTTCTCATCACTCTCACTTCTTCAGCCTCCTCTTGCCTAGGCTAAAGTAATAGCCTCCTAAATGCTTTTTCCCCATGCCTTGTAACTTTAGGCAAGTCATTAATCACAGCTTGCCTCAGTTTGCTGGTCTGTAAAATGGATATAAGAATAGCTCCTACCAAAAACTTAAAAATGAAAAAAAAAAGCCTCTATCTCCTAGGATTGCTGTTGGATTGAGAGATAATTGTTAAGTATTTAGCAGAATGTCTGGCACATAGTAAGTGCTATATAAATGTTAGCTATTGTTATTGTTATCTCCAATTTTTCCCTGTCTTCATACCAATCTCCACATAACTGACAAAACCATCTTCCTAAGGCACAAGTGTCCCTGTCACCAAGCCAAATGGGACCATTCAATATTCCTATCTCTTCTTCCCCTTTCCCCACTCCATGCTATTTATTCTGTGGCCCCCATCTGGATGGGTCTCCTCCTCCAAGCCCACCTACTGAGATCTGCCTCTTCTTTTAAAGCCCAGCTCAGGCAACATCTCCTCCAAAGCCTTCCCATCTCCACTCCCTTTTGCCCAACATAGTCCCTTGTTTTTATAGTTATTTCAGTCCCGTCCAACTCTTTGGTTTTCTTGGCAAAGACACTAGAATGCTTTTCCATTTCCTTCTCCAGCTCAAAAAGAATTAAGTGACTTGCCCAGGATCTCACAGCTAATAAGAGGCTGAATTTGAAGGCAGATCTTCCTGAGCCAATAGCAAAGTCCAGTGACTCTCCGTTTTATGGGAAGGAGTGTGGTCAGTGGCACTCTGTTTATCCAAGCAATAGGAGCAGCCATGGGCCAAGAGAGCTAATGTATCCAGGAAGGTTAAGAAGAACTGGCAGGCAGGCTGGAGGGGAAGGACTCCCCAAGGCAAACACTCTGGCAGGGCAGAGGCTGCTCCGGCTTAGCTCTACCTGTAACTGCCTCAGAGGGAGCCAGCACAGAACAGCAGAGAGTGTTTTATTTCATATCTCCAGCAGACAGATAAGGGTCCTGAGCAGAAAAGGTGCTTAAATTCAATCTCATTCTGAGTCAGCAGGGTGATTAGTTGCTAATGAGCTGAAGGAACTGGTTTACACCCTTCCAGCAGAAGAGTTTTTTGCCAGAAAGCATCACGTAGCTTAAAAGGGCAGCAGAACTGGGGGAGGTTGAGAGAAGGGCAACAGAGGCTAGCAAAGAGAGAGAAAGTCCATGAGGACATACTGGAAAAAAAAATCCTACTCTGGACAGACAGGCCAAGAAGGGGGAGGGAGTTAAAAGTCTATGCATCTTCCTAAGGATACAGGAGAATACAGGAGCCAGGGCTTCCCCCATCCACCCCAGAGATAAAAACCTGGGGCTTTGTCATAAAGCTTCAAAGAGATCCATAGGGGACCAGAGAAAGGAAGGAACATTTTATATAGTGGGCTGCAAATGTACTGATGTTATCTAGAAGATTTGGGAGAGTCCAATTATGGGGTGCCTAATTAGTATAGAAAATTGAGGACCCACTAAAAAAAAAGTACCTGTCCCTAAAGTCCTCAAAAGAACTTATTCTCTACTGAGGGATGTTGCATTTAAAGAAGGAGCCAGGAGCAGCTAGGTGGTTCAGTGGAGAAGAGAGCCAAAGTCAGAGATTAAAAGGTCCTGGGTTCAAATTTAACCTCAGACCTTCTTAGCTTAACTCCTTACCACTCTTCTGCCAAAGACCTGATACTTAGTATCGATTCTTTTTTTTTAACCTTTACCTTCCATCTTAGAATTAATACTGTGTATTGGTTCCAAGACAGGAGTAATAAGGGATAGGTAATGGTGTTAAGTGACTTACCCAGGGTCACACAGAAAAAAAGAAAAAAGAAAGAGCCAGGAGTATGGAGCCTGGAGAAGATGCAGGCAGGCCATGAGTTAGGCAATTTTTATCGTTCCATCAAAGCCCAACTCAATTACCTCCTCCCAGTGCTGATAACTATCCCTCTCCCCCAATCCAGCACATCTTTGTGTCTACCTAATGTATAGGCCCTCTCTTATTGCGTATTGCAGTTATCAATATTGGTGTCTCATCTCTCTATTAGACTAGTGACATCCGTTAGGGCATGGCCCGTCCTTTATCTAAACTTAGCATCTCCACTCTTGCCTAATGCAGTGTTCTAAAGACAGTGTGTACTTAATGGAGGATGGGAATAATAACCCTAATCTAAACTTAGCATCTCCTTCGCAGTCTAATATGGTGCTCTAAATACAGTGTGTACCTAACGGGCGTGGGCATCAACATTTATATGGTGCCCACTATTGTCAGTGCTTTGCAAATATTATTTCACTGGTTCCTCACCACAATCCTGGGAGGTAAGTGCTATTAATTTCCAGTTGAGGAAATGAAGGCAGAGAGAGGTTAAATGACTTGCTCAGGGTCACACAATTAGTAAATGTCCAAGGTTGGATTTGAACTCAAGAAGAGAAGTTGGCACTTTGGACACTTCATCCCCTAGCATCCCCCTAGGAACAGTGGATGGTAGTAGGTAAATATGTTAGCTGAGGATAGAAAAGACTTTCTATTAGACACAGGATGGGTGATGCTGCAGATGGAATTCCTGCTTTGGATAAAGCTCAGATAGCATGACCATTCAAGTCTCTATGAGCTCTGAGGGTCTATAACTAAGTAATAAAGATCAGAAGTATAAATAAGTTCAGGATAATTGATAAATATTTGTTAAATTAAATAAAAAACGTATATTCCTTATATTTCACAGGAGATAATCAGTTGGGTGATAAGGGAGTTTAGAACTTATTCATAAACCCTTGAGGAAATTGGTCCTAGCTTCTTCCAAACCAAGGGTTCTTGAACTTGTCTTTTAAAAAATACTTTGATGATTACATTTCAATAAAACTGAACTTTTTGCAATCTTACATATTTTATTTTATGCAATTGAAAACATGCTTCTGGGAGGGATCACAGACTACTCAAGAGGCCCATAATTCAAAACGGGGCAAGGATGGAACCATACTTAGCAGAGCCAGAATCCTGGGCTGATGAAAGGGCCACAGGACTTCCTATATTTCTATATGAGAAGCACTAAGAAGAACACAAAGATTTGGAATTAGGGGACTCTGGGTTCTAAACTCAGCTCTGCTCCTTGCCGTTTACTCCTCTGTAAAACTGTGATGGAGTGGAGAAGGGATTAAAAGACAGCATAATGGATAGGGAACTGGACTAAAGAGGACCAGGAGGATCTGAATTCAAATTTTGCCTCGGAATCTAAGAAGTCAATTTCCCCATCCACAAATCTGGTAAAAAAGGAGTTACTTAGCAAGATGACACCAGAGCCATGAGTCATATAGCTAATATACCACCTACCCTGAGTTTCCCATCAAACATCATTCATCCCCATCAAGGTCCCTTCCAGCTTTAAATCTCTGATCCTATGATCCCAAAGGCCCCTTCTTGCTCTAACATTCAGTAACTCTAGGAGTTAACATTAGTATATTTCCTGATGAGTAAGCCCTTGGCAAAGTGGGCCTTGTTTGGACATTTTATGAAAAATGATTTCAGAGTCAGGTCAGGTCCTGGATTAACTGTGAGATGATTTTCCACTAAATTCCAAATTAATCTATAAGCTCTTTGTGGGCAAGGACATGTCTTAAATTCTTTCTCCATCCCACAGTGGTTATAGAATGCCAAGTATACAGTAAACTCAGATACTTGAGGCCAGATGGGACCTCAAAAATCATCCATGCCAACCCTTTCATTTTCATTATACAGCTAGAGAAACTGAGGACCTTGGAGAGGGAAAAGATTTATTTAAAGGGATGCTGCCTGTCAGTACAAAGCTCAATTCAACAAGTTTTTATTAAATTTTTACTATAAGGAACAGTGGAATCAGAAGGACCTGAGTTTAAATTCAACTCCCATTGCCTAGTCCTTCCCGTTCTTCCTCCTTGGAACCCATACACAGTATTGATGCATGGTAAGGGTTTAAAAAAAAGTATTAGGCAGGGATAGAAAAACAAAACTGAGAACAATCTCTGCCCTCAAGGAGCAGTGTCTAGAATAGTACAAGCATCTAATAAATAGATGCTTATTGGCCTGCTGATAGAAACACAATGGTCTCTGCTCCCAAAGACCTTATAGTTTCCTGGCAGGAGTACATGCTTGTTGAATAGTGACAAATTCTGCTCAAGAGACAGCTCCCAGTATTGACCTTTCTCCCTCCCACTCTGTCCCTGGGGGAGGATAGGGGGAATTATCTGGGTCTGGCTTCTGTTTAGAAGCAAACTTAACTGTTTTGGCTCCAAGTACATGTGCCACGATGTACTCGCTGGATTCCCGGGCTTCAGGCACTCCTCTCTCCTCAAATAGCTGTGCCCAGTGGTTGACCAGAGCTCTTGCTGTCACTGATGGGGGCCTGCAGCCACTGGCAAGCCTCAGTGGCTGCAAAGCAAGAAGCGACTGGAGTCTTCCCTTCCATTTCTCTCCTCTAGGTCTGAGGCCCCACGGCTTCATGAACCTAAGCCACATGTCTTAGAGGAGTAGAGTCTGTTGATGGAGTATCAGCCAAGGTTGAGGATCTTAGAGCTAGTTATTCTTTGTTGACCTAGGACCAGGAAAGAGAGACAGACATCACCTCCCACAAGAACTTGATAGATTCATTGTATCTTCTACCTCTGGGACATTGCCCCCCATCCATTTCCCCCAGACACCCAACTCTACTCTTACTCCCAAACATCTTGATCCAGGTCTCATCACCTGGACTGCTTCAGCTATCTCTGAATCAGACACCCAGCCCTTTCCACACAAGCAGAGAAATCTTCCTTCCATGACTTGTGGTACACAACACCTTTCACAGAAAAAATTCTCCATAAATAAATGCTGGATGAATGGAATGTAGAGTTGGGGCTTGGTGTTGTCATCCTCCCATTTCACAGGCTGTCTTTCTTTCTAAACCTTGCCCATTTTTTAGGCCCTGCTTAGCCCCACCTCTCTCAGAAAGTCTTTCCCACCATGAGGATCCCTCCTTCCTTTGATAGCCAGCCCTTTGCATCTATAGTCAGCTGTGCTCATACTTGTTTATAATATTCTTCTTGGAGCATTTCAAGATTTTTATTATTTATTATTATTAATATGCATTTATTATTATTATGGTGATAAAAATATTTTATTATGATTTATTCTTATTTTCCATATCCTGTCTCCCTAAGCCAGACTGAGCCTTCCCCTTGATCTAGAGCTAATTGGGTGGCATAGAAAAGGGGAAGAGTCTGAAAATAATGGATTGATTGGCTTTCCTAGGAAGGAAGAAGAGTATTAGAGAAAGAATCCCAGATTTGATTTCCCAGAATCTGACTTCAAATGTTCATCCTGTCATGTTAACCTGGAAGTATCTTGGTAATGTCAAAATGTGGAATCTAGGTTTAAACCCTACTCTGATACTTTCTATCAATCTGAGAAAATCACTGGAAATCTCAGCATCCTTTGACTTTTCTGTAAAGTAGAGCTCTTTGTCTTATGAGATTATTCTATGCAAAGTATTTTCCAAAACTTAAGAAAGTTATACAAAGAGAAGTTATTCTGGTATGAGCTAACAGCATTGACTCTGGAGTCAAGAGGATCTGGGTTCATATTCTCCCTCTGAGCTTAGTATTTGTGTAACCACAGACAAGTCCCTTCACCTTCCTAAGCTTCACTGTCATCTCTAAAATGAAGGGGTTGGATTAGATGGCCTCTGTGATTCCTTCAGACTCCACAGACTTTAAATCAGCTATAGGTTTGTTAATCTGGGGTTCGTGGAAGGTATGATGAATAGATTTCAAGGGATCCATGACCTTGGATAGGAATAGGAAATAAAAATTACAACTTTGTTTCTTAGTTTTCTTTGCAATCTCATATGTTTTATTTTATGTACTGTGAAGACTGGATTTAGCTATTTCCTGATTGTAACAATGAAGATATGTAACAATGAAGATACTTAGTTCTTTCTTTATTGTGAAGATAAAATTGTAAGCTACAATCTATTTTTAGATTTTAACTACAAAAAGATGTTAACTAACTACAAAAGGTGAATTAACCACAAAAAGGTGGTAAGTAACCCAAAAAGATATAATCTAACCAGAGAAGGTGAGAACTAAAGAGTGGGCAGTCCTGGAGAAAATCTAACCAAAGAAGGTGAGAACTAAAGAATGGGCAGTCCTGGAGAAAAGCATATGTTGTAATTGGTAAATGTGAAAATTTAGAGGAGGTGACACAAGAGAAAAAGATCTTTAAATAGAGGGGAAAAAAGACTGAAGAAAACAGTCAGTCACCCAGGCTTCGAGTGAAAGATCAGTCACTCGGGGCTGAAGGGAAGACGGACATTCATTCAGATATTCAGGCACTGACTGGAAGGCAGACACCCAGACTTCTTTTAGACTGTCACCGTTGGTGAGTGAAAAGCTGACTTAGTGACCCCGCCTTTCTGGAGGCCCATCTTCTTGAGACTCTCTTCCCCTGACTGGGGCTTAGAGATTCTAACTGGTATCAGAAGAAGCCGGAGTTTTTTTTTCTTTCTCTCTCTCTCTCATTTCTTAATATCTTCCTTCTATTGTAAATATTGTAAATAAACTACCATAAATTCCATTTATTTTAGTAATTCATCTTGGGACTTAGAAATTAAATCCCTGGAGACCACATACATAAATAATATTCAGAGTCCAACCACAATTAAGTTTAACAGTACATATAAGCTATATTCTGAGAAGGAATCCTTAAGCTTCAGCAGATTGTCCATGGGGTCCAGGATTCACACAAATGTTAATAATTCCTTCTCTAAGGTCTCCTTTAGTTCTGACATTCTATGGATGTTTCTGATCAGATTCTGTCTGAGCCTATTATTCCAAGTTAGATACTGTATTCTAATAATCAGAGACCAGAATATGAGGGTGAGGGGCTGGTGGGTCCTTTGAAAGTCTGAGGAGCTGCTAGGGCCGAAGGCCTTAGACACTGGCTCCAATCTAGGGACCACCTGGGAAAGGATGGTTCAGATGTGCCTAGGGTCTTCCTAAAAAATACCACTACTACATCTGTATCTCAAAGACATTTTATAAAAAAGGGGAGGAGGGAAAGGACTTATTTGCCAAAAAAAAAAATGTATAGCAACTCTTTCCATGTTGACAAAGAATTGGAAATGGAGGGGATGTCCATCAGTTGGGGAATGACTAAACAAGTTGTGGTATATGATTGTGATAAAATACTATTGTGCTATAAGAAATGACCAACCAGCAAAGTGATTTAGGGAAAACCTGGAAAGACCTATATGAACTGATGCAAAGTGAGTAGAACAAGATACAGTAATGGCAATACTGTACAGTGATCAACTATGGATGATTTAGCTATTCTCAATAATCCAATGATCTAAGACAATGACAAAAAATTCTATCCACTTTGAGAAAGAACTGAGAGTCTGAATGCAGAATGAAGCATACTATTTCTCATTCTAATTTCTTTGTGGATTTTATTTTTGTATCTTTTTCTACAACATAGCCAATATGGAAATATGTTTTGCATGACTGTACATATATAACCTATATACAGTTTGAGAGCTAGACCTAGAGATGGGAGGTAGTAGGTTCAAATCTGTTCTCAGACACTTCCTAGCTGTGTGACCCTAGGCAAATCATATAACCCCCATTGCCTTAGCTCTTACTGCTCTTCTGCCTTAGAATAAATACACAGGATTGATTCTAAGGCAAAAGGTAAGGGTTTTAAAAAATGTTTATTTTTACATGTAACTGGAAAAAATAAAATGTTATTTTAAAAAATAAACTTAAAAAGAATATAAGAGATTTTTGAGGTTATTTACTCCAAATCTCTCATTTATCAAGTCCTCAGGAGGTCACCTGGGACCTTGAATATTAGCGTAAGGAATCTGGATATACTTCTTTAGATAACAGAGAGTTGTGGAGTTAACCATAAAAAAAAAAATATTTTAGGGGAGGGAAGCTAAGTGGCTCAGGGGATTGAGAGCCAGGCCTGGAGACAGTAGGTCCAGGGTTCAAATTTGGTATCAAACACTTTCTAGCTGTATGACTCTGGGCAAGTCACTTAAATACCATTACCTAGTCCTAGCCCTTACCTCTTTTTTGCCTTGAAACCAATATACTATATTGATTCTGAGATGGAAAGTGTTTTTTAAAAAATATTTCAATAAGATTAAGTATTAATGCTTATGGTATGTACCATTATGCATTATTTCTTTTTTGAGTTACCATTTGTTTTATAAATATAAAAGATATCATTGTAATATAATAATATAATACATATGATTTGTTATAGGTATATAATAAATTATAATAAATATATTCTCACATTAGCTATATCCCAAAATCTGTCTAATTCTGTTTTTCCCTCCTCCCCAAGAAGGCAGGTAATCTGAAATAGGTTGAACATATATTATCATATAATACATCCAATATACATTCTTGACAGTGTCCCTATTCTCCACTAATTTGTAGAACAAACAGATTCTGTCTTCAGAGATTTGTGTCTTGGAAATCACATCTCCAGAGAGATCAGAGCCTCTTTTTCTGGATAAGTTTGCAGGAGAAATTACCTTCTTGTCTTCTAGCAATCCATGCTGGCCAATGGAATAGTGCTCCTACCATTTCCCTTTCCCCTGGTCAAAAATAATTTGCTTCATAGTTACCAGGACACCCCCAAAAGACCTATCACAGGCATTCAGTAAAATATATGTTGAATAGAATTGAGGAGACTAAATATTTTATAGGATAGCTAATTAAATCATTGTATTATTTTAGTTTAAGGAATTAAGGAATAAATGTTATCAAAGAAAAAGAAATCCATCAAACAAAAATCCTCCATACCTGGGTAGGCCGCTCTGGGCACTGGATACCAAGGTTCGGAGTTCTCTAGAACTGTGGGCATTGACTCCAGTCCCACTCCTTTTCCATTGCCATCTCTAAGACTAAGTGTCTTTCCTTCCTTCCGGGAAGGGCAGCAGCTCCAGCGGTGGCTCCTCCCCCAAGGCATAGGATCTCCTCCCCTCTCCTACAAGCTCGGAACAGTCCCCTCCCTCCCTTCTTTTCTCTTCCAATCCGCTCCCTCGCTCTCTCCCTCAAGATGCGAGGCTCCTCCCACCTGGCTCTCCCCTCTGGGGAGTAAAGACCACGTGGTCTGTGGGATCTAGCCCGGCGCTGTTGGCCGGGGTTCCCTCTGCTGCCTCACTCTGATTAGCTCCCTTCCTAACCAGTTCTGAGAGCTTCTGAATTCCGCTGTCCGAGCTTGCCAATGCTTTAGTGTGTCTGCTTTTAGGCGTTCACTGCCTCTATGTATGTATCTGGAATGTCAGTATCCCCTGTATGGATAGTTTCGAAATGCCGGCGGTTGGCCCCTGGAGGTGTTTCTGCATCCCCTGGAAACTGAAAGAGAAAATTAAATCCCAAGAAAAGCAGGTTACTAGGCATCCCTGAAGGGTGACCTCATTGGTATGGGAAGAAAACACAGTTATATTAAACACCTATTCTATGTCAGGCACTGCTAAACGCTTTACAAATATTATTTCATTTGGTCCCTATAACCACCCTGGGAGACAGGTACTGTTATTATCCTCATTTTACAATTGAGGAAATAGAGGCAGACAGAGGTTAAATTAGTTGCCCAGTATCACGTGCTAGTATATAAATATGTTTTATATATTAATTACCATTTATAATTAATTAATATAATTAATTATACATAATAACTAAATATATAGTTTTAGCTTCTACCTTCTGTCTTAGACTCAATACTATGTATGGATTTCAAGGCAGGAGGGCTTAGCAATGGGAATTATTCAGGGTCTCACATTTAGTAAGTCTTTGAGACCAAACTTGAACCCAAGACCTACCCATCTCTGAGTCTGACTCTCAATCCACGGGAGTCACCTAGCTGCCCCCATAGAGCTAGTATTTTAGGACTGAATTTCAATTCAGGCCTTCCAGACTTCTGCTCCATGTTCTATCCACTGTGCTTACCTATCAACCTTTCATGGAGTTTACTGATGATGCTCAGATCCAGAGCTAACAACTTCTAGACATAATTCCTTGGTCTTTTGTCATACATCCTTACAACCTTCCATCCTGGGGGCTGGTTAACTCCTTCCCCAGCCTCAATCACTTCCTAGATGTAGCTACCAGTCCTAAAACAATTGCCCAGATAGGTAAAAGATCCCACTCACAATTTTATTATGATGAATCTAATTCTTCTCACCTTTTTTTCAATAATGATCAGTTAGAAAGGATCCAGGGATAAGTCATCCTGCTATTACTCTTTTAATGCTCTTTTAGGATTTTTGGATAGACAGATAAAATAATGACTTTTTACAAATAAGAAAGAGTATTGGAGGAGGCAGCTAAGTGGGTCAGTGGATAGATCACTAGCACTGGACTCTGGAAGACCTGAGTTCAAACCCAGACTCCTAGGTGTAGTAATAGTTACCTTGGACAAGTCACTTAACCTCTGCCTTAATCCACTGGAGAAGGAAATGGCAAAACATTCCAGGATCTTTGCCAAGAAAACCCCTTGGGCAGTATGGTCACAAGGAGTTGAACATGAGTGAAATAACAAGAACTATGGAGATCTTCTGAAGGAGTAGCTTCAGGAGAATTCCAGCATCAGCTAGGATGACAGGAGTGATTGTTTCTGATCCTGGTTCAACATGATTTTTATTTTAAACCCTCACTTTCCATCTTAGAATCATTACTATGTGTTGGTTCTAAGGCAGAAGAGTGGTAAGGGCTAGGCAATGGGGGTTAAGGGATTTGCCCACAGTCACACAGCTAGGAAGTGTCTGAGGCCAAATTTGAACCCAGAACCTCCAGTCTCCAGGCCTGGCTCTTTATCCTCTGAGTCCCTTAGCTGTCCTCTACCCCCATATGATTTTAATTTCTTCTGTTAGATCTCTGTATTTTGGAAGCTTTCTTTTCCCTCATAGCTTGGAGATGATATCTATTTAAAATTTCCTCATATTGTTTTTAGTGAAGTTATTGGAAGGCATTTATTAGGCACCTGCTATGTACCACTTTACAAATATTATCTCATTTAATCCTCACAACAACTCTTGGAGGTAATTGCTAATATTATCCGTTTTGCACTTGAAAAAACTGAGACTAATTCAGAGCCTAAATGGCTTGGCCAAGGTCACACAGCTAGGAAGTATCTAAGGTTGAATCTGATCTCGAATCTTCCTGATTCCAGGCTCAGAACTCTATTTATTTGCTACCCAGCTGCTGGTGGTCTCACTCTTAGGAGGCATAGACTAGATTGTAACTTCACTGGGACTCTCATGGCTGAAGAAACTTTTCATCGAAATGTGGGTCAGTATCCTCTGCACAACTTGGAGCTTCAGAGAGCTGCAGGTGACATGGCCAGGACAGGACAGAAGCAGGACTTTATTGGCTTGGAGGCCAGCTGTCTGTCCATTCTATTCCATTGCAGTAGTAGCAACTGAACTGTTGGGCAGAGCAGGAGTTGAGGTAACCCTACAGCAACTCACAGTTCTGATATTATTTTAGGGTTTGACCAGCTCTGCTACATTTTTATCTCATTTGATAATGGATTGTAAGCTCCTGAGGGCAGGGAATGTTTTTCCTTTTGTTTTGCATATATCCCAGCTCTGCTAAGAGCTGGTAGGTTGGCATAATGGATAGAGTTCTGGGGTCTGTAGTTAGGAATATTTATCTTCCTGAGTTCAAATCCAATCTTAGATCCATCCTAGCTGTGTGACCCTGGGCAAGTCACTTAACTGTTTGCCTCAGCCTCTTTGTCTTTAAAATGAGCTGGAGAAGGAAATGACAAATTGTTCTAGTGTCTTTGCCAAGAAAACCCCAAATGGGGTCAAGAAAAGTCAGACACACTGAAAAAGGACTGAACCAAAAACTCTTATTAACCTTTAACAAACGGTAGTTGATTGATTGATAATGATGCTATGAGAGAGCGTTAGCTGACTCCAATTTCACTTTTAAAGTACATTCCTCATAATATCCCTGTAAGGTGACCCCAACCTTCCACAGGAAAGGGGTGAGCCCTCACTGTAAAAAGGAAGTGGGAAGAGTCCTGCCACTGACTCACTGTGGTTTGGGAGGACATTTACTAGGGTTTAATAGGATTAATGCTCCTAAGTGCATAAAGAGATTTTGTCCATCCCTTTCCTGGGTGTCAGCGTCTTTCTCTCTAAAGTGTATGTGGGGGAAGGCACTGGAATTTAAATAGAAGGATCTAAAACCTAGCTTCCCTGCTGTCCCTTTACTGGTACATAACTGATCTGGGGCAGGGCCTCAGTCTCCCCATCTGTAAAATGAGCGAGCTGGATAAGGGGCTTTCTAAAGGGCTCTTCTAGTTCTCACATGCTATGATTCTAAGATTAGCCCAACCCTCAGGACTGGAGATCTGTGATTTGGTGGATGCCAGCCCATGCCCTGCCTGTTCCCCACCAGCATTTCCATAAGGGGATGCCAGCTCCTCCTGCCACAAATCCAGTGCTGATTCTGCCTGGCTAGTACAGCATTCCAACCCGAGCAGCAGGAGAGTGGCAGGCGAAAAAGCCAACCGTCAGCCCCAGCCCAAATCCGGCTACCAATCCCCACGTAAGACAGGAGGAGAGGAGGCCGGCCCAGGTCTGCAAGCAGGGGAGGCGGGACCAGGTACTTCAGGCATTTCCGAAAATACAATGCAAACAAACGGGCTGACAGCTGCGCCTGCTCCCCGGGCCTCGCTGGAGCCTGCTCAGGCCCTGGCATCGGCGTTGCCAAACCCATCAGGCCAGGGCATGGTGCCAGGTTGCCCTCTGCAGAGCCAGAGCCTCTGGGACTGCTGAGGTCACTCGCCTTGTCGATGCCTGCTGGGAGGAAGGTAGCAGCCCTCCCCCTCTCCTAACCTGCTGCCCCCTCACTGCCCCGAGCCCTAAGGGACCCCCAGAGGCAGCCAGGACTACTCTGCACCTGGCGCTGCAGCTAGGGCAGCTCGGCAGGCAGGTGAGCAGACAGGTAGACAGATTGCCAGTGAGGGGGGCGGGGTGCTAGAGGCTCTCACATCCACCGGCTTCTAGACCAGCCCCACAGCCCCCGTCCACCAAAGCTAATAGCTGGAAACCCGCAAGAGTGACTTTAACGGAAAGCAAGTAAGTGCCGATCCCATTCTTTTTATTCCAGCCTTTCAGACAGGAGGGGAGGCTGAGTGAGCAGGAGGTGGGCATAAAGAAGGAAAATAGGAGGGAGACTGGGAGGATAAGGGGCGGACCCAGGGGAGGGGGACAGGAGGGAAGGTTGGCAGAGCTGGGGTGGCACAGAAGAAGGGGGGACAGGAGAGGCTGGAAGGAAAGGGGACTGGCACAGGGGAGGAGGAGAAGAAAAATGGAAGGGCAGGAGTGGGCACAGGATGGGGAGGCTGAGAAGATGTAGAGTGGGCACAGGAGGGGAGGCTGGAAGACATGGGTTGGGCACAATGAAAGAGGAAGGAAGGGAGCCTGGGAGGATGTGGGCAGGCAGATAAATTGGGGAGGAGGAAGAGGGAAGGCTAAAAAATTAGGAGGGTGGACACAGGGCAGAGGATGGGCAGAGGACAAACAGGGAATGGGTAGCAATCCTGAGAAAATGGATATGGAAAAGGGCACAGGAGAAGAGATTGGGAAGATGTAGGATGATAACAAGGGATGGGCAGGAAAGAAGACTGGGAGGGCATGGGATGACTTCTGGAGAAGGGAAGATACCAACAATAAGAAGCATCTCATATTTGCACAGATATATATATGTATATATATAGCTTATAGGGTACTTTAACACATATTATGTCTAGTCAGATAGTCACAAGGTGAGGCAGATATTGTCATGCCCATTTTACAGATGAAAGACATTGAGACTTGGACAGGCAACTTGACTTGCCCCAGGTCCCACAATGAGTCATTGATAAACTCAGGTCTTGATAGTTTGTTTTTTTTGAAGGTGGAGAACTTTGAAGCTCTTGAAGGTGGAGAACTTGTCTAAACTATCTATCTCCCCCAACATCTCCCTCTTTAAACTTTTAGGCACTAAATGTTTCTTATATTGGATTGTACAGAGTCATCACATTTTAGAATTGGGAGGGACCTTTGAGATTACGTGTTTAGTCCTACTCCCTCACTTTAGAGGTCTCACAAGAAAAGTGAACAGTAAAAACAACCATAACTTGCTTTCATTATAAGAAACCCAGTGATGTAGGTAATACAAATATTGTTAATCATGTTTTACAGATGAAGAAAATGAGGAACAGAGAGGTAAAGCAATTTGTCTGAGGTCACACAGAAAGTGAGTGACAAGAGCCCAGATCCCTTGATCCCCTAATCCTTGAGCTATTTATGCTACATTAGGAATATTAGAATGGATTGGTTTGAAGAGAGGATGGGAGAATAGTCAAAAGGAAGAGGAGAGGAGGCAGGACAGCAAGGGGATAGGAAAAGGAGATCAGATGGCTAGAACAAGGTAAGATGGATGAGAATGAGATGGGGAATCTGAGAAGATGTAGAATGGGCACAGGAGAGGAGACAGGAAGGGAGGCTGGGAGGATGTAGAATGGGCACAATGAAAAAGGAAGGAGAGGAGCCTTGGAGGATGTGGACAAGAAGGTAAATTGATATGGAGTAGTGACAAGGGTGTAGAAAGAGGGGAAACTGGAAAATCAGGGGGTGGGCACAGGGCAGAAAATGGGCATAGGACAAAGAGGGAAATGAGAACAAATGAGAAAATGGGTTCAGAGAAGTATAGGGAGAAAGGACTGAGAAGAGGTAGGAGACAGGAGAAGGGAGAAAAAGGCAGGAGGGCCAGAAATAGAAATAAAGTAGTAGAATCCACAAGTATTGAATTAGAAGTCATATCCCAACTTTGCCACCTCCTTCTTGGGAAGTTACTGGGCCATCCTGGAACTCATCATCTGGAAAGTGAGTAGGTTGGACAAGATGATCTTGTCTTGATATAAAATCCTCTGATCCCTTTGAGAAGAGAGAGTTGTCATAGTGAGAGTGCCTATGAAAGTAGGTGTAGCATGATCACAGGCACCCCCACCTTCCTCCATAACACCCCCCCCCACCCTGGGCCTTTAGTTACAGTAGTAGGAGTATAGAAGGAATCTAGTTAGAAAAGCAGTGTCAAGAGAGCTGCTCTGGATCCAAGGACTGGTCCAGTTTTCTGCCAAAAGCGGTATAAGTGAAAGGTGGAGGAAGATGCAGATGGGTAATGAAGGGAATCCTACTGAGTTAGCTCATGTGATTAATGGGATAAGATGGGGTGAGCTACAGGCCTGGGGTAGGAGAGGAGAGACACTATCACAAAATCATGGAATATCAGATTTGGAAGGGACTTTGGGGGCATCTAATCCACCCTCTAACTAGGTGGTAATTGCCTCTACATGTCGGTCTCTACATATCTAGCTTCTGTTTAAAGACTTCCAGCAATTTGAAGTCTACCATCTGCGGGGGCAACCTAGCCTGCTTTTGGAAAGACATTTCCCCGTCTTTAGAGATAAAATCAGCCCATGTACAATGGCCTCCCATGACCCCTAGTTCTACCTTTCAGAGTCAAGAAGGACCAGTGACAGAGTGGGGGAAAAATGGCCCCCTAGGCTGAGCTCTCAGTCTGTTATCAGTGAGCTGGCTTGCCTAGAGGTTCGCCTGGGCTCCCTTCTTTAGAGCCACAGGGGGACCATGAGCTGGAGAGTCAGAACTGGGGATTCAGGGAATGCTGAAAATATCTTCATCCATGATAGTACCAAGGACTGCAGATAAAACCAAGCATGACAGATGGCAGGCCAGAGTCACACTGCAGGCAGGACAACAAGGGACATTGTGTTCCAAGCAACCAAAAGTCATGTTTGTGGAATCATTGTTTTTCTTGTGCCTCTCTCTCTCTCTCTGTCTCTCTCTGTCTCTGTCTCTGTCTCTCTCTGTCTCTCTCTCTCTCTCTCTCTGTCTCTCTCTGTCTCTGTCTCTGTCTCTCTCTGTCTCTGTCTGTCTCTGTCTCTCTCTGTCTCTCTGTCTCTGTCTCTCTCTGTCTCTCTCTCTCTCTCTCTGTCTCTCTCTGTCTCTCTCTGTCTCTGTCTCTGTCTCTCTCTGTCTCTGTCTCTCTCTGTCTCTGTCTCTCTCTGTCTCTCTGTCTCTGTCTCTGTCTGTCTGTCTCTCTCTCTCTCTCACACACACACTGTCATTCATCATACCCTCACACTCATTTGGAGATACACACACACTCACAACTTAAATGCTTGTATCACAAGCAGAAGTACTAATCTCTCTCAAACCTATGAACACATAGATACTCAAAGTCAGGATGATTGGATTCAAACGTTGGCTCTGCTAAAGTATCGTCTTGTCATTTCCCTTTTCTAGAGCTTGTCAGTTCCCCTTTGTAACAAGAAGGGGTTGGTTGGAGTAGCCAGTCTCTAGACCTCCCTCCAGCTCTAAACCCTGTGGGTTTCCTGTGCCCATTCACACAGATACTTGTTCTCAAAGGCAAACATCATACCTTGTCACTCTTACATGGACAAACTTCCACAAATATACAAATTTACTTTTAAACTAAAAAAAAACAACCAAATAAAAAACAAGCAAAGTTTCCTAGGCAACTCCTATGTACCATTTGCTATGCTAGGTGCTAGGGATACAAAGACCAGAAATAGCCTGCCCTCAAGGAGATTGCATTCTACCAGGGATACAGCTTCAACATGGCAGATAGCACTAACAACTAGGTGGAGAGGGAAGGGGAGATTAGGAGGGCTTCATATAAGAAGTGGTTGTTGAGTTATGCCACGAAGAAAGCTCAAGATTGTAGGGGCAGTGAGGATGAGAGACAGTCTTTCAAGCTTGAGGAATACCCCAGGAGATTAATAACCAATTGCAGATGTGAGGCTACATCCAGAAAAATAGCTAGAAGGTCAGTTTAGCTGGGTAAAAAAGCAGTAATAGAATATATATCTGGAAAGATAGGTGGGAAGCAGATTGTGGAAGCTTTTAAATACTGGGCTAACAGGTTTCTCCCACCTCACATCTTCCAAGCCTTAGTCTAAGCCTCAATTTCCTTATCTGTAAAGTGGGTATAATCATATTTTCATTTGCTTATTATAAGCAAAGCTATTGTGAGAAAAGTAATTTGTAAAATGGAATGGACCTGAGAACTAGGATTTGAATCAAGGTTTGACACACTTATTTAATCAGATTTCATCCCATCTCTTTTCTATCAAATCCTCTAAAACCAAGGTCTTCTTTCTGATATATGCCAATGTTTCTCAACCTTTTAAGAAGAGGAAGACTCCATTTTTAGGGCAACAAAAGTATTCAATTCAATGCTTTTATTATGTGCCAGGTAGTACAGTAGGTTCTGGGGATAGAAAGAAAAAAAAATAATCCCTGCCCTCAAGGGGTTACTGAAACTGATACTACTTTCAGTCTCCCTCATCTAGAATCTATTTCCTTTCCTCTGTGGCCATTTTAGACAATCTACAATTAGCTGCAAAGACAGCCCTGTTTGGGGGAAAAGTCACTGAGACTAAAATGGTGTTAGAAAAATCCTGGGACTAGGAGACCTGGGTTCTAGTTCTAACTGTGTCACTAACTCCTAGAATCTTGACCAGCAGCTTCTCCTTTTAATCACTTTCCATTGTCTAGACTTTCATTTGCATAAACACAAAGTGAGGGGATTGGACTAATTTTGTGCTCAGGCCCAGTGGATTTGTGACATTTGGATGACTCAAATTCTGGTACCAGGTGGCTGATCCTGGATCTATCCTGGGTCTGACTTGTGAGATATCTTGTGTATCATTTCTCTGTGAGGATTAAAGGAACAAAGAAATGAAGAAAGGAGATGGTTTATTCACAGGTCTGTATTGTACCTTAATGGGAGTCAGAGAGCCAGCCCCTACTACAGGCAGTGCTTGCCCACTCTCCATTGCCCCTTACCCCAGGATGCCCCTTACCTCAAACATGAGGAATATGAAGAATTTTATTTTTTAAACAAATAAAGAGGAGGTTGGTAAAAAAAAAAGTTTATTTTTAAGTAGATTTTTTAAAACATATTTTGTTTTTATATTGCCTAGATTTTCTCTATGTCCATCCATCCTCTTCCTCTTCCTCCCAAAGATCTATCCCTTATAAAAAAGAAACTTTTAAAAGTTAACAATTATTTAAAATTTAAATTTTTTAAAGAATGGAAAAGAGGAGGAAATATCAACAAAACTGAACAACATATTAAAAAATCTGACATTATGTGCACTGTTCCACACCTCTTGACTCCCATCTTTGAAAAGGAGGTGGGGAGAATCTCCTCAGATCTCTTCTTTGTGGCCAAACTTATTCTTGATAATTTTGCAATATTCAGTTTTAGTTGTTTCGGGGTGATTGAAGGAAGGCATTTAAAGCTTCCTCTTACCTGCAGCTAGCTAGACTAAAATCCACAAAATCTTGTCTGGCAGAGAACTGGGCAGCTGAGTTTAGACAACTGGGTTGGGTTTTTTTGCCTGATATTTTTTGAAGCACGTTTTATCATATTTTGACTGATATCTTCAATTTTTGTTTTCATTTTTTAATACCCTTTCCTTATGCATTGAGCAATCCCTTGTAACAAAGCTTAAAAAAGAAAGAAGCTTTTGTTACAAGGAATGAATGGCTCTCTGATGCAAGGGATATACTCAGATGTGAATATTATATAAAAACAAAAGACATCCATTAAAAAAATAAAAACCACATACTTATTCTCCATTAAAAGAGGCTCCCTTGAGGGGGGAAAAAAGCAATTTTGAAAAACCAATCAAATATAGCCTTTATTTTTATTTTTTTCATCAGATTTTATAATGGTCTTGGGAGAAAAAATGGTGAGGTGAGGGAAATAGTTTTCAAATTCTCCTATTACTGTTCAGTCATTTCAGTTGTTTCTGACTCTTTGTGACCTCTTTTTTTTTTTGTAAAGATATTGGAGTGATCTGCCATTTCCTTCCCCAGCTCATTATATAGATGAGGAAACTGAGACAAACAGGGTTAAATGACTTGGCCAGGGACACATAGCTAGCAAGTGTCTGAGGCCAGATACAAACTCAGGAAGATGAGTCCTCCTGGATTGTAGGTCCAGCTTCTATCCACTGCTATACCTAGCTGCTCCCATGAAAGGACCATTTGCACCTTGGTAGGATCTCCTTGTATTCCCCTGGGATAACCTTTGAGAGCTTTGAAAGGTCCCTGCTCTGCCCTGATGAAGATGATTTTTGTAGATGATTTTCCTGAAACAAAGAGTAAAAACAAAAGACCAAATAGCCATCTGCATTCTCAAATATACAAAACATGGTCCTATTATTGGCAAATTCAGTTAATGCTAGTTAATGTTATTAAATGGACAGAATGATCTCAGATCCTGTAAAGAATGTTCTAAAAATAAGGACTGCATAGATTTTTTTTTCATTTGTCTTCAAATTTCAGCTTTCTTCTACCCCTATCCCCAACCCTATTTGTTTTTTTTTTTTCCCACAACTTCAGCATTTTTGGACATTTGGCATCCCTGGGCTCAGAAGCCAAAGTTCCTTCTTCATTGGGAGACACTGTGGCAGCCCATGCATATGATGCTAGAGGTAGACCCTCCTAGGAAAGCCCTGGGTTAACTCCAATCTGCTTAAAACTTTTGAAAGACTGTCCTGCTTGGGACAGTTGTTGGAGGACTGGACCTGATCTGGCTGTAGCCTTGGGATGAGTTACAGCCCAGCTTCCCCTCGTGACTTGTACCGAAGCAGCCCCCCTACCCAGGAGCCTGATCTGGCAACCACCACAGAGGGGGCTGCTTCCGAGAGTACCACCCTCAGTCCCGAAACGACCAGCTTTAATGGCACCAAAATTCCAGATGTGGCCAGCAGTGGGGCCAACATGGGGACAATGCTTCTATCCTTTGGAATCATCACTGTGATTGGCTTGGCTATGGCGATGGTAAGAGATCAAGGGGATAAAGAAGGGGGATAATATGGGCCAACTTCATTTTAAGGAAACCCACAAATGGAGACAGAGAAGGGAGAGAACCAGTGTGTCACACCAGTAGTAAGTAAGTGACTGACCCAGGATTTGAACCCAGATTCTTTGACTCCAAAGGGACACTTTTGCCAGAGACAAAACCATAACACGCAGCAGATAGGACCCTGCCATCTTTCAAATCACAGAATCCTAGGCCTTAGCAATCAATCCATGGGATCAAAAGATATTAAAACTAGTGGGGTACTTTGGGATCATCTAACCTAACCTCTCATTTTACAGGAGGGGAACTTGGACCTGGAGAGGGTAAGGGACTGGCTCAGGGTCACACATCAATTAGTGGCAGATGTAGGGCAAGATTCCAGACTGTCTCCTCCTCCCTTGAGTAGAGTTCCATTTGGTTGGCCATGATGACTCTCTTTCCTTGGATAATAATAATTTCCTTGGCCATCAGCCATCAAGATTGCTTGGACCTGTCTTTTCTGTGACCCTGAGCTAATCAGAGAGATACATGAATGAGACTCATCATTTATTTTTGCAGCTTATTTGGCATTTGTGATAATTCCTTGAAATTATAAGGTCCTTGTTGGCAAGTATCTTCCATTTTTTTTACCTAAATCCAAAGAATATATCTAGTTTCTGGCAGACAGCACAGAAACTGGGAGTCAAGAGTCCTGTGTTCTAATCCCTCTAACTTGCTGATTGACTTTGGGTAAATCATCATATCTCTCTGAGCCATAATTTCCTTACCTGTAAAATGAGTGGTTTGGACCAGATTCTCTCTAATGTTCTTTCCAGCTCTGATGTAAGTGTTTTCCATATTCCTGAGGGAGGCTTTTGGATTTGAAGGTAAGAGGGAAACCAAGTGGAGATCCCAGGAGTTTTGGGGTCTTACCTTTCTGAGAAGCTTTAGCTCCTCCAAGCTCTTTTAGCCCCAATCTGTGGGGTGGAATTCAAGTACTTTGCCCAAACTAGGTCCAAGACCAAGCCAGAGAGAGAAGGAAATAGGGATATAAGCTCAGATGGAATCAAGGTTGAGGAAGATAGCTAGTACCTCCAGAGAAAGATTGCCATCTTCCCTAAACCAGAGGGCAAAACAAGTTGATAGAGTTTAAAGGACTGTAAAAGAGGCTCTTTATCTGTTGACTTTGGGTAAGACTCTTCTTCTCGTTGGATTTTATTTTCCTATTCAAAACTGGGGGTGAATTAGTTGCTTTCTAAAAAGTCTTTTAACCTTGAAAATCTTTTCCCTGCCCTGATTCATACACTAATCTATGTGATGATTAAAATTTCTGAGGGACTGGGTTCTAGGTACGAAAATCAATTTATTGATCAGGCTAGAAATGACCAATAAATCGATTGGTCAGTGAGCTCTCTCAGTGATCAAAGACAAAGACATTCAGCATCTTGAGTCATTAAATCCAATTTTGGAAGCTCCTTATTCATCCCTTCCTTAAATATAACTAGTTGCTGAATACCTAATGAGGAAGAAGAGGAATAATTTTTTTATAGTCTCTTCCCAATTTCTTCATAGTGGTGGTGGGGGAAATTATGCCTGGTCATAAGATATAAGAGCCCTTGGTGATCTAGATGGGAAATTTGAATTCAGTCTGCCTAAATTTTGACCTCTATGTCTCATTTCAATGGGGATCCAAGGACATTCTCTTGCTGCCTGTGGACATATTTGGCTTAAATCAGTTTTTGTTTACTGAGAAGGATTGAGTTTACAATCTCAATTTCAAACACCCCAATTTAGAAGATGCTGTGGGGTAGGGAATGTGAAAAGCATACCTTGGATTTGTTAGGAACAAAGGAATGAGGACAGAGGTTTGAAAAAGACCAGAGCCTCAATTTAAAACTTAGAAATAAAAAATGACATAATATTTGAAACAAGTCTTCTTGGGGACAGCTATGTGGCTCAGTGGATTAAGAGCCAGGTCTACAGGCAGAAGATTCTAGGTGCAAATCTGGCCTCAGATTGTTCCTAGCTATGTGGCCCTGGGCAAGTCTCAAGTGACCCAGACTGCTCTTCTATCTTGGAACCAATATATAGTATTGATTCTAAGATGGAAGATGGAGAGAGAGAGAGAGAGAGAGAGAGAGAGAGAGAGAGAGAGAGAGAGAGAGAGAGAGAGAGAGAGAGAGAGAGAGAGAGAGAGAAAGGAAGGAAGGAAGGAAGGAAGGAGGGAAGGAGGGAAGGAGGGAAGGAAGGAAGGAAGGAAGGAAGGAAGGAAGGAAGGAAGGAAGGAAGGAAGGAAGAAAGAAAGAAAGAAAGAAAGAAAGAAAGAAAGAAAGAAAGAAAGAAAGAAAGAAAGAAAGAAAGAAAGAAAGAAAGAAAGAAAGAAAGAAAGAAAGAAAGAAAGAAAGAAAGAAAGAAAGAAAGAAAGAAAGAGAAAGAAAGAGTCTTCTTACCTATAGGCTTTCAATTCAATAGACATTTTCAAAGTGTCTACTATGTGGGAAGCCCTGTGTCAGACCTAAGGGCAATAACAAGTCTTTGACAAGGCATAGTTCCGCATTCCTAGAATTCCTGGTCCAGTTGGTGGAAAACAGACAAACAAACAAACAAAAAACAAATACACAAAATTAAGTAATATTATTTGACAAATGCATGAAGTGTCAAAAGTTGGAAGGCTGGTTGCTAAGAGACTGAGCCAAGTGCCTGGCCTTGATTACTTCTTTCTCCTGGATAGCTCATCCAGTTGGGTGCTAGGCCAAGATTTAGGAAGACTTGAGTTCAAATTTGGTCTCAGACACTTACTACCTTTACTAACTGCATGACCTTGGACAAATTATTTAATCTCTGCCTGCCTCCGTTTCCTCAATTGTAAATGGAGATAATGATAACATCCATTGTCTGGGCTGTGAGGATCAAATGAGACGATCTTTGTGCAGGACTTAGCACTGTATAGAGGTTTAATACATACTTTGTCCATATTTTGGGGGAAAGGCCCCTCAGGATTCCCCTGACATATGCTCACTACCCTCATGAGACTAAGATTACTCTGCTTCACTGTCATCCCACTCTAGTCCTAGCTCCCATCTGACTCACCTTAGATCCCTCCTTTTCCACTAAACTTTGACTCTCCCATCCCTCCCCAAGTGAAAGGGTCTTCCCTCCTCTAATGTCTCATGATATTTGGCCTGATCTTCTCCGGACATTTTTTTCATTTTCTCTTGTTCTCCCTTAAATTATGCAGGTTTAGAGATTAGGGCCTGGGCCCATCCAGAGTGCTCAGCCTCTTACCTAGAGCATCTTTTTGAACGGAACTGAAGGGATTTCAGCTGCCATTTGTGAATAAGAAGGGAGGTGGCTTAAATACCTAGTTATTAGTTTCATTTCATTAGCCCTCAAACGGAGCAACCAAAGCTTTTCCCTTCCTTCTACCCCCAAGAGCCCAAATGGCCAATGTTTACAGAACCCAAAATCTGTCCTAGAAAAACTCCTTTCCCCTCAATTATTGCCATGATGGTAATAGCTGCTTGTCCACTACATGGGGAGACAGAGAAAGAAGGGCTCACTCTGAGTGAAAGTCAGGCCCCGTCCTCTGGGAGCCCCTCATCTGAAATGGTCGTTCAGTCTGGACCCTCAGGAAGACCTTGGACTAAGGAGACCTCCTACCCCTGTCCTCAGGGAGCCTCTGCTCTGAGTGTGATGTTTAGCTTTTAATCCTCAGGGTGGAGTGCCCATGGTCTTAGGGGTTACTCAGCCCCTAACCCCAAGGAGCTTCTATGGGGGTGGGGGGGAACAATGCCCCTGTCCTCAGAGAGTCCAGTGATCTTAATGTGATGTCCAGCATTTATCCCCATGGTACTTCTAGCCTGAGAATGTTCCTTGACCGCTAAGCCCATGAAGCCCCCTGTCTGAGGGGGAGATATTGGCCCTGTCCTCACGTAACTCCTGGTCTGAGGGGGTCCCACTTTCTCTGTCTTCCGGGAGCCTCTGGATTGAAGGGAACATATTGTCCCTGTCCTCGGGGAGCCCCTGATCTGAAATGGGAAGACAGCATCTGCCTTTCAGAGAGCTGGAGATATAAGAAAGAAATAGACCCCAGTCCTAATGGAATCCCTAGTCTGAACAGGACAGAGCTCAAGCCCTCAGGGAGCCCCTGGGCAGAGTCAGAGATAGGACCCTGCCTCCAGGGTCTGATAGAAAAATAGTCTTTGCCCTCAGAGACTCCCTAGTCTGGGGTGGGGTAGGAGGTACAAGCCTCACTCAAAGGAAGGGACCTTGTCCAAGTTGTTCTCCCCTTTAGGGAAACCCTTACGAATTCTAGGTGATGCTCCACAGTTCTCTGTATCCTCCCACAACTTCTAGTCCCCCTACCCCACCCCAGGTTAATGTTTGCTGCAGGTGTCAGACAAAGGTGGACAGGGGAAGTTTGTGACAAGCTGCAGCTCCCTTTCTCAGCTTTGCTAAGGACCCTGAGAAGGCTTAATTGCTGGGGTGATCCCTTAAGATCTACTATCCAAGGTGGGGCACAGGAGCACTGTGCTAACCAGGAATGGAAATCCTGTTCATTTAATTCCACAAATCTTTAGGAAGATACCACTGGATGCATAGAAAGATTAAAAAAAAAAAAGACAGATCCCTGACCTCAAGAGGCTTAAAATCTTTTGTTAGTTGGTCTTGTCTGACTCTTCAAGACCTCATTTGGGGTTTTCTTGGCAAAGATAATGGAGCAATTTGCCATTTCCTTCTCCAACTTATTTTGCAGAAGCAAACAGAGTTAAATGACTTTCCCAGGGTCACACAGCTAGTAAGTGTCTGAAGCTAGATTTGAACTCAGGAAGAGGAGTCTTCATGACTCCAGGCCCAGCATTTCTTATTGCCCCCATAAAAATCTATAGAGATAATAATAATTTATATTGCCATGCCACTTTAATGTTTGTACAAAGAACTTTTCCCTACAACTTTGTGAGATCACTAGTGAGAGTATTATTATTCTCATTTTACAGAGATGAAAACTGAGGCTCACATTAATCCATGGTCACACAGCTAGTAACACTTTATTTAGCATTCCTGGTTCTATGTTGCTTCTTCTCTCCTGTCAAAGCATCTGCTCTCTTCTAGATACCTGAATTCTCAAATACTCTCCTCATATCCTCCCCTTCTCTTCTCTAGGGAAGGTTTCTCCATCCTGCAATAACTTTGTCTCTCCTTCTCCCCTAGGTTCTGTACATCAGGAAAAGGAAGAGGTAATCCCTTCATTTTTTCCTCCCCAGGCTTTCAGTGCCAGGAACAGAGCAAAGAGGGGAAAGGAAACATGGGGAAACAACCAGGGGCAGAGAGAAACAGAGAACACACACACACACACACACACACACACACACACACACACACACGCGCGCGCGCACATGCACATGCATGCACGCATGCACGCATTGGCTTCTGGTGTTGGGGTGGGGATCAGATCCCTACCTGTAGTTCAGTACCCCCATGGTTATAGAAGTGGGGGCAGTACTTCTTCCTGGATCCCCAGTGAATCCTTTAGAAGAAAATACAAACCCTCCTTTCTCTACCCTCCCCTTGTCATCTTTTTTAGTCCAAACCTGAGATTTCATCAGTGTAGGAAAACTACCTTCTATCAGTGAAGACTGGAGTCTTCTTTGCAATTAATATTTATATATTTCTAGCTTTAGAGGATTGTCTGGGCTACAGAGAAGTTGACTAATTTGCCCAGGATTACACAGCCACTGTTAGTTGTAGAACTTGAATTCAAGTCTTCATAATTTGGAAGTCCCTCTATCCACTGGACCACATTGCCTCTCTTAGCCCTTTAAAGTTTTTTTTTTAAACCCTTATCTTTCATCTTAGAATCCATACTGTGTATTCATTCCAAGGCAGAAGTGTGATAAGGGCTAGGCAATGGAGGTTCAGTGACTTGCCCAGGATCACACAGCTAGAAAGTGACTGATGATGGATTTGAACTCAGGAAGATGAGCCTTCCTGGTTCCAGGTCCAATGCCCTATCCACTGCCCCATCTAGCAGCCATACTGTCCTTTACCAGGCCCCTATTCTCATTGCTATCCCGCCCTGGGTCTCTCTGCCTCAAGCAGGAAGACTGCCTTGGAAACTGACAACTTCACCTTTGCTGCTTCACAATCTCAACTAAGTTCTCTCCTAACAATATGTTTTTGAAAAGTCAGTTGCTTTGTTCTCTTACTTTTATATAAGTCAAGCATGAAAGGCTCTTTACTGCTGGGGAAAAAATGAGAAATCATAATTGCCCAAGGTCACACAGCTAATTAATATCAATGATGAAAGACAATTCAAACTGGGAGTCAGGTCACTTGGGTTCTAATTTTGATTTTGCCACCATCTTCCTGCATGACTTTGGGCAACATCTTTTTTATTGCACTTCAGTTTCTCTATCTGAAAAGAAAAATGAGGAATGACTTGTAAGGTACCTTTCTTCAGAGAGATGTATGTAGCACAGCTCAGAATGACACTTATAAAGTGGGAGTCAAGAGACCTGCTTCTGATTTAAGGCCTTTCTCAGCTCTGACATTCCGTGTTCTGTGTTCCATAGACTCTTCTTCTGATATTTACTTTCTTTGTTCTAAATTCCCTCTCAGCTCTGATTTTCTTTGTTCCGTGTTATAAAGTTTCTTCTTCAGTCTCTGACATTCTATTTTCTTTTTTTCAAAACACTTACCTTCTGCCTTAGGTTCTAAAGCAGAAGAATGGTAAGGGTTAGGCGATGGGGGTTAAGTGACTTGCCCAGGGTCACACAGCTAGGAAGTGTCTGAGGCCACATTTGAACCCAAGACCTCCCATCTCTGGGTCTAGCTCTCACTCCACTGGGTGACCCAGCTGTCCCTCTGACACTCTATTTTCAAAGGTCTCTCCCAGGTCAGATATTATCTGTTTTATGTTCCAAGATTGACACTCTCCATTTTAAGGTCCTTATTAACTCTAACCATCTCACATCCTATGAATTCCAAAAGCAAACAAATGCTTATCATTAATATCTACTCCTTTGGTTCATGTTCAATATTGCTCCTTTCCATTCATGTGTAAGGCAGGGTTAACAGCCCCCTAGAACAGTAATGATGAACCTATGGCACAGGTGTTCTGGGAACTCTCTGTGGGCACAGGCAACCCCCCCCCCCAAGTTAATTACTAGAAAGGCAGAGAGACTTGGGCTGAGCTGCTCTCCTCCCCCTCTCCATATTTGATAACATTTTTTTGCGTCCCCCACCCCTCTGCCTAGCAGCCAATGGGAGTACACAGGGGGAAGGTGGGTGGCTCACAGGCAGCAGAGCTGGAGAGGAGTGGAGAGCTTGGGTCATCCCCTCCCCCTCTCTATATTCACTGAGGACATTCCTCACTTCACTCACCCTTCTGCCTGCAGCAGCCCAATGAGAGTGGTTCTCCCTCCCCTGTGTGGGGTGGGGGAGGGCAGGGCAAGCCTGCCACTCAGTGGAGGGGACACAGCACAGTTGGGAGTAGGGCCCGGCACTCCATCTCTGAAAGTTTCACCATAGCTTCATTCAGGGATATATATTCCCTGTCATGTTTTGTAGCCAATTGATATCAAATGCTTATAGGCTATGGGATCTGGTCCTGAACAGCCATGGAAAGGTTTTCAGGGCTAAGCATATCATAGGAAGTCCTGCCCTCAGAGTGCCTGAGCAGAAACAAGGGCCTATGTATATTTCATTTTCCTGCCATCCCTCTAACTTGTTAAAAAAAATGGGTAAGGGGAGATTGAAGGCAACTGTTGTTGGGTACTTATTAAGTTCATAAGTCTTAAAGCTAGTAAGAATCTTCTTTCTTATTTATTTTTTTATTTGATTTATCTAAATTTGATAATGGTTGGTTTAAGTCTCCCACTAATATGGTTTTACTGTCTATTTCTTCCTTCAATTCTCCTAGTTTCTCCATTAGAAATTTGGGTGCTATATTATTTGGTGCATACATGTTGATTAATGATATTTCCTCATTATCTAAAGTCCCTTTTAACAAAATATAATTACCTTCCCTATCCCTTTTGATCAGGTCTATTTTTGCTTTGGCTTTATCAGATATCATGATTACCACTCCTGCCTTCTTTCTGTCATTCGAGGCCCAGAAGGTCTTACTCCATCCTTTAATTCTGACCTTGTGGGTGTCAACCCGCCTCATGTGTGTTTCTTGAAGACAACATATGGTAGGGTTTTGGATTCTAATCCATTCTGCTATTCGTCTACATTTTATGGGTGAGTTCATCCCATTCACGTTCAAAGTTATGATTGTCATTTGTGGACTCCCTGGCATTTTGATATCCTTCCCTAATTCTAACCTTTTCTTCTTCGGCTCTACCTTTTAGTCCAGTGATTTACTTTGAATTAGTCCCCCTTGTCCCCTCCCTTGATGTTTCCCTTTTTAGTCCCTCCCTTTTTGTTCCCTCCCCCTCCTCCCTCTCTTTCCCTCCCTTTTTGTTTTCCCTCTCTCCCTCCCCCCCTTGGTTTTCCCTTCTCCCTACCCTTGTTGAGTAAGATAGAATTCAAGATCCCAATGGATCTGGATGTTTTTCCCTCTCAGAGTTGATTTCCCTGAGATTAAGGTTTAAGTAAAAAACCCTCTCTTCCTCTCCTTCTTATAGGAGTTTTCTTCCCCTCCCCTTCTCATGTGAATCTTTGTGTGAGAAAGATTATTCTATTTGGTCTTTCTTTACCCCCTATTTATACATTACATTTTCCCCACATGTTAGTATACATAGATTGATATAAATGTAGTCCTTATAGAAGAGAGTTTGAATAAAAGAAGAAGATAACATTTTTCCCCTTTCCTTAATATTTACCTTTTCAGGTATTCCTTGCTCTTTGTTTTTCGGTATCAAACTTTCCACAGAGCTCTGGTCTTTTCTTTGCAAAAAGTTGGAAATCTTCTATTTTGTTGAATGCCCATACTTTCCCTTGGAAGTATATAGTCAGTTTTGCTGGGTAGCTGATTCTTGGTTGAAGACCCAGCTCTCTTGCCTTTCTGAAGATCATGTTCCATGCCTTACGATCATTCAGAGTAGAACTTGCAAGGTCTTGTGTGACCCTGATTGGCATTCCTTTATATCTAAATTGTCTTTTTCTGGCTTCCTGTAGGATTTTTTCTTTTGTTTGAGAGCTTTGGAATTTGGCAATTACATTCCTGGGAGTTGTCTTTTGGGGGTTTAGTGTAGAAGGTGTTCTGTGAGCTCTGTCAGTGGCTGTATTACCCCCTTGTTCTAGAATCTCTGGGCAATTTTCTTTGATTATATCTTGTATCACGATGTCGAGTTTGGTGTTTATTTCTGGCTTTTCTGGAAGTCCAATTATTCTTAAATTATCTCTTCTCCCTCTATTTTCCAGATCTGTCACCTTGTCGGTGAGATATTTTATGTTCTCTTCTAATTTCCTGGTATTTTGGCTTTGCTTTATTAATTCTTGCTCTTTTACCCGATCATTGTCTTCCAGTTGCCTGATTCTGGCCTTTAAAGCCTGGTTTTCCTTTTCAGTTTGGTCACACCGGTTTTGTAAATGCGTGAATTTCTTTTGCATTATTTCCCACTTTTCCTCCCAGAAGGCTTCCATCTTTTTGGTCATTTCTGATTCAAATTCTTCATGGGTTTGTGGAGAGTTTCCATTTCCTTTGAAAGGTTTCGGAGCATTTTCTTGTGTATCATCTTCTATCTCCTCTGTATTTTGTATTTTGGCTCCGTAGAATGTGTCCAAAGTCGCCCCTTCTTATTTTTCTTGGGATTTTGGGGCTTCTGTGCTTCTGTGGAGTTTGCCATCTCTGAATGGGGAGGATTAGCTTTTCTTATCTCTGTCTGGTATTCAGAGGCTTTAGTCCTGGGCAGATTGTCCGTTCTATGAGCTTTCCCTGGGTTAAACTGAGTATGCCTTAAGGCAGTGACTTTCACTGGAGCTGGAATGGAAGGATCTGGCCAGGAGATTACACTCGCCCCCAGCTCTCTCTGTTTCCCTGCTGTTTGGGTGCCCCCTCAACTGGTTGGGTTGCTTTCCGGAAGTTGCTTTCAGAATAGCTGGCCCTGAGGCTGTCTTGCAGGCCCTGAGGGTTACTGTTGTTTCAGATGACCCTGCTCTCTGAGGGGGGAGGGGCCGCAGCTTCCCGGAGCCTTGGACTCTGCGCTCCTACCCCTTAGGTCCGAGTGATCTCGGGTTTTGGCTTTTGAGGGGGGCCATACCTTTTGATCCAGGTCCAGGTCCAGGAGGAGGATTCCCAGGGTCTATGTTGTTGATCATTTTGAATTTTGGCGCCCTAGGAGCATATAGTTTAAGATCGGTAGGGAAGGGTTTCCGGAGATCTGAACTTTAGCTTTCTCTAAGCTGCCATCTTGACCCGCAGCTAGTAAGAATCTTAGAAGCTATCTATTCAAACCTTCTCATTGATGGAGGAGAAAGCAGACCTAGAAAGCTAAAGGCTATTCAGCGAATAAGCAGAGGCATGATTTTAACTCAAGTCTTTAATCCAGTGCTGTTAGCCTGGGAAGCCTGAGAAAGGAAGGCCTGGGCTGTCCCTGGCTACCAGCAGCCATTGGTTCCCCCAACATATCCATTAGCAGGGCCATTTCTTAGGCTACTTACTAAAATGTTCAGCAACTAGCCAGGGAGGCTTTCACTGGCACCAGATTGGGGTCAGAGGAGAAAGGACCTCATATCCCACCCATCCCTCTGCTTCCAGGTTGGAGAAACTTCGTCACCAGCTTATGCCCATGTACAACTTTGACCCTACTGAGGAGCAAGATGAATTGGAGCAGGAGTTGCTAGAGCATGGACGAGATGCAGCCTCTGCTCAGGCTTCTCAAAACAAGGTATAGAATCCATCTTCCCTCCCTCCCTCCTTCCCTCCTTCTCTCGCTCCCTCTCTTCCTTCCTTCCTGCCTTCCTTCCTTCCCTCCCTCCTTCCTTCCTTCCTTCCTTCCTTCCTTCCTTCCTTCCTTCCTTCCTTCCTTCCTTCCTGCCTTCCTTCCTTCCCTCCCTCCTTCCTTCCTTCCTTCCTTCCTTCCTTCCTTCCTTCCTTCCTTCCCTCCCTCCTTCCTTCCTTCCTTCCTTCCTTCCTTCCTTCCTTCCTTCCTTCCTTCCTTCCTTCCTTCCTTCCTTCCTTCCTTCCTTCCTTCCTTCCTTCCTTCCTTCCTTCCTTCCTTCCTTCCTTCCTTCCTTCCTCCTTTCTCCCTCCTTCCCTTTCTTTTTAACATGTCAATACAATTTTTAATAATCGTTTTCTGACATTTTGTGATCCATGTTCTCTCCCTCCTACCACCCCTCCCCTGTCCCAAAAATGGTTGCTAATATTATATAAGTTGTGCATGTGTTATCATACAATGCATATTTTTAAGGTCATCATGTTGTGAAACAAAACACATATTGCTTACACTAGGGAAAAATCCATGGGACAAAATAAAGGGAAGAATGGACTACACCAAAGGACTTATAACCAAAAAGGCTACCACCGTAGAAGGAACTGAGAGTCTGAAGGCAGATTGAAGCATCCCACTCTTCCCAGAATTTTTTCTCTGCTTCCCCTGAAGTTTAGTTAAGCCTCAAGCCCTGCAGAAGTGAAGCTCAGTCTTGTAGCCAGGGGATAAGAAAGCAAGACTGACAAAGGATTCATCTCATGTTTCTTTGTAGGACTAAGCTTAGTGATAAGAATTTCACAAGGTCGAATGTCATTTTTGGTTGTGGTTGTCATCCTTCCATTCCCATTGTTATTATCATGTATGTTGCCTGGTTCCATTTACGATCAATTTGTAGAAGCCTTCTTATGCTTCTTTGTATTCATCATATTCATTATTCCTTATGATACAGTAATAATCTGTTACATTTGGATGTTCTGCTACATTCACGGACTACATTGTTTAGACATTCTCCCATCAATGATTATCTACTTTGTTGTCTTTAACATTTACTCACTGTGTAGCCTTGGAGAAAGTTTCTTTCTCTTGGACTCGAGCTTCCCCTTCTGCAACATGTTGAGTTTGGCCTGAGTGATCTCCAAGGTCCTTTCCTTCTCTCTATGACATTCTTCAATTTGCTATTTCCCCACAGATCCTGCTGACAAACCAGGGCCCAATGCAGAGACCCAGCCGACTGGTTTTCACTGATGTGGCCAACGCCATCAACGCTTGACTGATCGGTCCCAGACTTGGGATGCACAAGGAGGTCAATGGCCCTCACTGGCCAGCATTAACTCTTGTCAGCTGGTGGAAGTCCAGAATTGGCTCTGCTAGGAATGCTCTCTATCCATTCTATTCCTAGCCTACACATCGCTGCCTGATTTGGACATAAAATTGGCATCACAACCCAGCATGGAGAGAGATAGTGTCCCCATGATATAGGACAAAAGTGGGGCCTGAGATGTATGGGACCTCTCTGCTGGAGGCACCAACCAACTCTATGATTCACTGGTTCTCTGTACCTCCCCTTCCCTCTTTTTCTCTCCCCTTCCAACCCTTTCTCCCTAGTCTCCAAGGAAATCACACCAGGCTAATACTTGACTTAAACTGATGATCACTGGAGTTGGAATCAATGAGCACAACATACTAAAACCTGGGTCAAGTTCAGTGGTCAGCTTTTGTGTGCGCATGTGGGAGGCCGGACTGGGAGAAGCTGAAGCCATCATATTTACAAAGCCTTTCTGTCTTCTTCTCTCACTTTGTCCCCAGTGTGTTCTCTGTTCAACAAAAGATAAAGAAGGGGTGGTGGGGGCAAGGATGGGATAAAAAACAGGAATGAGAAAGAAAGGAAGACCTAGGGATAAAAAAAGAGAGATGAAGTAAGGAATCATTAGGCAGGAAGAGAAACAGTGAAGGAAAGGAGGGGAGAAGAGATATGGGGGAAAAAAAACAAAATGGGAGAGAAAGACTTAGAGAAATCTAGGCAGGCTCTCATTTTAGTCCAGACCCATGTCTGAAATCCATGCATGTTTAATACAGCTACTTCCATTTCTCATGGAAAAGGTCATTGTTGAATGTGAGTGGGGTGGGGAGAGGGTTCTGGAGTTTGGGGAGAGGGAAACCAGTGACTGCTGGAAACATCCTCTCTGCCCCAACTTAGACCTATTTTCTTTTTCTTTCAAAACCCTTATTTTCTGTCTTAGAATCAATACTGAGTATTGATTCCAAGACAGAAAAGCAATAAAATCCAGGCCATTAGGATTAAGTGACTTGCCAAGGATTACATAGCTAGTAAGTGTCTGAAGCCACATTTGAACCCAGTACCTCCCCTCTCGAGGTGTGGCTCTATCCATTCAGCCATCTTGTTGCCCTTTTAGTCTAATTTTCAATAAGGAAATAAGGCTCCTGAGATTGCTTAAAAGATCTACTGTCTTCTGGAATATAGAGGTGTATTTTTGGAGGGGAAAATACTTGGGACCCTTACTTTTACCCCTGAGGAGTCAAAGAAGGGCTGAGAGATATATGGAGCAATCAAAAACGCTTAGGACCATCCAACCACCAAGTCCTGCTGGGTTAGCCTTTGGACTAGACTCAGTTTGGAAGAAAGAGGATTTTCACCCAGGTCTAGCCTGATCACCCCAGCTAATTTAGCTGCATCATTAATAGATGTCTAGTGGGTGTGCGTGTGCATGTATGTGTTTTTATGTGTGTGCATATTAACATGTAGAAGCTTATATCCCTCTGTACTTTTGTGTGTGAATGTATGGGTGCAAGGGCATATCTGTATGTTTGCAAAGGCCAGCAGACCAGCCTCTTGTAGTTTTTTTTTTTAACTTCCAAAGTAGACATTTAAGCCATCTAAAATTACCTTCCTCTATGATTCTGATGGTGCTACCCATGTAAGACAGTTTCCTGACTGACTGGATTGGGTGGGAGTAAGTAGGTGTCACTTCCTGTTATCCAAACAGGTCCTGAAACTGGGCTAGGAGGCATCTATAGGATGTAGGGAGTACGATGAAGAGCAGAGGCCAGCTCAGGTCTACTCTCCAAAGATCAGTGATGACATTTCCTCTTCCCCTCTTCATGGAGCAAGAATACTTTCAAGAGGCAAACATGGCAGCACCACATTCTCTGCCCAGCTTTCAGTAAATACTGCTCTACCTATAGCTGCAGACCCTCAAAATGAGGAACCTCACAGCTGACCAGGATTGGGTTGGGGTGATGCTGATAGCTTGGAGGGAGGGGGGAAAGGGAGGTTTTTAGAAAAAGGCTCACAAGGCATCTTGCCTGTCTGTAAGGCTGACCACATTATAGCCAGGCCCTGCACTAAGGGAGTGTGGGTAAGTAACTAAGTTCAACCAGTGCAATTCAGAAAATATCCATTAAACAATTGCTGCCCTGAAGAGCTCGGTGCTAGGCCTTGAAGGAGAAGTTTATCAAAGAGTCCCTGTCTTCCATGGCACTAGAGTGGGGGAAAGACAAACTCTGACAACTATAATGGCCTTGAAGAGCTCTGAGCTAGGCCTTGGAAGTCATACACAGTTTATTGAAAGGTCCTTGCCCCTCTAAGATGCTCAGGATCTAGGATGGGGAAAAGACATAAAAACAGATAATTATAATGTACAATATTTTTGACAGGCTCATTAGAGAGGTTCAAAGTCTTGTGAGGTCCCAGTTCACCCTTAAAGTTAAAAAAGTTTTATTCCACATAGTAGATGCATAATAAATGCTTGTTGATTGATTATAAGTGTCTAAAATCCTCCTACACCCATCTAGCCTCTGCTCTTTCCCCCAGCTCCCACAACTGCACATTTATTCCAACTAACAGTGTGCTGGGGAAAGAGGGCGTAAATTTTTCAGCTTTTTTCTGTAGCAAAAATACTGTCAGGAGCCCTAGGGCCTAGGAAGGCTTTGCTAAGGAACAGTATTTATAAATTCCTACTTTGAGAAACTATAAATATATTGGCCCTTCAGGATGCTCTAAGGTCTGTGGATAATTTAGTATTCCCATTAAGGTATAATTTAATGCTGAAGGTTTCCACATGTAGGCATTAAAGATGCAATTAAGATGTTTATATGAACTGAAGTGAGAACCCGTTAAGCCCTGTATGTTTGCAGGGTGGAGTACCCGCAGTGGCACACAGTGGGGAGAATTCTAGGATTCAGAGGCATAGAATCCAGGATTAAATGCCCGGTCTTCAACTGCTACTTGTGTGGGCTTCAAAAAATTATTTGTCCTCTTTGGAATCTTTTGGGATTATGGATCTTGGGCTGCCAAAGTCCTCTCAGGTGCCATCTAATTCAAACACTATTTGAACCTCCCCACCAGGTGGGTGTCCAGAAGCTATTTCAAGACCTCTAACAATGGAGAACTCATTGCCTTATGAGGAAGTCTATTTCATTTTAGGATAGTGCTAAGTTTTCCTAATTGTTGAATTGGAGTCTGCTCTGTAGCTTCTGAAACCCATTGCTCCTTTGATATCCATCAGAAAAAGTCCAATCCCCTACTCAGGTTCCTGGGTTTTTCAGGGGGGCAGGCTGACAAATATTTTGAGGAAAGCTATACTGTCCTCCCCTCTTCCTCTTCCACTTCCTATCCCTACCACAACCATACCTAAGTCTTCCCAGGCTAAAAATCTTCAGTTCTTTCAACATATCCAAGGATGGTTTCTAAGCCTCTCTCTGTGGCCTTTCTTCAGACATTCTCCATTTTAACATCTGTCCTAAAATTTAGCACTCAGGACTACATTGGAATGAACTGGTTTTGATCTGGGCAGAGGATAGAGTAAAGTCACAGTCTAAAAATCCTGACTCTGTTATTTCTTAGCAGTGAAAACTTTGACAGTTCCTAAACCTCTCTAGACCTCAACTGCCCTCTTACTGTGAATTTGTCATTTGCTATTTTCACAACTAGGAGCTAAGTAAGAGATAGAGAGATAGATTAAGAGCCATGTGACCACCACTGAACATTGGCTACTACCACTGGTGGTGCCCTAGTTGCCAGATACAATGCTACTGACAATTAATGGTGACTTGGGGAGAACATTTTCAGACTTGTATTGGCATACTAGACCAATCTGGAGGTCAGCTACATGAATGGTACAGCAAAATCAGAGCCAGAGGAAGGCCAGACTTGAAGCTATTGTGAGACTTTAGCAGTTATGAGGTCTTTGAAATCTTTGATTCCTTGGGATATGTGCCCAGCAGTGAGAACATCCCTAGATCTTTTAGTCACTTTCTTGGCATCATTGCAAGATTATTGGTGGAGGCATGAGCTGGTCTAACCATTCTAGAAAGCAATGCATTTTTAATGTTATTGATAATATATTTTGGTTTTTTCATTGCTTTTATTTCTCAACACTTTCTTTCCCCCTTTCCCACCCTGAGAACTATCTCTTCTTACAAGGGAAAAAAGGAGAGGGGGGGGGGAAGTACATCAGTGAATCTACCCATCAACTTAGTTCCATAGTTTCCTAAGTCTTCAAAGTAAGGAAAGAAATTACATCTTCATATCACCTTATCAGGGCCAAGCTTAGTTATCATAATTATGTGGCAATCAGTCTCAATTTCTTTTATTCTTTCCATTTCCATTTTTGTAGTCACCATTTATATAGTTTTCCTGATTCTTCTTCACTTATCTTACTTCATAAAAATAATTGCATGACCCTGGACAAGTCACTTCACCTTTCTATGACTCAGTTTTCTCATCTGTAAGATGAAGATAACAATATCACATAAGACTGTTGTGAAAATCAAATGACACAAATAAATTGCTTTGCAAATTTTATTTTATTTTATCTTTAATTTTTTATTTAATTAATTAATTTAGAATATTTTTCCATGGTTACATGATTCATGTTCTTTTCCTCCCCCCTCCTCTGTCCTGCCTCCTGGAGCCAATGAGCAAATCCACTGAGTTTTACATGTATCATTGTTCAAAACTCATTTCCATATCATTACTATTTGCAATAGAGTGATTATTTAAAGTCAATATCCCCAATCACATCCCCATTGAACCATATGTTTTTCTTCTGCATTTATACTCTCATATAGTTCTTTCTCTGGGTGTGGATAGTGTTCTTTCTCATAAGTCCCTCAGAATTGTCCTGGATCATTGCATTGCTGCTAGTCCATTACATTCAATTGTACCACAATGTTATTTGTGTCCAACGTTCTCCTGGTTCTGTTTCTCTCACTCTACATCAATTCCTGGAGGCCTTTCCAGTTCACATGGAATTCCTCCAGTTCATTATTCCCTTCAGCACAGCAGTATTCCATCACCACCAGATATATGGAGAAAAATAAATAGGGATAAAAAGGAATACACCTTTTCAGCAGCACATGGTACATTCATAAAGATTGATCATGTACTAGAGCATAAAAACATTGTGAACAAATGCTAAAAAGCAGAAATAATGAATGCAACTTTTCCAGATCATAATGCACTAAAATTATAATTAGTAAGGGTACATGGAGAGGCAAATCAAAATTAATTAGAAATTAAATAATATGATTCCCCAAAATTAGGTGTTTAAAGAACAAACTATAGAAACAATGATTTCATTGAAGAGAATGACAATGAGGAAATGGCATATCAAAATCTATGGGATGCATCCAAAGCAGTACTCAGGGGAAAATTTATATCCTTGAGTGCATATATATCAACAAATTAGAGAGGGAAGAGGTCAGTGAATTTGGCATGCAAGTTAAAGAACTAGAAAGAGAACAAATTAAAAATCCCCAGATAAAACTAAATTGGAAATCCTAAAAATCAAAGGAGAAATTAATAAAATTGAAAGTAAAAGAACCATTGAACTAATAAATAAGACTAGGAATGGGTACTTTGTAAAAAAAAAACAAATAAAACAGATGTGATACTGGTTAATCTAATAAAAAAGGAAAGAATAAAATCAAATTAACAGTATCAAAGATGAAAATGGAGACCTCACCTCTAATGAAGAGGAAATTTAGGTATTTATTAAGAACTATTTTGCCCAATTATATGGCAATAAATATGGCAATCTAGGTGATACAGATGAATATTTACAAAAATATTAATTGCCTAGATTAACAGAAGAAGAAATAGAATACTGAAATTACTAACTATTAACTCTAATTTTTCTAAGAGTTCATTCACATCTCTCAATTCCTTCTTATTTTTTGGTTTGATTTGATACCAGATCTTATAGAAGAAGGTTGAGGTCTCCCACTAGTATAGTTTTACTATATATTTCTTCCTTAAGCTCCAATAGTTTCTCCTTTAAAAATCTGAATGCTAAACCATTTGGGCATACATATTGAGTACCAACACTTCTTCATTGGCTATATCTCTTTTATCAGGATTTAATTACCTTCCTTATCTCCTTTAATCAGATCTATTTTTACTTTGGTTTTGCCAGATATCATGATTGAGACTTCTGCCATCTTTTTCTCAGTTGATGCCCAATAGATTTTCCTCCATCCAATTACCTTTACCATGTGTGTGTCTACCTGCCTCATGTGTGTTTCTTGAAAACAACATGTGGTAGGATTTTGGTTTTTAATCCACTCTGCTATATGCTTCTGTTTTATGGGTGAGTTCATTCCATTCACATTCAGAGTTGTGATTACCATTTGTGTATTCCCCAACATTTTGATTTCCTCTTTTAGTCCTGCCCTTTCTTCTTTCATTATTCCCTTCTAAACCAAGTGTTTTGATTTTTAATCAATCCCCTTTTTCCTCACTCTTATTTTCCTTTCCTTCCTCCCCCCTCCCTTTTTATTCTCTTATTTTGCTTTAAGGTCTATTAATCCCCCCCCACACTTTTCCTCCCTTTTAATACTTTCCCTTTTGTTATTCCCTCTCAACTTCCCTGTAAGGTAAGATAGAATTCTATACCTCAATAGATTTGGCTGTTCTTCCCTCTCAGCTTTGCAAATTTTAAAGTGCTATATGAATGCTATTGATTTTCATTCAATATTTCTTAAGTTTCATTACATAAGAAATATTACTGATTTGATTTTATATCAAATATTACTGAATAACGATTTAGCCATTTGCCAGTCAATAGACATCTGCTTTATTTCTAGTTCTTTGTTATATTTTGGTACATGTGGGACTCTTCTATTTTTATTACCCTTGGAGTATATACCTAGCAGTGGGATTACAGAGTCAAAGGGTATGGACATTTTAGTTTCTTTAGTTCCTAAATTGTTTCCCACAATGGTTGAGTGCATTCATAGTTCTACCCCAACAGTGTATTATTTGCTTGTCTATTGACATCTCCTCCAAACTGACTGTTAACATCGTTTGTCAACTTTGCCAATTTTCTTAGTGTAAACTAAAATATTAATGCTGTTTTGATGATTAGTTCTCTTGAAATAATTTGGAAGAATCTTTCATATTAATAGTTTGAAGTTCTTTATCTGAGGACTGTTTATATCCTTTGACTTCTTATCCATTGGGGAATACCTTTTGGTCTTAGGTATTTGTTAGTTCTCTATAGGTCTTAAATATCAAGTCATCATCTGAAATATTTGATGCAAAGATTTTTTTCCCAATTGCCTACTTTCATTCTTGTTCTAGTCACATTGACTTTGCTTATACCAAATTCATGTGTATTAAGTACCTGTTATATACTTAAGTGCCATCCAGTGCACAAGACATAATCAGAAATTAATTCCTGCCCTCAAGCAGTTTGCATTCTTTGTTTAGGGCACTTCAAAATTCTCTAAGTCGTCCCTTATCCTCTTCTCTTTCTTTTGAGGTAGCAGGCAATGTTAAGCCCTCTGCATATGCCCTTTGATGCCATCCCTTTTACATTAATTGAGTGGTTGGCTATCTTTTCTTTTTCTTTGTATGAAGTACTTGGTAGCCTTTAAATTCTATAGCATACTTCTAAGATGCTACAGTTACTAGGTGGTTCCATCTGTCCCATTCCTCTTACTCAAAACCATTGTAGACCTCCTGGAGAGTGTGGAATGGTTGAAAGTATATGCTGAGGGAAATATATTTCACACACATATGCTATTAGATTAGAATTTGAGATCCCTTGAATGCTCAGTGAGGGATACCCTTAATATCAAACAATTTGGTTGTCAACACAAGATACTTATCTGGAATTCAGAGCCATTCTTGGCAAAAGAACAGCGCCTACTGTGTTCTATAAAATCAAGCTGAGAGATCCTTGGCTCATTCACTACTTAGCTCTTAAGTGATAAGAGGGCAGTTGAGCAGATTTGGGCTCTGGGGAAAGGGAAACTTTTCTGTGTATATGGTTTTCCTCTCCACACCTGAAACCAGTAATGAATTTCTTGGGACAGGAGTGCATAGAAATAACACAAGTTTTATAGCAATTTAAAGTTTACAAAGTATTTACATCTATGTGTGTGTGTGTGTTATTTTATCTTCACATAAATCTTATCTCCATTTTATAGATTAGGAAACTGAGGAACATGGTGGATAAATAACCTGCCCCAGGTTACAGAACTAGTATGTATTTGAATCCAGATTTGAACTCAGGTCTTCCAGACTCCATGTCTCAGTTATCCACTGCATCATGTAGCTGGGGTACAAAATCTTTTAAGCACAGATCAAAACCAAGAGACTTTATGTAGGAGTAGATGGTAGAAAGCCATATGTAGATCTTTGCTGCCCATGAGAAGATAGCAGACCTTGCCAACCCAAGAGAACACCAAACCTCCTTCCATATTTCCTGCAGAAGCACATGGCAGAAACAAAGGCATGTTTTCCAATTTGGGCTAAATGTTTGTGGAGAATATTCCTGAATAGAATCCTTCTGGGGAAAGAGGATTGTCTATGTAGTTCTGGAATGGTATTTCCTTCTTAGAGAAAGATGACCTACATGATTACTCTGAATAGAGATTCAGAAAGGGCACCTGAGACTTGAAATACTCTCCACTATTACAGTCAGGGACTCAAGATAGTGTGGGCTGGCTCAATGGGAAGGAATATTGCTTGTTTAGTAGCTCTTAAATCATGGTTGTCTTCCTAGGGGGTTGTTTTTAGGCTGATAATATTTTTCTGCATCAGTTTATGGGCTCCTATGTGTCCTTTGTGTCTTCTGCGTTTCCTGTGGGGTGAAATATTTTCCTATTCTAAATCCTCATATTGTTACCTTGAGTTCTTGTAAGGGTGCTCAGTTACCCATATTTAGGGAAATCTCTAATAACCTAGTTGTAGTTGATATTTACCACAGAGAAATCTGATTAGGGACATTTCTTTCTGGGGTCAGCCCCAAGAACTGGACTTCCATGTGAGTCTTGGGGACTATGGAGCAGAGATAAATCTAAATTCTGAATTCTTATAACTCTATATGAGTTTACTTTAATACCCACTTGTACTGCTGCTAGAGGGAGTTAATAAGTCTTACTGACCGATCTCACTCAATCTATCTAAACATTCAATCCTTTTTTCATTTCTGATTGACTTCTTCAAGCCATCTATTCTAAATCTTTTTTCTAACTCGAATCACTCCATAGGTGTCAAACATGTAGCCCTCTGTGGCATTGTTGTCCAACACTATGGAATTGGCCAGACCAAATTCAATGTAATTGGGAAATATTTAACAAAATAAAAATACATATTCCCCGTAGTGTCCCCTTTCCAAATGAGTTTGGCAACACTGGAGTAAATGATCTTGTCTCCTAACATTGCTGAGATTGAATTATCCATTGTAAACAACTTCATTTCTCTGCCAAATGTTCCCCATATCCGCAATATTGCTCTAGTACCCCAGTGGATGAAGGATGAAATGGGTTCCTTCCCTTCCTTCCTTCCTTCCTTCCTTCCTTCCTTCCTTCCTTCCTTCCTTCCTTCCTTCCTTCCTTCCTTCCTTCCTTCCTTCCTCCCTCCCTCCCTCCCTCCCTCTCTCCCCCTCTCCCAATATCCCCAATCAAGCAATAATAATTTATTGCCTCTTATGTGCCAGGCACTATTACATATTGGATATATAAAAATGGTTCCCTCCTCTTCAAGATTGGTCCTTCCTTCTCTTACATAAAACTAGGAGGAAGAATTGGCACAGATCTTGTTCCCCCGCTACAACTTTTAAACTTTGCCTTCTGCCACTACCCTCCTCAGCAGCCCTTTCTCTTCCTTTAACATTCATTCCATCCTATTCAGATCATCATCTTCATCATCATCCATAGACCTTCAAGGCCACCCTTCCTCCCTTCCCAAAAAAGCTCAATAACCTGCCTCAATCTTTTTTTCCTCTACCCTACTTTCATCACACTTCCAGTATCATAATCTTCAATTTTCTTCAACTCTTCAACTCCCAAGACCTGCTTTCTCCAGTTTACCTCAACCATTCCCCAGTAATACCTAAGACATACCTGTTTTCCCAAGGGTGTGCTCTGCTACCAGGAGTTTCAACTCTGTTTTCCTCAGATTGTATGAGACTCGCACACATAATCACATGCCATGGTCCAGGCTTCTCAGGTAGGGGTTAATTCTCACAACAAAGTATGAAGCTAACTTTTGAGGCTATCTTTTCTATTTTGCTATTCATTGAACAAAAGAATAAATGAGAACAATTGCCTGAGATCTTATCAACTGAGTTAGGTAGTATAGTAGATAAGATTGCTGGATTTTGAGCCAAGTCCACCTGAGCTCAAATCATCTCCCAGATATTTGTTACCTGTGTGAACAAGGAGACAAGTCACTTTATTCCTCTGAGCCTTGGTTTTCTCTTCTGTAAAATGGGAATATTATTATCTTCTATTACCTGAGCTTGTCATGAGATTCAGATGGGATAATATATATATATGTACAGTAACATGTTTGCAGACAAATATATATTTGTAAACTTTAAAGTGTTATCTAAATGTTAGCTATTTTTGGTGATTATCCATAAACTAGCCTTAATTATTACTAGTTAAAATAGGATCTGCTTACTCAAATTAGAAGACCTAGCCCTCGAATTTTGGTTCTGGTTGGCCTGTTCCCCTACTTTCACAATTTCCTTAAGTCATTTTCCTCCCTGTCTGTCTCTATAGCTAAACAAGGACGTTTTAGGATCTTTTTCCTCTTCTCCCCATGCTTCCTGGTCTTGTGTGTCTGATAGAGTACTGGCTGACAGAGAGGCAGAATCTCTCTGAATCTAAATGTCCTTTTTGGGATCCTTTTATTTTAGGAAAATGCCAAGTAAGACTCTAAAAATATGGTTTGATCATAGCTTTCAGATAGTCCAGGAATTCTTAAATTCTCTTTCCTTGGTTGTCTTTTCAGGTCAGCTATGAGACAGTTTATATTTCTATTTTTTATACTTTTAACTGTTTTCAGTGTTTCTTCTTGTCTCATGGAATTATTATGAACATCTACTTGCCCAATTCTATTTTTAAAATATTCTTCAACAAACTTTTAACCTCCTTTTCTCTTTTTGCCCAATTCTGTTTTTTAAAATGGTAATTTTTAGTGGATTTTTGTGCTTCTTTACCATTTGGCTAATTTTTTTAAGATGTTATTTTCTTTAGTATTTTTGTGCCCCCTTTACCAAGCTTTTACTTTCTCTTGCATTAGGCTCATTTCTTTCGCCAATATTTCCTGTCTTATTTGATACTGTATATGCTTTTTGAACTTTTACAGGAATTTGTCTTGAGCCTATGACCAGTTTATATTTTTCTTTGAAGCTTTACAGAGCTAGCTTTTTTTATTTCATTGTCTTATGGGTTTATCTTGTTCTTTCCTGTCACCACAGTAATTTACTGTGGTCAGGTTAATTTTTTTTATAGTTTGCTCATTTCCCCAGTCTATTTCTTGTCTTGGTTCCTAGGGTGGAGGGCATACTGTCCTGAGTTTCAGGCATTTCTTGCTATTTTCAGTGTTGGCTCTGAGAATATAGGCTTTTAGTTTTTTTCAATTTGGTATGATCTAAGGAGAGGTATGGTCCCTATTCTCTTGGCCTGTGTTCTAGTCTCTGAGTTACCATAAGCACTCCTTGGAATTGTGACCAATGTAGCCACAAGCACTAGTGAACTAGTGCTCCTCTTAGCCCTGAAACTTTGACCCAGAACTGTGATAGGCAATGTGTCCTTCCTGCATCCCATACCAGCACAAGGTCCCCTGTAATCTCTTTCTGATCATCTATGGGTGGAAAGCTCCTGAAGCTCCTGCTGCCATTGGCGAATTGCCTCCAAGACCTGCTGCTGGCACCCTAGTGGATCTGTTTTTGTTCCTTGCTCCTAGTCTTACCATAATTTCCCTGAGACTTTTCTTACTGACTTCTGTAAGAACTGAAATAATATTTCTACACAGATATATATTTTATACAGTTTATTAGAAAGGGTAGACAATCATTCCTATAAGTAATCTGACCACGTGGTCCCTACCTGCATGTCTCTTCCTTCTTCCCTCTCCCCTGCCTGCTCTGTTCCTGACTTCTTCCTTCTTCCTTCTCTTCTCGGTTCTCCCCTCTCTCAAGCCCCAAAGCCTTGACTTTTATTCATGTACAACACATAGAGGGACACAAACCTGGCTCAACTGTGTTATGTTAGGAATGTTTGACAGACAGGTCAAGTTACTCAGGAGGGAGAGGGAATGAATTTCCTTGATACAATACCCCTGTGATCCTTTGGGAGACCTGTCTCCTCAATGGATCATTTAAATATAACTATCTTAAAACTCTAAATACCTTCTAGCAAAAAGTACATACAATATTGCATTTTTCTAAGAGGAAGTTACAATTGTTAGGGATGAGAGTAAAATACAAAAACTGATTGATAGACACATTGACAAAATGCCAATTAGGGGGCAGTCCCCTTTGGCATGAGTTTACATTCAGAATAGGTATTTTCAACCCCCTTCATTTCAGTTCATTATATCCCAAAGTTCATTCTGGCTATTTTGATGCAGTGTGTAGCTTCTTCAGGCATCTTTACAGCACCTTCTCCAAAAGGATCCACTTTCTTGATGCAGGATTTTGGCAAGTTTCTTTTCAGGAATTTCTCCAAAATTTTTAAATCTTGAATTTTTAGGATAATTGCACAATCCCTTCCTGAGGAGAGTGTTGACCAAAACCAGAATTACCCTGGGATACATGACTGAGTAATGAGGTATATGAAACAATTGTCAAAAGAAAAAGAAAACAAAAACAAACCACCCCCCAAAAAACCACAAATAAAAGAATAAAAAATGAAATTCTGTATAAAAATAAGAAATACAAAAATGATAAAAATAAAATAAAAAGCTTACATGCATAAAATTCTGAGTAAAAAAAAACCAAAGCCAGTAACAGGTTCTTGAATCACAGCAATGCTCTATTAAAGTGGCCTATGCCCCACAAGCCTGTAAGACAATAGCAGCAATACAGCACTTTACCCATTTGCAGCCAGGCAGAAAATTGCCAAACTATAAGAGAGAAAGGACTAAGTTTCAGAAGCAAATGGGAAAAACATTCCCTGGTCTGTTTTTACCATCATTGTCAGAGATAGGGAGAGCCAGGATGATAGTCAACATGAGGTACTTGACTCAAAGTATTGCACATGGAGTGTGGTTTAAGGGAGTCCTGCATCTTAACATATGTCAAGCGCTGCAACCTTGTTTCTCACTAGGTTCAAGTCCTTTTGTATTGGCATATAAGTTCAACAATACTCCCTAGATTGGGTTTGGTCCTTTTTGACCTCGTGCTACTTGGCTCTGTTGTTCCCTTCTCCTGGAATCAGACAGAATCATTTAACAAAGTTCCATAACATTTATCAATAAATGTCAGGTTTCCATAGTCGAAAGCCTTTGGGTATGCACAGTTACTAGGGCAAATAGATATTGTAAACTTATACTGTAAACTTTATCCTTCAAGTAAAAAAAATTAATACTAATCTCATGTACTTCAAGTACATGCACTTCAAGGTTAGGAAAAAAGAAAAAAAGAAAATATCCCATTACAAACATAAAGAAAAAAATAATTTAAAAAAATTCTAATTTCATAGTTCATTTTCCATGTGACAATGTGTTAGCCAAGCAGAAAAGGTGCTCACTCAAAAATGAAATTTATATCCCTCTTAACTTGGCCAGGATCCACAGTGTGAGTGTACATATTTTTTTCACCAGGTGAAAGCCTTTTAAAAACAGTAGTGAAACAACTAATACAGATTCTAAAAAGTATCAAAATCTCCAAAATTATAAGAGTCCATTTAATGACAATATCAAACAAACCCACTATCATTAGGAATCACATGACTTGCTGTGTAACAGGTAAAAAACCTTTGAAATCATGAATACTTGTCACAAGTTCTACAGATTTAGCCAATCTTTCAACCTTGGTTGAGATATTTTTAACAATGTCTATCATTCCCATCATTCCAAAATTTGGTGGGAGAGAAACCTAGAAAAAGCCTCTGTCCTGTTGATGAAGAATTACAAATATAAGAAATCCATTTCGAAGCTACAAGGCTTCACAGGAAAAATCATTCCCACCTCCCAGATGAGATTATAACACAACACAGGGTAACTAAACCACTTGGGCACCCCCCTCCCTCTTGGTATGAGACTGTAACAGTGTAACAGAACTGTCTCCAATATGTTCCAACCAGTTTCACATGGAGCCAAGGACTAGAGTGAAAATCACTTCAGATCTGTCATCCATTACATTTTCAATAAATGTAGAGATGGGAAAAATACAACGTCATTGCACTTTACTTCAACTATACATAGACCCTTACCTCTTGTTACAAACAACTCAAAAGGCAGGAAAATAAATGATCAGTCAGAGGTAGGGATGCTCCCAGATATCTGAAAACTACTTTCAAATACTCATTAAAAGAAATTTAAATTATTAGATAAGTACATTCTCTAAAACCATTATACAGGTTGAAACCAATGTGTTGGAGTACATCCAGTAGCTCTATGTGATGATTAAAAAAGGCAAAAATGAAACAAAATGTTGTTTATGGGCCTTTTACAAAGACATTTTTCTGCAATACAATCATAGTCATAGGGGAGGTACAAATAAAGACAATGTAACAGAATATTTCAATTTTGATAGCTTTATGAAGTAGTTGACATTAAATTTCATACATCTCGTATTTAAAATCATGTTACAGAGATTTCATTCTGGGGAGAGGAACAAACTGAAACAGTTAACATCAATAAGGCAATTAGGTCTGAAGAGGCTTAAAATTCACCTCCAGACTCTTTGAGGTTCCTTCCCCTTCCAAGTACCATCAGTCATCACAATCCCTTTGTCCATACTTCTGGGGTCCCCAATACTGAGGAGAGTTCCCACACTGAGTACAGATGCTTGGGTGTGAGTTTTTATTTGCCTCATTCGAATAATTATTCCTCTAATTATTATCATTATTCCTCAAACTTCTATTCCTATTTTCTTGATTTCTCTTCTTACAATTCATAATTACATGTTCCACTTTTCCACAAAAATAACATGTTAGTGGTTGTTTTGTGGATTCTTGTAAGGGAGATATCTCTCCTTGCTTTAACTTTACAACTGTTTCAGTTAATTTTTTTTATTTACTTCCTCAATGTCTCTACTAAAGTAGCATTCTCCTTATCCTTCTCACTCTGTTTAAAAGTCAATTCCTTTATTTGCTTCCTTAATGCTCCCACTAAATCAGTGCTCTCCTTCTCCATTTCCATATGTCCCTCAAAAGCATAAACTGCCACTCTTTTCAGTTCTTCAAGGCCCATAGTAGGTCAATTTGGACGACTAGTCATAAAATAATTCCTAACTACCTTACAACTGTTTTTCACAAATTGTATTCTTATTTGTCTAAGGTCCCCTTCTCTATCCAGATAAAGTTCAATATACCTTCCTCCCAGCTCAATAAGTCTATCCATAAACTGGGACAGGCTTTCACTGTCTTCTTGCTTAAGATTTTCAAATTTAGTCCATGTACCAGGCCTGTCAGAACAGACTCTCATAGCTTTTAGCAATGCATTTCTAGCCTAGCATAGATGTAAGTAATCTAGCTCTGAATTTGGGTCCTATTTGGGATCTTCAGTTGGCCAATGAGTTGTTCCCTCTCCTTGGGCCTGATTAACAAGATAAAAAATCTTATTCCTTTCCCTTTCTGTTAACAAAGCCTGTAGCAAATCTTCTACATTAAACCATGTGGGATTGTATGTGTAAAAAATGCTTTCAAACTTATCACCACCACAGGCTCAGTTTCACAGGAAGGTGTTTTCTTTTTGAATCTCTCAATGTCCTGTGGAGGAAAAGGTGTATGATATTTAATGTTTACTAAATCTCTACATCTGTTATATGTAGGGACATCTCGTAGAGGGAAAAGACCTTTATTTAAATCATCTGTGGTGACTTCTGCTTGGCCTGTGTTCTGGAGTTCAATGGAGTGGGTTTCAGTGAAGCTAATAGGGGAAGGGGGTGGGGTGGTTGAATGGAGCTGGTAAGCAGGTGGGGAGGCAGAGCAAAAAGATCAAGGGCAGGGCTGGGGGTGGGGTGGAGAGGAATTGGGGAGGGGCTGGGGGCAGGGTGGAGAGGAACAAGGAGGGGTTCGGGGTGGGATGGAGAGGAGTAGGATGGGTGAGGTCTATAGGAGTCATAGTAAGGTGGGTGGGAAGGAGGATATGGAAAAGGATTAAAGTAGGGATGGTACAGGTGGATGTAGTTAGAAGGAAGATACAAGTAGTGGGTTGTTAAGGGAGGGTAGAGAGGTATATTGAGGGGAAAGGGGATGGGAGAACTAGGGAATGAGCAAGGTCTGACAGGGAGAGGAGCTAAGGGGTTCAAGTCCTGGTTTGGGTCAATATAAGGAGAAACCTCCTTACAGGCCAGGTGGGATGATAGAGTGTGTTTCTTGCTAGATTTCACTGAAGGAGTTAAACTAGAATGGTTTGGTTCCAAAGAAAGAAAAGTTTCCTCACTGGAGGGAATGGTTGATTTATCAACATGATATGTCCACAAGAAACAGTATTTATACTCTGGAATATTTGTGTTTAATGACTAACTTCAAATCTTTTAAGATCTTGAAGTCAAAGAGCCATATTTTGGCCAGGTAAAAGATATATCCATCCATGCCATACAAATCTTTCTAGTTTCTTTCTTTGTCATCCAATTCTCCTTAGGCAAATTAGAATCACTCCAGGAATTAAAAAAAAAAAAAGGTATGCAGGGGTGAATCAGAAGGAATATTTCCCGATTTTCCTTGATGTGTTGTAGTATTTACAATATTATCTAGTCTGCATGCCCTATTTAAACTAGTTTGAGTATTGATAAATGGTCAGCTTAATCAATGAAAAGTTCCTAAAACATTAAAAAAAAATGGAGACACAAAGTTCTTCAATGTCATTGTGGAAGGCAATAAGAGGTTTAAAACAAAGGGCTAATGTAAGGAAATAGTAATTTTTGCACAGTAATAGTATCAATAATTAATGTTTATTTAGTGTAATAATTGCTGTTAATAATTAATAACAATATGCATTTGTTATAATTATGGGTGGTGTTATTGATAATTAATAACATGTGTTTGTTATAATTATTATTAATAATAATTAATAACCACAAACAAGTATCAACAAGGAATAATTATTAGTAATTAATAATAGTGACTAATAATAGCTATTTAAAATTAATAATTATTGTTATTGATAGTATTATTACTATTGTGTTCTAAAATTATTCCTTAATATGGAATGTAGTTAATTTGATTTAATGTTAGCTTTGTTTAATTTTAGAAATTTGGTTGTAATTTAAATTCAATATTATTAATATTTCCTATTAATAATTCTTTTATTTACATGTATTCAATTTAATAGCATTATTTTAGTAGCAAAGGAATTCTTTTTATTTTCCTGCAGTTTTAATTCTCGACAGTAGGTGGTACTATAAATGCATGTAGAGTGGAAGGCACCTGTAGTTAGGTCTATCTAAATCAGCAGTCAGATAAAGGAGGAGAAAGGAAAAAATGTGGCTCTTGATATGCTAAAGAAGGCAGACAGTCTGCAAGGAAAGTTTTTGGCTTTTGATATGTGAAAGGAAGGCAGGCAACCTTCAAGGAAAGTTTGAGGGTGGGGAAGGAAAGAGAAAAATTCAAAGAGAACTTCCTTGTAAAAATGCCATCTGAAGAAAAGTGCTGAGGAGGGAAGGGAAGAAAGAAAATAATTCCAAAAAGCACTTCCTCTTAGCCCAGTTCTAAGGACTATTTGGGGGGGGGGAGAAAGAGAAATGGAGATAAATCCCTTCCCCTACCCCAGAGTGAACAGCCATGTGTTTTCAAAGTTGTGGGGGCAGGGTGCCCCTAACTCTAGTCCACAGCTTGGAAGGACCTCCAGGATTAATTTAATGGGTATCTCCAAGTAGATCCCTGCAGCAGTGACCCAACGGGTGTGTCACTCAGGGAAAGTCAGGCAGACATTGGGCTGGGAAAGATCTGTTCAGTCCTAGTGCCCCTTGGTTTAAAAAAAAAAAAAAAAACTAGGTCCTGTTTGGAATGGAGGTGTGAACTTTAGATTACTCCACCCTACTTAGTCTAACAAAAACAGGAATGACTACACCCATACTTAAGGATTAAGTATTTAGGAAGATGGCCTATGACAGATATGTGCTAGCAAATGATAAATCAGAAACAACTGACAGACCCCTGGGCTATCCTAAGTCAAGCTTAAGCTACCATTGGTACATGTGAGATGCAGGAAAGTGATGCAAAAACCATCTATATATTTTGTGTCACTTCCTCTCTCCAGGCCTTTTCCATGAAGAGGTGGCTCTGGCGGCAGCTTGCTGAGCATTTCAGCATCTTGCCATGCTGGCAGCTATTGTCTGGGTTTGGCGGTGAGTTTTCCTTGATACTATACTGGGAGAAGCTTAGTGGCCTAGTTCAGGTGAGGCATCTTCACCAAGCTCTCTCAGAGTTTAGGCTAATTCTTTTCTCCTTTACCTTCCAAACACTATCCTCTTAGAAAAGCCTCTAATATCCTTCAAAGACCTCATGATGGAGGTCTTTGAACTCCCTCTGGCACAGGCCAGGCGGGAGAAATCCTATACCCTCTTTTTCTCTCTTCTCCTTAATTCCTTCCCTCTATATTAATTAAAATCACCATAAATTTCCATACTGACTTGGGTATTTTATTTGGGATTTTCTCTGGCGACCAAATTAATTTAGATTAGGTCACAACCCTAAAATTATCCTTACAGGGGGTGCTCCCATGTGCTGGGCTGTGCTGATTGCACACCTGGGGAGAGTGCAGAGGCTGGGACAAAACAGAAGTCTGCATTTTTCATGCCTGGGAAAGTCATCTTGCCTAGGTCCCCAGTTCTGTTTTTGGGCAAAAAGTGTCCTTTCCCTTCTCTACTGCCCCAGGGAGCCCCTAACTCTACCCTAGGAATAATTTAAAGGGTATCTCCTTGCTCAGCGCAGCACCTGGCTGAGCAAAGCAGTAGAGCCGGTAGTTTCGTGCGCCTGGGGAATTCAGGGGTTGGGCTGGGCTGGGCTCCTAAGCTCTGGCCAGGATTTTACTGACCCACCCTAGGTAAAGTAAAATAACAAGGTTGGAGAAACACATGGGAGGGAGTTTTCTCACCAATCCATCTGAAGAGATGCTTTAGATGGTTCTTTGCTCCTTTTCTCAGTCAGTTTTGTTTATGCAGGCAGAAACCACTTTTATCTTACCTAAGCTAACCTAAGCACTTATTTTTTATAAATTTCATTTAATTAGTCAATGTAAAACATTACTCCTTGATTACAATAATCATATAATTTTCCTCACCTCCCCCACCCCTCCCTGTGGTCAAGGCACAATTACACTGTTTTAAATGTGTCCTTGATTAGAACCTATTTCCATGTTGCTGTTTGCACTAGGTTGATCATTTAGAGTCTACATCCTCAATCATATCCCCCTTGACCCATGTAATCAAGCAGTTGTTTTTCTTCAGTGTTTCTACTTCCACAGTTTTTCCTCTGAATTTGGATAGTGTTCTTTCTCATAAGTCCCTCCAAGTTGTTCAGGATCACTGCATTGCCATTAGTGGCGACTACATTCGATTGTACCACAGTGTATCAGTCTCTGTGTACAATGTTCTTCTGGTTCTGCTCCTCTCACTCTGCATCAACTCCTGGAGGTTGTTCCAGTTCACGTGGAATTCCTCCAGTTTGTTATTCCTTTGAGCACAATAGTATCCCATCACCAACATATACCACAATTTGTTCAGTCATTCCTGAATTGAAAGGCATCCCCTTATTTTCCAATTTTTTGCTACTGCAAAGAGCACAGCTATGAATATTCTTGTACAAGTCTTTTTCCTTATAATCTCTTTGGGGTACAAACCCAGCAGTGCTATGGCTGGATCAAAGGGCAGACAGTATTTTAGTGCCCTTTGGGCATAGTTCCAAATTGCCCTCCAGAATGGTTGGATCAATTCACAACTCCACCAGCAATGCATTAATGTCCCAACTTTGCCACGTCCCCTCCAGCATTCAGTACTTTCCATAGCTGTCATGTTGGCCAGTCTGCTAGGTGTGAGGTGATACCTCAGAGTTGTTTTGATTTGCATCTCTCTGATTATAAGAGATTTAGAACACTTTTTCATGTGCTTATTAATAGTTTTGATTTCTTTAACTGAAAATTGCTTATTCATGTCCCTTGTCCATTTATCAATTGGAGAATGGCTTTACTTTTTGTACAATTGATTTAGCTTGTTATAAATTTGAGTAATTAGTCCTTTGTCCCCAAGCACTTATTTAAAACTTCTCAGAAGAAAATTAATGTCTTAAATTTCCATCTGGTCACCATTCTGTAAGTACTGAAATAATATTTCAACCCAGATATATATTTTATAAAGTTTATTAGAAAGTGTAGACAATCATTTCTATAAGTAATCTGACCACGTGGTCCCTAGCCTGCATGTCTCTTCCTCCTTCCCTCTCACCTGCCTGCTCTGTTCCCGACTTCTACCTTCTTCCTTTTCTTCTCGGTTCTCCCCTCTCTCAAGCCCCCAAACCTTGACTTTTATTCATGTACAGCACATATAGGGATGCAAACCTGGCTCTACTGTGTTATGTCAGGAATGTTTGGCAGACAGGTCAAGTTAACTCAGGAGGGGGAGGGAATGAACTTCCTTGACACACTTCCTAAGTTGTTGTAAGATAGAAAATTATTTCACCCAGACTTTTTGTTCTGCCAGTCCAGAATTCAATTTGAGGTCTTACCTTAATATTGTTTGGAAGAGAATTTGGGAGAGTTCAGAAAAATCCCTGCCTTTACTCCCCCTTCTTGGCTTCCTTCATGTAAGACTCTGTTAGCAATTTCTTATCCTATTTTCAGCAAGGGGTAAGGTCTTGGATGGGAGAAACTTAGGGAATATTTTAGGAAAAAAGTTGGCACAGATTTTTTAAAAATGAGGGAAAAGATTTGGGGTCTTTTTAATTATGTCAAAACAAACTTTTCCCCAGACCCACAGTCTTTTTGTTTACTGATGGAGATAGAAGAGGGTCAGGAGACTCAGGAGCCCCTAACTGGTGAATCTTCATGTGGTCTCCTTTCCTGTATGCCTAGAGGAAGAAAGAAGAGAGTTAGGATCAAAATGATCATGGAGAGGATCCTTGATGGGACACTATCCAATTTGATCTATAAAACTAAAACCTTTAAGAGTTAGTGATTTGCTTGACTCATATTCTCCCCCTATTATTTTTATCTCATCCCATATTAGTTACTCTTCCCCTATTACATGAAATGTGTGTCTGAATATGCTAGGGGCTTGGGAGATGTTTGTGGTGAGGATTTATTGAGTTAAATACCATAGTGGGAAATACAAAGTTCCTCTCTTTCAGTTCCTTTATAAAGCACACTCACACACACACACACACACACACACACACACACACACACACACACACATTCTTCCTGTCTAAATACAAAATTTATCCAGTAAAGTTGTTACTTTAGCTAAGTACCAACTAGCCAAGGAAAGTTTTTTAGGATCCCACCAACTTTGGTCATCTCTACAAAGCATGTCCCATACCACCTCCTCACACTCTACCCCCCACTTCTTTAGGCACTCGATTATATTAAATTTCTATATGTTTTGTATTATTCTTTCTTTTCTCCATTCTTCCTAAAAGTAGGGTCTGTGTCTGCTTCTCCTGCCTCTTCCCCAGTTTCAATGCCCTAAGTGGTGAGCCAGGTCCTTAAATTTTTGCCTAATTTTCCCCTATAAAGGAGTTATGTGGGGTTAGAAAAGATCTGGTGAATTGAATTGGCTGCTGTATCAGATTTATTAACAAGTACTGAGTGATCATAGGGATCAATGACTCAGATATGGAAAGAACCTTAGAGACAATTTACTATAATATCTTAATTTTATAGTTGAGGAAAAGGATTTGCCTAAAGTAACACAGGCAATGATAGAGTCAACATCTGAACCCAGATCATCTGTAGGCTTGGCTCTATGTGTGTAGAACCCTAGATTTCTGTTGGAATAAGGGGAACAAAAGCATACAGAGACCTTCTTTCCCAGGATATAGATTCCTTAAAGTAGTTGGAGTTCGCAAACTATAGTTTAGTTTAGTCGGGAATTTCAGATTCACATATACCATACAGTCAAGAGAACCTCTTGACACTAAAATTTACCACTACGATAAAAGAACAGAAAAAACTAAATTCCTCAGTTGATAAAATGGTTAGAGGATTACAGACAGGCAGTTTTCAGAGGAAGAAATCAAACTACCTATAGTTATATAAAGAAATGCTTCAAATCAATAATAAGGAAACAAACTAAAACAATTCTAAGATACTCCCTTATACTGTCAGATCAATTGAGATAACAGAAAAGGAAAATGGAGAGAATGTGGGAAAACAGGGACACTAAGGCATTTTTAGTGAAGTTATGAATTGGTTTAACAATTTTGGAGAACAATTTGTAGCTTCCCATCAAGGGCTAAAAAACTATATGTATCCTTTGACCCAGAAACACCATTACTGGGTCTTTATCCAAAGAAATCAAAGGAGGAAGCAGACTCATATGTGCAGAAATATTTATAGCAGCATTTTCTCTGGTGGCAAAGAATTGGAAACTGAGGGGATGTCCATCAATTGGGGAATGATGGAACAAATTAAGATGTATGAATGTGATGGAATACTATTATGCTATAAGAAATGATGAAAAGGATGGTTTCAGAAAAACCTGGGGAGACTTATATGAAATAATGCAAATTTAAGTAAGCAGAACCAGGAGAACAATGTACACACTGACAGCAACATTCTAAGGAAAATCAACTTTGAAACATTTAGTAACTCTGATCAATACAAAGAGCCACCACAGTCCCAAAGAATTTAGAAAGTACTATCCACTTCAAGACTGAAAACTGATGGGCTCCTCGTGCAAGGTGAAATATGCATATCTTTTTTTTTCCTTTTTCTTTTTTTCTCATGGAAAATGGCAAATAAGAAAATGCTTTACATGACTGTTTATGTATGATGAGTATTTATTATTCCTTGCTTTCTCAGTGGGGGATAGAAGGAGGTAGAGAATGCGGAACCAAAAATAAAATCTAAATTAGGGAAAAAAGAATGGAAGATGCTCAAAGAAAGGACAGGTGGGTCAGCATTGTATAGGGTCACCAGAAAGGGGTGTCACTGAGGCAATGGCACTGAAGTGGGCCCTTGAAGAATGGGCAAAGAAAAAAGGGGAGGATTGGTTTCTTTTTAAAATGAACACTTGCACCAGCCAAGAGATTGAGGTAGGAGTCAAACTGCATCTTTCTATTCCCTGTGAGCTCCTGACCCTATGAGGTGGAGAAGGCAAATATACCCAGGGGATATGTACATCATTCCGAACTCAGCAGGACAATGGAGTGAAATAATCTGCTAAGTGAATTTTATTTAAGCCAAATAAATGAATATAATTTTTGACCCTCTGTGGTCTAGGGGGTTATTGCTTATTGTTGCTTTTGGAATATGTATGCTGTTTGAATGGATAATGAAAGGAAAAGAGTACAGGAACTTCAAAGGATTTAAAGCTGGAATGGCCCTTAAAGACCATCTAGCTCAGTCCTCCCTCTCATCATACAGATGAGGACACTGAGGCTTGGAGAGGATAAGAAATGATTCCAAAGTCACATAACTGCCATCTGACTCCAAGTCTATGTTCTTCCCATTATTCATATCTTTCTCTTAGAGGTAGATATGGAGAAGATATAAAGTATAGAGATGATACAGCCAGTTTCTCTCTCCCAGCAGCTTCTTTTCCCATCCCAGTCTACCCACTGCTCCATTTTTAAACATCTGTCTTATTCATCATTGCACAATTCTTGGGACCACTGCCAAAAGACATCTCTTTATTCTTAGAGTCAACTATCTTTTCTCCATAACTATACCTGGACCTTTTCTTCAGAGAACCAGAGCAAGAATTATTCTCCTATGACTCATTTTGTCTTTGAGACCTAGGCTCCCTTCATATTCTGGAGTCTGTCCTTTGCCACCACATACCCCCCTCCCCACTTTATCCTCCAATGAAGTTATATAGCCCTAGAGAAACTCACAAGGGCACTGCTCTTTAGCCACATCTAGGCAAAGACTATCTCCCATCAGGGCTCATCAGTGGTACCACTACCAATCCCAAGGATTTTGAACCTCTGCTTCTCAAGGAAAGGAAGTCAAAGATCCACCTTCATTCCTCTTATGGAACACTCTATCAGTCTCCTTAGTGAAACCATTTATTACTAGTCTCCCCTAATACCACTTTATAGACCTGTTGCTCTACTTACCTATTTTCGGCCTCTCCCTCTTGACTTTTTCTTGGAATTTCTCTTGTGCTAAAAGAAACAAAGGCATTATTCCTATCCTGTTTTTCTAGAGTTCAGGTGTTAAGCCTTTAGGGGACAAGCAAACCATTCCTCCATCCTTTCCCCTAACCAGGAATTCTCATCAGTGTTCCTTCTGGTCTCTGCCTTGCCCTCTGCTTGGTTCCCCTGGCAAAGGACAGTCAGACCTTCTAATCCAAATCCTTCATTTTTACAGGTGTGTAAATGGGAACTCAACAGAAAGGAAGTGACTTATCCAAGGGTCACAGTTCTCAAAATTGCAAAGAAAAGGATTCAAATGCAGATCTCTTGCTATATTTCCCATAAAAGGATCAGGCTTTTGATGCAGAAGCTCTGAGTGAAGGGGCCCTGTGACAAAACCCATTTATAATGAATGGTATTGATAGAGGAAGAGAACAGTCATATTAGTTATGCTCCATCTGATAAACCCTTGGAGATTTTTGACCATAAATGGGCATACTCCACTCAACCAGATGTTTGTTTATTATTTCACCATCATTATAACATGGATATATATATATATGCAAACATATATATATATATATACACACACACATATATATAGAAACACCACATACATCTATGTATATATATATATATTTTTTTTTAAACTGGTATTTCTCTCTCCTTTTCCAGTACCCTCCAAACAAGTGAGGATTCCAGAAAACTGTGGTTCTCTGAGAATATCTGTATACCTGAGAATGTGTGGAATGTTACCCAAAAAGACCAGGAAATCATACAGTGATCCCTGGTGGCTAAAGATAGTGCCTTTGTCAGATATGACCATAGCTCTATAATTCCTGTTACCAAGTAACTAATCTCAGTCTAGGGAGATAGACAAGTTATCCCTCCTGCTAATAGCACAAAGAGACTTAAAATGAGAATCTGCATCTATTCATCTCTCTGGACCTCATTTTCTTTCTATGAAAAATGAAGGAGTTAGCCTAGATGATCTTTAAAGTCCCCTGTATCCCTGCCATAGTCTGGTGATCTTCACTCTGTGAACAATTCTTACCGAAGTGCGGCCCTTGCTTTTCTTTGATGCTCGGGGGCAAAAATGTCGAGATCTCTTTACAGGCAAGGGTCCTACCAGCTCCTGTTCAGTTCGATGTGATTGGTTGGATTTAGCATGGTCCCCATATCTGGTGTTTATAGCATGTCTTTCCTATGACAAAGGTTAATGAGCACATTCACAAGGAAAATTAAAGGCCCCCAAATGTTTAGATCTTCCCTTCAAAGCCCCAAAGCATAGCAAAGTAGAAAAGGGAGCTAGATTTGGTATCAGAGTACTCTGGTTCAAATTCTAATTTTGCTACTTACTGGCTAGGGGCTTGGGCATATCATTGAAATCTCCCAGGACCCCCGTTTCCTCATCTGTAAAATAAGAGAATTCAATCTAGATCCAAATTCATGATCAAAAGAGCCTATGTTTTTTCCATACAAACTCAAGTCTATTGAAGTCTAAAGGTGCAGTTAAACATAGGGGAAAATACTGGATTTGGAGTCAGAAGATCTGGTTCCAATTCTGACTTTGCTACTTAGTATGTGTCCTTGGAAGAAGCTAATCAACCTCCTTAAAGGCCTCAGTTTCCTCAAGCTTAATAAGTGTTAAACTAGGTTGTTCCTCCCAATTCTAAATTCATTGATCAAAATCTGACCATCCTAGATTGGCTTGATGATTTTATTCACTATTCATTAGTTTCATAGGTTGTCAGAACTAGCCCTTTAAGCATAGACCATAGAAAGTAGAATTCAACCTCACATTTTAAAGATGGGGAAACTGAGGTTCAGAAAAGGGGTGTAACTTGCCTGACAGACACAATAAATTATAAGTAGAGCCAAGACTTGAACAAAGTTCTCTCTACTCCCAGTCTCAGTGCTTTTTGCTTATACTGGGATACTTTCCTTAGAAAAGTTTCATTTTTTTTAACCCAACCCTATTTGAGGTCAAGGGAATAATAGTTCAATTTATTTGGGGGTAGGGGATCTTTAAAGACATCAAAAAATGTCTGTCCTTATAACCACTTTAACATTAATCATTCCTTTTTACAGATGAGGTCATTGAGGCTTAGAGAAGTTTGGGGAGAAAATGCCTTTCCCAAGGTCACATTGCTAAGAATTTTTAGAGTCTGAAATTGACTCCAAGACCTTTTGATTCATGACACTGGACTTCTTTCTGATATAGCGCTGGCCTTCTGTCTCTTATGGTGTTCCATAATCTACTAGGAACCAGAGAAGAACTGAATAGTGGCAGAAAGTTCAGTGGAGACTAAGGAACCCCTCTCACAGGGAAATTTGTGAAATTTAACTGTCCCTCCTTTCCTATCTCATAGTTCTCTTTTTTTGATAATAGGGTTTAGAGCTGAAAGGGAATTTATGGATAACTTACTAGAGCCCCTAATTTTATAGATGAAAAACCTGAGGACAAAGGACTTGCCCAAGGTCATATGGGGAGTATAAAGTAGGTAGGATTTAAACTCAAGCCTTCTGGCTCCTAATCCAATCAATGCTCTCTCTACTACTTTACTACAATTTAGATCTTTCTTGCTGGGAAGCCAGCATTTGGAGCACGCTCTGGGTAAGTGAAGTGTGAAGCTGGACTTCCTTGGAGCAAGCCATCCTTCACACCTGAGGTAGATGGGAATATGAAGTTCCTGCCCGATATTTCCTCTGGCTCTGATGGTTTCTGAAGTCTTTGTTGGCATGCCTTCCACTGCTTGTGTGATTCCCTCCTCTTCTGTCAGAGTGGTGACTCCGGAGCCGCTCAGAAACTGAGGGACCCGAGGTTTTTTCCATTGGTATTTGGCACACTGCCCCCAGCTTCGGAATATGCTTAGTCCCAGCCCCTCTCTCCTCCGTGTTGGCTCCACTCTGAGGTTGGCCTACAGTGGGTTTGAGACAAATGGTCAGAAACCATCCCATGAATGAGAGCATGTCATGTGACCCGCCGCTCTCTACGGGCATGGGTTCTGATTTGGTAACTGCTCCACCCTCCCCACCACTACCTAGGGATTTCACAGTCATCCCTCCCTCTCCATATCTCCCTCTCTGATCTATCTAATTTCCCTCGGGATTCACTTATTAAGTACCGCCAAAAAGACCACCATCCATAATCATCAGCACCAAGGACAGAGCTTAATGAGATAATTATATCTTGGCAAAGATCTTTTAGATGTGGGTCCTGCCTTCATGGAACTCACAATCTAGCACCCACAGATATGCAATATGGAATAAGACTGCAGCATAGAATATAAGCAGAAAATATGGGGGAGGGGGGTGCCATGTGAAGTTAGTCAGAGGCAGTTAGACTCTGACTTAGAATCACAGAAACCTAATGGTATGCCTTTAAGGTTCTAAGGTTAGAATGAGGATTCTCAGTCCAGGGCCAGAGTTTGGACTTACTCTGTAATAAGGGAAGGTCAGTTCTCAGTATGGTTGGGGTGAGGGCTTCCCCATTTGGGACTAAAGTCAAGGTTCATAGTAAATCTGGGGTTAGGGCTCAATCTTTGGCCAAGATCAGGGTTCAAAGTTGATTGTGTATGGCAGGATTAGGGCTCAGTTTGTGGGAAGGGGATCAGGGATAGTAAGCCAACCTAAATGACCCAAGAGGGGACCTACAAAGCTATTTATAATAGCTAAGAATACAGACACTACAAAGCTAATTATAAAGTCCTCTGATCTGTGCTCTTAAGTTTGAAACTAATCTGGGCAGAGTCTCCAATGTCTAGATTTATTGCAGGTCTTCCAGAAAAAGGCAAGCAAAGTGATTGAGTTCAAGGAGGAAAGCATTGCTCTGGAGGGGGGAGCAGCAGAGAGAAAATGTCCAATAAATATTTGTTACATTAAATAAATGGCTTGGGGCCAGAGGGTTGGAAGAGGCTAATCCAATAGTCCTAGAATGGTTAAAATTTCCTTCTGCAATTGTTCCAAAGGAATGTGAAGGTTACACTTACCTTTCTGTGGGGCAAAGTAACAGGGCTGGTGCCTCCTGTTGTCTGTGCCTGTATTCCTGGGTGCCTTAACTTTTGGAGGCTCTGCCCACAATAATTCCCTCTGTTAGATCATCCTTCCCTCTCCCCACCTAGCCATTATGAGGGAGCTGATGACATCATCATACCTAGTTGAGGATGGGTATTACCATCAGAGGGAACTGGAAAAGTGATCGAAAAAATCTGAGTTCCCTTTCGTTTTTCCCTCCTTACCCCCCTCAATTTTTTGTTGTTCTATTGAAAAATCTGTTTCCTTTAAAGCTCAGTTCAGGTGTCCCTCCCTCTATAAAAGTTTGAAGGCTCTGATACCTCAGTTAAAAGTCATCTCAGGGGAAACTAGGTGGCTCAGTGGATAGGGTCTGGAGACCAGAGGTCCTGAGTTTAAATCTAGCCTCATAAATTACCTAGTTGTTGTGACCCCAGGCAAGTCACATAATCCCAATTGCCTAGACTTTGTTGCTTTTATGCCTTGGAACTCAGACTCACTATCAATTCTAAGAGAAAAGGTAAGGGTTTAAAAAAAAGTCATTTCTCCTTCCCCAAATTTTCCAAGAATGCTCTGTCTATCCTTATCACATTTTTACTTATATCAAACTTATATTTATATATGTCAGATGTGCAGCTAGGTAGCTTAGTAGGTAGAGTGCTAGGCCTAGAGTCAGGAAGGGTCCTTGTCCTGTGTACAATCTGGTCTCAGATACTTCCCAGAGGTGTGACTCTGGGCAAGTCACTTAACCCCAACTGTCCAACTCTTGCTACTCTTCTGTCTTAGAATTGATACTAAGACATAAAGTAAAGGGTTTATTTTTTTAAGCTTAAAATTTTTTTTCAATTATATGTAGAAATAATTTTTAGCCAGTGTTATCTGACATTTTGCAATTCAAATTCTCATCTTCCTTTCCCTGTCCTCCCCAAGGCAGCAAATAGTCTGATATAGGTTATACCAGTGCTCTCATGAAACAAAAAGTTCTTTAAAAAGAAAAAGGCTGGGAAGACATTCATGATATTAGGCCTCTATGTCCATTCTACTCTCCTCTGATCTCAGGTAGAAGGTAGCTCCATGTGAGTGCTATGCTGCCTTCTGAGAATGCTTTACTTGTGTCTTTCTGGACAGTTCTTTTACCCTCTCTTCTATTTTCTCATCTAAAATGAGGGGAGAGTTGTCGAATGAAGTGGTCCACATTTCCTCCTGTTCTATAGGACCTTAACCACTCTTTTGTGGCCAAAAGTTTTAAGTTTATTAAGCTGCCAAGAGTTGGGCTGGTGGGAAGAACATTATAGAGCCCATCTTAGATAAATTGGCTCAAAGATAATGATGATGAATGAATGACTGAAGCAGGCAGCTAGGTGACTCAGTGGATTAAAATCCAGGCCTAGAGATAGGAGGTCCTGGGTTCAAATTTGTCCACAGACAATTCCTAACTGTGTGACCCTGGACAAGTCACTTACCCCCCATTGCCTAGCCCTTACTACTCTTCTGCCTTGGAACCAATACATAGTATTGATTTTAAAATGGAAGGTAAGGGATTAAAAATAAAAGAATGCCTAAGCCAGGTAAAGCTGTCTTCTCTTCCCACTCACCATTATTGTTCTTCTCTCATTTCTCCTGAACCAGATATTTTTATAATGCTATTATATGCATTTGGGAGTCAATCAGTAAGCATTTACTATGTGCCAGGCACTGGACACAAAGACAAAAAAATGAAACAATCCCTGACCTCAAGGAACTTTTTTGAATAGAATACTTTTTTGGGGAGAAACTATGTATATACATATAGCTGTATACAAGGTATATAGTAAAAGTAAATACAAAGTAATTTTAGAAAGAGATATTGGCTTCCGGAGGGACCTCCAAAGGCTACACAAAGGAGGTAACATTTGAGTTGAGCTTTGAAGGAAAGCAGAAATTCTAAAGGGTGTGGGGGTGGGGTATGAAGAGGGACTACATTTCAAGCCTAGGGACAGAATGAAAAGACATTGATTTGGGACATGGGCTGTCATTTATGAGGAAAAGTAGGAAGATCACTTTGGGGCAGCTATGTGGTACAGTGGGGGAGAGAATGCCAGGCCTGAAATCAGGAAGACTCATCTTCAGACAATTACTAGTTGTATGACCCTGGGTAAGTCAGTTAATCCCGTTTGCCTCAGTTTCTTCATCAGTAAAATGAACCAAAGAAGGAAACGGCAAACCACCACTGTATCTTTGCCAAGAAAATCCAAACAGGGTCACAAAGAGTTGGATGTGACTGAAATGTCTGACAATAAGAACAAGAAGGTCACTTTGACTAATTTGTAGAGTATGGGAAGGGAAATATTATAGGAAAAGGCCAGAAATGTAAGTTGAGGTCAGCTTTTAAAGGGCTTTAAATACAAGCCAGAGGAGATTGCACAGTTTTTGACCCAAGAGGCAATAAGGAGCCAGTAGAATGTAAGGAGTTGTATGTTAGAATTCCATTTGCCAGCTTTAAGGAAGACAGATGGAAAAAGGATGAAACAAGAGGCAGACTGACCAGTTAGGAGGCTATTACAACAATGAGAGATTATGAGAACCTGAACTGGGGTGATGGCCGTGTAAATGGAAAAACAGTGATGTGATAGATCTCACAGATGTTACGGACGTTGAGATGATAAGATTTGGACACTGATTTGCTATGTAGGTGAGCTAATTTGAGATGACAAGGACAACACCTTGCCATTGAAAAACTGGTGGCAGGAAGAATGTTCATGAACTTCAGTGGAAAGAGGGAAGTTTGGGAGAGAGCTGGAGTTGAGGGGAAAGAATGAATTGAGTGAATCCCACTTCACCAAATTTTTCATAGTTTCTCTTGATATCAACAGCTTATGTTCCTATAATGCTTTAAAGATTGCAAGGTACTTTCTTCACAGTGGCCCTTGGGAGATGGGTTAAAGCATTCCTTTAATTCCACAGATCAGGACATCAAAGTTCAGAGTGGTTCAGTGATTTACCCAGGGTCACACACTCAGTGTGGCCATCAAAGCTCGGAGTCAAACCTAGGTCTCTCCTATCTTCAAGTTCAATGTTTTTTTCCACTACATCAAGTTTTCTTTGATGTTCTCATGTGCATACTTGGCCACATAAAAGTTTGGGTTTTTTTTTCTTTTGAAATAATTCCAGATTGGCATTACAATTAAATCTACAAATTATGGCGGGAAATACTGATTTTTTTTTTACTATACTATGTCTATCCAATGGTGTGCAGGAGATTGCTCTCTAATCATTTAGTTTTTGACATTTTCTTTAAAGTTATTCAAATTTAATATTTAAATAATTTTTGTATGAGCTCTGTGTGTTTGTGGGTAGGTTATTGCTTGCTCCAATACTAGGTACATTTTAGTATTATAAATGCTGTGCCTTGCTGTTGTTCTCTGATTTTTGTTTGTGGTATATAGTCAAGCAGATGATATGGTGGGCCCAACTTGCATTCAGCTCCCTTGCTAAGGACATTGATTACTTCGATTTTTGTGATTGTTGTTTTTGAGTTTTCTAGATAACCATTTGGGTCATCTTCAAAAGGAGATATTTTAGTGTTATCCTTGCCAGTGCCTCTGCCATGTATTATCTGGCCATTGCCAAAGATGCGCACTGGACCTCACCTCTCTGCATTCTGTCTCTCACCTAGCTCATTTACTCCCAAGGACTTGACTATGACCTCTAAGCCAATGATTCCCTGATTTATAGCTGCATCTCTAGACTTCCAATTGTCTACTCAACATTGCCACCTGCTGGTGCTTCACATTAAGCATGGCCAAACCAATACGACTATTTTCTATCCTAAACTTCCTCTTAGTTTTGGTTTTTTCTTTTCTTTTCTCTTCTTTTCTTTATTTCCTCCTTTTGTTTTGTTTTGTGGCTCTGCCATTCATGGGATCTCCCATGTTTGAAACCTCTCCTATATTATTACTCTATTATTAATACTATTATTATTAGAATGGTTGTTGTGAAGATCAAATGAAATATTTTTTAACTTAGCTTTTGTCTTAGAATTAATATTAAGTATTGATTCCAAGGCAGAAGAGCAGTAAGGGCTAAGCAACTGGGGTTAAGTGATTTCCCTAGAGTCATATAGCTAGGAAGTGTCTGAGATCAGATCTGAACTCAGGACCTCCCATTTCTAAACCTAGCTCTCTATCCACTGAGTCCCCTAGCTGCCCCTAGTATCAATTCTAAGACAGTAGAATGGAAAGGTCTAAGCAATGATGTTAAGTGACTTGCCCAGGGTCTCACATTCAAGATGTGTCTGAGGCCATATTTAAACCCAAGTCCTCCCAACTCTAGGCCCAGAGTTTTATCTACTAGGCTACCTAGCTGCCTTTCTCACAATAATTCTTTTCTTTCTTCTTCTTCTTCTTCTTTTTTTTTGGTAAAGCTATTATATTTTACCAATTACATATAACAACAAATTTCCACATAAGTTTTTGAAAGTCATATGATCCAAATCGCCTTCCTCCCTCCCTCCCTCCCTCCCTCTTCCCAGAGCTGGCAAGCAATTCAATCTAAGATATATATGTATACACACACACACACACACACACACACATATATATATACACATATATATTATCATGCAAAACACATTTCCATATTATTCATTTTTGTAAGAGAATAATCTTATAAAACCAACTCCTCCAACCTCCAGGAAGTGATGCAGAGCGAGAGGAGCAGAACCAGGAGAACATTGTACACAGAGACTAATACACTGTGGTATAATCGAACATAATGGACTTCTCCATTAGTGGTGGTGTAATGTCCCTGAACAACTTGCAGGGATCTAGGAGAAAAAAACACTATTCATAAGCAAAGGATAAACTATGGGAGTGGAAACACCGAGGAAAAGCAACTGCCTGAATACAGCGGTTGAGGGGACATGACAGAGGAGAGACTCTAAATGAACACTCTAATGCAAATATTATCAACATAGCAATGGGTTCAAATCAAGAAAACATGTAATGCCCAGTGGACTTACGCGTCAGCTATGGGGGGTGGGGGGGAGGAAAAGAAAATGATCTATGTCTTTAATGAATAATGCTTGGAAATGATCAAATAAAATATATTAAAAAAAAACTCCTCCAATAAAAACCCAAATAAACTAAAGAGAAAAATCATATGCTTTGATCTGCATTCTGACTCCAACAGTTCTTTCTCTCTCAGTAACTCTTAAAGCAATTCTCCAACTTTATTATTACTCATTCCATTGTCTAACTTTGTCTTATTCTAGGTTAGTCAGTGTTGGTGAACCTTTTAGAGATCACATGCCCAAACTACACCTTTAAGTTGCCTATGAGCCCCTGCATTACCTCAGACAGTGAAGGAAGGAAGTGCTCACATTGGGCTGTTGGACAGAGAGGTGGGGCATGTGAAAATTGTCCTCAGGCATGGTGGAGAGGAGGAATAGAGTGACCCCTTCCAACACACCAAGGTACACATGCCAGGCATCACCAACATGGCTCTAGGCTTTCTTCCAAATGTGTCTGTGTCAATTTAAGACCATCTCCTCTTGTCCCTGTGTTTTACTGTTTCTTTTTTTTAAAACCCTTACCTTCCATCTTAGAATCAATACTGTGTATTGGTTCCAAGGCAGAAGAGTGGTAAGAGCTAGGCAATGGGGGTTAACTGATTTGTACAGGGTCAGAGAGCTGGGAAGTGTCTGAGGCCAGATTTGAACCTAGGACCTCCTGTCTCTAGGCCTGGCTCTCAATCCACTGAGCTACCCAGCTGCCCCCTGCTTCCCTGTTTCTTACTCTATTCTAGCAATGAAAGCTATAAGGTCCGGCCATCTGCCCCAAAAAGCTTAATGTGCTGGTGCAGATACACAAAATGGGAGAAGGGAGTGCTGTTGGTCTGTGTAGAATATCCACAGGACAGGAAATATTATTTTCTTTGTATAATATATTCTTTTTTATTTTTATTTATTTTTAAATTTTATTTAATTAGTTAATTTAGAATATATTTCCATGGTTACAAGAATCATTTTCTTTCCCTCCCTTCCCCCAAACCCCTCCCGTAGCCACTGCAAAATTCCATTGGGTTTTATGTGTGTCATTGATTAAGACCTATTTCCATATTATTGATATTTGTACTAGGGTGATCATTTAGAGTCTATATCCCAATCATATCCCTATCAACCCATGTGATCAAGCAGTTGTTTTTCTTCTGTGTTTCTATTCCCACAGTTCCTCATCAGAATGTGGATAGCATTCTTTCTCATAAGTCTCTCCAAATTGTTCTGGATCATTGCATTGCCACTAATGGAGAAGTCCATTACATTTGATTGTATCACAATCCGTCTCTGTGTACAACATAACTGGTTCTGTTCCTCTCACTCTGCATCAATTCCTGGAGGTCGATCCAGTTCACATGGAATTCCTCCAGTCCATTATTCCTTTGGGCACAATAGTATTCCATCACCAACATATACCACAATTTGTTCAGCCATTCCCCAATCAGAGGGAATCCCCTCATTTTCCAATTATTTTGTCACCACAAAGGAGGTAGCTATGAATATTCTTGTACAAGTCTTTTTCCTTATTATCTCTTTGGGGTACAAACCCAGCAGTGTTATGGCTGGATCAAAGGGAAGACAGTCCTTTCGGCATAGTTCCAAATTGCCTTCCAAATTGGTTGGATCAATTCACAACTCCACTAGCAACGCATTAATGTCCCAATTTTGCCACATCCCCTCCAACATTTATTACTTTATTTTGCTGTCAGATTAGCCAATCTGCTAGGTGTGAGGCGATACCTTAGAGTGTTTTGATTTGCATTTCTCTGATTATAAGAGATTTAGAACACCTTTTCATCTATTAATAGTTTTTATTTCTTTATCTTAAAATTGCCTATTCATGTCCCTTGCCCATTTATCAATTGGGAAATGGAGCTTTTTTTTTTTTGTACAATTGATTTAGCCCCTTATAAATTTAAGTAATTAGACTTTTGTCAGAGGTTTTTGTTATAAAGATTTTTTCCCCAATTTGTTGCTTCCCTTCTCATTTTGGTTGCATTGGTTTTGTTTGTACAAAAACTCTTTAATTTAATATAATGTAATGCAATTGTTTATTTCACATTTTGTAATTTTTTCTAACTCTTACATGGTCTTAAAATCTTTCCTTTCCCAAAGATCTTCCAAGTATACTATTCTGAGTTTACCTAATTTACTTATAGTTTCCTTCTTTATATTCAAGTCATTCACCCATTCTGAGTTTATCTTGGTGTAGGGTGTGAGATATTGATCTAAACCTAATCTCTCCCATACTGTTTTCCAATTTTCCCAGCAGTTTTTGTCAAATAATGGATTTTCATCCCAAAAGCTGGGATCTTTGGGTTTATCATTGACTGTCTTGCTGAGGTCACTTACCCCAAGTCTATGCCACTAATCCTCCCTCCTGTCTCTTAGCCAGTACCAGATTGTTTTGATGCTTTATAGTACAATTTAAGATCTGGTACTGCTAGACCACCTTCCTTCACATTTTTTTATTATTTCCCTTGATATTCTTGATCTTTTGTTCTTCCAAATGAACTTTGTTATAGTTTTTTCTAATTCAGTAAAAAAAAGTTTCTTGGTAGTTTGATGGGTATAGCACTAAACAAAGTAAATTAGTTTGGGTAGGATTGTCATTTTTATTATGTTAGTTCATCCTACCCATGAGCAATTAATGCTTTTCCAATTATTTAGATCTAGTTTTAATTGTGTGGAAAGTGTTTTGTTGTTATGCTCATATAGTTCCTGTGTTTGCTTTGGCAGATACATTCCTAAGTATTTCATATTGTCTAGGGTTATTTTAAATGGAATTTCTCTTTCTAATTCTTGCTGCTGAAATGTGTTGGAAATATATAGAAATATTGATGACTTATGTGGATTTATTTTGTATACTGCAACTTTGCTAAAGTATTTTTATTATTTCCACTAGCTTCTTAATTGATTCTCTAGGATTCTTTAAGTAGACCATCATATCATCTGCAAAGAGTGATAGCTGGGTCTCCTCACTGCCTATTTTAATACCTTCAATTTCTTTTTCTTCTCTAATTGCTACTGCTAGTGTTTCTAGTACAATGTTGAATAACAAAGGTAATGATGGGCATCCCTGTTTCACTACTGATCTTATTGGGAATGCTTCTAATTTATCACCATTACAGTTGATGCTTACTGATGGTTTTGATATATAGTATTTATTATTATTATTTTTAGGAAAGGCCCTTCTATTCCTATGCTTTTTAGTGCTTTCAATAGGAATGAGTGTTGTATTTTGTCAAAGGCTTTTTCTGCATCAATTAAGATAAGCATGTGGGTTTTGTTGGTTTGCTTGTTGATATGGTCAAATATGTGGATGGTTTCCCTGAAATTGAACCATCCTTGCATTTCTGGTATAAATCCCACCTGATCATAACGAATAACCCTCGTGATCACTTGCTGGAGTCTTTTTGTTAGTATCCTATTTAAGATTTTTGCATCTCTGTTCATTAGGGAGATTGATCTGTAGTTTTCTTTCTCTGTTTTTTATCTGCCTGACTTTGGAATCAGTAACATATTTGTGTCATAAAAGGAATTTGGTAGAGTTCCTTTTTTTGCTTATTCTGTCAAATCATTTGTATAATATTGGGAGTAGTTGTTCTTTGAATGTATGATAGAATTCTTTTGTGAATCCATCTGATCCTGCGGTTTTTTTTCCCTTAGGGAGGTCTTTGATGGCTTGTTCAATTTCTTTTTCTGATATGGGGTAATTCCAGTATTCTATTTCTTCTTCTGTTAATCTAGGCAATTTATATTTTTGTAGATATTGATATCACCTAGATTGCCATATTTATTGCCATATGATTGGGCAAAATAGTTTTTAATGATTGCCTTAATTTCCTCTTCATTAGAGGTGAGGTCTCCCTTTTCATCTTTGATACTGTTAATTTGGTTTTCTTCTTTTCTTTTTTTCATTATATTGACCAGTACTTTGTCTATTTTATTTGTTTTTTCAAAGCACCAGCTTCTAGTCTTATTTATTAATTCAAAAGTTCTTTTACTTTCAATTTTATTAATTTCTCCTTTAATTTTTAGATCTCTAATTTAGTTTTTATCTGAAGATTTTTAATTTGTTCACGTTCTAGTTTTTTTAATTTGCATTCCCAATTCATTGACCTCTGCCCACACTAATTTGTTAATATATGCACTCAAGGATATAAATTTCCCCCTGAGTACTTCTCTGGCTGCTTCCCATAGATTTTGAAAGGATGTCTCATCATTGCCATTTTCTTCCATGCAATTATTCATTGTTTCTATGATTTGTTCTTTAACTAACCTATTTTGGAGAATCATATTATTTAATTTCCAATTTTTTTTGTTTGCCTTTCCATGTACCCTTACTAATTATTATTTTATTGCATTATGATCTGAAAAGGTTGCATTTATTATTTCTGCTCTTTTGCACTTGTTTATAATGTTTTTATGCCCTACTACATGGTCAATCATTGTGAATGTACCATGTGCTGCTGAAAAGAAAGTGTATTCCTTTTTGTCCCTATTTATTTTTCTCCACATATCTATTAACTCTATTTTTACTAAGATTTCATTCACATCTCTTACCTCTTTCTTATTTATTTTTTGGTTTTATTTATCTAGATCTGATAAAAGAAGGTTCAGGTCTCCCGCTAGTATAGTTTTACTATTTATTTTATCCTTGAGTTATGCTAGTTTCTCCTTTAGAAATTTGGATGCTGTACCATTTGGGGCATACATGTTGAGGACTGATATTTCTTCATTGTCTATACTGCCTTTTATCAGGATGTAATTACCTTCCCTATCTCTTTTAACTAGATCTATTTTTACTTTGGCTTTGTCAGATATCATGATTATGACTCCTGCCTTCTTTTTCTCAATTGATACCCAATAGGTTTTGTTCCATCTGCTTACCTTTTTGTTGTATGTGTCTATCTGTCTCATGTGTGTTTCTTGTAGACAACATATGGTAGGATTTTGGTTTCTTATCCATTCTTCTATTTGCTTATGTTTTATGGGTGAGTTTGTTCCATTCACATTCAGAGTTATGATTACCAGCTGTGTATTTCTGAACATTTTGTTTCCCATTCCTAGTCCTGTCCTTTCTTTTTTCACTATTCTCTTCTACACCAGTGTTTTGTTTTCAATCATTCTCCTATTTCCCATCCTTATTTTGCATCCCTTCCCCCCTTTTTATTCCCCTCTTTTTTCTTTAGGGTCTTTTTAAACTATCCTTCACACTCTCCCTCCCTTGTATTGCTTCCCTCCCCACCAGTCCATTTGTTACCCTTCTACTTCTCTATAGGGCTCAAATAAATTCTCTGTCCCAATGGATCTGATTGTTCTTCCTTCTTTGAGTCAATTTCAATGTTCTTAAGAATTAAATATTTCCTGTCTCCAAACTCTTTACCCTTCCAATGTATTGGTGTTCTCCCCCACTCCCGTCATGTGCTCCTTTATGAAATATAAACTTACCCCATTTTGTCTCTTTTCCCATTTCTCTTGGTATTAACCTCTTTTTTACCTTTAGTTTATATATATACATATATAATTATTCCTACATACATATGTGTATATATGTATATATATATATATATGTGTGTGTGTGTGTGTGTGTGTGTGTGTGTGTGTATGTATATATAGAGAGAAAGAGAGAGACATTTCATCCTATATAGTTTGTCACTGTTCCCTCTAAATATAATTCTTCTAGCTACTGAGGTTATAACAATTTTTAAGAGTTACCAATATCATCTTTTCTTATAAGAATATAAATCATTTTAAGTTATTGGGTCCCTTAAAAAAGTTTTGTGTTTTTTGTCCACCCCACCTTCTTAATTACCTTTTAGTGATTCTCTTGAGTTTTGTGTTTGGGCATCAAATTTTCTGTTTAAGTCTGGTCTTTTCTTTATGAATGCTTGGAAGGAAGTCTTCTATTTTATTAAATGACCACACTCTCCCCTGAAAGAATATAATCAGTTTTGCTGAGTAGTTGATTCTTGGTTGTAGACCCAGTTCCCCTGCTTTCTGGAATATAATATTCCACACCTTCCAGTCCTTCAGTGTAGATGCAGTCAGATCCTGTGTTATCCTAACTGTGATTCCATGGTATCTGAATGACTTCTTAGCATCTTATAATATTTTTTTCCTTGGTCCGGTAGTTATTGAATTTGGCTATAACATTTCTGGGTGTTGTCAATTCAGGATTAAGTACAGGAGGTGATCTGTGAATTCTTTCAATCTCCACTTTTCCCTCTTGCTTGAGAATGTTAGGGCAATTTTCTTGGATGATTTCCTGTAGAATGATGACCAGGCTTTTTCTTTTGTCACGATCTTCTGGTAGTCCAATAATTCTTAACTTGCCTTTCCTGGATCTGTTTTCCAGTTCTGACATTTTGTGAATGAGATGTTTCATATTTTCCTCAAAATTCCATTCTTTTGATTTTGTTTTATAGATTCTTGCTGCCCTGTGAAGTCATTTGCTTCCAGATGTTGGATTCTAGTTTTTAAAGACTGAATTTCATCCCTGGCTTTTTGGTCATCCTTCTCCTTCTAGTCTTATTTTCTTTGTGGGTCATCTTTCATCTTCTTTGCCTCAACTTTCATGTCCTTTGTCTCATTTTCAAGCTCGTTAATTTTGGCTTTCAAGACATTATTTTCTGTTTCCAGATGACTTATTTTGCTTTTTAAAGTTCTTTCCCAGTTGTCTTCAGCGTCTCTTAATTGTTTTATGAATTGTATTTTGAGTTCTTCCAAAGCCTGTGTCCAATTCACTGGAGTTTCTGTGTTTTGCTTGGTGTTCCTTGGTTCCCCTCTGTTCCATTTGCTCTTTGTTCATTACCTGGATAGAAGCTGTTGATTGTAATTTTTTTCTTTTTCTGTTCTTTGCACCCCTCCCCCCCCCATAATTGCCTGTAATCTTGCTCCTTTGATGATGTGCTGGATCTGTGGTTTTGGGCTATTCTGTCCTGAAGGGGCTTCTTCTCTGCTCTGCAGAGAATTGATCAGGTTAGGCTGATGGTATTGATGAGCCCTGAGGTCAGATCTTCCCCAGCTGGCAGCAGCAACTGAAAAGGAGCTGGGCTTCCCACCTTGTTATCACGGTTGTAGCCTATAATGGTTGCAGCCTTTGCACTTGGAGCTTAGTCTGCAAGGCTCTCCAAGCAGACTGTGGGGGAGTGGTGTTGGAACTAGAGCTTCCCTGCCCTCTGAAGGCTTCTTATCTGCCCTACTGATAAGATTAAGCTGGGCGGAGTTGATGTGCAGAGCTGAGTGTGCCTGTGGCCAAAACCTCAAGGGGGGAGGCAAGATGGAGTGTCTTGGCTTTCACTAGGTTGCCTTCTCCGTGCTTCTCCTCCAACTGCCTCCCTGCCACCTGTGTTCAATGCTCTGAGCCTGGCACAGTTGTGCCCACAAGGTACTCCCTCTGGACTAGCACCTTTGCATGCCCAGAGATTCCAGCCACCACTGGATGCTCAGCACTGTAAATGGGTGAGCAGTCCTGGGACCTTCCTTCTTCCTTCCCCTTAAACCCAAGTGTTCAAGAATTCAGGCTTTTGGGAGGCATACCTTTTAAGTTGAGTACAGCACAAGGATTCCCTAGCTCTTTCCTGTTGTTAGATTTGGTTTTCTGTCCCCTCGAAGAACCGTGTTTCTTATTGGTGTGGAAGGGTCTCCAGAGGTCTGGACTTTTGCTGTGTCTAAGTAGTCATCTTGACTCTGCCTCTCTCTATGATATACTCTTTATTTCTCCCAAGAGATCTTGCAGCCTGGATCTTCTAAAAAATTAAATTAGTCTCTAGTAATAAAAGTATTATATTTTATGAGGTTTATTAAGGATCATTAGAAATCAAGAAAATACAAAATAAGAAAATCACATGCCTATGGCTGATTAACCCATTCAAAGCTTACTTACTACATCTTGCAAATGGCCAAGCAGAGAGAAGAACATAGAAGAGGGAGAGGTAGGCGTTGCTGCCAGTTAAATACTAATTGTGATCTTGCCCAGGTGGAGACTCAGGTGAGATTATTGGAAATTCTGGGAAATACCAAGGCCTTCTGGGGATTGAAGTCTAGGGTTCAAATCTCCATTTTTACAACCTGATGCTGCTTCTCCATCCTGTCATTACTACAAACACTTTATACATAGATTAGGATGAGGATAAGTGTGAGGTAAGCAGACAGAGGCAGAAGAAAGCAGAGGATGGAGACTACTCAGTCTCTCTCACAGTCTAACCCCATCCCCTATTAGAAGTTAGAATAGAATGGATAGAGTATTGGACTTGGGATCAGAAAGATTGGAGTTTGAATCCTGCCTTAACCAGTCAACAGTTACTTATTATGTATGAGGCACTATATGAAATGCTGGGAATACAAAGAGAAAAGGGAAAATAGCCCCTACCCATAAAAACTTGCATTCTAAAAGTAAAGGTGCTGTGGGATGCTCAGGGCTTTGTCAGACACCAAAGATGCCAAGGTCATCCCCTGCATTGCAGACTGCCACCAATCATCTTGACTTTTGCCTTGCCACTGGACTTTGATGACTCTGGAAGAGAGAATGAGGCAATTTGAATATGGATAACATAGATAGGGGGTATGGTGGGAAAAGCTCTAAAGTCGGCTCAAGTCACCACTGCACCATTTATATGACCCCTGGCCCAAGGACTTCCTCCCTTTCAAGTTCAGTTGCCTCATTTGCAAAATTGGGACAACAATCCTGCCTTGCCTACTTTATGGAAGGTGAGAATCTAAGAAGAGATGAGGTGAGTCAGTTCTTTCAAGAAGTCCAAAATGCTAAAAGCTGATAGGAGATTTTCTATCTGTTAATTTGTCATCAAAAGAGCACTTTGCTCAAAAGAGAAGATTGGCAACTGTGCAAAATGTTTATGGTTCTTGGTGAAATGGCAGTTTATCATCAGTTTGCATCTGTAAGTCATTGTTAGAAAATATTACCTGTATTTCTTGAGTCATATACAACTTTGAAGCTTATTGCTGTGGATTTGCAGCTGAAATTTATGTTCCTGATTATTATCTTCATGAAGAAAGAACAGCACTTTTCAAAGAGGCAACAACTTCTAGAAAATCCATTACTCAGGGTACTATTTGTAATTCTGATGTGAATAAATATTTATTACCTTAAATCTAGATGGCCTCAGAGGCCCCTCCTAGCTCAAAATCTCACAAACTAAACCATGTGTTTAACTGAGAAGCCAGAGTCAAAGTCAGTGAATATTTATTCATTGGCTGCCATGTGCAAGATTTTGTGTTAGGTCCTAGAGATACAAACTAAAAAAGGAAATAGTCCCTGCTTTCAAGTGGCTTCCCATTTACGAAGATGATATATGTAATAACAAAAAAGATAACATGTAAAGCAGTTAGCTTAAAGTGCTAAAAAATGCTAGGTTTTATGATGGTAATATTGTATGCAACACATATACACAAATAAATACAAAATAATTTCAGCAGGGAGAAAGCATTCATTATTCATTTCGATTCAGCAAACATTTATCAAATGCCTACTATGTGCAATGCACTATACTGGATGCAGGAGATGTAAAGACAGAAAAGTCCCTGCTTTCAAAAAGCCTACATTTTATTGGAAGAAGGCAAAAAAGAAAGTCATTCTGTTTAAACATTTTTTAAAATCATTACCTTCCATCTTAGAATAATTATTGTGAATTGGTTCCAAGTCAGAAGAACTATGGCAAAGGCAAGGTAATAGGAGTTAAGTGACTTACCCAGGATTGCACAGCTAGGAAATGTCTGAGGTCACATTTGAATGGAGGACCTTCTATCTCTGGGTCTGACTCTCAATCTGCTGAGCTACTTAGCTGTCCCTCACCCATTCTACTTAAATATTATGGGGAAGGGATGTAATCTGCAAAGCTTAGGGAGATCCAGACATTATATTTCCCCTGGAATGAATAGTGTGGTTCATCCTTCATTTGGAAGAGGGCCAATGACATCAAGCGATGATGTCTTGACTTCCACATGATTTGACCTTTAGTGAGGCAGAGTTGGCTATACAAAGTCATCAGCCTCACTCTCTTCCAGAGTCATCCAAGTCCAGTGGCAAGTAAGTCAGGATAACTGGTGATGCTCCAAGATATAGTGGATGATCTTGGTGTCTTTGATGTCTGACCAAGCTTAAAGCACTCTGCAGTACTTGCTTCAGCCATTTTCATGGCTGCTAGAACAAATTGTTCTCATCTGCCCATTCCACCTAGGGAAGTATTCACATACTTGGGGTGGGTACCCCCCTAACTCACCGATGGGTTTGAGACCTGTCAGTTACCCTTAATTTAGCTTAGCCTGTCTACCAAATTAATTTTACTGGGGTGTGACTGCTTCTTGGAGCCACAGGGGAGAGCTGGGTGAAGGGTAGACCCCAAACTCATCAAACCTGCAAAAAAAGGGGTTCTAGTCCTCCTCAAACACCCATGTAGCCCTGGAATGAACAGGAATGTTCATCCTTTGATGTCATAACTTAAGGGAAAAGAGAAGAAGGAAATGATAAGATAAAAAATGTGAGTGGGGTAGAATAAGAAAAATAGAACAAGATAGAATGAAAGAGATTAAGAGAACAAGAAAAGAATGAAAAGGAAGAGAGAACAATGGCCAGAAAGTGAAAAAGATTCAAGGAGATATAGATAGAAAAATCTGTGGCAATTGAGTAGGGATGAAGAACAGAATGACAGAGATAGAATGAGAAGTAGCAATAAGATGCGAACAGATAAAAGAAAAAACCTTCCTATCATAGCTGCCCAGAAGTGAAAGTGACCACCTTCTCTATCACTGAAGTTCTTTAAGTAGAGGCAAGATGTCCAACCATCTCTCAGAGAGGTGGTAAATGGGATTTCTTTGAAACTATCGGTGGGACTGGGTGTATTATAAGATTCCTCCCACTCTGAGAGGCTGTGATAATAATAATAATTCACATTTAAATAGGACTTTAAAAGTTTGCAAAGTACTTGGCATATATCTCTTTCAACTTATAGCATCCCTAGAACATGGCAAAATGGGAGAAATCATTAGAATGATGGAATGATGAAAAGAGCATTAGCACAAGAGTTCAAGCATTAGTTTGAGAGAAAGTTATCACATTAGATAGGATGAGAGCTATAGAACAAGATTGAATAAGTGAGGAACAGAATGAGGGAGCTAGGACAAGTGATAAAATTAGCAAGAAATAGAATGAGAGATAGAAATGGAGAGAACAGTATACTGAGATAAACTAAGAGTGAACAATAAAGTGAGACAGAATGAGAACAAGGGCAGAACTATGGCCAATTGATAGAAATTGCTAGAAGGCCAATTTGGGTGCAATAGAAGGAACAATTTCCGGACCATCTGAGCTGTCCATACTTGAGGTCAACAACAAGGAAGGTGGATGACAACTTTTCAGAGTTGTTGGCAAGATTTAGGTTTGGTTTAGGGGTTGGAGTATTTAGGTTCTGAGATCTCTTCTAATTCTAAGATTCTATAAGAAGAAAAAGAGAGGGGGAGGAGGAGAGAGAGGAATGGAGAAAGGGAGGGAAGGAAGGAAGAAAAGGAGGGAGACAGACAGTAACGGAGAGAGACAAAGAGGACAGAGAAAGGATAAGAGAGACAGAGAAGACTAAGATAGAGGGAGGGTAAGAGAAATAGAGACAAAATATGAGAGATTGATACATCTAGAGAGAGATAGAGATAAAATAGTATTAAAAGAGTTTTGATCTTGTATCAGAGGATCTAGGTTTGAATTTGGGTTTCATGACTTGCTACCTTTATTATCTTAGGCAAGCCATTTAACATCTCTGTGCTTCCTCATCTGTAAAATGAGGGGGTTGTATTGCTAGACGGTTCTATTAGATGTATTAAAAGACATTTCTAACTATATCTATGATCCTATAATAATAGGCAGAACAAGAAAAGGAAATAGCAAGAGGTAATTTTGGTGTGTCCCACATCTGACCTCTTTAATAACATGAGCAAGGGTTCTGACTCTACCCCACCAGAATAACTCTGGAGACACATGTTCAGTAACTAATGAAAACAAACTAGAAACTGGTTACGCAATGTGGGAGTCATTTCTAAATAATCTGTCGCTGTGTAGACATACTATTGACTTGTTAGGGCCAAGATAAAAATCAACTCCAAATTAGAACAAAGAGAAGGTGAGAAGAAGATGTAGCAGGCAATTACACTTGGTCTAGACTGACTTATTCAAACAAACTGAAGGTACATCAGAGGTTATTTAGTTCAAACCTTTTTTTTACAGATGAAGAAACAGAAACCAAGAAAGAGACTGTTGAAGGCACATACCAAGTAAACACCTTTTCATCTTATTCGTGTTTTCCATCATGGACTACATGATCATATGTGTGCCAGGCACATGAACCTATTATCAATCAAGTTGGTGACACTTTTGGTATTTACAGACTAAACACTTCTCAGAACCAAGTTGCATGTTCAGTATGGGCACATCTCAGTTCTCTCTCCCTGCTTCCATCACTGATGGGAACTCAGCTCTGTTCCGGTTTCAGCTCTCTGATGAGATAAAATATACTTTCATGGATCCAAATATTGCCAAAAATTGGGATGCAAGATCAGGAAATCTAGGTGGTTGGATTGTGCTAGCTCACTAGTTCACGTGTAGTTTATAACTGGAGAAACACAATTTGATAAAAATCTCAAGGCCACGTTTTGAAGCCCCAGGAAATATGGCAGCTAGCTTCCACAGTAGGGAATGTGAGGAATTAAAGGGGAGGGGAGAGGAGTAAATGACAAAAAATATATTAAAATACCCATTATATTTCTCTAACCAGTAAAGACCTATAGGAATGCCTCACTCCTTTCTCCCAACCCCTATCCCTACACCGAACTCCTCCATCATTGATTGCTGAGTGCATCATCCATTAGCTTTGACTACAGACTTCCTAGCAGGGATCCCATCACTTTTCATAGTTGGTACTTCTAGGGTACTTCCTCTCCTTGAGAGAAAAAATTTATGTAAATTATCTTCCCCAGCCTCTAGTAATAGAAGACTGAATAGGGCATCTAAAATGAGCTGGCAAACACTATTCTTGTCTTCCTCCTAGCCTCTATCTCCTTTGCTTCTCCACTGTCTGTCTCTATCTTGATTGTTCTCTCTGTCTCTGTCTCTCTCTTCCTCCATCCCTTCCTCACTTCTCATCTTTATTTCCTCTTACTGCTTTCCTTCCCCTTCTCAATTCAATTGTATAAACATCTAGGGACCATCTAGTCAGGTCCCTGTCCTTGGTGCTGAATATAGATTTTAGAAACTAAATATAGCTATGTTGATATGGATATAGATAGGCAACTTAGGTGGCTTAATGGATAGAGCACCAGGCCTAGAATCAGGAAGACTCTTCCTCCTGAGCTCAAATCTAGCCTCAGACACTTGCTAACTGTACATTCCTGGGCAAGTCACTTAACCCTGTTTGCCTAAGTTTCTTCATCTGTAAAATAATCTAGAGAATGAAATGGTAAACCATTCTAGTGTCATGACAGGGCCATGAAGAGACAGGCACGACTGAAAATGATGGAACAACAACAAAACAGACATAGTTATAATTGTAGTCCCTGTCTTTAAGGAACTTAATGGAAGTGTTTATGACCAGAATAATAATGCTACACGCACCAACACACATATCCTATAGTAACTTCTGGATCTAGCTTACCTATTTCTACCTATTTTTCACATTTCTATCAGTCAATTTCCAACTCATTTTTGAGAAATAGAAGGCAGACAAGGTGGTATAGTAGAAAGAAAACTGGCTTTTAAATCAAGAGAATTGAACTCCACCTTTTCTTCACTGTAAATAAGACACTTCATCTATCTGAGCCTCAGTTTTCTCATCTATGAAATTAGAACAGTAATGCTTAAACTATCTCACACTGTTGTTTTGAGGAGCTCTATTTAAGTAAATCTCTAAGCACTATACAAATGACTGTAATTACAGAAGAGAAGCACAGAGAAGTAATGGATAGTATTAACTAGGAATCAGGAAGACTTGGGTTCAAATCTTGCATTGGGCATTAAGTAACTATGTGAACCTGGATAAGTCTTTCTGAATCTCAGTCAAGTCAAAAACAAATTTACTCAGCTTCATATGGTTTGGGATGTGTGCAGTCCCTGATGATTTCCCACTAGATCATAAATCTTTAATGTATCAAAGTGTTATTTTTGCATTCACAGTTCAAAATTTAATTCAATGTATATTTCTGGGATCTCTATTACATTCAAGACCCTGAATTGCACACTGAGGAGAAGACAGAAATGTCTGAGACCCCATCCCCTCCCTTGGAGAGCTCATAGTTTATTAGGGGATAAAACATACATATTTAAGATATCTCAAAATCTAGCAAAAAAAAGTTCTATGACATGTAGATCCATTTAAGGAAGGTGATTAGTCTTCACATACAATAGTGGCCATCATGATGATGATGACAATGATACTGATGATGAGTTCTTACAAGTTAACTGTTATGGTTTATTTTGAGGGGAGGCAGATCTATGATTTCATTGGCACAGGAAATTCCCAGTGAGAAAACATCTATAAATGCAGTTCAGTATCTGTTATTTGATTTGTAAAATTAGTAAGTTGTCTAGGGCCATTGAGAGCATAAGTGACTTGTCCAGAATCATACATCCTGTTTGTTTCAGAGGTGGAATTCAAACCTATGTTTTCCTGACACTGGTGTCAGACCTCTATCCATGATGCCTCTTACACAAACTTACTTTTCCAAAACATGAGCTTATAATTTCCTCTGAGATAACTGAAACAGGAACAATTAGTTTTCAGAGAGAAGAAATTATTTAGATTTAGAATCATAAAGTGTTAGAGTTGAATGAAAATTCAGAAATAATTTTGTTCAACTTCATTTTACACATTTTGTAAGTAAAGAAATGGAGGCCCAATGATATCAAATATTTAAATGTTCAAGGCTACATAGTGAATTCATGGCAAAGCCAAGATGTCTGGTTCAGTGCTTTCCCCCAAAGATGAAATATCTGGTGTCAAGAGCTTGGGATGCTGGAGGCTAAGAATGAGTACAGGGGTGACACAAAGGAGAGATTTCCTTTTGCTGCTAGAGTGTCTGATGTAGGGATATGTTGATTTTACCAGCATTTCCACCATGGTATATAAGAGTCTTGGACAGAAGGAAGTAGAACTCTGGTATGTGAGTGGTTTAATAACTTTGGAAAGTGCTGTAGTGTGGGTCCAAGAGAAAATGCATTATTTAGTGATGATTGAGTACAGTGGGAGAGGCAAAGAGGAGGAACATGGGATGGTGACCTTGGGTCTTCTCCTCTCAAGTTGCCATTGTGGTTGTAGCTATTGGTAAGTGTTTGTGATGCCCTGATTGTGCCTTGTATTACTACTACTACTACTACTACTACTACTACTACTACTACTACTACTACTACTACTACTACTACACATGTACGCACACACACACACATACACCATAATCAGAATTAGAATTTAAGTTCCTTGAGGACAGGTGCCATTTTTGTTTTTTATTTGTATAGAACTCAACACAGTCCTTGAAACAAATTGATTGATTATTGATTAATTGAGAAATTAATGTTATAATCAAAGCTGAAGAGATCTAATTTGGCCCTAATTATTCTTCTTGTAAGCTCTTACTTTCTTCTGGCTTTGTAACAACTCTAAATCAGAAAGTCAAGGGCTAGGCAAATGGGGTTAAGTGATTTGTCTAGGGTCACACAGCTAGGAAGTGTCTAAGGTTATATTTGAACCCAGATCCTCTCAATTATATAACCTGCCTCTTCCAGGACACTGACATCACAGCATGGCAAATGTTAGAATTTTCCAGGACTCATAGTCCTGGACTGTCCAATGGTTTATTGAGGACCCATTCTTGATAGCTGGGAGCAGCTCTGTCCACAAGCTACCTTCATTCTCAGTCATCTTCACAACACTTCAAGGGAGATTCATTTGAAGGAACTGTTTGAGAGTCCCACTAGAAAGCCCCAAGTACATCCCTGATTCTGGACCCACATTCTGGACCCCCCCCTTCCCCGTGTACTGACTCCCATTCCTATAGCTTGCATAGATTTGGATTAGATCATCCATCAGTCACATCAGGTACCTTCAGCATCTAACACCTTCTTTTCTTGAATAATTTTGTAATTTGTTATTTAGAACTTGATGAAGCACCTACAAATATAAGCATTTTATTATTCAAAGGAGAACAGAAAGGTTCGTCCATGGAGCCACAAATCTCTGTGATGTACAGCTCTTTTTTGAAAACATGTATACTTTTTTAAAAGCATATTAGTTCTAAAGCTGACCTGGTTGGTTTCTGTGTTTTCCGCTGTTCAGTTTTGTGCATAGTCACTGCCTTTTCAAAGCTGTTTTATCAAAGGACCTTCTAACAAAAGCACTCCCCTGTCATCTCTTTAAATTGGAATCCTTTTCTTCCTTCAGGGTTCTCAGTTCCAGGAACACCTCCTCTGTGAAGCCTTCCTTGAACTTCCCAGTTGAAACTGAACTTTCCCTCCATCCTCCAAATTACCTTGAGCAATTTGTTCAGTTCTCTCCTCTGCTTGGCACTCATTCTACCTTGCATCATGTTCTATATGCTCATCTTGGATACTCCTAGTGGATTAGAAATCATTTTTTCATATCTGTATTCCCAGTCTCCAGCATAGGGCTAGCAGTGCATTCTGGAGGGTGAGACTGTGAAAGGGGTCCTACTCCCAGAGAAACAAGGCCTGCCTCAATTCAAGGGCAGCCCTGGGGGTGGGGGTGGGGTGGGGTTGTGCTCCTTGTCTCTTCCTAGTTGGTGCAGTGAGGTGCCTGGATCTTACTGTCAAACCAACATAGATTTGACAGGTAAAGCCTGGGTAGTAGGCTGTACTGCCAGGGGACATACCACCCAGAATCCCCAGGATATCTTTGGGTTGGGGCAGGCACTTCTCTGCAAGGAATGTCCCTTTCAAAGCCTCATAGTAGGTCTCAGCAAATGTTTATTGAGTAAATGAATGACTAGCAAGTAGAAGGTTCAAGAACATACCTCCCAGGGTTCCAGACTCCAGTCATATCACAGCACCTCAGTGTATCTTACATCCTTATGGCTCTAGTGGGAGGCAGCAAAGAGAAACCAGTCCAAAGAATAATGGATAAAAGATGCCATTTTAGATTAAATAGTGCCAAAAAGCAAATTTGATCAGAAAGAAAACTCCTCATGAGCAGCAACTCTCTGTTAGTTGTTCAGCTGTTTCAGCCCTGCCTGACTCTTTAGGACCTCATTTGAGCTTATCTTGGCAAAGATACAGGAATGGTACCATTTCCTTTTCCCACTCATTTTACAGATGAGGACACTGAAGCAAACAGAGTTAAGTGACTTGCTCAGGGACACATAGCTACTAAATATCTGAGGCCAGATTTGAAGTGAGGAAGATGAGTCCTCTTGACTCCAATCCTGGCACTATCTCTACTTTATCACTTATTTCCTCTTTCTCCACTCGAGCCCAATTGGCCCACTTGTTGCTCCTGTACCTGGCATTTCATTCCCAATTCCAAGTCTTTGCACAGGTTGGTCCCCATACCTAGATTATTGTCTTCATTTCCACTTTATAGAACCCCTAACTTCCTTCAAAGCTCTGATCCGAACAGAAACCTTTTCCAAGTCCCTACATTTCTAATCCCAGGATATTATTTTGTATCTACTTTGCCTATATTTGATATTCACTTTTCGGTATTCATATTATTCCTCCCACTTTAAAGTGAACTCCTTAAGGGCAGAGATGACTTCACTTTTGTCTTTAATTCTCCAGCACCTGGCACAGTACATGGCAAATTTGCTGTTCAGTTGTGTCCGATCCTTTGTGACCCTGTGGACCAGAGGATGCCAGGCTCTTCTGTCCTCCACTATCTCATGTGTCCAACTCTGGATGCTGGAGCCATTGAGGTCAGAACTTGGAGGTTAGAGTATATCAAGATAAAATGAGCTCCTTGCCACTACAACAGAGGAGTAAAGCCTCCACTCGGATCTGAAGGACTCATCTAGCATTTTAATACTGGCCGGAGGTGGGGGTTCTTGGCAAAGATACGGGAGCCCTTTGCCATTTCCTTCTCCAGTGAATTACCTTTTGTCAGAACACTGGAGCTGTGCATCTTTGGTGTCCCTACACAGCATAGCTCATAGTTTCATTCAGCTACCCAAACCTCTCTGCCATGATAAGCCAGTGATCCAGGAGGGGGCACGGCACATAGTAGGTGCTTAACAAATGTTTGGTGAATGAGTTGAACAAATAGATGAAGATCAACAGTGATCCCCAATATATCTCTGGATTGTGTGCTGTTTATGGCAAACCACAACTCAAATGTCTACTGTAACTGGGCCAGCTCCAGAGGAAGGCAGGGAGGGGAGAAGGGAATGCCCTGGTGCAGCTCTCGTTTCAGGGTGACTTGCCTGATTGCCCCTGCCAGTGTTGGCAGCCAGATCGAGATGCCTGCTGAGGATAATGCTAGGGGAGCCATGCATGGGCAGCTGAGTATCAGCTCAGGAGACATCAGCCTCTCTGTGGCTGGTTCAGCTCTGTTAAGACACTGGGACCTGGCAAGCGCAGATGAGAACGGTAGCTTCCTGAGTCAGTCATGTGAAGGGGGAGGTGGAAAGTACCCAAAGCCTCCTGTATGGAACGGGAACCATCAGTGTGAAAACATTTTGACGATTTTAAAAGAACACACGAATGCAAGGTGGGAGGAGGGGAGGAGTTGTGGAGGTAATATCACCTCTGCTCATTCGCTGCCTCTACCCACTTCCTTACCACTTAAAGACCCACCTCAAAAGCCAACTTCTTCCCCCCTCCCCCACTCTAAACATTATTTTATTTGGTCTTTTCCAAACATTATTCATTGGAAACAAAGATCATTTTCTTTTCCTCCCTCCCACCCCCTTCCCACCACCTCTCCCATAGCCCACGCACGATTCCACTGGGTATCAAAAGCCAACTTCTTAGTCTCTCCTTTATCTTGTCCCTCTTTCTCCCTGAGCCTTCTCCTTAACCTTAGGCAATGATCTTTCCATCCTCTTAATCAATGTAGCAATTTCTTTGTTTTTGGAGAGAGGGGCATCCATATGCACATATACATCCATATGTGTATGTGGATACATATATACATCATATTTATTTATTTAGAAAATTTAAAACCCCTCACCTTCCATCTTAGAAAAAATACCGGGTATTGGTTCCAAGGCAGAAGAGCGATAAAGGCTAGGCAATGGGGGTTAAGGGACTTGTCTAGGGTCACACAGCTGGGTGAGATTTGAACCCAGGACCTCCCATCTCTAGGCTAGCTCTTAATCCACTGAGTTACCCAGCTGCCCCTCAAAATATATTTATTTAAACCCTTACTTTCTGCCCAAGTCATAACTCTAAGACAGAAGGCCAAGGGCTAGGCAAATGGGGTTAAGTAACTTGCCCATGGTCAAACAGCCAAGAGTTGAACCCAGGTTCTCCCAATTCTAGGGAAGCACAGTGTCTGGCAGATAGTAAGTACTTACTTGATAAATACTTATCAACTGACCTTACAAAATAAATTAATTGGGAAAGGATAATCCACTTCACAAAAACATCCACCCCAGGCTTCCTATAACTGGGACAGCTTCTTTTTTCAATCAACACTTAATTGCCCAGCAACAAAGATTTGACAGAGAAACTGGGGACCTCCACTAAGCTCCAGAATTGAGTCTCCGCCCACTAGACATAAGTATGATGAATTGTTAAGATTGAGCATGTCTGCAGATACAAAAAAGCATTCAATTTCCAACCAAAGTTCCCTTATATGATGATTGCACGAATCAAAGGTCATCTGCAAATTCTCACTTTCTATGAGCATTGCCTTTCCCTTCTGTCTTAGAATCAATACTGTGTATTGGGTCCAAGGCAGAAGAGCCAGCTTTGATAAGGACTAGACAATTGCGGTTAAGTAACTTGGCTTGCTTGGGATCACATAGCTGGGAAGTGTCTGGTGTCAGATTTGAACCCAGGACCTCTTGTTGCTAGGACTGGCTCTCAATATACTGAGCCACATAGCTATCCCCATATAAACATTGTATTCAACCCTAGATCCTGCATTCTAGGAAGAATGTTGGCACATCCAAAGAAGGGGGACCAGCATGGGGAAAGGAGTCAATACTATGATATATGATGAAGGTTCCCACTATATTTTTCTTGGGGAAGACAAAACTTAAGGATAACATGATAGCTAGTTCCAAGTATTTAAAGTATTGGCATATGAAAGGGGATTCAAGTTTCACAGGGCAGGTAAGTGACTCAGTGGATTGAGAGCCAGGTCTAGAGATGGGAGATCCTAGGTTCAAATCTGGCCTCAGACACTTCCCAGCTGTGTGACCCTGGGCAAGTCTCTTAACCTCATTTGTCTAGCCCTTATTGCTCTTCTGCCTTAGAACCAATACATAGTATTAATTCTCAGACAGAAGATAAGGCTTTACAAAGAAAAGAAAAGCTTCCTAACAATTAGAGCAACACAAAAGTGAGATATGCTGCCTTCTGCAGTAGTAGACCAGCCTCTACTCAACTCTTTCTCTTTAAATAACATGGGAATAATCAAGCAATTCAATTTCACACAGTAATTGTGTCTACAAAATGTTGTCTGTACCTTGTGTCAACCACCTCTCTAACAGGAGATGCCCTGGAATTCATTAAAGATTGTGTGACCACCTGCCCTATGTATTGTAGATAGAATCTTTTGCCAGATTGTTTTGGGGCTGGTTCCTGAATTCTGAAATTCTGATTCAGTTTAGCCCAGGGTCATTGAAGAGGGTTTGATGTAAGTTACTGAGAAATAAACACGAGGGAAAACTACTTCAGTGATGGTGAACCTTTTAGAGACTGAGCACCCAAACTACACCCTCATGCAGCATGTGAGATGACCCTTACCCAAAGAGGGGAGGGAGGAAGCACTCCCATTGGGCTGCTGGACAGAGGGGTGGGTGATGTGAAAAATGTCCTCAGGCATGGTAGAGAGGGGGAGGAGAACAGCCCCCTCTGGTATGCATGCCATGATACCAGGTTAACCCCAAATTTCTGCATGATGTCTTGGACTGATACCAGGCAGGAATGTGCTTCAAGAATGACATTCTCCACCCTGGACCATTACACTAGCCTTTCCAAAAGTAGAATGGGCTACCTCAGGAGGTAATGAGCTTAACGAGCTTCCTGTCATCAGAAGTCATCAAATGAAGCCTGGATGACTCTTTGTGAGGGATGATGTTGGCAATTTCAAGTGGAGATTGGATTATATACCCTGTGAGGTACCAACACTGAAGTTTCCTTTCCTGTGAAGCTTTCCTTGACCACCTTATCCTTTTGCTGAAAGCTCTTTCCTTCTTCAAATTTCCCCTATTCCTTTGCCTGGACATCCCTGTTGAATCGGTCTCATTCTCCTCTGATCATGTTTTTATCTTTGTACTTGTCCACCCCCATTAAATTGTGAACCCCTCGAGGGCAGAAGCAATGTCATATTTCCATTGTACACCCCATGCCTGGCATAGGGTTGTACTTTACTAAGTGTTTATTGAATGACATGTGCTATTGGGGTTGGGAGGGAAGAGGCATAAGCTACCACTTAGCCACCAGGGGGCAGCGTTGGCCCAGATAATCCACAAGTTCTTCTAAGCTGTCAGAGCTGCAAAGGGACCTTCATAATATTCCTAGCTAACATTATGGCTCAGATAATCCTCGTGCTATCCTGAATTGTCAGCCCCAAAGGGATCTTAATACCAGTAAGAGCTAACATTCATTTGGCGCTTACTATGTGCCAGGTATCAGGCTAAGTGTTTATAATTATGATCTCCCTTGATCCTCATGACACTGCTGGGAGGTAGATTTTACCATTTTATCATTGAGGAAACTGAGGCAAACAGAGATTAAATAAATGACTTGCCCAGGGTCACATAGCTAGTAAGTGTCCAAGGCCAGATCTGAACTCACAGCTTCTTAACTCCAAGTCCACCACTCTATCCTCCCTGCCATCTAGGCAGTGGATACCTTGGACAATATCTGGTCTGACTCATTTCACAGATGGGGAAACTGAGGCCTTTATACATCTCAGCAAACATTTGCCAACCACTCATTCTTCATACCATGGAGAACAGGTGGAGCATGGCCTGAACCTTTCTTGCTAGTGATTCCTTGTGAATGGGCAAAATTTCCGCCTGAGTCCAGCCATTTAGCAATGATAATTTGGTGCAGTGGCAAGGATCCTGGTTTGAGAGTCAGAAGAATAGGACTTAAATTCTGGCTCTACAAAATTACCTACAGATATTTGGGCATCTCAATTCTCACCTCTGAGTCTCAGTTTCCCTATCTATAAAACAAAAGAGCTAGACCAGATCAGCAATTCTCAATGTATGCTCTGGGAACCCCTGTGGGACTCCTAAGATCCTTTTAGGGAGTCAGTGAGGTCAAAACTTTTTTGATAATAATACTAGGATGCTTTCACTTCTAAAATAATAAATCTCATTAGATACAACCCATAAACAAAAGCTCTTTGGAGAGTCCTCGATTGTTTTTGAGTAAATGGTTTGAGAATCACTGAACAAGAAGACTTCTGAAATCCCTCCTATGATCCTCTGAGCTCTTATACTCCCTGCCCATCATTTCTCAGCCAGACTCTTGGCTAAGTGCCTAGGGCTCAAGCCAAGGAATCTTTGGAGCTCCCCTTTAGGAAGGGGGTCCACTGGGAAATTCCATCCCTTCCAAGGGGAAGATGAGGGCATGCAAGTCCCCCACCTACATTATGCAGACATTGCTGAATCAACTCCTGTCATCTCTGTCAAGCAGACAGCCATTTATTTAGAAGGCAGTTATAGTTACACACAGGGTGTCTTGTGTCCCCTCCCAGCCCCATTATTGAGGCAGGTAGGAAAATCCACTTCTCTATACCAACATTTTGCAAAGGGAGAAACTGAGATCCAGAAATAGTTTTATCATTGCTTGCTGTCACCTAATTCTACCAGGGTAGAACTTGGAAGAGAGTGGTAAACTGCCAGTGTTCAACCTTTGTTTCCAGGCCTGTGGAGATGTTACATGGAGAAGAAGCAGACCCTTAAATTCCAAGACCCCCACCACCTCAGAGTCCCCAAAAGCCAAAGCATCATCTTGGCCTGGATCCTAGGAGGACCCAGCCCCCAGCAGTAAGCAGGGAGGTTTGCTAAGAAATTCTCTCCTAACTGGTCTATATTATAGGGTTGGGAGGAACTCTAATCACCCCCCATGTAATCAGAGCTGGAGACGGGTAATTATATTATTAACAAAACAGAAACTCTTCAAAAGCATGTTCCAATGAGCCCAGAATTAGTCTGAGTTGATGATTCGCACTAAGAATGTTCTTGGTGAATGGTGGGGTCCAAGGAGACAGGGAACTGAGGGAGAGAGGACTGGGTTAGGGAAGAACTGTAGGAATGAGACACGGCCAATTGGCTCAGTAGATGTTATAATCTGCCCAACTGGCCAGTCTCTATTCCAGCAAGGAATAGTTCCATAGTTCAGAACATCTGAACTAGAGTTCCCTGGGATAATGCCCTGTCCATGGTTTGTGGAATGGACTTCTTGGTAAACCTGAAATGTTGGGGGGTGATCTGTAGTGATCCTTGACATTGTATTCCCATTTCTTCTTCTTAGCTGAAAAAGGAAGGGGGTAAGGCTCAGTTATGGATAGATTTCAATTTGGAATAAAGATAATCTCTTAAAAATTGTGATATAACAGCCCCTAGAGTAACTCATTAAGTCTTGGCTCTTTTAAGAGAAACCTACTCCCCAGGCCTAAAGAAGTTACTGTCTTGCTGTCCTTTGTCCTTTTCAGAACACATCTGGAGTGCTATGTTCTCTTCTGGGCCCCACAGATGCAATCAAGAATGATCAGAGGATGAGGAAACCAAGTAGTTCAGTGGATTGAGAGCCAGGATTGGAGACAGGAGATCCTGAGCTCAAAACTGGCCTCAGATACTTCCTAGACATATGATTCTGGGCAAGTAAGTTATATAACGCCAGTTGCCTAACCCTTATTTACTATTATTCTGCCTTGGAACCAATATTTAGTATTGATTCCAAGACAGAACATACGGGATTTTTTAAAAAAAAAAGAGAGACCAGAGGAGAAGCTGGCAGGATGAAGAGCCTCCAATCTATGCCATCAGGATCAGTTAAAAGAACTGAGGATGTTTAGCCTGGAGGACAGAAGACTCAGGTGAGACATGATGGTGGCATTCAAACATCTGAAGGGGACACATGGAGAAGACTGATTAGAATTGTCCTATGTGACCCCAGAAAGAAGGACTAGGAACAATGCATGGGAGATACAGTGGTCAATGTAGCCTTGTCAGGGAAACTTCTCAACAATGATGGATGATCCCAAGGAGAATGGTCCAGCATGAAAGGTAGTAGGTTCACCTTCACTGGTCCCATAGATAGCATGCTGAGCCAAGAGTCAGGAAGATTCATTTTTGTGAGTTCACATCTGGCCTCAGACACTTACTAGCTATGTGATCTTGGGCAAACCTCTCCACCCTGTTTGCCTAACCTTCCTCATCTGTAAAATGAACTGGAGAAGAACATGCTGAACCACTCTAGTATCATTGCCAAGAAATCCCCAAATAATGTTGTGAAGAGTCAGACACAAATGAAAAATGACGGAACTACTGAAGGTTCCCCTGTCCTTGGAGGACTTCAAGCAGAAGCTGGATGAGCACTTGTTAGGTTGTTGTAAACAGGGACTCTTTTTCAGGTCTGAGATGATGGCCACTGAGATCTCTTCCAATTCTGAAATCCTATAATTCTCTCCTAAGGGGGGATGATTTTGTTAGGAAGAAAGAATTTTCCCATCACTAGAGGTCAAGTAGATGACTGATTGGACTCTAATCTCTGGGATCTCTTCCAGATCTAGAGCCAATGATTCCCCTTTGCCACCCATGTCATAGAAAGGGAAGGGGGAAGGGAACATTCTGAATACTGAACTTCCTGACTTCCTTTAAGACCTAACTAAAATCTAACCTCCTTCAGGGAGCCTTCCCCAATTCCTCTTAATTTCAATTGTTTCAGTCATGTCAAACTCTTCCTGACCCCAATTGTTTTTTGTTTTTTTTTTTGGCAAAGATCCTGGGGTGGTTTGCCATTTCTCTCTTCAGCTCATTTTATAGATAAGGAAACTGAGGCAAACAGGGTTAAATGACTTAACCAGGGTCACATAGTGAGTGTCTGAAACCAGATTTGAACTCAGGAAGATGAATCTTCTTGACTGTGGGCCTGGCATTCTATCCACTGTGCCACCAAGCTGTCCTTCAGTGCCTTTCTCTAGTAATCATTTCTATTTATCCTGTACATTGTTTTATATTTGTTTGCATGTTGCTACCCCCATTAGATTGTAAGCCCTTTGAGGGCAAGGACTGCCTTTTGCCTTTTTGTATCCCTAGCACTTAGTCCAGTGCCTGGCACATAATAGGTGCTTAGTAAGTATTGAATGCCATTGAACAAGCATTTATTAAGCACCTACTACATGCCAGGCACTGGACTAAGTGCTTTAAAATATTACTTCAATTGATTTTCACAAGAACCCTGGGAGGTTGATGCTATTATGAATCCCATTTTATAGTTCAGAAAACTAAGGCAGATGTTAAATGACTTACCCAAGGTCACACAGTTAAGTATCTGAGACCAGATTTCAACTCAGGTTTACCCAGTACTCTTATCCACATAGCTAGAAGGTCAGACAAAGTTGGACAAGGAGAGAAGCTATAAGTTTAGTTCGTTCTTCATCCTAAGGTTAAATGTAGGTACACTTAGTAGTTTAAAGACAACAAAAGTGTTATTAACCACAGTTTATAGATGGGGAAACTAAGGTTTAAAGAGGTTGTGCGTTTTTGCTATATAGACAAGAACACTGGGCTTGGAGTTCAAAGATCTACCTTTGAATCCTGACTTTGCCTCCTACTGCCAGTATGATCTTGAGCAAGTCATTTCCTCTCTAGACCTCAGTGTCTTCCCTTGTAAGTGGACTAGATGAACTTCACAGTTCTTTCAAGCTCTAAAATCCTATGATCCTGATAAGCCATATATCCTAACCTTAGATCAGGGAGGATTCCTTGGTAGGCATCTGGCCATTCCCTTCATTTTACAGATAAGGAAACTGAGGTACAGAGGATGAGATATGTAGAAAGTGGCAGAGCCAGGGTTCAAACCCATATGTCCTGACTCCCATGCAGTGATTTTCCCGTTGTCCCCTGCTGCTTCCTTGAGTTCTGTCTGATTGTATCCTGTGAGTGCTCACAGGTATTCTGCTGATTGTCTGAACTGCCCTCACATGGGTGGAAACCAAGCTTGTGTGACTCCTAAGTGACTGAGGGTTCGCTCAGATGTTGAATTTTCCTGTGGAAGAAACTCAGCAAGCTGTGTCATTCTCTAGCCTCTGGCACAGGTACAATCTTGAGAACCTCTCATGATCATTTCTATGGTTCATGCCCGGAGACAGGGTTCTTCTGGGAACCTCAGAATCTGACTTGTGTGACCTCAGCTCCCCTGCAAGTACTCAGGCTAACAAAGCCATAAACTGTGCAACACATTGACTGAAGGCATCAGTTAATACATTAATAATAACAATAAATTAGTTAATACAAGAATATTTAGCCCCCGCCAGAGCAAAGGGGAGAGCTCTTCCTTGCAAACCCTGTTTCCATCATGTCACCTTTGTCCAAAGAGTTTCACTAGGGCTCTGCTGCAGGTTTGCTCTTAGTGTTGCAGGGAAGGTACACATTCGGCACATCCTTCCCTCTGGAGTTTCCATAGGATGCTAGCATTGGCACACCATCCTTGTGCTGCCCGGCACTCAGGAAAATGGACTTTTCAATCCATGTTCTCTTGTCATGTTTTTTTGTTTATTGCCGAATATTTCTCACTTCTCCATGTAGACATGTCCTGGGTTGACCCATCAACAAAGAAGCTCAGTGTCGCCTATATACTTGTCCTTGTATGTCACCCCCTCCCTATGTTGAGGGAACTGCCTCTACTCTCCTAAGTGGTAACCAGCTGGTTCTGGAAAGGATGCTGGTTGTGGAGTGAGGAGATATTGGTTCAAGCTTCTTATTCTTACTACCTGTGCTACCTTGGGCAAGTCACTTAACTGTTCTGGCCCTCAGTTTCTTCATCTGTAAAATGAGGGGACTGAACTAATTGGGCTATGAAGTTCCTTCACTCTTTAGACCAATGATGATTCTTAATTTCTCTCTCTTGTTCTGTTTCTTCATATATAAAATGAGGGACCTGGAGTAGAGAATCTCAATGATCTTTTCCAGCTCTAAAAGTTTTTAATCCTCTGAATTAGGAAGGTTAGGAGCTGCCCCGGTAAATTGGATATATGTCATATCATTTCATCATTTCAAGTCTTTCCCCCTTTGACCTAATGGGATGGAAAGATGCTAGACTTTATTAGAGAGGGATACCACTTTTCTCCATGAACTTCAGCCCCTTGTTGAGCAGAAAGTGGGGAAATCTTCTGACTGAGTCCTAGTCCAAAGATTAGGTCTGTCCTTTGTTACCGTATGACTCGGTCTCCAGAGGAGAGATTCTTTTTTGGAGGAACCATCTCTACTGTGGTCTGAAAGAGTGATCTGTAAAATAATTCTGCCCCTATTTATCCCCTTCTCCTTTAGACTTTGAGAATGAAGTGAGAGAGAGGCGTTCTCTTTCTTCCCCTCAACCAGGAGCAACAATGGCAACTTATATCAGGAACACATGTGGAACATTGCTGCCATTTGTCCAAGTTAGTCTGTTATGAAACTTCCTGGACTTGGCTGCTTTCTGCCTTTTTGTTTCTTCTTATGCGTACAAATTGATAACTTAGACATCCTGAGAAATGGACATTTCCAGCCTTGGGGGTTTCTTATACCAAATTCAAGAACTTCTGAGTTTGGGAGTGAGTTTCTGAGCTGGGCACTAGTTGCCCAGAGGGAGTTTGCCCTTTTACAGCATGCTTCTCTGAAGATGGCATTGCCTTTAGTATCATCCTAAAACTGGAGAACTAAAGCCAAGTATGTCATGAGGACCAGGAGAACCAGACCTTACCAGTCTTCCATGATATTCCTGTGAATTGCTCAGTCAATGCAAGGAGAATGAAAGTTTGAGGTGAATGAAAAATGTTTGTTCAGTCAAAAATATCCTTCCCTTCTGGGTAGCAGAGAATGAGTGCAATAGGGCATTTGAGTGTTTTATATTCCTTGTGTTCATTTGTTTGTCCCTGTTAGTCTTTTGTATCTTATGCATCTTCTGTAGAGGAAGAAATAAAAAGCTTGTCCCACACCTTCTTATTGTACATTGAGTATTTTTGTGGGAGGGGACCTTGGTACCCATACCTGAGGTGATCTAAACATTGGCCACATCTAAACTTTGTTTTAGAAATCCCCTAAAGTTTTACTATGAGGTGATGATATTAAAAAGCCCCAAAGAAAAACGGAGCCTAGGACTAGACTTAGTTTGTGTGAGCCCAGAATCTCTTGGAAAAGCTCTTAAGTTATAGGTAACATAAACATTTGTGAGAACATGGATCTTTGCATTTCAGGCATGCTCTCTGGCTCCTTTCTGCCATTTGGGATGAGAATGAAGGGTTGGTGGTTGAGTGGTGATGACATTTCTTTTTTCTGCCTTTCTCCAATTCCCTGCCAGTCTTCATGGCTCTGGAGTACCCATTTCATCACTTTCTCCACTAAGAATGGTGAGTCACTCTAGAACTATGATGGCAAACCTATCGGACATGTTCAAAAAAGGACATGCAGAGTCATCTCTGTGGGCATGCCTGTAGTCATTTTTTTTTACTAGAAAGCCAGAGGGACTTGGGGCAGAGCTGTTCCCCTCCCCCTCTCCATGCACCTGAGAATATTCCTCACTTCATGTGTCCCTCTGCCCAGCAGCCCAGTGGGAGTGTTTCCTCCCTCCCCTATCTGGGGTAAGGCAAGGGTGAGAAGTGAGGCGTGTAGTGGGGAGAACAGGGGGAGTGGAGCAGTACACTCTATGTGGGGAGTGGGGACAGGGCCCAGCACTTTAAAAGGTTCACCATCACTGCTCTAGAATATTTCCATCCTTTGATTCCAGGAAGACAAGAACATCTCATCCTCTTCTGGTTGCTTCTAATCACAGGCATTTTCCCTCTTTTCTTCTGCTTTGTTCAGCTTCTCTCTGAGTTCCAGTACTACCCGTCATTTCTTAGAGTGGACATTTTATTTTCCCCAATTACTCAGATGGGAAGGGGAGAGAGAAAGAGACAAACACCCTGGCACTGGAGTACATTTGATCCTGAGGGCATACATGTAACTCAGTAGGTTTTACTCTGAACTAGTCAGTCATGCCTGGAGTCTTGTGCCCAGTTCTGGGTGCCATATTGAAAGAAAAACTTAGATCTACAGGAAGGGGGCCAGGTTAAGGAGACCAGAAACAATGCCCCAGAAGGATCAATTGAGAGAAGTAGGGGAGTTTAGTCTAAAGAAGAAAAGACCTAGAAGGGACATTGAATCCTAGCTTTAGGGCTATAAGGGACCATTAATTCCTACCATCTCATTTTATGGACAAGGAAAGGGATCCAGAAAGATTGATTATCTAAGGTCACACAGGAAGTAACTGGCAGAGGTGGGATTGGAACCTATCTTTGAGTATTTGAAGAGATGATTAGACTTGTTCTGTTTAGCTCCAAAGGGCAGCCAGGGGATACAGGTAGAAATAACAGGGAGGAAGAAGATTGAGACTCAATATTATGAAATTAATTGTTATTTAATAATTTTTCAGGCATGTCCAATTCATGACTCCATTTGGCGTTTTCTTGGTAGAGAGAAATGCTGGATTGGTTTTCCATTTTCTTCCCCAGTTTATTTTACAGATGAGGAAACTGAGGCAAACAAGGTTAAATGACATGCCTAGAGTCACAAAGCCAGTAAGTATCTGAGGCCAAATTTGAGTTCAAGTCTTTCTGACTCCAGGCCCAGTGCTCCATCCATTGTGCCACTTAGCTGCCCACATAATGAAATACTTCCTAACAATTGGAACTGACCCAAAGTAGTATGGGTTGCTTCAGGAGACAGTGAGCCCCCCTGCCAATGGAGTTCTTAAAGCTGAGCTGAATAACCCCCAATTAGGGAATTCCTGCATGAGTACTGGCTGGACTAAGTGATGCCCTTCTAGTCCCTTCCAGCTCTGAGTCTGGGAGTGTCTGTGACTCTATACCTTTCATCTCCATTTCTATGGAGCCCATAGATAGAGGAGGTTTTTAGTCTTAGAGATTCAAATGCTGTCAATATAGAGTCCCCCTAGACATGTCTATGACCTTCTGAATCTTACCTGTCCCAGCCCTCTGCCACTGTATTCCTGGACCTTATGGGAATCTAGATTCCCAAGTCTATCTCCCACAAAATAATTGAGGTTATTCTTTGGGACATTAAAATGGAAACCATCTTTGACTCTGGGGCAGCTTAAGTAAAAACCACACATCTACTTCCTTTACCCCATTCCCTTCAGTTTTCCCAATCAGTCACTAGGAAAGGCAGGAGGCTGCACTCTGCCCACCGAGGGAGCCCTCGCCCTCTTGGCATTTGCCAGTCATGGAGTCCACCCTGTTATCTGGGTGGATCAAACCTGCCAAGATATTGGATAAGTGAATTGTATGTGCTCTCAAGATCACAGATCTAAAACTGGAAAGAACCTCAGAGATCATCCACTCGTTTTTCAAATAAGGAAACTGAAGCCCAGGGTGATTAATTGGCTTCTTTGAAGTCACAGAGGTAATAAGTAACTCAGAAGTCGAGTTTGCACCCCGGTCCTCTGACTATAGAACTGACTACACCACACTGTCTCCTGAATCTGTATCCTGCCACTTTCTGAGTAACCTTCAGTAAATCATTTCTGTGACACTTTTCCTATGTAAAACAATGACTTAGAGGATTCGTAAGGTCCTTCCTGACTTGAAGACTTGAACTCTATACTTGGCGGAGAGGGTGCTCAGCATGGTGCTAGGGGTGTGCTAGGTCTGGCAGACTTCAGGAAGCTAGTTTCTCCCTTTTCATCCACTAGCCAGGCTCCTATGGAGTCAGGAGCAAAGGTGACAGGGTTATAGACTCAAAAGGGTGCTAGGAGATTATGGTGTCCAACTCTTTCTTTACAGAGACTGGGGCTAGGAAGGGACTTGCTTAAAGTCACACAGATAATGGGTGGCAGTTGAAGTGTACTTGATCCCTAGGGCATTTTCCATATCTCTCCTCCTCTGGCTCTCCCCAAAGAGCCCTCTCCATCTAGAACAAGGCACTCTCTGGGTTCAGAAGGAATTTGTGCTCAGGCAAGCTGGGTTTCCATACTATTCACAGAGTCAGGAATAGCAACTCCTGGAGAGGAATGGGGTGAAACAAATGGTGAAGGCTTTACTTCCTAATTATCCTTCCCCAATTTCCTTTCTGCTGTTCTTCTTTTTGGACCCCTCCCTTCTGTTTCTCAGTCTCCTTTCCCTTCTTTCATCCCATTCTTTTCTCCTTCCACTCTTTTTTCTTCCTGTCTTCTTTCTTCTCTCATCTATACTCCCTGCTCTCATCCTTTCCCAACTTTACCTCTCTTCTCTTCCAATCCCATCCACACTTCTTCCTATTCCTCCCTACCCTATCCTCATTTCTTCCCTTCCCTTTCCTTTCCTTTCTACCCCTCCCATCCCAACCTCTTTCCCTTCCTCCCCCAGGTCCTATCTCTCCTTTTGCTCCCTGGGCTTCCGTGTGTTTACTTGGAACCAATGGAGCATTCAATCATGTTTAGGAAGCTTTTTCTTAGAGGGAAAAGGGTTCTCCAGGATGCCCAGCTCCCATTCCAAGGACAAGGGGCATTTCATGTCATTGGTCACGATGATGCATGCTTTTCTTGAGCTCTCTGAGAATGTGCAAGTAGTTCTTCTTCTTCCCCTGGGGTTCTTGTCAATGCCAGCCTCAGTCATATTCCCCAGAGGGGAGCTTGAGGATGAGCAGAGCTAGGCTTCTAACAAGAACAGAGTCTGAGTCTGCCTTTCGAGCTAGTTAGATCAGAGAGCTAATGAGGCCAAGGTCATAGAACCATCACTACTGGAGGGGACCTTAGAGACCATCTAGTCCAACCCCTTCATTTTGTGGGCAAGGACCCTGGCAGGGGTTGGAGGGAGTGGACTTTGTCCAAGGTCACACAGGTATTAAGTGGCAGAACCAGGACCAAAACACAACAGAGAGGATCATAGGGATAATAGAACCATAGATTTCAAGTTGGAAGGGAAGTTAGAGGCCATCTAGTCCAATTATCTCATTTTATAGGAGAGGAAACTGAGAAGGGACGACTTTGTTGAAGGTCTCACAGTATTACATGCCAGAACCAGGATCTGGACCACAGCAGAGCGGATTAGGGGATAATAGGATCATAGATTTCCAGCTGGAAGAGACCTTAGAAGCTATCTGGTCGGGGGCAGCTGGGTAGCTCAGTGGATTGAGAACCAGGCCTAGAGACGGGAGGTCCTAGGTTCAAATCCGACCTCAGCCACTTCCTAGCTGTGTGACCCTGGGCAAGTCACTTGACCCCCATTGCCTAGCCCTTACCACTCTTCTGCCTTGGAGCCAATACACAGTATTGACTCCAAGACGGAAGGTAAGGGTTTAAAAAAAAAAAAAAGAAGCTATCTGGTCAATGCCTTTATTTTACAGATAAGGAAATAGAGGCATGATTTGAACACAGGTCTTCTGACTAAATTCAGTGTCCTTCCCAGCCCCCCCTCCAAACTTTTTGTCTCCTAGGTGCTTATAGAAAACTTCCAATTAGACCAATAGCTTTGCTGTGTTTTGCTTGATCCCAAACTGAGCCCTGATTTATGTCACAAACTAAACTCCATCACAAACCGCATTTTGACCCCAGCGTTGACAGACTGAGCTCACACTCCAGCCCTAGACTGAATCATAATCTCGCCTCCCAAACTGAGCCTTGCCTCTGGCCAGCCCCATACTTAGCCCTAACTCTGAACTCTAAATCTATGACTGAACTCTTATTTCTGGCCAGCTCTGCCATTGGTCTCAAAGGGAGCCTTTGGGAAGGTACGAATTACTGAGCCCTGCCCATCCCCACTTTTGAACCAAAGCATTGATCCTAATACCAAGTTATAGCCTTTCCTATCATTTCAGTAAGCAAGAATCTTGTCACTCCTATTGCCTCTTAGAGAAAAATACAAAATGTCCAGGTGGTCACTTAAAGCCCTCCATATTCAAAATTGGTCTCAAACACTTCCTAATTGTGTGACCCTGGGCAAGTCACTTAACCCCCATTGTCTAGTCCTTACTGCTCTTCTACCTTAGAACTTAGTACTTATTCTAAGATGGAAGATGAGGGTTTAAAAAAAATAAAGACCTCCACAGACTGACTCCCACCCACCTGCCCAGTCTTATTCCATATCTCTTCCCTTTGTCCACTCTCTTTTGCAGTCAAACTGGCTTTCTACCTCTTCCCCATACATGGTTTTCCATCTCCCATCACTCTGTCTTTACCCAAGCTGTCCCCCTTGCCTGGAACACACTTCCTCCTCACTTCTGCTCCACAATCTTTGTTTTCTTTGTATCACAACTCAGATGCCACCTCCTACGCTAGACAGGTCCTAATATCTACTTGTTAACATTTTCATGATCTTGTGATAACCTTGATATACAGAGCTTCCCCCAATCTTACTGCCTTTAATCTTTAAAACTGTACTTAAAGATTTTTAGGACACTCTCACGTCTCCCTTGACTTATCACACTTATTAGATGTATGACCCTGAGCAAGTCACTTCACTCTGTTTGCTTCAAATTCCTAATCTGTAAAATAAACTGGAGAAGAAAATGACAAACCACTCCTGTATCTTTGCCAAGAAAACCCCCAAGTCCATAAGTTGGACATGACTGAAATGACTGAATAACAACAAAAATCCCCTCAATAGAATGTTGTCTCTTAAAGGCCTGGTTTGCTTCCTTCTTGTTTTTGTATCTTTGGAACCTAGCAAAGTGCCTTGCATATAGTAGGTGCTTAATAAGTGTTCATCAAATGAGTTGAAGATGGAGTCTCCTGGATAAATAGAGAGAGCATCTTTTTTTTTTCTTTTTCTGTTTTTCTTAAACCTTCACCTTCCATCATAGAATCAATACGATGTATTGGTTCCAGGACAGTAGAACTGCAAGGGCTAGGAAATGGGAGTGAAGTGACTTGCCCAGGGTCACACAGCTAGGAAGTGTCTGAGGTCAGATTTGAAGCTAGGACCTCCCATCTCTGGGCTTGGCTCTCAATCCATTGAGACCCAAGAGCATCTCTTTTCTGTTCAAATCTGGGAGAGCAGAATTCCACCCTCAGCATCCTTTGTCATAAACTCTCAGAAAAGGTAGAGTGCCAACTCTCTACCTGAACCCCATAGAACAAAGTGAATTTAGTGGGCATAGCAGGGCAGAGGATGCAGGTTTGCTCCCCATGTAGCTAGCTAACTGGAGCAAACCTGCACCCTCTGCTACTTACTGCCTGTGTGACCTGGCTAAAGCCCCTTTGCCTCCCTGGGCCTCAGTTTTCCTCCTCTGTAAAATTCTGGAGTTGGACCAGATGACCTTTAAGGTCATTTCTAGCCCTAGTGTATCCCTAGACAAGTCAATAAACCAAAAACCGTTTAAGTGCATGGACCACTTAACTTCTCTCAGCCTCAGTTTCTTCATCTGTAAAACAGGAATAATGATAGCACCTACAATACAGGACTGTTATGAGGATCAAATAGGATAAATGTAATCCACTTTACAAACCTAAAAACACTGTATAAATGCTCAGAGCTAGGTGCCACTGGGGACAGTGGGGTGGTGCAAAGGGGGGCTCGTCTTCCTGAGTTCAAATCTGGCCTCAGACATTTACTAGCTGGGTGACCCTGGGCAAATCATTTAACTCTGTTTGCCTCAGTTTCCTCATCTGTAAAATGAGCTGAAGAGAGAAATGGCAAAGCACTCCAATGACTGTACCAAAAAACCCCAAATGGAGTCATGAAGAGTCAAACATGACTGAAAACGACTGAGTAACAATAATGATTACTATTTTTTATCACTGTTACTATAATTAATCTGGCGTAAGACCTGTGCCTTGGTTAACTCTCCTATCTGTCTTTAAACCTGTGGAGAGTCAGGGAAGATTTGGGTCAGTGCCTTTGAATCCTGGGAAGGATTAGAGAGCTGAAAACTGCTTGTACGCTTGTATGCTTGCATGCCTAAGCTGGCTCTAATTGGGGATAACCCAGGGGACCTTCCTGCTTCACATCGGAATTGGACTAGATGGCCACTTGGTAACTGTGGGTGACATTGGTTAAGTCCTTTTCCTGAATTCTCTGGGCCTCAGACTCTCTCTTTGGGAAAGAAGGGAACTGAGCTGGATGTCCAAAATTCAATTCAAATTCAATGGATCTGGATGTTCCAAAGCTAGAGTCCTTCCTAGCTCTGAATCCTCGGATCCCAAGACTCTGAAGGACCCTCCCCATTCTAATTCAATAACCCAAGGGCTTCCCCATGGAGTCATTTATCTCTGTGGCTTCACACAAGGGCACTATTGGGCCTTTCCATTCTCTCCTGGCCAACGTGCTCCCCCAAAGCCCAAGGAAGGCTTGGCCATTCTTGCTCTGCTCCAGTGAGGATGCCGGCATCCGACGTTCGGCTCCCTCATCAAGACAAGTTGCGGCTTTGCTGCTGTCAGCACAACACGACCAACACAGCTTAAGAAAAGCAGGGAACAAACACCATCAAGCAGCCTCCTTTCTCCTTCATATATCATCTCCAACAAGCCAGATAGCAGAGAACAAGCTGCTACTGCAGAGATGATTATTGGAGATCATGTGTGAGCAGGCAGGCCTGACGCTGGAAGAATAATGCTTGATTTTCTTAAGCTCTGTTTTTTAGTACTAGGAGAAGAGATGAATGATGGGGCTGGGGCTTGGGGTAAGGCTACTGGGCACTTGTGGGCCAATGGTAGGGCTGGCCATCAGCTCCACAGAAGTGCAGGGATTGGGATGGAGCCTTGGAGGGAAGGCATCCAGCCTGTTCTAATGCCAGCTTTAGGATGGAGGTAGGTGTGGTACCTGCAACTCTTTGAAGAATTCTCTGTCTTGAAAAGAACACACAGACCAACAAGTGGGAAAGAGCCATAGGCAGAAAGGGCATGGAGTCCCAGAAAAGTGAGAATTGGGAAACCACAGCCCCATCATCCAGTAGCAATGGCAGCCATTACCTCTTTTCCTCTCCCAGGACCCTCTCTTTCACTCCATTGCTCCAACCTGGACAGTCTCATGGTCAATTTAAAATCAAATTCTTAAGGTCATAGAACTATAGGCTATCAGGGTTATAAAGACCCTCTAGACCATCTAGTACACCACTTCCATTTTATAGCAGAAGAAGCTTCTCAAACTCATTTAGGCTCTCAGTGCAGTGAGGTCAGCACTATATTCCTCTCTAATTGATTTGCTCTTCTGTTCCCTATGGCAACTGTTCCATATTTTCTCTTCTCTCCTCAAATATCCCATGGTGCTCCCTCCCCTCATCCTCTCAGCCAAAGGTCTTGACTCATGCTTCCCTAAAAAATGGAAGACATTTTCCAAGAGGACCTCTTTTTTCCCTACTCCTTATCTCATATCATTTAGATTTCTTCTTCCACTATCTCCTCCTTCATCTATGTCTTGAATGAAAAGATAGCATCTATATTCAGTAGGTAATGTGGGTCCCCTTGCCTGTGGCTAAAGGACCCCATTGTAACTATACCACACTTTTGAAAAGTCCCTTCTTTATGCCCTCTTGATTCCTCTCCCCCCAAATTCTTCAGCAGTTTGATCCAATTATCATCCCTGTTCTCTCTCATCTTCATTCTTCACTTATGTGCTTGTTCCTTCCCTGTAGCTTATAGCCATGCCCATGTCCTCCTGATCCTTTAAAACCCTCAAATGATTCTACTCTCCCCACTAATTACTGTCCTGTCACTTCTTCTCTTAGGAGTTCAGTTCCTTGAGAAAACCATCTACACTTAAGTTCCTCCATTTGCTCTTCTTTCACTTTCTTCTAAGTCCTCTGAAATTTGGTTTCTGCTATCATCATTGAACTGGATTTGCTCTCTCCAAAGTTATCAGCCATTTATTCATTATGGTGCTCTCTTGAACCCTCTTGACCTCTCTGGAGTCCTTTACTCTGCCAGCCACCTTTTCTTTCTAGATATTCTGTCTTCAGCAGGCTTTTTTGACATTGCTCTCTCTGGGTTTCCCTTCCAAACTCCAAACAAGCCCACTAACCTTGGGTGTCCCCCCCCCCCCAGGGCCTCTTCTTTTCTAAAATCCAAACACTCTTGTGTGGTAATCTCATTAGATTCTATTTATCATCTCTACCATTATCACAATCCTGAAACTGAACATATTCTGTGCCTCTCCAATTTCCCTTTTCATCTACCTTGTATGTGTCATCTTCCTCCATTAGAAGTGAGCTCCTTGAAGGCAGGAACTGTCTTTCTTTTTCTCTTGGACCTGTATTCCCAAAACTTAGCATAGTGTCTGAGACATAATAGTCCCTGGTACTTTGCTTTATAATGGCAAGGAGGAGGTAAACACACTTTTAAGTTTAATTTGGTGTTTACATTGTTCTCAATACTTTATTTAGTCTGGAAATGAGCAATACAATAAATCAAGCCCCGATGTGTAGCATTCAATGATATCCAAGGTATACATGCTCACACTGAAAATTTAATAATTAATTCTGTTGAGCCAGTTTGAACTGACTCCAGCATATCCTTTGAATAAGGCAAATCTCAGTATGGATCTTGTCAGTGGGGAATTCACTACATGCAAGAGGGTAATGAACTCATAGCTATTTCATTATACGTAATATGTATTCTCTCTCTCTTTCTCTCTCTGTCTCTGTCTCTCTGTGTCTTTCTCTCTGTCTCTGTCTCTCTCTGTCTCTCTGTCTCTCTGTCTCTCTCTCTGTCTCTCTGTCTCTCTCTCTCTCTCTCTCTCTCTCTCTTCCTTCCCCCAATTCTCTCTGGCTATCTTTGTCTCTCTCTTCCTCTCTCCTCTTTCTCTTTTCTTTCATCCCTATTCACACATGTCATATATATAATATAGATAATACATGTGTTTATACATAGTATATACAGCATGTACCTAGTTATTTACATATCATCTTCCCCATTGGAACAAAAGCTCCTTGAGGGCAGGGACAGTTTCTTGCTTTCTTTGCAGTCCCAGTATTTGGCATAGTGTCTGGCATACATACAGATGCCCAGTAAATGATTGTTGACCTGTCTTGGCAGCGACAAAGAAGCAAAGGAAGTCCAGTAACCAGCAGGGGGGAATGCAACCACAAGATCTAGAGCAAAGGTTCTCAACCTGCGCTTTGTGAACTTTTAAAAAATGTTGATAATTCTATTTCAGTGTAATTGGTTTCCTTCACAATCCTGTATGTTTTATGCTGCTAAAAAGTGATATTCTGAAGAGTACTTTGGCTTTACCAAAAGGGATCTATGCCACAAACAAGGTTAAGAATCCTTGCATGAGATAACATGAGAGACTGGAGTGTGTGTACCATGGGGGACATTGTTCTGGAGGGAAGAGTTCATGGATGATTGAGAGTCAGTATACACCTGGCCACTGTTGATCACAGGTGTAGGCAGCTGGATGTACATTCCCACACTTTCACCTAGTGGTTATATTTATTATATATAATTATATTATTACATCTATATATATATATTTAACATCTCTTTCTCGTGCTCTTTTCTGCCCCCTTCCCGGCTCTTTGAGGTTCTTTAAAACCTGGCCTGTATCTCCAGCTTCCTCTCCAATAGGCTCCCCCAACTTTAGCCAGGTGAGTCTCTTCAATGGCCTTTTCCTATGTCATCAGAGGTTGCATGGAGCAGTGGAAACCAAGCACAGTTCAGGTTGGAATCCTCCCTTTACACTTAGCAGTTGAGTCACTAGTAAGGGCGAGCCTATCTTTCTGTGCTTCAAATAGTTCATCCGCAAAATAAGGTGAATATTTGTATTAACTGATTAGGGTTGTTAAGAGGATCAAATTAGTTTTCATATATAGTTATAAATATTCACTTATACATATGTGTGTATAAATATAGATGTGAATGTGTATATATAAATGTTTACAAACATCGTGTTACATAAATGTCTTCTATTATTTATTTGCTCCTTCTTCCTTCCTGCCAATCACATATCATCCATATTTCAAAGGCCAGCTGAAATCCTACCTCTTCCAAGAAGCTTTCCTTGATTTCTCCCAGCTCACATTGGCTTCTCTTTTCTCTGATTTTCCATGGTTCTCGCTCAGTACTTGGTACATCTGAGATTCTTACTTTCCCCTCTGAGTTTTATCTTCTTACCCAGAAGTTCCCCAAGGGCAGTGCCTAAATCTTCACCTACCCAAGTACAACCTGGCCCTTGGCCTGCCTTAGCTGGCCTTCATGCCCCATAAAGGCCTTAATCATGCAGGGTTCTCCCAGTTCTGATATCCTCTTAGAAGGAAGCTTTGTGACTTCCAAGCTGAACATGTACTAATTCCTGCTTCAAGGAAAGGTAGTGCCGCGCAGTAGAAAGAACTTGGAATTTAGTTTCCTGGATTAGAATACTGACTGACCTCAGGGATCATCTAGTCCAACCTTCTCTGCCTCATTTTATGGAAGAGGAAACTGGGGCCGAAAGAGAGGAATTGACTTGCTTAAGGTCACACAGATAATACGTTAGAGATCAAGGATTTGGACTTCGGTTCTCTGACTTCAAAACCAAATTCTCTTTTCACGGATGGTCTCAGGTCTCTTCCAGTCCTGTTGGACTATGGATTATATCCTAGAAAATTCCTGTCCTGTAAAATATGGGGGGCCTTGGTGAGGGGTCATCATGCACAAAGATGAAGAGAGATTGGTTGGTAGTTTGTAGAGAGAGAAAACTGCGGCCAGGAAGGAAAAAGAATCTGAGGCTAGAAGACTTTGGGTGAGGTGGATATGGTGCAGTTGGCTGGGGAAAAGGCAGAAAGAGGTGGGCATGTTGGAGAGGAGCGGCAGGAAGCAGTCCAGGGATGCTGAGTTCGGGGGCACTGCCCTTCTTGATAATTCCAAGCACGCAGAGGGCATTGCCATGTATTTTTAAAGATGCAAGGAATGATTAAGTGGTGAGGTCGTGAGTGCAGTCACCTGTGCCTCCCCTAATGAGCTCATGCAAATCAGCTAATGATTATGGATTAGGGGGGCACTCCAGCTCCATTCCCCCTTTTCCCTCCCCCTTTCCAGAAATAGGCACAAGAGCTGCGGGATTCCAAGGACCTGGCCTGGCAAGAGAATGAAAGGAGGAGTTGATGGGGAGGGATGGAGGCAAAGAAGAGAGAATGGGGAGAGAGAGGGCATGGTTTCTACTCTGCCCCAGACATTTCCTGAATGCCATAAGACCAGGGGGTGCCTTTACCACTGCTCTGATATGTCACAGGTATTCTGCCTTCTCCTATGGGGCAGGGGCATCACTTATTTTTTTAAACCCCTACTTTCTGTCCTAGTTATTCTAAGAGAGAAAAACAAGGGATAAAACAAATGGGTTTAAGTGACTTGCCCAGAGTCACAGAGGTAGGAAGTATCTAAGGTCAAATTTGAACCCAAGTCCTCTCATCTCCAGACCTGGCAATCTCTCCATTGAGCTACTGAATTGCCCCTGAGAGGATCACTAGTACTCAGGCTCCTGCCCTCTTCCAACTTCTGTAAAAATCAAAGCTTGATTTGTTGTCTTGTCTACACTGAAGACAATGATGGAGAAGTGTATTTGGGCTTAGCAGATAGGACCTCATCTCTCCCCCTCATCATCTTCAAAGGACCCTTTCCCCCACTTCTTCCCTTTCTACATTGTGTCTTGTCTAGGGCTGGACTTCAGGGTTTTGGAAGCCAGGGCAAGACCACATTCCATGCTCCCACCCTATCTTACACACACATACGTGCCAGAGAATTGGAAACTAGCTCAGGGCTTCATCATCTCTTACTTGGATTATTATAGCTCCTTAATTAGACTCCCTGCCTCTTGTCCCTTCCCATTCCCTCACCTCCAATCTATCCATCACATACTGCAAAGTTAATCTTCCTAATAATCATCATGTCACTCCCTTGCTCAGAAACTCTGAGTAATTTCCCCTTGACCAGAGACTAACATGCACTTCTCCACCTGGCATTCAAGGCCCTCCAACATTTGATCTAACCTACCCTTCTTTATTCCACACTGTTCCCATTCAAATATTGTATGGTCTAGTCAAATTGAACTATTAGCAGTTTTGCGATCATCCCCATTCTCTGCCTCTGAACATTCACACTCATAAAAATTGGTGAAGATGACAAAAATGGAAAATGGCAATTGTTGGAGAGAATGTGGGAGGACAGGTATACTAATGCACTGTTGGTGGAGCTGTGAATTGGTTCAACCATTCAGGAAAGCAATTTGGAACTACTCCCAGAAAATCACTAAACTGTGCACAGCACTTAAGTCGTTGATTCCACTATTAGATATATACTCCAAAGAGAAAAAAGACACAGGGAAAGGATCCATATGTAGAAAAATATTCATAGCAACACTCTTTGTTGTAGCAAAGAATTGGAAACTAATGGAGTGTCTATAAATTGGGGAGTAGCTGAACAAATTCTAGTATATAAATGGAACAGAATATTACTTGTTCAGAAAAGATGAGAGGTAGTAAGGTAGCACAATCGAGAGATCACAAAGTCGAGAAGACCTTGAGTTCAAATCCTGCCTCTGACACTTAGATGTGTGACCCTGGAACATTCATTTAACCTCTCTCAACCTCAGTTTCCTCATCCACAAAATGGGGATACTAATAGCACCTACATGACAGGATTGTTGTGATATTCAAATGAGATATTATATATAAAGCAATTTGTAAACCTTAAAGTGTTATGGAAATGCTAATACAAAAGAAAGAACAAGATGCATTCAGAGAAACCTGGGAAACCTTATATGAATGGACACAGAATGAGGTGAGTAGAGCCAGAAGAACAATCTTGTTGTTCAGTTATTTCAGTGGTGTCTAACTCTTCATGACTCCATTTGGGGTTTTCTTGGAAAAGATACTAGAGTGGTTTGCCATTTCTTTTTCTGGGTTATTTTATAGATGAGGAAACTGAGGCAAACAGGGTTAAGTGACTTTCCCCAGTCACAAAGCAAGCAAGTATCTATGACCAGATTTGAGCTTAGGACTATGAGTCTTCCTGACTCCAGACCTGGGGCTCTTCACTGTGTCACCTAGCTGCCCCCTTATACAATGATCACAAAACTCAAGAGAAAACAATTTTTAAAGACTTAAGAAATCTGCTGCTACCATTCCAGAGGACTGATGATGAAACATGCTGCCTACATCTTGACAGAGAAGTGACATATGAGAAGAACAGAATGAGACACATTTTCTGACATGGCCAAAGGGTAGATTTGGTTTGCCTCGACTATGCTAACTTGTTACAAGAGAGAGAGTTTTCTTTTTGGGGGGATGGGGTTTCAGTGGTAAGGAGGAGAGAGAGTGGTGATATTGATATCAAAGAGAGGAAGAAAAAAACATCCACAAAACATTTAAAGAAAATTCATAGAAGAAATCAGGAGAGTCAGAGGGCAACACAGAATAGTGAGATCACTTTAACGTTGGGACTAACATGATGAATTGAATATACATAAAAAACAAACAAACCAAGAACAGGTAATGAGATTATAGTTTCCTATGCAATTTCCCTCTGTTCTTTATATATGGAAATGCTCCTGTTGTTAATTGACTTCAGAATAAAAAAAAATTTAAACTTTAAAATAATCCTTTCCCCTAAAAGACCAGCTCAGGTGTTACCTCTTCCATGAAATTTCTACCAGCTGAAATTCTCTGTCTCTCTCTCTCCCCCTCTGTCTCTCTGTCTCTGTTTCTCTCCTCTCTGTCTCTGTCTCTGTCTGTCTCTGTCTCTGTCTCTGTCTCTGTCTCTGTCTCTGACTCTCTCTCTCTCTCTCTCTCTCTCTCTCTCTCTCTCTCTCTCTCTCTCTCTCTCTCTCTCTCTGTCTCTCTCTCTCTCTGTCTCTCTCTCTGTGTGTGTGTGTGTGTGTGTGTGTCTCTCACTCACACAATACACATTTCGAAACCCTCTATCAAAATCATTAAGCACTTTAGGGGCAAGAACTATTTCATCTTATGGTCTCAATGCTAAACCCAGAGTCTCTGAGGTGGTCGATTTTAATAAATGTTTGTTGGCCTGTGTATAAATGAACAGAATTTAATTGAATTGGAGAAGGGAAGCAAGTTTGGAGAGGTGCAAGCCACAGAACCAGGAAAGAGAGATGGAAGGACCCTTGGTGGTGATCTAGTCCAAATCTAGTGAGTGATAGATGGCAAACCTGGTGCTGAACTTTGGGTAAGTAGCAGGCACTGGGGAAAAGAAGGCCAAAGGATATTCAGAGCAATCTGACACAGGTGACCTCTTTATTCTTCTTTACAATTCTCTTTTCCTTTGACTCCCCAAATGCTATATTTTCAATCACAGAACAGCTGAACGCCTTGTGGTATGTGCTTAAAATGAAATACTATTGTGCTATAAGAAATGAAGAGCAAAATGCTCTCAGAAAAACTTGGAAAGACTTATATGAATTGATGCAAAGTGAAGTGAGCACAACCAAGAGAACATTAGACATGGTAACAGCAATATTGTTACAAAGATAAACTATGAAAGACAGCTATTTATACATGTAAAATCATGCAAAACATATTTCCATATTAGCTGTGTTGCTAAAAAAGCAAGAAAAATTAAAAAGTGAAAAATTATGCTTCAGTCTACATTCTGAGTTAATCAGTTTTCTCTCTGCAGAATGAAGAACTCAAATTTTTTAAATGAATGTTAAAAATAAGTAAATGATATTTTAAAATATGCAATGTTGTGCTATGTTACACAATATTTATTTACTTCTACCTCTCTGACCATCTTTTTTTTTTCTGTAGAGCTTCCTCTTCTTCCTCCCATCTTTTAAAAGTATCTTCCAAGGTTCTGCCTTCAGCCCCCTTCTCTTTCCTTGGTCAATACTCAGCACTGGTAATTACATCCATTCTCATTTCAATGACCCCCTCTAGATAGATAACCCTCGAGTCTGCATCTACAGCTTTGATCTCTCCCCTGAGCTCCAGTCCCATACTTCCAAATGCTGTGTGCATTCTCCAGGGCAACTTAAACTTGATGTGTCCCAAACAGAATTCATCATATTCTCTAACCTTTTCTCTCCTCTTGATTTCCCTATTTCTATTGAGGGCATCACCATCCATCAGGCCACCCAAACTCCAAATCTTTGGTTCCTTTTTGCCCCTTCATGGTCTCTAACTTTCCAATCTACTCAGTTGCCAACGCTATCCATTTTGCCTTCAAAATACCTCTTATATCTTCCCTTCTTCTTCACTCTCCTGGTCTAGTTCAGACCCTCGTCACCTCTAGCTTGGACTATTGGAATAGCCTTCTACCTGTGTCCAGGCTGGTAGTCATATTTCAAGTGTATCACACTGACTAGGAGATAGTTAGGTGGTACAGCAGACTGTATTGGGCCATGAAATCAGGAAGACCTGAATTCGAATCCCACCTTGGAGACTTACTAGTTTTGTGACTCTAGGCAAGTCACTTAACCCTATTTGCCTCAGTTTTTTCATCTGTAAAATGAGCTGGAGAAAGGAATGACAAACTACCCTAATCTCTTTGGACATGATTGAAAATGACTAAATAAACACCAACAAAGTGGGGATAATAATGAACACCTACCTTGCAGGCTTATTGTGAGAATCAGATAATATTTATAAAGCACTTGGCAAATAGTAGATGCTACATAAATGCTAGCTCTTATTAGGTCACCCTTTTGCTCAAAAACTTTCAAAGCCTCCCCTCCTGATAGAGGAACCTCATGATAAAATCCAAACTCTTTAGCTTGGCATTCCTGGCCCTCTGTGTTCTGGTTTCATCTTATAGCTACAGGCTTTTCTCCTACAATTCACCTTCTCACACCTGCTTCAGCTAAAGTGGAAGAGTCACTGTTCTTTGAGAAGAGACATTGGGGTACAATGGAAATGGTACAGGAAAGGGAATCAGGAAGCCTAGGCTTTCGTTGTTGACCGTGCTGTCATGAACATCCAGACAAAGACAGCTGTTGGTGCAATGGATAGGGTTCTTGGATCTGGAGTCAGGAAGACCTGTGTTCAAATCTGGTCTCAAATCCTTACCAGCTCTGTGACCTTCAGTAAGTCACTTTAACTCTGACTCAATTTCTTGTAAAATGATGATGATGATGATGATGATGATAGCACCAATCTTTCAGGGTTCTTTTGAGGATCAAATGAAGTCATCTTTGCAAGGTGCTTGACATGTATTAGGTAAATAAATGCTTATTCCTTCCCTTCCTTCTTTCTCTTCTGTGGACCTCAGTTTTCTCATCTATGAAATAAGGAGACTGAAACAGAAGATCTAGAAGGTCACTTCTGGTTCTTATATTTTCTGACAATATTTGTGACTGACCATATCCATTTCCCTCTGAGCCTCAGCTTACTTATCCACAAAAAGAGAGAGTTATAATGGGGCAGGGGTCTCTAAAGCCCCTTCGAGCTCTGACATTCAGTGACTACCTGTTAGACTTTCCACTTCTGCATCTTTTCACCCTTTCTCTGTGCCTGGAATGTTCTTCCTGTTCTTCTTTTCCAGTCATACTCCTCCTTTAAGGTCTAGTTCAAATATCAATCTCAGAGACTCACCCTCTTCATTTTATTTTGTACTTAATATTTTATATTGACTTGTCTGCATTCATATACAGTAGAATGAAAACTTCTTAAATGTAGGGAATGGTTTTTTGGAGGGGAGTTGTCTTTGCATCCCCAGCACACAGTAGGCACTTCATAAAAGCTTTATTGAATTAAATTGGATTTTCCCCCAGCCTAAAGCAGTTTCTCTCTTCTCTGACATCTTATAACAATTATTATCTGTATGATTCATTGAGCAATTAATCATGCCTGGCCTTGTGACATCTCTTCTACTGTCTTGAACTGTTATTCAAATCTGTGATTATTATTTTAGTCTCCCCGTTTGCTGAGTTTATCTCCCCAACTAGACTGTCAGTTCCCTGAGGACAAGGAAGATGTCCGCAGTGCAAAAATGGGAGTCAATAGACCTGGCTTCCCCTGGTCCCTACTTCTGCCCTTAGTGAAACAATTTTCCCTCTGTGCCTTGGGCAAAATGAGGAGAATAATATTTATACTATCTGTTTCATCAAGTAGTTGTAAACTTTACATTGCTTTATACATATTGCTACTCTTATTTAACTCAAAAGTACTACGTGATATGAATGATTGATTATTGCTGTCCTTCTCCCCCATCCCTACCCCAGAACCTGCTGCACTTGGCAGGACATCAGAAAGTGTCTTCTGAGCCGATTTGAAATTAAGTCACAGGATTATAGAATTAGAGCTGGAAGGGAATTTAGAAGTCATTAGTCCAATCCTACCATTTTACAGATGAGGCAACTAAGGCAAACCTTGGTTAAATGACTCGTCCAAGGTCACATATCTAGTAAGAAACTAAGATAAGACTTGAAGGTAGTTGTTGAGGACTCCATGCCCAGTGATCTATCTGATCTGCCTCCCATAATGAGGAGATTTGGACAGCTCCAGGAGCCCCTGTTCTGAAAAGCAGTCTTTGCCCTCAGAGTATCTCTTCTGAAGTGGGATGCTGGGAGCCTGCCTCCTCCAGCAGTGGATCTAAGACTGACCAACAAAGAAGCCCTTTGCTGTTGTGGTTTCCTCATCACTTCCGTGGCCACTGGGGCCAACTCTGAGCTGGATTGTGTCCAGAGAATAGATCCAGACCCAGAAGGCCACAGGGCTGGAGACTCCTAATGGAGGAAGGAGAAGAATTCCTGAGCCTAAAGAGGGGGCGCCCCTGAGGAGAATCCACAAGCCTTCGATTTCCTCCCTACCTCTAGCCAGACCATTCTAGTTCCTTTAATTACTTCTTTAATAGGCCCAGCTTTGAGAGCTTAGAGAGGGGTATGGCAGGGCAAGGGGGCTGGCCGCTGCCTATTTCCCTCTACCAAGCAGGCAAGCAGCTCCATCTCTCTCTAGGAAATGAATTTCCCAACAACTTCCAGGGGGGAAAATGAATTAGTTGCCCTTTCCAAAGTATGAGTATCCTATGCATTTCAGAGATGGGGGGGGGGGGAGGGAGAAGGGAGAATGTGCTGGCATTTTAAACAGCTGAAACCCACACTTCCTCATCAATGACTCTGCGTGACCATGACCAGCTGGAGGAGGGAGGGAGGAATTCTCTCCTTCCTTCCTTTTTTCTCTCTCTCCTGGCTCTCCCCTTTCCTATCCCTCCCCCACTCTCTCTTCCTCCCCCCACTCCATCACCTTCTCTCTCCTGTCTCCTCTCCATCATATTTCCCTCTTTTCCTATTCTCTTTCTCTCCTCCTCTCCCTTCCTCCCCTCTCCCTCTTTCTTTCTTCTGTTCTCCCTCCTCCCTTTTATCTCACTCCCTTCCCTTCCTTCCTCTTCTTCTCTCCCTCTCTCTTCTAATTCTCTCTCCATCTCTCCATTCTAGTAATATGTGGCATTAAAGAAATCAGCCCTAGGACATGGTCCCCTCTACACTTCCCTATCCATCTGTCAAGCCCTTCTCAGGTTTCTTTTCCCCACAGAAAGGCTCCGAGGCACCTAAGGCCACTGTCTGATGGTCTGAGCTGATTCATAGACAGGAAGAGAATGCAAGAAAAAGACTCATGTCTCAGGGAGGCAAAGGGGAGAAGACATCCGGAGAATTGCATCAGTTCTAGGCCATGCATTTTAGGAAACATATTGACACTGGCAGCTGGAGTGGGTTCAAAGGAGGATGACCAGGAAAGAATGAAAGCTGGAAGCTATGCCATAGGAACACCAGCTAAAGGGAAACATCAAGGCACAATGGAAAGCATGTTGTATTGGGAACCAGACCCCCAGAGCTGAACTATGCCACTATTCTATAGGACGTTAGGCAATTTACTTTGACTTCTGTACCTCAGTTTACCCACCTAGAAAATAAAGGAGTTAAAGGACAAATAAGTAGCACAATAGATAGAGTACCAGGCTTTGAGTCAGGAGGACCTGGGTTCAAACCTAGCCCCACATATTTCCTAGCTGTGTGACCCTGAGCAAGTCACCTAACTCTGATTGCCTAGACCATGCTATCTGAAGGAAGGAAGGAAGGAAGGAAGGAAGGAAGGAAGGAAGGAAGGAAGGAAGGAAGGAAGGAAGGAAGGAAGGAAGGAAGGAAGGAAGGAAGGAAGGAAGGAAGGAAGGAAGGAAGGGAGGGAGGGAGGAAGGAAGGAAGGAAGGAAGGAAAGAAATAAAAAAATTGAGCCTGATGATCCCTAAGACCCCTTCCATCTCTGAATTTATAATAGAAACAGAAATAAACTGGAGGGGACTATTGGGGAGTGTGGGGGTGGAGAAGATGACAACTGTCTTTATTCAGATTTAAATTTGGAGTCAAATTTTAGGTTCAAATCTCAGCTTTGCTACTTTTTCCTATCTGACCTTGGGAAAGTCCTTTCTTTCTGGGCCTCAATTTTCTTTTATATAAAACCAGGGGCTCAGAGCAGATGCTCTCTAAATTCCCTTCTAGTTCTAAATCATATGAAAAGTATTTGAACAGCTGTTCTATTGGAGAAGACAGGTAGGTAGAACAGTGAATAGAGTGATGGGCCTGGGGTCAGGAAGATATTCTCCTGAATTCAAATCTGGCCTCAGTCACTTCCTAGCTGTATAACTCTGGGCAAGTTACTTAACCCTGTTGGCCTCAGCTTCTTCATCTGTAAAAGATCTTTGCCAAGAAAACACCAAATGGGGTCACAAGGAAATTGATATGACTAAAAAATAACTAAACAACCTATTGGGAAAAGAACTGGTTTTGGAAATCCAAGTTCAAGTTCCAGCTCTGCCACTTTCTACCTGTGTGATCTTAGACAAGTCATTGAACTAACTTCACCGGGGCTCAGTTTCATCAACTAGTACAACTCTAGGACAGAAGGGCAAGGACTAGTCAAAAGGGGAAAGTGACTTGCCCAGGGTCACACAGCTAGGAAGTGTCTAAAGCCAGATTTGAGCCCAGGTTCTTTAGACTCTAAGCTTGGCTCTCTATCCACTCTTCCATGTAGCTGCCCCTTAGATCCTTTCAGCTCTAAATCTATGATTCTATGATAACCCTAAGCCTTCTTCCCTCTCTAAGATCTAGAGTAAAGGAGTAGTTCTTGAAAGCCCAGGACCTAATCTCATAAAAGATGGAGATAGAGAAACTGAGCTATGTACGAGATGTCTAGAAAAGCATGGAAGTGGAGAAAGGAATCTATGAGAGAATCTGAATGGATCTGGGGAAAGAGGGGCAATTGCCACAAAGGAAGGGGCTAGGACAATGGGAATAAGGCTACTTGGGCACATTAGGGATGAAGAGTGTTAGCAGAGAGCTTGTGTAACTATACAATCTCCTGGACTTCAGATCCCAAGGCAAGAGTTCTTTTGCTTTTTTTCCCCTTCTTGTGGGCACAGGAAAGCCTGTTTACTTTCCTTTGTTTTAAATATTTGCTTTGTCTTTTCAAATAGTGTCAGCTACAAGCCTTTGCTAGTCTGGGTGTATTTACTGGGAATAATAAGGTGAGTGAAGGAGGAAAGAAGAAAAGCAGATAGATTTAACATTGAAGGGTTTTGCCAAGGCATTTTCTCTGACTGGGGGCTTGGAGCTACAAAGGATAGAGAGAATTACAAATCATTCGATTTAACTTCCTGGAGCAAAGAAGGAGCATTTATACTAGGAACACATCTGGACAGTCCAATTAGTTCTCACCTCATTAATTCCTTTATTACACAGTCCATTCCCCATTCTTGGCAGCCCTTCACCACCCACCCCAACCCTATATCTAAACTCTCTGACTTGTTTTTACAATCTTCAGAATTCAAAGCACAACTCCGAGAAGCCTTCCCTTACTAACTCTCTAATTCTGATTGAGGAAAGCACTTGACAAAATGCTCCAAGGATATCCTTGAGACCCAGCTGAAAACACAAGGACTAAATTCACAGTAAGGTGGATTTGGAATTATTTGAATGACTACAAAGAAAATTGATTCATAGAGTAATGCTACTATGGAAGAAGGTCTATAATGGTGTGTTTAAGGGCTCTGTCTCCATATACCTGAATGATTATCTTGGGGAAAAGAATTAGACTTATTTTGTTTGACCCCAGAGGGCAAAAAATTGGATGAGATTGGTTAAAGTTCTAGTAAAACTGGTTTTTAACTTGATACAATGTAGTAATCTGACCCCCTTTAAGGGGTCAAAGACAAAGGTGGGAAGGGACAAAAAACCCAAATCTTTTAAATCAAACCACTGTTATAATGAAATAAGAACCCACCACCATTGTAGTGGTCCCCCTGTCTCTGATCAGAAAGAAGCTAGATGACTACTTGTGGAGGAATGTTGCACAGACAATTTCATTTAAGTAAGGATAACTAGGATGAAGCCACTGGAGCTTTGCCCTCAGTCCATTTGGGGGGACCATGTGGTCCTCTGTGGATCAATACTGTGAGCTACCATGAAAATACTACCTTTTTCCTGAAGTCCACCTAAAAAAGCCCCATCCTTCTCTTGTCCCAGCACCATTCCTCCCATCTACCACATCTACTTTCTCCAAAGGGATGTCCACTGTATTTTCTCCTACCCTCAACCTACAGTTGAATATGTCCCAGGCAGCAGAATTCCTACTCTTGACTTTAATGGTTAGATTAAATAGCACTTGAAGTTCATCTGGGAAATCTATGATCCCTTCCAGATAGGAGATTCTAGGATGTGATGCTTGGTTATTCCCTTTCCTGAATTTTCATCATCACCCATAGGGACAAAAGGATTTGCATCATGGTTTCTTATAATAGCTCCCCTGGTGCGTTTAAGGCAGCTAGGTGGCACAGTAGAGTACAAGACCTGGAGTCAGGATGACCTGAATTCAAATGTGGTCTCAGATACTTAGTAACTGTGTGACCCTTGACAAGTCATATCACCCAATTTGCCTCTGCTTTCTCATCTGTAAAATGAGCTAGAGAAGGAAATAGCAAATTGCTCTAGTATCTCAGTCAAGAAAACCTCAAGTAGAATAATGAAGAATCAGACAATAAATGAAAAGACTGAGCAAATGGTTCATTTAAAGGTTTGTTTACAGAAAAATCAGGTGTATGTGGAATACCAGAGGTTATCAACCACCCCGGCCAGTGTAGGAATCCCCTTTACAAGGGAGTGTCCATCCAGTCTCTGCTCCACCAGAAGAGGAAACAGTGTGGTACCCAGAAGGAGTCTTGGTTCTTAAGTCAGAGGGTGTGAGATTTAATGATACCTCTGTGATTTGAGGCAAGGATTTAGCTTCCCTTGACCTCAGTTTCCTTATTTTTAAAATGAAAGGGCTGGGTTAACTGATCTCTGAGATTCCTTCAAGAGTCTCCTATGAGATCAAATTCACTAACTCCTTTAAGGCCATCTATTCTTGGGGTAGAGGAACAAGGCAATTCTTAATGTAAAAGAGTTTTTTCCCCCTCCCATTGAATTTTGTTTTGTTTTCCAGATAACATATCAGTACAATTTTGAATAATCATTTTCTGACATTTTGCAATCCATGTTCTTTCCCTGCCTCCCAGCCCTCCCCTTCTCCCAAGATGGCAGGTAATATTCCCATTGAATTTTTTAAGCCCTTACCTTCTGTCTTGGAATCAATATCAATTCTAAGGCAGAAGAGTGATAAAGGCTAGGCAATTGTGGTTAAGTGACTTGCCCAGGGTCACACAGCTAAGACGTGTCTGAGGTCAGATTTGAATCCAGGACCATCTATCTCTTAAGTTTAGATTTCTATTCACTGAGCCCCCTAGCTACTTCACTCCCACTGAATTTTAAATCTGCCTTTGCACCTTTCACCCAAGGCTCCCAGTTCGACCTTCTGGGACCAAGCAGAACATATTAAGTCTCTCTCTTCCATGAGTAAGTCTTGTGTCAGAGGGCCACTTCTGACACAAAAGGCCTGTGAATATACTCATGGGAACTCATTCATTTGGCCTAGTGACTCCCCCTAATGCAGGTGAAACCTGGAAAATTCCATGTGTGGCACTCCTCCACTGGTAGTACTAGCTTCTCTTGTATGTGAGCAGTAGGGCTCATGAGACTTCAGCAGCTACAGGACAGATTCAATTTACAGAAAGCTAGGTGGTGCACTGGATAGAGCTCCTGGCTTGGAGTCAGGAAAGACCTCAGTTCAAATCTAGTCTCAGATACATGAAAGCTATATGACCCTGGGCAAGTCATTTTACCCTATCCCAGTTTCCTCAACTGTATAAGGAACTGGAGAAGGAAATGGAAAACACTCCAGTATCTTTGCTAGGAAAGTCCCCAATAAATAGGATTGCAGAGTCAGATTGAATAATAACAAAACATATAGCAAGACAGCCCCTCCCCTTCCTTATATAGTTCCTAAGACTCTTGGGTACCATGGGTGAGCTCTGGCAAAGGGGGAAGGCAAAAGGACTGGATCCTCCAGACTGGCTGTTCCCTCCAATAGCTCCCAATTCCTTGTCTCATTATTTGCTAAGTCTACTGCAGGTATTGGCTCCTTCAACCATCTCCTGGACACTCTCTTCTCTTCTTTTTTTCTTCCAGGTGCCATTGGACTCATTGCCATCCTTATTCCTCTCTACTTCTCCCCAGAAATCCTTGAGCACAGGACATAAAGGAGCAGAGTCACACAAGGGGTTAAAGGCTTAAAAAATTCAATGGGAGTATTCCCTGCCGTCTTGGGGAAAGGGGAGGCTGGGAAGGAGGGAAAGAACATGGATTGCAAAATGTCAGAAAATGATTATTGAAATTGTACTGACATGTAATCTGGAAAACAAAACAAAGTAAAATAAAATTCAATGGGAGGGGAAAATACTCTTTAACAATAAGAATTGCCGAAATACCACTAATTCCCTCCAGTGTTTTTGCAAGGTGACAGTGAACTGGCAGCTAGGTGGCTCAGTGAATTAAAAGCCAGACCTGGAGACGAGAGATCTCAGACACTTCCCAGCTGTGTGACCCTGAACAAGTCACTTAACTCCCATTGCCTAGCTCTTACTGATCTTTTGCAGTAAGAAGACACCTACTCAGAGTATTGCTTACATCAGGCTCCAGCCCCCAGCCCTCAAGACTAGGAAAAGACTACTTTGCAAACATCCAGGCTCTCAGGACAATGAATGTTGGTCTTAAATCTATCTTTTTTCCTAACTTCTAATTTTTTTTTGTCAAAAGGATCCATGTTCTTCCAGTTACCCAGGTGTGCCACCTCCTAGTTACCCTTGATTTCTCATTCTCACTCACCCCTTATAGCCAATCATTTGCCAAGTCTTGTTGATTCCACCTCCTCCACATCTGTTGTATCTGCCTCTCTACAATCACTCTGCTTTAGGTCCTCAGCATCACTTGTAACAGCCTCCTAATTGGCCTGTCTGCATCCATATGCCCCTTTCTGCAATCCGATTCTCCCACAGCTACCAAATAGTGATTCTTAAAATGGAAATCCAACCGTATCATTTCCCCCCAAAAAAGCCAATACACAGTATTGATTCTGAGATGAAAGGTGCGGGTTTTAAAGAAATAAATATAATTTTCTAAAAAGATGACAGTCAGACCGACTTTGCCAGAACTGATCTGGTTATGTGAAACGAGGTCTACTCGCAGGCAAGCATCACTGGATCTGGGAGCTAGGGCTTCCACTGGGCCATACCCTGACAGCCAGGGGCATTAATAAATTCACCATCCATCCAGCTGAGCCGAGATAGGATCTACTATTGTTTGTCACTGTTCTCCCTTCTTGGCCCTCTCCTATTCCTGAAATTTGAACCTGCTTCTACTGTCAAGTCCCATTAAATCCAAGCATTTCTGCTTGGAACTGGCCTCATCTTTCTCCTCTTCCTTCCTCCCCGTCCCCATCCTTCTCCTCTTCTTCTTCCTCCTCTTCCCTGCTTGAACAACTGAGGAGTTAGGGCTGAGTTTCCATCCATTAGTAGGGCTTCTATTTTGCTGTTGTTCAGTCATGTCCAGCTCTTCATGACTCATTTAGGAGTACTGGAGTAGTTCAAGATTTCTTTCTCCTGCTCATTTTACAGATGAGGAAACTGAAGAAACCAGGTTAAGTGACTTGCTCAGGGTCACACAAAAACTACTAAGTATCTGAGGCCAGATTTGAACCCAGGAAGACCAATCTTCCTGACTCCAGGCCTGGCGCCCTCTCCATTGGGTGGCACTACCTGGTTGTGGGCTGGATCTATGGCCCTCCAGGTGAACCATTACAAGTACTGCTGGTCTATAAGCATTGATTGAAATACCCCTCTGTCAATTAGGATTTTTAAAGAAATGTATAATGATCCCTAATTGGCACCCTCATTAGGTGCCAATTAAACACTTAAGCATTTCTTACAGGTTTAATGCATTAATAAGGCAGCTCATTACATGTTAACTCGATTTATTTCTTGTATTTATTATATTGTTTTACTGCTGCTGACAGCAGCTATTTTTTAAAAAAAGAATGTTAGCTTTAGTGAAAATATTAAAGCCTTCTCTTGCCTTATTGCTGCTTCCAACTTCTACTACATCTGTGGGACAGGGGAAAGACTGTGGGCTCTGGGGTTAGAAGATCCAAGTTCAAATTCTATTTCTATTACTTATTTACCTGTAGGACCTTAAATAAGTTACCTAACCTCTCTATGCTTCAGTTCTTCATTTATCTTAGCAGCTATAGCTAGCATTTATGCAGAACTTTGAAGTTTGCAAAAGTACTTTACAAATGATATCTCACGTAGTCCTCACAACAACCCTGTGATGTAGATGCTATTATTATTCTCATCTTCTAGATGGAGAAACTGAGGCTGAAAGGTTTATTATTAAAGGTTGATTACCTAGTCACACAGCTAGTAAGTATCTGGTGCAGGATTTTAACTTGTCTTCCAGATTCCAAGTCCTATGATCAATAGATCACTGGACCACCAAGCTGTGTCATCTATAAAGTGACCTAGTCTAAGGTTCCTTCCATCTTTACAGTCCTGGACTTTATGATCCTATGACCTTCCCAATTCCTTCCATGGGTTACAGGTATAAGGATGTCCAGTGTGCCCCTTTGGGTTTCATAAATCTCTTCTCTAATTTCCTAATTGTATTACTATCGGTCCTAATTCCTGTTGGAAGGAGACCTTGCTGGGTTCGGAATAACCGGGTCCAAACTCCTGTAGTGCTGGTGATTAGGAAGCCTCAGCAATCCTGAATCCTGCAAGGGAGCAATGAACCATTTCTCCAATGCATGCTGGGAGTTACAATGGTCATAGTTTTCAGGGGTCACAGACAACAGTTCCCTGGGTTCCTGAGAATCTGTGTGTATTTAACACTATCATACTTTTGTTGAGTTTTAAGACATATGTGTGTATATATTAGAGAACTGATGTGATGCTCAAGGTTCCACAGCTAGGAAATATCTGATCCAGAATTTGAACTCAAGTCTTCTGAGTCCCCAGTTCCAAGTTTTTTCTTTTTTTTTAACCCTTACCTTCTGTCTTTGAATCAATATTGTGTATTGGTTCCAAGGCAGAAGAGCAGTAAGGACTAAGGAATGGGGTTAAATGACATGCCCAGGATGACATGGTCAAGTTATTTTTATTATATCATGCTGCTTCTGCACAGGTGAATGTATAGTGGGGAGAAAGTAGTATTGGGGAGTTATCACATTTTCATCACTTAAGGGTAGCCTGGATTTTACTCAATTCAATGTATGAAATCACAGATCAATTACAAATCATAGATCTAGAAGGAGTCTTAGAAGTTATCTAGTGATAGGATCATAGATTTAGATCCAGAAGGGACCTCAAAGGCTACCTAGTCCAACTATCTCATTTTAAAGATGAGAAAACTAAGACCCAGAAAAGTTGCAATTCACCTAAAGATTATAGATGTAATCAGCAGGTGAGATTTAAACTCAAGTCCCATTATTCCAGGTTTAGAAATTTTTCCCTTGTGCCAACCTGCTTCCCCTTTCTACAACTGCTAAACTGAGGACTCATCAACCTCTCCATAAAAGGCTGTTTCACTGGGTAGAAGAATGCTTCCCTTTATAAAGAATACTTCATCTTAAAGAAGAATTTGCTAGAGGGGTTCTTTAAACAAAACACCTTCAGGGCAACTGGGTAGTAAAGTGGATAGAGTGCCAGGTGCAGCCAAGAAGTCCTGGGTTCAAATTAGATCTTAGATACATCTTAGCTCAGTGTGACCCTGAGCAAGTCACTTAACCCCATTTGCCTAGCCCTTACAGCTATTTCAGCCTTAGAATAGATACTGAGTGTCAATTCTAAGACAGAAGGTAAGAGTTTTTAAATATTTAAAAACAGTTTTTCTCAAGTGTAATTAACATAGAGTTATGTTTCTAAATGGGTGGTTGATTTACAATTTTGTTCACTCACTTGAAGATTCCACCAAATCTGGCTTGATTCCCCTTCCCAATCTCCAGTCAATCTCTTACTTCTGCCCTTTTGCTCATTCTCCTCCCCATTCTCACCATGTACTTACCAATATCCAGTTCTACCCATCAAAATTTTATTCATTCTTCAAGACCTGGATCAAATGTTATGTGTCTTTGATTCTTCTTATCCCCAACCCGCTGCCAAAAGTGGTCTCTCTTAGCTCTGAGCCCCCATAGCCCTTTGTCGCTGACTCTTTTGTGGTTCACCTGTATCTCCTTGTGGAATGTACAGTTCTCAAAGGTCAAGGATTGTTTCATTTCAATCTTTCTATTGTTAGCACCCTATATATACAGGAATACCAAAAATACTCCAGGTATGGCAACTCCCATTCATTAATAGAGTCCTTTTTTCAAATCTAACTTTTCTTTTTTGCAACTTCAACACATCACTTGTTCTTTTAAAAAAAAAGAGCCTTATCTTTCTGTCTTAATAACAGTTCTAGTAGTACAACAGAAAGACAAAGAAATGGGGTTAAATGACTTGCCCAGGATCACAAAGCTAGGAAGTGTCTAAAATCAGATTTTAACCGAGGTCCTCCTGATTCCAAGCCCACTACCTCTATCCACCTAGTCACCTCAACCCATCTCTCTTTTGAAAAAAACTCTTACCTTCCATCTTAGAATTAATACTACGTATTGGTTCTCAGACAGAAGAGCAGTAAGGGATAGAAAATAGGGGTTAAGTGACTTGCCCAGGGTCACACAGCTAGGAGGTGTCTGAGGGCAGATTTGAACCCTGGACCTCCTGTCTCTAGGCGTGGCTCTCAATCCACCAAACCACCTAGGTATTGTTGTGACACATTGCTCTTAATTTTGCTCCCATCCCCCTAGGACCAAGCAAAATAACTAATTCATCTTTAGTGAGATCCGTGCTTCAGATACCTGAAGACAGCTATCCCTTCCTCCATATTCAAATCTATCTATCTTCTTCAGGCTAAACATCACTGGCTCTCTGGCAGATTATCATGTGGCATAAAGTCTTCTCCTCAGCCTTTTACCATCCTGATTGCCTTCTGGACAGCTTCCAACTTGTCAACGTCCTTCCTGAAAGGTGGCATGAAGAATTGATCCCAACCCTTCAGATGTGGTTGAGCCACAGAAGGGGGCAGAAGGGCTGGTGTTTCCTTAGTCCTGGAGTCTCTAGATTTGAAATCATTATTTTATTTTTTAATTTGAAATTTTTTATTCAGTTAATTAATTTAGAATATTTTTCTATGGTTACATGAATCATGTTCTTTCCCTCCAATCCCCTTGCCCCCTTCCATAGCTGAAGCTCAATTCCATTGGGTTTTACATGAGTCATTGATCAAGACCTATTTCCATATTATTGATATTTGCACTAGGATGATCAAGATCATTATTTTAAATATGAATCTGGGAGCAAGAAAGCATTGATGACTTCTGCCACTAAAAGCGTGGCAGGGTTCAAAAGGAGTTTCTTAACAAAATGGCCCTAAAATCATAGGATTGAAAATTTAGAACTGGCAGGGACTGTGAAGATCATCTTATCCAACCTCCTCATTTTAGAGTGGAGGAAACTTAAGTCCAGAGAGATTAAATGATTTGCTCAAATGCAAAGTTAGTAAATGATGGAGCCAGGATCTGAACCCAGATCCTTGCCTCAGAGTCCCATTCTCTTTTTCTGTGTACTACCCTGCCTGAAGGATAGTAGGCTAGGAACCAGAAGACATGGGCTCTGGCCTTGGTTCAACCATTTAGTAGCAGCATAATTTTGGGCAGCTCCCTCGCTGAGCTTCTGTTTTCTGATCTGTGAGTTGGAGTGGGGAAATGCTGAGAATCTGAACCAGATGGTCTCTGATATCCTATTCCATTATTCTATGAAGTGTTCGTCCAGGTATGAATAGAACTGATCTGATCCCCACTCAGTCTTAGCAGAATGGTTTCCAGGAGGAAAAATAAAAAATATAATAATAATGATAACTTTAATATTAATATTTAGTCAGGGATTAAAGGTTTGCAAAGTGCTTTACACATATTCTTTTATTTAATCATCACAACAATCTGGTGAAATAAATGCTATTATTATTTTCATTTTACAGATGAAGAAACTGAGGCTAAGTGTCTTGCTCTGGTCACATGGTTATAGTGTATGTCTGAAGCAAGTTTCAAATCGAGGTCTTCCTCATTCCAAGTTCAGCACTGGATCTGCTCTAGCACCTAGCTGCCTAGATTCAGCAAAGGCATGTCTGGGGTGGGAGTGGGTGACCTCCTGCCCTTTGTGAGGCAGATGCTGAGATCAAAGCCAGAAAGTGCATCCCTTTCCTGCCTTCCAGAGCTCACAGAGGGGTTGGGAGTTAAATGTACTTTGAGAGCTCCAGCCACAAGATGTCACTGGTTGCAAAAATCCTTGGAATTTTTCATCCGCCCATCCTAAAGAACCAAGCATATCTCATCTTGCATCTAAAGAGATCCTTATCATTCTCAAGAGGCCTTCATCACCCTGACCCTGACCTTCCTCCGGAAGGAGGAGCCTCAAGGAGAGCCGTTTTCCAGAAAGGCAGATGCAGAGCTTCCCTCTGGGACTTGCCCTCAGAGATTTCAGAGTTGGAAGGTCAGACAGGTAGAAAATAGCAGAGCCAAGAATTGACCCTGGGTCTTCTGACTCCCAATTCAATGTGCTTTCATTCATTCATTCATTCATTCATTCATTCATTCATTCATTCATTCATTCACTCAGCAACACCTACTTCTGTGCTACGTGTTGAAGAAACAAAAGACAAACCAGAAGAGTCTCTGTCCTCAAGGAGTTTACATTCTATTAAAGTGATCCAATATGTACAAAGTAATTTTGGGATAATTATGAACAGCTGGAGGGACTAGGAGACAAAAAACTTATGTAAGAGATAGCTGAGCTTTAAAGGAATCCAGAGAGCCCACACACGAGCCACAGATCAGAAAGGAAAGCATCCCAGTAGACAAGAGGGCCAGTCTTTGTAAAGCAGTAGAAGCTGGAGATGGAGTGTTTTGTACAGAGAATTCCAAGTGGTCCAGTGTGACTGACATACAAGGTACAGGATAAAGACCTATCACCAGAGGGTGAAGGGCTTGAAATGCCAGAGAAAGTAATCATTTGTCCCAGAGGCAATAGGGAGCCAAGGAGGCTTCTTGAGCAGTGGAGTGACATGGTTAAACTTGTGTTTTAGGAATTTTAATCTGGAGGTTTCATAGAGGATTTGGAGAGAGAACAGACTAGCCACAGTTGGATGCTGCGATAGTTCAGGCAAGAAATGACAAGTTTCTGAAATGGGGCCAAGATTTGTTTATGGAGAGAAAGGGACAGATGTAGAGATAGCATCAACAAGGCTTAGCAAGTGATTGTAAATATTGGGGGGGGGTTGCTGAGAGATAGGGAAGAGTCCCAGATAACTTCAAGGTTGTGAGCACGTGTGTCTGAGAAGATGTTGGTGCCCAGGGCAGAAATATGTAATTTGAGAGGAGTGGGCTTAAGGGGAAGATAGTGAGTTCAGTTCTGGGCAAATTGAGTTTAAGAAACCTTTGAAGGTTTGTCTTCAAACAGTCTGGAGCTCAAGTAAAGAGTGAGACTCCAGGTTCATCTGGACTTCTCTACCTGGAGCTCAGGAAGAGAGAGGGAGACAGTTAGGTAGACTTGGGAGTCACCTGGGTAGAGATAATAAGAGAATCTGAGGGAGCTAATGAGATCACTAAGAGGGAGAGAGGAGAAGAGGGTCCAAAGCCACGGCATGGGTAGGTTTGATCAGGGGTCCAGGATATGTATAATGGCCAGCAAAGGGGACTGGGTAGGACCTAGGGTGCTTGCTTCTTGCCTAGGAATCCATTCAGGCATAGGGCTTACGTGCAGATGTCCACCCCGTCACCAAAACCCGGTAACTCACAGTTCCTGTGATGTCTCAGCTCCTTATTTGCTCCCAGAAAGAACCAATCACTCTCATCCCCCAGGATCATATTTATGACCACAATATCATGCATACCCTCATTGTATTGCCCCAGTAATGCTTCATTACACATCGAACCCACAGAAACACAGCCTCACCCCCTGAGCAATAATAACCACCATTTATTAAGCATCTGCTGTGTACGGAATCCTACACCGGACACCGAGGCTCCAAAGATTAGATGAAACACCATCTTTGCTTCCAAGGAGCTGACAAGATGCTGCAGTCTGGGAGGCTGTACGATGAAGAAGAGAGTGAGAAGTTGGGAGAAGGTGGGTGTCGAACCGTACAATAAGGGAACTGTCTCTCCTAGCATCTTGGTGTTGTTTCTCTGCAAGGTTGGCTCATTCATTGACTGAGAAGCCACATGTTTGCCTTCTTTCCCATGTTAATACATTTGTGACAAATAAGTGCCATTCATCAAGCCTTCAGGGCAGCTAGATGGTGAAGTGGATAGAGCACTGAGCTCTGAGTCAGGAAGATTCCTCCTCCTGAGTTCAAATCCTACCTCAGACACTTATTAACTATGTGACCCTGGGCAAGTCATTTAACTGGTTGTCTCAATTTCTTCATCTGTAAAATGAACTGGAGAAAAAGGAAATGGCAAACCACTCTGGGGTCTTTACCAAGAAAAATCCCATGTAGGATCACAAAGAGTCACACATGACCGAAATGATACAACAAGAAATAAGTCTTCTGAACTAATGACACAAACCAGAATCCTTGAAGGCAGGAGAGAGAGAGAGAGAGAAAGAGAGAGAGAGAGAGAGAGAGAGAGAGAGAGAGAGAGAGAGAGAGAGAGAGAGAGAGAGAGAGAGAGAGAGAGAGAGAGAGAGAGAGAGAGAGAGACTAGCTGAGGCTGTGTAACAGACACAGGGACAGGGACAGGGTCAGAAGAAATGAGGAAATAGGTTTAATGTCAAAAATATCTATTTACAAAAATGACTCTCAGGGGCTGACTAGGTGGTTCAGTGATCAAGAGCCAGACCTGGAGACAGGAGATCCTGGGTTCAAACCTGGTCTCATACTTCCTAGCTGTGTGACCATGGGCAAGTCGCTTAATCCCAGTTGCCTAGCCTTGCTCATGCCTTGGAACAAGTTCTCAGTATCGATTCCAGAACAGAAAGTAAGGGTTTTTTAAAATGACTTTCCAAAAATGACTGATAAATTAATAGGGCATTAAGTAGATGGGAGCTCAGTAAGGAGAGCTGCATTTTTAATCACTGAACCTAGACATTGAGTTTCTGCCACATATTGCCCATGTGACCTTCATCAAATCCTTTCCCCACTGTGGAACTTAGTTTCCTTATCTATAACATTTATGGGTTCAGCTAATGATTTAATGTTCCTTCCAGCTCAAGATCTTTTGACTGACAGGCAGTGGGAATTTTTGGACTTGAGGCTACCTAAGACAGTGTGCCAGAATGGGAATAAGAAAACCAAGATCCTACTTTGAGCTCTTCCACTGCATTGCTGTGTGACCTTGGCTAAGTCTCTTCTCCTTTGAAAGACTCATTTTATTTAATCCATAAAATTAGAAAGCTAGAACAGATAGTCCCCAAGGTCTATCCCAGTTTTGCCATTCATTCATGCACTCCAGTGAGAGCCTACTGTGCTCTGCTCAGATGGGATGACAGAGGACTAATCCTCAGGGTACTTTCCTTCTAGGGTGAAAGAATAGGAGCAGACTCCATTGGTAAGAGGAAATATGAGGTAAATGGCAGGAAGCTGGTATCAGGAAGGCTGGCTTCCTAGGAGATGAATGGTACCTCTCAAAGTAACAGCTGGCTAAGGAATGAGGATGTTGGATTTGAGGAGCACCTTAGAAAAGGAGCCCATCCCCTCCCAAATGTCAGCACCCCAGGACAAAGCCCCAGTTACCTAACCCTCTGGCTAGGAGATCCAGACAGTTTAAGTCCATCCTGGAGTACCCGACAGGTCTTATTATGAAGCCTGGAGCTGGCCAGATCTCCTACTCACCACAACTAGCCAGATTCAAGGACTGGGTACATGACTCAAGTCCCTATATCTTTCTACTCTTATCCTGTGAATGAATCATCAGAGGTGAAGAAGGACTTCAAAGGCCATCCATTTATTTAATAGAGGGGTTCAATTGAATCTAAGGTTTTTTTGGATTCAATATCAGAGATACTTCCACTAGACCAGTGATGGCAAACCTTTTAGAGACTGAGTGCCGAAACGGCAACCCTCATACCATATGTGAGCCCCCCCCCCACTTTACCCCAGATAGGGGAGAGAGGAGGCGCTCCCATTGGGCTGCTGGGCAGAGGGGTAGGTAATGTGAGAAATGTCCTCTGGTGGTGGAGAGGGGGAAGGAAGCAGCCCCCTCCAGCATGTGTACCATAGTTTCACCAACATGACACTAGACCATTCTCTGATAGCCAATGAGTTTTTTGAATGTAGAGATGGTCTCACTTTTACATTTGTATTTTTGGCATCTGGTCTGGAGCCTGTGGTGGGGGTGGAGACATTGGTGTGGTATCTCCACTGGAATAGATAAGATACCTGTGTGATTCTGCAGTGAAGACTAGACAGTGAATTGCAGGAAGGAGTGGTATATTTCTGTCCCCTGCCCATCCTCCCACCCCAGCAAGTACTGAAATGCTGAGATCAAGGCTGAATACTCAATGGTCATGGATGTGAAGTAAGAGTAAAGGAAGCCTTTCTTATAAATGACTTCCAGTGACTAGAATTTAACCCCCAACATTTCAGCAAGTTCTATCACCTTTTTAAGTCTAATCAAGTCAAATATTTATTAATGACCTACTATGTACCAGATGGGGAATCAAGGTGGCATAGAGGAAAGAACACTGGACATAGAGTCAGGAAGATCTGAGTTCAAATGGGGCTTTAGACACTTCCTAGCTGTGTAACTCTGGGCAAGTCACTTAACCCCATTTGTCTCAGTTTCCTTATTTGTAAAATGAACTGGAGAAGGAAATGGCAACCCACTCCAGTATCTTTGCCTAGAAAACCCCAAATGGGGTCACAAGGAGTTGGATAAGACTAAAAATGACTGAATAACAATATGTGCCATGTGCCATGAGCCAGGCTAAGCAATGAGTATACAAAGAGAGAAAAAAGACAGTCCCTGCCCTCAAGGAGCTCACAGTCTAATGCAGGAGACAACAGGCAAACAATTATGCAGAAAGAAAACATATGAGAATAAATTGGAGATGATCACAGAAAGAAGGAGCTAGCATTAAGAGGGATCAGGAAAAGCTCACAGAAGAGAGGATTTTAGCTGAGGCTTATAGGAGGTCAGAGAAGCCAGGAGGCAGAGATGAGATGAGAATTCCATGCATGAGAGACAGCTAGTGAAAATGCCTATAGCCAGGAGATGAAATGTTATAATCAGCCAGTGACACTGGCCTTTAAACCCAACACTAAGGATTTATTAATATACTCCTAGCCTGGTTCCATACCTCCAGTGATTCTCTGGATACTTATCAGCTGTGTCACCATGGACAGGTCGCTTAATCTCTCTGAGACTCAGTTTCTTCATTTGTTATTTTTAGAGATAATAGTCTTTTTGTAATACCTATCTTTCAAAGCGGCTGCAAGGAAAGCTTTGGGTGACATGTAAAGTCTTATAGAAGTAAGCTACATTATTTCAACCAACGGTTTTTTTCTGATAATAGCAGAGAGCTCTGTTCTATATCATAGGGAAGATGGGGGTGGGGTTGTGCTATAAAGAACATAAGGATGACATTGTAAGGAGCAGCCAGCCCCATGGCTTAGACCCAAAAGATCCAAATGGCAGTAGGATTCCCATGGGGAATACTCTACACATTATTAGGCAAATGGTGATTAGGAAGGTGTGTTGAGTCTGCTGTTCAGTCATTTCAATCATCTTCATGACCCCATTTTCTTGGCAAAGATATTGGGAATGGTTTGGCATTTCCTTCTCCAGAACATTTTGCAGATGAGGAAACTGAGGCAAAGAGGATTAAGTGACTTGTCCAGGGTTACACAGCAAATCAATGTGTGAAGCCAGATTTTTCCTTAGAAAAATGAATCTTTCTGACCCCAGGCCTGGCACTCTATCCACTGTACCACCCAGTCACTCACAAGAAGAGGTTCCAAGCAGTAATCATAGGATTTTAGAGCTAGTTGACCTAGAGGTCACCTAGTGTAATACCCCCTCCCACTTACTCCATACAGTATCATTTTTCATGAACAAAATGAGACAGTGAGGGGAAAAACTAGTCCAAGATCAAACAGTTAAGTGATAGAATCAAGATTAAAAACCATATTTTTAATGCCAAATCTAGTGAATGAAATCACCTTGTTCTGGTTTCAGCTTACTTCTCTTAGAGAATGAGGTGAGCCTATACAAGAGAAATTCATAGATAATGTTCCTCCTCTGCCTAACCCCTCCCAATACCAAAAACCTGAGGCTAGGAGTGAACAAGAAGCTTTATAGATTATTCTTGCATCTCTGATCCCCTTCCCATCCCCTGCTTGTACTGTCTAGCCAAAACCATCTGCCTGCCTCTCTTCCTCCCACCTCCCTTCAGCCTCTCATCCATCAGGCCCCACCGGCCCCCTTCATCACCACTGATGTGCTTTCGGAGACCTCTCATTTATCTCCATCACTTTTGGGGCTGAGGTACCCAGACACCATGCCAGCTTCCAGACGTTCCTCATCGAGCTCTCACCCTCAGCTCTGTTGGGCGGGGGGATGTCTCCTTTGTAGTCTAGAGCTACCTCCTTTCTGAACACTGGGGGAATGCTCCATGGATGTTTATTGAACTCTGGGGGTTTGGCCCTAACTGACTGATTTCAAGGCCCTAAAGGCACAGAACTCTAGCCTTACACAATAGACACCAAAGAATTGTCAGATTTTAGACCACAGGTTAATAGCATCTTGTAGAGAGAGTCCAGTAGAGTGGAAAGAGTCAGACGTCCTAGATTTGGGTCTTGGTTCTGTCATTTCCCCAACAGTAGCTAAGTGGCTAGGTCAGCTCCTCTTCTAAGCCTATTTATTTCTTTTTTAAACCCTTCTGTCTTAGAATCAATACTGTATATTGGTTCCAAGATGGAAGAGTGCTAAGAGTTAAATGATGGCGGTTAAGTGACTTGCCCAGGGTCACAGAAGTAGGAAGTACCCAAGGTCAGATTTGAACCCAGGACCTCCCATCTCTAGGCCTTGCACTCAATCCAGTGAGCCATATAGATGCCCCCAAGCCTATTTCTTAATTTCTAAGTGAAGCTAATTAGTACAGTGGATAGAGCATAGGGCTTGGAGTCAAGAAGACCCGAGTTCAAATATACCCTAAGAAACTTCCTAGCTCTGTGATCTTGGATAAGTCATTTAACCTCTGTTTGCCATTGGAGAAGGAAATGGCAAACTGCTCCAGTATCTTTGCCAAGAAAACTCCATGGATTGTGATCTACAAGGTCACGAAGTCAGGTACAACAGAAACAACTGAACAACAACAACAAAACTAGAATATTTCCATTTCCTTCCTCACTGGGTTGTTTTGAGGTAAATATTCTGTATCCTTTAAAGTTCTATAGAAATGAGATATGCTTATAAGAGCAGGATCTCAGAGCAGAAAGCGACCTCAGAGATCATCTAGACTGAACTCTTGGGCTGGAATCCTTTCTGCAACATTCCTAATACATATTTATTCAACTTCTGCTTAAATGCTTCTAGTGCTGGAGAGCTCACTCCATCACAAGACAGCCAGCTCCTTCATGAGATACCTTTGATGGTACTATAAGAAGGTTTAAGTAGTTCAGACCATGATCAATTTGATGAATTCTCCAAATCACCTAGGTGAGATTACAAGATGTGACTCATTGTTGAGGATACCTGAGAAGCATCTCCCCAAGAAATGTGGGCATAATTGCTGGCAATGTGCCAAAGGAAAAGTGAGCTGACAGACCAATTTTCTCTGACTCTGTCTCTCTGTCTCATCTCTCTGTCTCTCTGTTCCTTCCTTTGTTCCTTCATTCCATTGTTCTTTCATTCTTTATCCTTACTTCCTTTTTCTTTCTTTTTTCCTGCCTCTCTCTCTTTCCCTCCCTCCCTCCCTCCCTCTCTTCCTCTCTCCCTTTCTCCCCCCTCCCTCCCCTCCTTTTTTTCCTTTTTCCCAAAGTGATAGTGAGATTTCTTCCACTATTCAGAAACCCAGGAGAACTTCATGGAATTTATGACAGAAACATATGTGGTTGGGCAAGATGGTCTGAAAGAGGAGGCATCAAGTTCCTGGCTTTCTGTTTTTCTTTTTCCTTTTCTGAACTCAGCTGAGACTAGAGATCTGAGACTAGAGACTCTTCTAGCTGAAAAGAGAACAGCAGGTGAAATTTTCTGCAGAAGCACATGGTAAAAGCACACGTGTACAGGCCCAGTAGACCCAACCAAGTTCAAGAGTCCTCTAGTTTGAGAATTCAAGAATTGGACCTTCTAGAGAGAGAAAGGGATTTCCTAATGTAGGGCATCCCTCAGAGAAAAGAAGATAATTGTTTACATGTTTCCTGGGCAACATTCTCTTCCAAAAGCAAGTCCAGTGAATACTTGGACATTATAAATCCAATGGAAAGGGAATTACTTTTTAGGAGACTGTTGACTGTATTTAGCATCCGAGAGGAGTCTAAACTACAGGGTGATACTATGAGTCTTAAATGGACTGTTTAGGAACTTATAGAGAAAAGAGAGGTTCATCAAAATGTCAAAGAGTTGCCCTGAGAGCAACCCCAAATTTAGTTCCCTTTGGGGGAAAGCTGATCAGCTATTTGAATGCTTTATATCTTTTGTTATTTGCTTATGGGCATCTATAAGTCGGTAGCACCTGCATATTTCAAAGATTAAAATAAAGACCATCCAATATCTAATTTACTTGTGCTACTTTGCATGCTTGTATGGGATCTGGGGACCTCTTTTGCCCACATTTGAGGAAACCTAGACCTAAGCTATACTCATAAGCATGTTGGGAAATTTTCCTGGAATTATTCCAATTGGGGTCAATGGTCTAAAGAAAGAGACAATGACCCTATTGGTTGTAAGAACCCAGAACTGAACACAGTTAATATAATCCCACAGTATTGAGGAGATCCTGGCCATTGGTCCTAGCTGTAAAAGTCTCCCTAGATCCACTAGGGTAAAATCTGCTTCTCTCTTATTTTTACTCATTGATCCTGGACACAGCCATAGACAGCAATAGGCATATAACCAAGGAGAACGGGAAGCAAAAGACCTGAGTCCTTAGTTATTCAGCCCCAGACTGAAATCCTTAGAGATGGGTTCTGAGGATGGTGTCCATCCTTGATCAACAGAGTTGAGTTTCAGCTCCTGAAAGTATTTGTGGGATCAATGAGTCTGATTTATTCATTCATTCAGTAAATACAAATTGAGCATGACCGTGTTCTGTGCCTCTGGCTTATCTTCCCTTCTGAAGCAAAAGTAAGCTACTCACCAAGAATTAGAAACAAAATTGATGTTCATCAGTCTGGGGAATGACTAAACAAATTGAGATACATGAATGTAAGAATATTGTTGTGCTGTAAGAAACAATGAATATGAAGTTGAACAAGAAGCACAGGGAGATTTATATGACTTGATACAAAGTGGAGTAAGCAGAATTAAGAAAAATAGTCTACACCATGCCTTCAAGAATGTAAACCAGTAGGGGGCAGCTGGGTAGCTCAGTGGATTGAGAACCAGGCCTAGAGACGGGAGATCCTAGGTTCAAATCTGACCTCAGACACTTCCCAGCTGTGTGACCCTGGGCAAGTCACTTGACCCCCATTACCTAGCCCTTACTGCTCTTCTGCCTTGGAGCCAATACACAGTATTGACTCTAAGATAGAAGGTAAGGGTTTAAATAAATAAAAAAAATTGTAAACCAGAAGAAAAGCAATGACCCAGAAAAAATCAAAGCTAAATTTGGTGAAATTAGAATGACCAAACTTGCCCCCAAAGAAGAGATATGAGAAAGGTCCTTTTTCACTTCTTTTCAAAGGTAGAGTACTCTGAGTATGCAACGCTGAAAATAACATCAAACTTAGTTGATGTGTTGTTTGCTAGGTTCAGTGAACTTTTGCCTCTTTTTATTTGTTATTTTAAGGACTATAATAGTAGTCTCTCGTTAACTGAGGATGACGATTGTCTTTGTGCATTTTCATCTATGGTGTATAGCTGAGTGTGCACAAAGACACTTGTGCATGAAGGAGATTTAAGTGGAAAAGTCGATGCACAGAGACAGTCCCACTCTCTCGGTGTTGGAAGCCAGAGTCCATTGGCACGAAAAGTCGTTACACCTGGACACTTCCTCAGTTGCATTGGATGGCCATGTTGTCTTTTGTGCTCCATCACGCCCTAAGCACTCCACAGTGCTTTGCTGCGTCGCCATCTCAGCCGTTGAACCTTCTTGTTGGTTTCTTCCGCCTGTTCAGCCTTAACAGTCTTCACATGCTGGGTGAGCAAAGCCTTGGTTCACCAGGGGTCGATGACCCGATGGCTACCCTCAGAAGGTTTAGCCGGCCTGTCGAAGCTGTTGCCCAGGGTGTGGCCGCTGCCACATGCTAGCAGCTACTGGGAGCCACAAGTGAGAGCTGGGTGTCAGGTGAGGGTCAGAGGCTGGAGAGCTGCCCTAGGAGGGCACGACAAGCCCTCCATACCAGAGATACTACCCCTCCCTGAGCACCCCATAAGGGCTAGTGGGGAGAGAAAAGGATATGTTGAGAAATTTGAATAATGTGAAATTAAATGGCATTAATACAACTTTTTAAATAAAATAAAATAAGTTAATAAACTTTGGGTACAACTCCTGTCTTAGACATTTAGTATAATTCTCCAAGTCTAAGCTGTGGGTTTTTTTTAACATAGATGCTTAATGTTTTTGGATGAAGGAATGAATTTCACTAAGAGGTAATGTTTTTTATTCCTTTGTCTAGGACTATTGCTCTATTTCCTCAATAAGAGGTATACAGATAGAGTACCAGATTTGGAATCATGAAGCTCTAATTCAAATAACACCTCAGATGCTTACTAGCTATATAACTATGGGCAAATCATTTAACATCTCTATGCCTTGTTTTCTTCATCTGCAGAAGCCTCTAATATAGCTCCAGTATCTATAATCTTATTAAAGACTTGTTTTTTGTTGTTATTCAGTCACACCCAACTCTTTATGACCCATTTGGGATTTTCTTGGCAAAAATGCTGGAGTGATTTGCCATTTCCTTCTCCTACTCATTTAACAGATGAGTAAACTGAGGCAAAAAGGATGATGTGACTTAACTGGGGTCACACAGCTGGTAAGTGTCTGAGGCCATTTCTGAACTCAAGTCTCCCTTAAGTCCAGTGCTCTAGCCACTATGTCACTTAGTTGCCCAAGAGGCTTATTAGGACCTTTTGATAACAGAAACCAGGCCAGCTACTCTGGTTGAGCAACAAGGTTCTAGCAACTCCCAGGATTCCCTGTGATAAGTAGTGCCTCTCTAAAGTGGTAGAAGCTATTAGCCTCTTCAGTTTTCTGCTCCTCCTCTCAGATTATTAATAAGGCCCTGAGTACAGCCTGACCCCTCCCTGAACCTTCCCCCCATCTCTGCCCCAGCCCCTGGATCATTTATCACTGCCTGCTCTAGGCTCCTTGCCAAGCTGCCCGCTCACTGAGAATGCTTCACTGGCTGCCAGGTGAGATGCCAGGCCCCAGATCCTGGGCTCATCAGAGGCTCCAAGACATTTGGTGTGAAGGCTGGAATGAAGGGGATCTTCTTAAAGACCACTAGGTAGATGGAGCATCTCTGCACCTAGCATAGTGCCTGTCACATAGCAAGCCTTTAATAAAGGTTTGTTGACTGACCAAATGGAACCCAGAATTGATAGACAGGACTCCAGCATTTCAAAGGGCCAGCTACCTAGTGAACCCCTGGAAATTCCATGCAGTCTACTCTTTGAGACCCATGATGGCCAGTTGGAATAGGCTGAGCTTCATCTCATGAAGACACTCCAATTAAATAAAATTTTCCAAAATGAAACAAAAATAAATAAAGGCACCCCATCTTTAGCCAGGCCCAGTGAATTAATTGTGCTACTCTCCCAGAATTCCTAAATTACACAATATCAGATCTGGAGGTAATTTTAAAGTCCATCCAGCCCAACCTTCCTCATTTCATAACTCAGAAGAAACTAAATTCCAGAGGTGTGAAACAATTTATCCAGGGTCACACTGCTAATAGGTTTTGGCATCAGAACTGAAAACAAGTATTCAAGCAATGACAAAAGCTCAATGCTCAAAGGGACCTCAGAAGTCCCCTAGTCCTACCTGCCCCTCAACAAGAATCTCTGAACACTCTTCCCACTCTACTACTCAGTCTCTGTGTGGCATTGAGCAAATAATTTCCCCTCTCTGGGCTGTTTAGTTTTCTTGTCTTTAAAATGAAGCTGTTAAACAGGAGGATGATCTCTAAAGTTCCTTTGAACTTAAACTTAATAAGACCCCTAAACAGGGACCATCCAGCTTCCCCTTAAAATTATTTGTTGTTCAGTCATTTCAGTCATGACCCAGTCATTGTGACTCCATTTGGGGTTTTCTTGGCATAGATAGTGGAGTGTTTTCCTGTTTTCTTCTCCAGCCCATTTAACAGGTGAAGAAACTGAGGCCAATAGGGTAAAGTGGAGTTTCCAGAGTTATACAGCTTCTAAGTGTCTGAGGTAGATTTGAATTCATGAAGATGAATCTTTCCAGCATTCTATTGACTGCACCACTAAGCTGCTCCTCTTAATATGATATGTAACACATTACCTTCAGTGGCATCCACATTTGGACAATAAGTCTAATGCCAGAGAGTTGTGCCTTATATCAAGTAGAAATCTGGCTCCCTGTAACTTCTAGTCTTTGTTCCTAGTTGTCCCAGTTAAATCAAAGTCTGGTGTTCTTTCCACTATACTGAGGTCTCTCTTGGCCATCCAGAAGCTGGTAGCTTGGGGCTGCTGCCAGTCCTGCTCAGCCATAGCCCATGCCCAGAGTTCTAGTAGACAACATACAGGACACGAGGGTTTTGGTCTCCACCAGTCCACCAGGCTCAGAACAATCCATCAATAACCCTCCACAGAACTGCCCAGACCAGATCTCTCTCTCTCTCTCTCTCTCCCCCTCTCCCTCTCCCTCTCCCTCTCCCTCTCCCTCTCCCTCTCCCTCTCCCTCTCCCTCTCCCTCTCCCTCTCCCTCTCCCTCTCCCTCTCCCTCTCCCTCTCTCTCTCTCTCTCTCTCTCTCTCTCTCTCTCTCTCTCTCTCTCTCTCTCTCTCTCTCTCTCTCTCTCTCTCTCTCTCTCTCTCCCTCCTGCCAAATGATCTTTTAAATACCTACAGATTGGTTCTCCTTTATTAATGTTACCCAATTTTCAAGCCTGTTAGGAGGAAGTTCTAGGTGTGCCCTTTTCCATTCCCCTCCAGTGGAGGTCAATGACCCAAGAAAACTGACCTCAACCTCCTCGCCACTTACTGGAGCCTGGAGATTCTGTATGAAGGCCAGAGAGGAGAGAGACATCTTCTCCCACCTGCCTCTACCAAAGCCATTGGTCATATAATTTAAAATGAAAGACACCTTAAAAGTCACTAAGGCCAACTTCCTTATTTTACAGATAAGCAAACGGAGAACAAGAGAGGGGAAAACTTTTTCAGAAGGGGGATGTGACTTACTTAGAGTCATATAAGCAGGAAGAGGCAAAGTGAATGACTTGAACCCAGAACCACTGATTCTTTTATCCAGTGTCCTTTCCATTATGACATTTGGATACAGGACTGAGAAGTCCTAATTTGCAGGATAGGCAAATGATCCAGAATCACCACAGATCATCAATAGCTATTTCCATGCATATGATGTCTTAAAATTTCTTCAATATCATTTTATTTTGAACTTAACGAATACCAAATGAAATAAGCATTTTATAACACATTGTACTTTAGGAGAGGGAGGATTGCACACAAAATCGAATCTCTATTAAGTAGAGCTTGCTAACCTGTGATTCTTTCTGTTATCTTCTCTTTGGGGGTGAAGAAGGGAATTTTATCCTTAGACTCCCTCTCCCCCTCACCCACTCCTTCCATTTCTTTTCATTTGAGCACTTACTTGGACAGGAAGAGAGAAACCTGACCAGTATGAAGGGCCTTGGTGAGCATTTCCTGAGCAGTGGGTAGGACCAGAATACTGAATCTTTTTCAGTTCTTGCTTTATAGACTAAAGGGACTTCAAAGACCAGCTAGTTCACACACAATACACACACACACACTCTATAGCTGAGGAAACCAAGCTCATGGAGGTCAAGTGACTTCCCCACATCCACATAGCTGAGGCAAGATTTGAACCCAAGATCTCTGACTCCACAATTAGTAATGGTTCTTCCACTGTCTCCATGCCACCTCTTAACATGCAGATCTTAGAACTATGTGATGCATAGATCAAAGAGATATGTATTAATACACATATAGGTAATAAAAACTCACAAACTCCAATTTAACAAGAATTTTGCGTAAGGCACTCTATAGGTAATTGGGATATAAAGACAAAATTTAAGAAATCCCTGCTCTCAAGAAGCTTGCATTATATTGGATAATAGGAGCATAGGTTGCAGACTCAGAAAAACAACTAAATCTGTGACTTTAAATGAATGATTGAGTGGCCGGGAAAAAGTAACTTCTGTATCAGAAACATCATAAGCCTCAGGGCTGATCCCTTGCCAATTGGAGTCACTTTTGCTATATATACCTTCTGCATGACCAATTCTCGCTTCTCTGCTCTGGTGGGGCCTTGAGAGAGGATTGGTAAAGCTCAGGATTAGGGCTGCCTTACATTAAGAAATTATCTTTCTGATGTATGTATGATGGATTTATGGGTTGTTAAACTATAGGTGGCATGAACGTAATAACGGCTACGTCCATCATATTTTAAGACTTGCATAATGTTTTCCCATCAATAACCTTTTGGGATAAATAGGGATGCGAGAATGTGTAATAAACCAATTTTACACTGTGAGGTAATAGGAGTGGGGATGAGGAATCTAAGCTGCTGGGAGAGGTCATGTTCTAAACCCCCTGGACCACCTCCTTCAGTTGGACCCCTGACTGGTTGCTACATCTTCTTCCTCCTCTCGACCTGACTCTTCAAAGGATGGCCCCTATGCCTTCTCCCAGCAGCTGGATCTCCTCCATGTCCTTCTTCTATGCAGTTTTCTCTAAATCCCTGTCACTCAGCAGAGTCTAGGCCACTTGGTGTTTGGATGGGGGCAGGGAAGGAGTAGGGCAGAAAGCTTTGGATTTCCCCTTTTCTCAATGAGTCCCCGAGCCCTATCTAGTTCCCCACCTCTTAACTGCAGTTCCTTTCTCCCTTCTCTCTATTCTCCCTTCTTCCTTCCACTCATCTTTTCTCTCCTCTTTTTTCTTTGCTCCTCTCTATTCCTTCATCCCTTCTCTGTCTCCCCTCTCCCTTTTTTCTTTCTATCCCATTCTTCCTCCCTCTGTCTTCTCTCTCCTTTCCTCTTCCATTCTCTTTCTCTCCCTCCCTCCCCTTTGTCTTTCACCCGTCTCTCTTTCCTTTCTCCCCTTCTTCTATCTTCTCCCTTCTCTCTCCTTTCTCCTCCTCCTCTTCTTCCTTCCCCCCCCCCTTTTCCCCCCGGCTTCCTCACTAAGGACAAATAGAAAAATGCCATTCAGTAGCTCAGCCATTGTTGGTTTCCTACCCACTCCCAGCTCATTAATAGCCCTGCTTTCTCTCTGGGATTTCCTTTCCCCTAATATATGTGTAAAAGGCTTCTGATTCCCCTCAATCCCCTTGGCTCAAATTAACTCCTTGGGCTTTTTTCCCCTGCCCTTATCTGTTCCCTGCAGCCCTGACTGACTCTCCCAGCGGTCTCTCTCTTTCTCTCTTCTCCTCCCTCCTTCCCTCCTCCCTGCCTCCCCTCCTTCCCTTCTCAGAGCAGGTCAATTTCTCCTGCACTCTCCCCCAAATCCCCTCAGCCTAGCCTTTCTCTGTTTAGAGGAAGGAAAGAAAAGAGCTCCCTGCACTTCTCTCCAAAGTATCCCCTAGGAGCAGACTGTTTATCCTTCTCCAGGCTGTGCTAGCCTGAGGGGAGCAAAGACCCTGGACTTAACCAAAGTCCAGATGAGAGGGACCAGGGGAAAGGTCTGTGTTCTGTTGTTTTGTTTTTCAAGAGAAACCCATGTATCCCTTTCGAGTTCCCAGAATAACACAAACCATTAGCTAATACTGGATTTGTATTACAGTGTCAGAGCTGGGAGGTATTTTAGAACATAGAACGTAAAATGTCAGAGCTAGGAAGGACAGTAGAACATGGGAGCTCCCTTAGAACAGAGAACATTAGAGCAGGCAAGGACCCGAATGTCAGAAGGGACTTTAGAGACCATCTATCTGGCCTTCCTACATCATTTTTCAGATTGGTAAACTGAGGGATGGAAGGAGAAAAACTTTGCCAAGGTCCCACAGCTAGATGTGTTTAGATAAGTGCAGAGAATGAAAAGACATTGAAAGGTTATGATCTGCCCCACCTCCCTCGAGATCACAGCTCCATCTAAGAAGCAAGTAAGTGGAAGGCATGTTTAGACTACTTAAGGAAGCAAATTGTTTTCACAGTGTTTAACAGCAAAAAAGGCTTCAGGCAGAGCAGGCTCTCTCCCTGCTAAGCAGGGTCTTAAGAGAGTAGGCATTCAATAAATGTTGTTGTCACTTCTCCTTTCTTGGCCTTGGCTTCTGCAGCAGTCAAAAGAAACACTTGGACCAGATTCCATTGCTAGACAATGTGCTAATTACATGTTCTCATCTCTACATTAAAGTAGGTTCCTTGAAAATTGAACCAAGAGGCAGGAAACCTGGGGTTCGGTCCTGGTTCTCCCACTGATTATCTGGGTGAAGCTATACTAGTAGCACACTGGCTTGGAAGACTCATCTCCCTGAGTTCAAATCCAGCCTCAGACACTTACTAGCTGTGTGACTCTAGGCAAGTCAAGTAACCCTGTTTGTCTCAGTTTATTCATTTATTGAATGAGCTGGAGAAGGAAATGGCAAAGCACTCCAGTCTCTTTGCCAAGAAAATCCCAAAATGGTGTCATGAAAATTTGGCCATGATGGAAATGACTCAACAACAAAATAATATGAATACTTTCCACTCTCCACCTGTACAATGAGCTGTCCCAACGATGTGGTCCATAATCTCAGAGGAATCAGATGTCTCTGTAGTGGAGACATCTCCCATCATACCAGGAGGAGATTCAAAGTGTCTCTTAGTTTCTCCTGAGCTTTAGGATCCTCAGTAACTAGTATACTTTCCCTTATGTCTAACTTAAATTCCTACCACCAATATGAAGCTCCATATCTTACTTTAATTTTCCCCCAGAGGGTCTTGAAGAATGGATGCTGAAGTTGGTTATTTCACTGAATGATCATAGAGGCAGGTTTTATAGGAAGCAAACCAGGTAGGAAAAAAATCCAGATTCCCACCCAGGGCAAATGTGAACATGTCAATTTCAATTTTCCAAGACAAAAAAGTTAAAACACAATTCAATTTGAAGACTGTCAATGTATATTCTTTTTTTAAGATTGTATTTATTTATTTATTTGGTTACAATACTCACTTTATTTCCCTCCCTCCCCTCCACCCACCCTTCCAGCAGCCGATGCGCAATTTCATTGGGTATTGCTGTGTGTCCTTGATCAGAACCTATTTCCATGTTGTTGATGTTTGCACTAGGATGTTCATTTAGAGTCTACCTCCCCAACCTTATCCCTTCGACCCATGTATTGAGGCAGTTGTTTTTCTTCGGTGTTTTTACTCCCACTGTGTCAATGTGTATTCTTGAATAGCAAAGAATATTCATCCTTTGGATCTGAGATCATATCCTACCTCTGCTGAGAAGCCTTCCCTGACTACCCCAGCTCAGAGTGACCTCCCTCTCCTCTGAGATCATATAGCCCTGACAATGCTTTTTATTTAGTGCTGTTATTACGCCTGTGCCTCTTACCTCCTTCCAGACAATGAGCTTCTGGAGAGCAGATTCTAAATCTGCTTTTCCTCAGTATAATAGACAGAACTAGGGTGGGACTACTGAAGCAATGCACCAAGGTGGGAAATTTGGAGACTGCCAATAATATAGTACTTGCTCTCTGGTCCATCTCTGAACCCAACAGCAGCAGATATGATGGAAAGTACGGTAGTGATGGTGGTGCTTCTCAGAAACACTGAAAGTTACTATTTTCTCCAAATATCACAACCCTCTCTCCCCTCTCTTTGTCTGAAAATATGCCCTCCAACCCTGGGTATTGATTGGTTCTTCAGCAGGATAGAAAGCTCATGTTATATCTGGGCTGGCTCCTTTCTCCTGGAATCATACCTAGTTTTACCCTTATATCTCCAGGCCCTCTTGCCCCAGTTCAAAACTTACTATTAACAGTCCTGATAGTGAGTTTCCAAAAGTATGACCTAGATCCACCTCTTCTAAATTCCACCAAATTCAACAAACAATTATTATACCCCTATGAGAGTCAATGCATACCCGTGGCATTCGAGACATCATTATTACATTACACACTACATTACAGTACTACAACACAATATGGAAAGATAGATAAATGACTCTGAAATATGTATGCTCTCTTTCTGCCCTTCATCTGTGATCTTGGAGTGTACCAAATTTTCCACCAATGCCTGCATTTATAGGAGTGTGTATTCCAAATTGACTGCTTTTTCTTTCTTTTTTCTTTTTTTCTTAAACCCTTACCTTCCGTCTTGGAATCAATACTGTGTATTGGTTCCAAGGCAGAAAAGTGGTAAGGGCTAGACAATGGGGGTCAAGTGACTTGCCCAGGGTCACCCAGCTGGGAAGTGCCTGAGGCAAGATTTGAACCCAAGACCTCCCATCTTTAGGCTTTGCTCTCAATCCACTGAGCTACCCAGCTGCCTCTTGCTATTTTTCTTACTAAGCTATTTAAATACCTTTGTTTGTAACTAATTTTTGTCCTCCACAAACATATAAGTAAGTAAAATGAACATATTTGTGGTAGTTAAGAGCTCTGTGGGTGGATGGGGGCCCACAGAGCAACTTAAACCTTAGGTGGATATTTTGAGGGTTCCATGTGTGAGAGAAGTGGTTGTTCCACATACTACCAGTCCATGTAAAGTCATGGATGATGGAAAAGGAGAAGGGAATAAAGGAAAGGAAATGTCCTTTCCTTCCTCCTGGAGAGAGTATCCAGGAGTCAGGGAAGGAGAACAGTTCAAAAGCTGCCAAGACCAAGTGACTCATGACTAAGAAAAAGCTATGGGTGTTCACTTGGCGGTTAAGGGATCTTCCCTTATAGGATGATGTTTCAGTTGGTGCTGGGGTCAGAAGCTGCACATCATGGGACTGTGAATGGAAGAGGCAAGTATAGGCAATTCTTTCTAGGAGAATGGCCTTGAAAATGAGAAGATACATATGGTTATAGTTTGAGCAGAGAGGAGGGGATGAGATTGGTTTGTTATTTGTTTTTTCCAATGGAGAGAGACCTCCTATGTTTCATCCTACCAGACAGCGTGATCTCTGAGGACAGCAGGACTTGGATCTACTCCTCCTCTGTCTCCTCTTGACTTTGAACTGAACAGGATCCAGGGTTCCTACTATAAACAAGAGGCTGGATACAAAAGAATGGCTCAGTAAGAATTTGCTTATGGTCCCTTTGTGGTCTGAGCTCTGTTCCCTGGCCATCATATCTTCAGAATTGGCCTTTGAAGAGTTGTAGAATGATGGTTTCCTTGTTGCCCTTTCCCATAGGCCTCTTTGCCCCCCCCATCCTGGGAATTTGAGCCAGGGATCCCCAGGCACCAAGGAGGCAGAGCCATTCCCCCATCTTTCCTCCTAAGCATTGACATCAAAGTTAACTTCAAGAGAAGGAGATGACAAGCTAAGAGGCAGTGTAGGCGGCAAAGAACCAAACATGTCCTAGACACACACTCATGCAGGAACAGTATTCGATTCAGGCAGATGGGGAGGGGCTGGAGAAACAGCCCAAGTGATCTAAATTATACTAGGAAAGGCAAAGGCTTAATGCCACTGCTCTGAAAAGCAATCAGTGCCAGCTCCTGAAGATAAGGACAATCATTCTCCTATTTTTCCTCTCTATCCTCCTCCCTGTTTCCTCTTCCTCCCTCTTTCTTTTTCTCGTCTTCTTTCAGTTTCTTCTTTGCTGCCTTCTCTCCCTACTTCTCCCCTTTTCCCTACCATGCTGTTGTGTGGATTTGTAGGGTGTCTTGTCCATAACAACCCCAGGTTCAAGACTCTTTGTGGGTCCATATCAACCCACAAGCTCACAAGCCCCCACCAATCTGTTTATTATAGTAATGAATATAGAAGATACAATTCCTTCAGAACAAAAATATTTAAATAGCTTAGTAAGGAAAGGAGCAAGAGAATTTTCCTCACATAAACTTGGGGCATATTTTCTCACCTGTAAGGGGATGGCGTGTGCTATGGTTGTTCCCATGTAGGCTATGTACGTCTTTCTAAATATAGCTCAAGGGGAGGCATGAGTAGATATCTCTAGAACCTCTTCTACCCACTCTTCTCCAGGGGAGACTGCTTCCTTCCAAGAGAGCAAGCAGGAGATTGGTACCAGAGGCTGGCCATTCTGTTCTCCTCAGAGAGGTGGGGTACCTGGCAAGAATCCCATCTATCTGCCTCCTTAGTATGGGGAAACAATTTTTAAGTATAAGCTGAGCTACCGAGTGCAATCCTTTAACAGAGGAATGCCCCAAGCTATGTAATGAATGCTTGACTTTCTTCCCACAAATGCCAGTTCCACAGGGAACATACATAGTGAATAACAAATAAACCCATTTATCCAAGTATATAACAGAACCAAAATCAGAAAAGGTATACAGATGACAATATAGCAACAATATTCAGTGAATGAGCTCTCTCATTGGGAGTGAGATATCTCAGCTCAACCAAGAGAAAGAGGCATTCCCAGGTCTCACCCAGGAGACAATTCCCTCAAGTCTCCAATTCAGTAAGCTGGGGGTACGTACATGATTGGGGTGCCAGCACTTCTGTATGTCATCTTTCCAGAATCGTTTTTCCTGAAAAAAAATCTGGGATCCCATGTCTTCTTTCTCAAAGCTGAAAGTCAGAAAACCTGGATCTCTGCTCCTTCTGCATGTGAAGAGCTTTGAGAAATCAATCTCCAACAATTAGGAGAGTTCCATGCAAAGGGGCTTTGAGGGGCAGGGGACCCAGAACTGTAGAGGACATCCGTGGGAAGACTGGTAGCCCCTTCATGTGAACATGTGTGACACATGCCTCAATAGAGGGATAATGAAAAACTAGCCATTTTATAGGTCACTGAGGACCAGTCAGAAAAGTCTTCTGGTTGTCCTTTTAGCAAGGGGCCAAGGAAAATGCCTATCTCCCAAGTAGGTGCCCTTTTTGATACAGATCCAGTGGATCAAACTATATCAAACTGACCTGACAGCTAGGTGGCATGGTGTCAAGAAGATCTGAATCCAAATACTTCCTTGAATACTATAGCTATATGACCCTGGGCAAATCACTTAACTTCCCTCAGCCTCAGTTTACTCATCTGTAAAGGAAAGATAATATCGGCACCTACCTCAAAAGGTTATTGTGAGGATAACATGAGATCACATTTAATGTGCTTTGCAGGGGCAGCTAGGTGGCACAATGGATAGAGGGCCAGGCTTGGAGACAGGAGGTCCTGGATTCAGCTTTAGCCTTAGACACTTCCTAGCTTTATGACTCTAGGCAAGTCACTTAGCCCCAGTTGTCTAGCCCTTCTCACTCTTCTGTCTTGGAATTCATACTAAGGAGGACAAATGGGTAGCTCAGTGAATTGAGAGCCAGGTCAATTGATGGGAGGTCTGAGATTCAAATCTAGCCTCAGATACTTCCTAACTGTGTGACCCTGTTCAAGTCACTTAACCCCCATTGCCTAGCCCTTACCATTCTTCTGCCTTGGAACCAATACATAGTATTGATTCTAAAATGGAAGGTAGGGGGTTAAATTTTTTTCATACTAAGACAGAAGGTAAGCATTTTAAAAATAAAGTGTTTTGCAAACCTTGAAGTACTACATAAATTATTATTATTATTATTATTATTATCTGGGGCTCTTCTTGGCCAACAATACACATATAATATGTATGTGCATGCATATGTTCTCCACACAGGCTAGAGCACAAGGCTGAGCACACAGTCAGCACATAGAAAAGGCATGTTGATTTGTTTGCCCGTGGAATACTGAGACAGATTTATTTGCATGCTAGAAATGTGCTCATTTCAAATTTTTATCTCAACATTAAACTAGGAGCCAATCCATCTTCCCCTTCCCCCCTCCAACAGAAACAAACAAGATAAGGGCGATTCTTGCTTGGATAGGGATTGGATTAGATGACCTCTGAAGCCCCTTCCAACTTGGAGATTCCAGGGCTCTCTGCTTCATTTCCCACAATCCCTCACTCTGGGAGTCACTAGAATGTCCTTGGGCAATCACAGGTGGTGGTTTGGGGTCCTCTCTTTGGGGGGAGGGGTACCCCGTGGGTACATCTGGGCCCAAAGATTTGAACTTAGTGAGGTAATGAGGGTTCCTCTGCTCTCTTTTTACTTAGTTTAGGAACCAGCTTCCTATTCACTCTCCTTGTTCAGTTCAGATCTCATTCTCATTCGCAAAGAAAACAAAAAGCAGATGAGACTTCAGGTTTGCCTTCTCTCCGGGCTCTGTTATTGCCATCCCATCCCGGAGGGCAGAGAAGAGGCAGCCCAGCCTTGCTTTAAGCTTCTTTTCCCCAGTAGGGCTTAAGACACCAAACCAAACCAAATGTTTCTGTGCTGAGCTTCCCTCAGCAGCCCCACTGAAGTCAGAGCTCTAGCACTCCAACACTGTTTCACAGCCCTCCCATGCTTTTGTAGTCATCCTCTTCACCTGCCCTTGTCTCCAGGCTTTTAGAAATCTAAGCCAGCTAAGCATGGCGGCAAACAGCCATAATCCCTGTTGTTGAGGAGGCGGAGGCTGCTGGGGCTCAGGAACTCAAGAGGATGGAGCTGCAGTAGGGCCGCCATGATGCAGCGGCTACATTGTGGGTCACCAATATGGCGACCCTCAGGTTGCCTAGAGAGGAGGGGCAAACCCATCCAAATCAAAGCTTCCATGAAGTGGGCTTGGGCCCAAGAAGGGCCACTATACTTACTTACAGTCTGGGTGAGATAGAAAGATCCAGGAGAGATAGACAGACAGACAGACAGATAGAGAGACACAGAGAGAAAGACAGAGAGAGACAGAGATAGAGAGGCAGAGAGACAGAGGGAGACAAGGAGTGGGAGAGAAACAGAGAGAAAGACACAGAGAGACAGAGAGTAAGAGAGAGACAGAGAGAGAGACAGAGACAGAGAGAGACAGATTCAGAGAAAAACAGAGAGGGAGATAGAGAGAAGGAGAGGTGGCAGATCGAATAGAGCACTGGGCCTAGAGTCAGAAAAAATGAGTTCAAATCTAGCCTTAGACACTTACCAGCTATATGACCTTGGGCAATCACTTAACTTTCATTTGCCTCAGTTTTCCCAACTATAAAATGGGGTTAATAAAAGCACCTATGTCCCAGAGATGCTGGGAGAATCAAATAAGAAAATAATTGCAAAGTATTTAACATAGTTCCCTGTGTGTAGTAGGTAATAGGCAAATGACAGCTCTTATTAATACTATTATTAGTGATAGACAAATATGTGAATACATATACATTTGTATCTCTGTGTGCATATATATATATATGTGTGTGTATGTGTATATACATATACATACACACGTACTTGTAAATCTAAGTCAATGGATAAGTTCCCTTATCAGTTAGTCTCTTTTGACAATTTTCTTCATCAGTTATTTCACTCTGTCTTCAGAATTTTATTCTTGAGAGCTTTTCATAGCTTCTGGGTTAATGTCTCTTGCAGAATTTTAGTTTACAGGATTCTATCCATCCTTCCTCTTTACTTTCTATGATACTTTCAACTGGATAGTATGCCCTACTCACACCAAACCTTATGTAGTAAGTAGGTAGTACAGGTATTATACCCATTTTACAGATGAAGAAACTGTTCCTTAGTTTGGTCTATCAGCCAATGAGTATCAGAATTGAGATTAGATTCAAGGGAATCAGTGTAGTGCAGTGGGGGGAAAATACTGATTTTGACATTAGAGGACTCAAATTCAAATCCCTCCTCACTATCTCACGATCTATATGACTTAAGGCAAGTCACTTAAGCAATCTGGGCCTCAGTTTTCTCAGCTGTAGAATGAAGGGGTTGGACTAGACCCATCAAAAAACATCTGCTCTGTACCCAGCACTGTGCTAGGCTCAGGGGATAGAAGGGTAGAAATGAAGTAGTCCCTGATCTAAAAAGGGGCCATGCTTTATCATTAGAGAACACGTAAACATAGAAGCATGGACAAGCTAGTTTTGGGGGGAAGAGACACAAGCATCTGGCTGCTGTATCAATCAAGAAAGGCTGCAGGTAAGAAATAACATTGGAACTGAGCTTTGAAGGAAACCAGGTATTCTCAGAGGCAGAAATGAAGGGCATTCATTCTAGGCGTGGAAGATAGACTACTGAGACAGGAGATGAAATGCCAGGTGTGAAGAGCATCAAAATGGCCAATTTAGACCAAAGAATGAATGAAATGGAATGATACATAATAAACCTGTGAAGTTAAGGTGGGGCCAGGTTATCGATGGCTTGAAATGCCCAAAGGAGTCATTATTTGATCCTAGAGGGAATATATAAGGAGCCACTGAAGATTCTTGAGCAGGGGAGTGGCATGGCCAGACTCAAGCTTTGGGAACATCATGTTGCCAACTGTGTGGAGCTCCAGAACCTGGTCCCTTCTTACCTTTCCAGTCTTCTCACATCTTACTTCCCTCTGGTTACCTGTGATCTAGGAACACTGACTCCTTTGCTATTCCTTGAACATAATATTCTATCTCGTGACTCAGAGCATTTTCATTGACTGTCTCAAAACTGGGGCACCATCCTTCAACATCTCAGTCTCCTGGCTTCCCTGACTTCCTTCAAGTCTCAGCTAATGTTGTACCTTCTGCAAGAAACCTCTTCCAAGCTTCTCTAACCTTAGGACCTTCCCAATTCATCCCACATATTTCTTGTTCAAATATAATTGATGGTGTGTTCGTCTGTGAGGATCTGGTTTTGTCTTTTGTTTTTGTTTTGTCTTTCTTTGTAATCCCAAAGCTTAGCACACTGTCTTAATTAAGTAGGCACTTAATAATTTCTAGTTGACTGACTGACAAGGATGGATTAGAGATGGGAAAAAACATAAATCAAGGAGACTGATCAGGAGACAATTGCAATAGTTCAGGTGAGAGATAATGAGGGCTTGAACCAAGATGAGGACCATTTGAGAAGACACAGAAAAGAGCTGAGTCAAGAAAAGAAGCTTTAAATCAGGGCTGAAATGTGAACTCACATGTAAGTGTATCCCCAAGCTTCAACCTCAGTTGGTGTTAACCCAAGTTAAAAAAAATCCACCTTTGTTAAATACCTACTATGTGCAGGGGTAGGCATTGGGGATGCAAAGATGATGAACAGCATAGCCTCTGTTCTCAAGGAGTTGCAGGCCCTGAAGGACCCTTACTTGGCAGGGCCTAGAGCAGTGATGGTGAACCTATGGTATGCATGCTAAAGATGGCATGCTGAGCACTCTTTATGGGCATGCCCTTTCCTCCCCCCCCCACAAAGGTAGAGGGACTTGGGCAGAGCTGCTCCCCTCTCCCTCTCCATCATGCCTGAGAACATTTTTTCACATCCACTGCCCCTCTGCCCAGCAGCTCAAGGGGAGCGAACATGGGGCTAAGGTGGGCAACTCACAGGTAGCAGAGCTGGAAGAGAATGGATCGCTCAGGCCACTCTCCTCCCCCTCTTTACCTGCACTGAAGACATTTTTTTCACTTCACCTGCCCCTCTACTAGCAGCCAGTGGGAACATTTCCTCCCTCTCCTGTGTGGTGGGGTAAGGGGGGAGAAGGGCATGCTGGGCACTCGAGATGGACATGGCACATGGTTTATAAAAGGTTTGCCATCACTGGTCTAGGGTCATGGCCATGATTGATAGTCCCATTTGCCATGAAATAAAAGATCTGCCATCCTAGTAGGGCTGTGTATGTATATAAAGGTAAAGATACTTACCATATATGTGTGGGGAAATCCAGGATGCGTGTGTGTCTTTGTGTATTTATGTGTGCTTGTGTGCATATGTGTGCATGTACCCATGTGTGTGCATGTGCATGTGTGTCTGTGTAGGGGATATTTATGTTAGACTATTATGACTATAAATAATAGAATTACAGAAAGAAGGAATATTCAAGATTATCTAGTCCAATCTTTTTACCATGGAGGAAACTGAGACCCAGAAAGGTTGTGATTTGATTATGGTCACACAGGTAGTGAGGAGAAGATGCAGTATTTGAATCTAGGTTCTTTGACTCCAAATCTAGCTCTTTTTTCCAATCTACTATGCTGATATCTAGAGAGGGGGCTGAATATAGATAAGCACCAGCACCCTATATAAATCCTGTTGTATCACCTCCAGAAGAGACCTGAGAGATCTTCTGACCCAACCATTTTACAGAGGAGTAAACAGGTCCAGAGAGAGGAAAGGACTCACTCAAGGTCATACAGCAAGTCAGAGTGTATATAAGTTGGAATATATGAAGGACAAGCCCACATTTCTTCCTATTAGGAAGGATGGGTCCACTGGCTGGAAGGGCAGCCATCTCTGTGGAGACATCCATTGCTCCTGACACTGGACCCTGCAGAAACTGGGCAGGTATCAAAAAAGAGGAAAAGTGCTGAGTACATGCTAGGACATGGGTCCTCCGGAACCAGCTATCTGTCCTCAAATTGGCCCTACCCTTGTTCACCAGCCCCAAGCCTCTCAAAGAGGCAGCCTCTTTCTAAAGAGCCAGCTGGGGGGATAAACACATCAGGTGTTTAAATGGCAGATCAATTTGACTTAACTTCTCAGAAGAAAGCAGTGGGTAGAAAGTGGGGAGGAGAGAGACAGAGACAGAGACAGAGAGACACCGAGAGAGAGACACAGAGAGAGAGAGAGAGAAAGATGGGGGGAGGGAAAGGGAGAGAGAGAGAAAGGGAGGGGGGGAGAGAGAGAGGAGAGAGTGGAAGGGCTCAGAGAAATTGCTGGAGATGCAAGAGGCAGAGGAAGAAAAGATGGGGGGGGGTTGGAGGGAGGGGCATATGGAGAGAGGAGCTGCCAAGAGGGGAGGAGAAAAAACTGGACCCAAGGGAAACATGGTAGCAGAGTAAGGAGAGCAAGGGAGGGAGGAGAGGGAAAGACTGCAGCAAAGGTTGCAGGAGAACAAGAGAGTGACAAGATGATGGGGGCGGACAGGCAGGCACAGGGAGGACAGACAGAGGTGGAAAGGGAGGGAAGGAGAGGGAAAGCAGGAAAAGGAGAGAAGTTGGCAAGGACAGAGAAGAGAGGAGACTTGGGAGAACTGAGGGGAGAAGGAGAAAAAAGGGGAAGAAGAGTTAGAATCCAGTCCTCTATGACTCAGAAGGAAAGAACAATTAGTAAACGGATGACTCCAGATCATGTTTATTTGTCTATTATGAAAGACAGCTATTATTTTTTCAAACCCTTACTTTCTGTCTTAATAATAACTCCAAATCAGAAGGGCAAGGGCTAGGCAAACAGGGCCAAGTGACTTGTCCAGAGTCACACAGTTAGGAAACACCTGAGGTCACATTTGAACCCAACTCCAGGCCTGGTGTTCTATCTGCTGTGCCACCTGGCTGCTCCAGGAACGGGATATAATTTAGTTCATATGAAACCTTTATGCCTGGATGACAGGACTGGGTAAAGACTAATTTTGTCAAAAAAATTGACTAATCTTGAGTTCCAGTCACAAAAGGAAAAAAGGTTAAATTCCAACATACAAATTCATTTACTCATGGGCACGTTATAAAAGTAGAATTTCTTAATTCAATTCAGTTGTTTAAAACCCCACCTTTGTCAAATTCCTACTATGTTCAGGGGTAGGTACTGGGGATACAAAGATCATAAATAGTATAACCTTTGCTCTAAGGAGTTTATATTCTAATGGGGGCAGGATTGGACCAAGTCACAAAGACATCAAGATGCCAAGAAGATGGGAAATGAAAATGGGAAAAAGAAAAGATTCAGACACCTGTAGACCCCATATTCAGCAGGGAGCAGGGAACCAATAGGATCAAGGAAGTAGAGCTCATGGTAGAAGTAACTATGGATCTGGGTCTTGGAAGGTTTTAGGGTGGAGAAGAAATATATTAACAGGTAAATGAATGGGACACCCATATAGATATGCTAAGGTAGGATAAAGTTAAGGGTAGCTAGGAATCCAATATGGCTGGAATGTAGAGTGTGTGAAGGTGAATAGGTAGACTTGAGTCAGATTATTTAACTCCTTAAATGCCATAGGCTAAGAAGTATGTATCCTATGGGCAAAAGAGAGCTGTGATGGTGTTTAGAGAGGGCTCAGACAAATGAATAATAGAGTCACAGAATCTCGAATTTAGAATTGACTGCATTAACCAACTATTCCAACTCATCGTGGACTGAGGATGTCCTCTCCAATATCCCCAATGAGGGATTATCCAGCTTTCACTTAAAGACCTCCTTTTATAGTATCTTTTGAGATAGCTTCTAATAGATGACTCTGAATGTGAGCTCACCTAAGCCTTTTTCCAACTTCTCTACCACTCCAAGCCCTTTCCCCTAATTCTATTACTCTTATTTTGGTCCTCTAGAGCCAAGTAAAACAAGTCTTATTCTTTTTCCACTGGGAAGTCCTTTGGATGCTTGAAGACAGTTATCATATACTTCCCTTCCCCATATACACACAAAGATCTTCTCTAGGTTTACTACCCCTTCCAACCCCCCTATCCGCATTCCACCCAGGTTCCTTCCAGTAACCCTTATTTAGCACACTATCGAGGTTCTTCCCCATCCTGGTCATCCCCTTCTGCATATTTTCTGGCTTATCATTGTCCTTCCCAGAACCAAATGCACTACTCCACCTAAGGTCTAACCAGGGGAGAGTTTAGTGGAATCATTGATGCCGTAACTCAGAACCCTATTTCTCCATTAATTAGTTTAAAAGTCATATTCATTTTTTGACTGTCCTATTATACTGTTGACTCATCTGGGTTTTTTCAGATCACTGTCTTTGACAGTTATTCCAATTCAGACATTTACTAATTGCTCTCCCTTGGCTCAGTTTAATAGTCACACTTTTAAATGGTATAGATGAGTAATCGAGCAAGAGAAGGATGAGGACCTCTCTTCTTATGGCTAGCCAGATCTTCCCTTCATGAGCAAGGAGCCTATGTGACACTTATAATTAGGCAATGATATTTGGTATTTATTGAGATTAACATTTACCATCATATGAGGTGACATAGACTTATTTTTGTAGGTCTAATTTTGCCATACCAGTTAGTCAATCAACAATGTATTAAACACCTACTATGTGTCAGGTACTTCGTTAAGTGCAGTCCAAAAGACAATGTTGAGAATTTAGGTTTAAAATTCAGTGGACTTGAGGGCAGGTGGGTAGCTCAGTGGATTGAGAGCCAGGTCTAAAGATAAAAGGTCCTAGGTTCAAATCTGATGTCAGACATTTCCTAGCTGTGTGACCCTGGGCAAGTCACTTAACCCCCATTGCCTAGCCCTTACTGCTCTTCTGCCTTGGAACCAATACACGGTATTGATTCTAAAATTGAAGGTAGGGGTTTTGTTGTTGTTGTTTTAATTCAGTGGACTGCTTTCAGGTAAAAACAGCACAGCATACCAAGTGCCAAAGAGCTAGGCTTGGAAGAGGGCATTTAATGCATGCTTCATTGTATTGTGATCCTTTTCATCTTCTATATTGCCCAACTTCTATATTGTCTAAATACTAAATGGGGACACAAATGGCCATGAACCGCCAAACCAAGAATCTGAGCCCTGGTATGAGTAAGGTCAAATACGCAGCTACCTGCAAAGGGTGATATGAGGTTTACAGATCAATCGTATCTCCCTCATTGACCTGACAATCAATGGTGGCTTGACAATCCACCTTTAGAATTCCTCCCTTGGGTGCATGCATTGTCCCTAGAAGGCCCCTGTTAAAGTATAAATCTGTTTACTGGGAGGAGCTCCAACTTAACCCATTAGTGCTCATGAACATTTTGGAAGGGGATCGAAACAATGAAATACAAATACAAACAGTGCAAGGACAAGCAAAGTGCATATGAGCTGTCAGAAATGGAGAAGAGAGAAAGCTGTGCCCAAGGGAGGAAAACAAGGGTGGCAGAGCAGAAGGAAGAAGAGAGGGAGAAAAGGAGGGAAGGAGAGAGAAATACTGCAGCAAAGGCTGCCTGAGAGCTGGGAGCTAGGTAACCATAATACGCTAGCTTTGTTATTCTCATCATTATTGTTAAAAACCCTATTATAATGATAAGAACAAATAATGATAATCATTCATAACAAAAAATTATAACTGGGAGTCAAGAGATCTGGGTTCAAATCCAGGTTCTGACATTTATTGTGGTCAAGTCACTGTGACACCATTTCATTTGTAAAATGGGGGTTTTACCTGATTTCTGTACTATCTGCCCTGAAGGGTTGCTGTGAAGGAAGGAAGCCAATTGGATCAACTGACTCTGAGGAAGCCTGGTGATACTTCTTAAATGGAAATTATTGGAGGAGCTGTGAGAAATAGGCACACTAATGCACTGTTGGACTTGCCTTGGTCTCAAAGACTCTCAAGGCTTCCCCAAAGCTGCTCTCAGCCTCTGGGCAGTCCACAGTCATTCTTGGTCAATTCTATAGGAGACATGAATGGAGTCCCACCCAAGCAGATGGGCAAATGATTGATGTTTAGTGGAAGCATGGGGACGGGAGTGCTTCCTGCATCTGTGAGTGAGTTTGATCCTTTCCCAGAACAACAAAGAGTTCTCTCAGCTTCCCTTTACCACCTCTGCTGCCTTCATTCTAGATATGAAACACACACACACACACACACACAAGCACACACATCAGCCCTCTATGCCTTGGGGGACTCAATTTCTGCAGTTTTAGAACTCCTGCCCTGGGGCAAGCTCTCCAGATTGGGGAGCCAATGAACCAAGCTCAGATAGCCTCCTTCCACTTTCTAGTCAGCTTCAGACCAACAGATCACATGTCCAGTTGTCTGCTCCAGCCATCTTTTTGAGCCTTCCTTCTTGCCCTATCACAGAGCATCTCTCCCCTCCTTGCACTTTGTACTTCTTCCTCTGTGACATAAGCAGATCAATATTATCATTGTTTCTGGAAAGGGTATGTCACGCAATACCCCTATGACTCCATCTACCATTCCTGTAACTTCACAAACCACGATCTCCTTTCCTAGCCACTACTCCCCTGTAGGTGTTTTCTCCCTCTATTAGAATTTCAACTTCTTAAATGATAATTATTGGAGAAGCTGTGAGAAATAGGCACACTAATGAACTATTGGTAGAACTGAATTAATTGGTTTAGCCATTCTGGAAAGCAGTTTGGAATTATGTCACTAAAGTTATGAATTTGGGCATACTTTTTAACCCAACAATACCTCTACTATAACTATATCCCAAAGTGATCAAAGAGGAAAAGAATCCCAATGCACAAAAATATTTATAGCAGGTCTTTGGGTTACAGCAAAGAACTAGAAACTAAGAGGGTACCCATAATTCTTTGGGGAATAGCTAAACAAATTGTGGCATATTGAGGTCTATGGGGTGTTCAGGGAGGACTAGCAACTCTGATGTGAGGGCTTGCTGAGCCCTCGTTGGGTATTACTCATCCACCTTTGGTATCCACCTTTCACCAAATTCACCAAATTCTCAGATGTGGTTTCAAGAAACTGTAGCCGTCACACTCTGCTAAAACTGTCTTGGCAGGTGGACTAAACCAGGTTAAGGGTAACTACTGGGTCTCAACCCCATCAGTGAGTTAGGGGGAAATCTATCCCAAGTATGTGAAGACTCCCCCTAGCAGAAGGAGGATGGGAACATTTTGTTCCAACAGTCATGAAGGTATCTGAAACACACTGTGGAGAGCTTAGAGCTTGGTCAGACAGTGAAGATGCCAAGGTCATCCACTTCATTCTGGACCATCACCAGTCACCCTATCTTTTGTTTGCTATTGGTCTTTGATGACTCTTGAAAATAGAGTGAGATGACAACTTTGTGAAATTCAGACTTATTTAAATCCAATTTACAAGCAAGTTATGACCACTCCATGATGTCATTGATTCCCTTCAAAACTAAGGACAAACAACAACAACAATAGAATGTCATTAGGTCTTAAGAAATGATAACAAGGAGAAATCCAAAGAAACCATGGAAGATTTGTAAGAACTGATGCAAAGCAAAGTGAGCAGAAACATATGCTATTTACAGTATATGATAACAAAAGCATTGTAAAGAGAAATAACCTTGAAAGACTTAAGAACTCTGATCAAGACAGTGACCAACCATGATCTCAGAGGACTAATGATGAAGTATGCTACTCTGACAGAGAGATGATGGACTCAAGGTGCAGAATAAGACATTCATTTTTAGACACGGGGGAATATGGGAATTTGTTTTGCTTGACTAGACATATTCCTGGATTATGTTTTGGTTTGGTTTAGTTTGGTTTTTTTCCAATCTAAAAAGAGTAGAAAGGAGAGAGAGGTAGTGATAAGTTACCAAAGAAAAAAGAAAAGAAAGAGGGTCTTTGATACACTTTTAAAACACACAGAAAAAGAATTGGTTTTACATGAAATAGGGGGAAAATAAAATATTATTTTAAAAATACACAAAAGAGGGAGAAGTTAGGTGGCTTCATAGATGGATAGCCAAGCCTGAAGACAGAAGATTGTTGGTTCAAATCTGTCCTCAAGTACTTCCTAGCTGTAGGACCCTGGGCAAGTCACTTAACTCCATTGCCTAACCCTTACCACTCTTTTGCCTTGGAACCAACACACAGTATTGATCTGAGACGGAAGGTAAGGCTTTTAAGTAAAACACACATGCATGCATGCACACACACACATACACAGAAGAGAGTAGAAGGAAATCCAGAAAAAAAAACACAGACAAGAAGTACGGATTTGAAAGTTCTATATTACAATTATTATTTACTTAAAAGGAAAATAAATTTTAAAGACAGTTGTAGTTTCTTGCATATTTCTCTTGTTCTGTCCTATATAGAAATGCTTGTTTCATTTAGAATTTAACATCAGAATCAAAACTATTTCTAAATGAATGTAAGCTTCTTGAGGATAAGAATTTCTTTACTTTTATATTTGTGACCTCAGGCTTGGTACATAATAAAGATTTAATGCACGGTATGTAGTCATTCATCAAAACTTAACCAGCCACCTGCTTGATGGTCTGGTTGACCCTTACCTTTAATGTAGTTCCCTCTCCACACTTCCCCCAACCTCCCTATTCCCATTGCTCAAAAGTGCCCCCCACAAAAGGCACTCAAAAGCAGATCCTTCTGTCAAGGACCAAAGCCCCAACAGACAATGAGGTATAGTGGAAATAGTATAGGGCTTGTCTTCAAGGGCTCTACATTGGAGTCCTACTATTGCCATTAGATAGCTGTATGACCTTCAGCAAGTCACTCTTCCTTGGATCTCAGTTTTTCCATTCATGAAATTAAAGAGTATGGCACCATATGATCTTTCATTATTTTTTCAGCTTTCAATCTGTTGCTCGATATAGGTGAACCTTTTAGACACCTTGTGCTATGCCCCAGCCCTCCCACCAAGTGCTGGGTGTGCCCCACCCACTCTTACCCCATATTGGAGAAGGAGAAAGTGCTCCCATTGGGCTGTTGGGTGGGGCAAGTGATGTGAAAAAATGTCATCAGGCACAGTGGTGAGGGGAAAGGGAGCAGCTTCTCTCAAGTCCCTCTGCCTTTCTACTAATGAACTGGGGGCAGGGGCAGAAAGGAAGCATGCCCACAGAGAGCATTCTGTGTGTCCTCTTTGGCATTCATGCCATATGTTTGCCATCACAGATATAGGGTATAACCTTTCTTCATACAAAGGACATCTATCTATTAAATGGTAGGCAGGAGAGGAAAGAGGAATAAAGTTTTTATGGAGTAGGGTTAGAGAGGAGAGGATTTCAATCATCCATGGAGGCATTTCCCAGGTGGGAGACTTTGTCATATTTCTCACATAGCCCCACATAGCCCCTCTTGGTCAGCAGTCACCCATAGGTACAATGTGCCATGGATGATGGGCATTTGGTTGAGAAAATTAAGCTTTGATGTACTCCACCAACAACTTAGAATCATTCAGGGCAGCATGGTGTTGATCCAAGGAAGGCCCATTAGGTACCCCTGTCTTAATGATTTCATATAGAAGTTAGACTAATAAAATTGAAAAAATTCTAGACTGGGGATCAGTATGCTTGTATTATACCACATATGAGTGAGTTATGTGAACTGGGGAAAATCATGCTCTAGCTTTGGGTCTCAGTTTCCCCATCTGTTAAATGTGGGAAATTATATCTACCCTATTGGCCTCTTGGGTTTATTTGCCAGATTTGAGAAGAAAATAGATTGGAAACTATGCTGAAAACCATAAATAAAATGGCAATTATTTTGTTATCTCCTCTACTGGTCTCTGAAGTACCTGATGCTTGGCTAGGCTTATTTGGTTGACTCTTCCTCTATACTTAGAACAATACCCTGTAAGCCTCAAGGTCTCAATCAATATTAGTTGATTGGTTGAATGAATGAATGATTTTATATATAGGTAGATAGTCTGTATGAAAGTATCTATATGTCAGTATGTAAGCTCGTTGGGGGCAAGGGCTGTCTTATCTATTTCTATCTTTTCTGAAGAGTCTCAGAAAGGGTCTTGTATAGTGTAGGCTATTTGGTAAATGAATGAATGAATGATTTCAACAAATATTCAGTAGGTATATGCTAATAGAAGGCATTGCATTCTGAGTCCAATCTAATTCTTAGATATATATGCAGATTTTTTCAAGCAGGCTTGTTCCCAAAGGACAACAGGATATCGGTCTCAGGAATATCCATTCCCAAATACTTTTCCCATTTGGAAATGAGTGCCTTGGGCACCCTAAGCACCCAACCCTGACTCTGAGACTCTTAGAGATCAACCTTACTGGTCCTGGGAGTAAGAGGGAGCATTCTCCTTGTTTGGTACCTATGACTTGGCAATAATACACTTAAAAAAATAACCCTTACCTTCTGTCTTAGAACCAAAACTGTGTTTTGGCTCTAAAGCAGAAGAGTGGTGAGGGCTAGGCAATGGGGTTAAGTGACTTGCCCAAGGTCACACAGCTAGGAAGTGTCTAAGATCACATTTGAACCTGGGACCTTCTGTCTCTAGGCCTGACTCTCAATCCACTAAGCCACCTACCTACCTACTATCACAGAGTTTTCTAGGCAGCATAATATTGATTTTTGGACTGGGAGTCAAGATGTTTTTTGCTCTTAGTTTTACTTAGTTTGCTGAATAACCTTGGATAAGTCTCTTCCTCACTGTGGACTAGCAAATCTCTTCTAATGGGCCCTTCCACCTTTCCATTCCATGTTTTAAAGAAGCCTCTTGCTTTGACATTTTATTATTCCAGTGCTAACAGTAATGCCTAACTCATATTTTTATAGCACTTTTTGGTTCTCAAAGTGATTTTGTCATATTGGCTCAGAGAGGTAGGTAGTTTAATTAAATAAAAATTTAATTGTTCTTTTTTTACAAATAAAGGAACAGAAAAGTGACTTACTCAAGGTCACATATCTAGAAAATATCAGAGTAGAGGATCATAATTAGGTCTCCTGATTCCCATTAGAGGCTCTTTCTATTATCTCAGGTTGTCATATGGCTGATTATCTGGGATCCAAGGATCTGCGTTGCTAGGGTGTGTGTGTACATGGGAATATCAAGTAGAAAGAGGAAGAACAGTTGGGGATGGGGCACTGAGCAACATAATTTTGAACTAAGAGGATAGTACTGCAGGCCACTCTAAGGTCTGGGGTTGGGGAATCACGTCCATAAAGCCCTCAGGATGTTCCCCCATTCCATAGTACAGTCCTGCGATTTTAATTTTGGATCTGCTGCTTTTTAGTTGAGTGACCTTGGAGAAGTCACTTCCTTTCTCTAATCCTGTTTTTACCTCTATAAAATCAGGACAGAGCTAGATAACTCGTGACATCCCAGCTACCTCTAAAGCCTCTTTTCCTGATAAGCAGCCCTGAAGACTCCTTTTTTTCCCCCAGAAGGCTAAGTCCACAGCATGACCTTTCTAGATATTTGCCTCAGTCTACTCATCTGTGAAGTAGGAGAGCTATGGTTCTTTCCCTAAGTCAGCTCCTGAAGTGGCCTGCAGGGAGGGCCAGATGGCCAGGTATGGACCCCAGCCCCATAAGAGCCCCTCATCTCACCCCTAGGAGGGCCAGTTACCTATCGCCCAGCAAAAAATAAAAGGAGTGATAATTTTCCTAAACGAAACCTCCACTTAAACACTTAAAAAGCAATAAAAACTCAATTTTCCTTCTCTCAATTATTTCACTTATTGCATTTTCCAAAAGGTTCCCCCTGTTATGAAGATGTATTTGTTCCCATCAGCCGCAACTTTCTCCATCATCACTCAAGCGGGCTCCCTCCCCAACCCTGGCCTCCTGCAGGCCTGCCGTTACCCAGGCAACGCAGTGACGTCACAAGCCTCTGACTTCACCCGCCAAGACGCTGATGAGCAAGATAATGAGGGCATTTTCTTCGCAGGCTCCCTCTTTTCCTCCCCCCCTTTCCTTTCTCCCTCTTTGCCTTTCTCCTTCCCCCATCCCCAGCTGAAGAGAAAGAGGAGAGAGCCCTTCTTCCTGTCTTCCTCCATTTCAAAACCCCACAACCTCTCTTCCTTGCTCCCCTTTTCTCTCTCTACCATTCTCTTTCTCTAGTCTTGGAGTCCCCCAATCCCCCAAACTCCCCCCTTTTATTTCCCCATCCCCTTCTCCTCATCTCTGTCGCTCTCATTTTGTCACTCTCCACAATTCTTTTTCCATCTCGAATCATTTTCTCCCTTGTTTCTTCTCCACACCTTAATGCCTCTGGAGCCTCCTGCTCTGTCTGTCTTTCCTTCTCTGGCTCTTTTTTCTTCATCTCCAACTCTCTCCTTCCCTGTTCTCCATCTTCCACAATCCTCCAGCTTCTCTCCTCTTTCTCTCTCTGTCCCTCTGTTCCTCTCCTTTTCTGTCTCCACACCTGTATCCAAACCTTCCCCCCCCCATTCATCCTTTCTCCTCTCATTCTCCTCAGCTTGCTCTCTGTACCTGTCTCTCCTCAATTTCTACACTCCACAGGCCCCAACCTTTCTTTCCACACCTCACTACCTTCTAGCTTTTCTCTTCTCTCTCTCTCTCTCTCCCTCTCTCTGTCTCTCTCTCTCTCTCTCTCTCTCTCTCTCTCTCTCTCTCTCTCTCTCTCTCTCTCTCCCTCCCTCTCTCTCTCTCTCCCTCTCTCTTCTCTCCCTCTCTCTCTCTCTCTCTCTCTCTCTCTCTCTCTCTCTCTCTCTCTCTCTCTCTCTCCCTCCCTCTCTCTCTCTCTCTTCTCTCTCTCCCTCCCTCCCTCTCTCTCTCTCTCTCTCTCTCTCTCTCTCTCTCTCTCTCTCTCTCTCTCTCTCTCCTCTATCTTTTGTCTCTGTCTACTTCTCTCTCTGTCTGTCTCTCTCCCTCTGTCTGTCTCAGTCTCTGTGTGTGTCTCTTTCTCCCCTTTAGTCTCTATCTGTCTCCCTGCCCCTCCCTTCCTTTTTCTTTCCCCTCATCAGTCTTTTCATAAAAACCTTACCTTCCATCTTAGAATCAATATTATGTATTGATATTCTAAGGTAGAAGAGTGGGAAGGGCTAAGCAATGGAAGTTAAGTGACATGTGCCAGGTCTGAGGTCATATTTGAACCCAGGGCCCCCATCTCTAGGCCTAATTTTCTCTCTATTGAGCCACCCAGCTGCTTCCTCTTTTTCCCCAGGCACCCTACTCAATATCCACCTCAATGCCTCTCCTCTTTCCTCTTTCTGTCTCCAAGGCTATTAGCTTTTTTATCTCCTTCTCTCTTTCTTTTCCATCTTTCTGATTCTCCACTTTTTCCCTTCATGTCCCCCACCACATTACTTTCCTCATGCACCCCAGTCCTTAACTCAAACTTTCTCCCTGACTCTCTTTCCCCTGTTTCCATGCTGCCCCCCCCCCTCTCTGTCTCTCTCTCATACATCTCCTTGTATTTCCTTTCCCTGTCTCTAACTCTCCCTATGTATCCATCCCCCTGTCTTGGGATCCTACTCAGCTCTCCTTTCTTGACTTGCTCACAAAGGCAGCAAGGACTCTTCCAATGTGAAATGTGCCTAGTTCATAAGAACAGCTTTTAACACTTCATCAAAATGGGCTGACGTGGTAAAAATTAGGTTTCCCAGTGTCATTAGTGCTTTATGATAGGCCCATTTGTATTACACTCCTTCTTGATTTTTCATCTTGGCTAATTATTTTTATTCCTGTCCTTCATTTTTAAACTGTTGTCTACTTAGGTTTTAATTTTTAATTATTGCAGGCTTCCCCTGCTAAATTGTTCTAGGTTTATGAAGACCTCTTTTCCAGCCACATTTTATCCTGGAGGCAGGTTCCCTCCCCACCTGGCCTCCAACTAAACTCCCCTGCCAGCTCCAGGTAGACCATCTTCCTCCCAGATTCACAGAGCTCTCAGATACAACCCTGACTTTCTTTATCAGCTCTTCCTTCTGTCTCCTTTGATCCTCCTTCTACTATTTTTTCCTCCTCTTTTCTCCTTTATCTTCTTTTATTTTCTTATTTTTCATTTCTCTCCTTTATCTGCCTCCTTTAATCCTATCTTTTCCTTCTCTTTCCTCCTTTATCTTCTTATTTTTCATTTCTCTCCTTCCTTCTGCTCCTTCCCATTCCTTTATCTGTTTCCTTTCCCTTTCTTTCTTCCTCTTCTTCTTCACTTCGCCTTTTTGTTCTTGTTTTCTTCCCACTTTTCTCTCTTCTTTTCCTTTCCTTGCTCTTGGAAATCTCTCATTCATCTATTATAATGAACAGGTAAGTTTTTTATTGCAAGTTTATATATATATATATGTGTGTGTGTGTGTGTGTGTATATATATATATATATATATGTATATATATATATATATATTCCTTCTTGCCTAAGATATTCTCAAGCCAGGAATCTCTTTCTCCTCATTTTGACTACTCTGTTGCAAAGGAAATCCCTACAAAAAGATCTTTAGGATTGCCAAGGGAGGAGAAATTCTTATTGTAGGAGATTTCTGAGTCTGATCATGAAGAAAAGACATTTGATGAGCTGATGGTCTTCTGGAGGACAATAGGACTGAAGAGAAGGCAGCTTGCCTTCATCCAGCTTCTCCAGCCTTCCTGTATAAACCCACAGTCTCATTTTCTTTCCTACCATTTCTCATAACATCTTCCTTCTGCTCAAGGAGATTTCCACAATCAATTCTTCTATCAATCCAGCTTTCTCAACCTGGTTTTCAAGGCCTGCCACAACAATTGATTCCATCCTGCCCATCACAACTTGCCTCACTCTACTCTCCAACAGTAAGCACCCTTCTTCCACAGCAGCCAGTCCCCCCTGTGTGGTTCAAGCTCCTTCTAGATTTGATCCTTTTATTCAAGTTCTTCCTCCAATCTGAAAAGCTCTTCACATCCCTGAGCTGCCCTTCCCTACTATTCCCCCTACTGTGGCACAGTGCCAAGAGCATTAGATATGGTGTCAAAGGATGTGACTTTCAAATCCAGGCTCTACTTCATAATTAAGCCAAATGGCTTTAGGTAAGCTTCCTCCTCTCCGTGGCCTCAGGTTTTTTTGTTTGTTTGTTTGAATAAAATGATATTGGAAAAAATAAAATAAAAATAAATAAAATAAAATGGTATTGGACTGGATTATCTCTAGGTTTCCTTCCCCCAGCTATTCCAGCCCATAGTAATCTCTCCTCCCCATCCCTCTTCTAGCCCTCTTACCTACCCTTGTCTCTTGAACCAGGCCAGTGTTTAACTTAGAAGGTATTTCCAAGGGTCCTTGAACCCATAGACGCACCCGATGGTTGTCATTTGGTCTTTATTTAGCTCCAACCAAATATGCAAGGTGACTCAACATAATAAATGAGCTTAACAAATGTACCTTTGGTAGACTGAATAAGGAATATGTGTCTCACGCTTTTGTCTATTGCCTTTTTTTTTCAAGTGCATTTGGAAGCTGCTATGATTTTTAAAAGTACTAGTTCATTTAAAAGTATAACTGGATTCATAGTAGCTTTTTTATCGTAAATGCTCAATCAGTGGATGCTACTATCAAATGGAGATGTGTGGAATGTTTTTACGTTTAAAAGGGGCCCTGGGAACTAGAAAAAGCCGTAGCAACTGGCCTGTTTGTTCTCAAAGACTTTCCCATTTGGACATTCTCTGTCTTAAGGTCTCTCCCAGTTCAGAAATGTCATTATTCTGTGTCCTAAGGTCCTTCCCAGCTCCAGCTCCGACATGGTGTCTTATGTGGAAAGGTCTCTCCTAGCTCTGTTATTTTATGTTCTATGTTTTATTATGCCTCTTGGCTCTAACATTTGAGGTTCTATGTTCTAAGGTCCCTCTCAGCTCTGACATTTTAGGCTCTGTGTTCTGCTCTGACTGCCTGTGTTTTATAATTCTCCTCCAGCCTCCCCTCCCATTACCTAGTATAAGCTTGAGTACACAAAAAGTGCCCAGGAATGATTTGAAATAATAGCTGCTTAAGTGAATACAACCTATTACCAGGCAGGTAGCAAATCTCTGCCATGACCAACCCCGGATCCTTTATTGCTCAGGGTCTGGATGTTTCCTCTACAGGATCTGGCACCCTCCATCTTCGCCTTCCTCTTCCCCTGTTGCCAGTCACAGAAACACAGTCATCAGGGCCCTGGAAGAGCTGTTGGCACCTGGAAGGCATGCCTGAGCCAGGTTGGGTAGACTGTGCAGCACCAAAGCCCTCATTGTCTCCCCCTCACAGCAGCCCTGAATTCCAAGCCAGAGGCTATGGCCAGCCAGCCCAGCCCATGGGAATGTCAGCCCAGAGAAAGGTCTTTATCAGACTCTCTACCTCTGTTATCTTTTCTTCCTCCTGCCTGGAGCTCCTTCTCCAGATCCCCCTTTGGTTGCTCACCTTGTTCTTCATTTTCTCCAGCAGAAAGGACTCAGAACTAGAAGTCTCCGGCACCACCTCTGCCAATCACTTTCTCTATGACCTTGGATAAGTCGTGCCCTAACTCTGAGCCTAAGAAGCTCTGTTAGTGCCAGAGCTGGAAGGAGCCTGACAGATCAAATTGTTCAAACCCTTTCATTGTGTACCTGATGGAAACGAGACCCAGAGAGAGGATGGGACTTTGCCAGGCTCACACAGCTTAGAACTCATTAGCAGAACTTAGACTTATGCTTATGCATTCCAAATTCATTGTTCTTTTTTCCACACACACTGCGAAGCCTCAGTTTTCTTGTTTATAAAATGGGAATAGAAACCTCCATTCTGCCAACTCTCATAGTTACATGGGAATCAAATGAGATACTGGATGAACTCAAACATTAATTCAGCAAGCATTTGTTCAACACATGCTAGTTGTTAGGGGAAACACAGAGTTTCAATAAGACATAATGCCTTACCCTCATGAGTTCAAAGTCTAGTAAGGCCATGAGACCCAAACCAATGTTTTTATCATTTTTTTTCAGCCATGTTTGAGACTTTGTGACCCCATTTGGGGATTTCTTGGCAAAGATACTAAAGTGATTTGCCATTTCCTTCTCCATTTTATTTTAAAGACGAGAAAAATGAGGCAAAAAGGCTTAAATAACTTGCTCAGGGTCACTCTGCTAATAGGTGTCTGAGGCCAGATTTGAACTCAAGAAGATGAATCTTTCTGACTCCTGGCCTGGCACTTCATCCATTGTACCAGCTAGCTATCTCTAATTTGTAATGTTGTAATAGACTATATTATATGATAATTTCACAATAAAAGTTCAATATACAATGTGGAGTTTGAAAGATAAGGTTGTTCCAGAGTTAAGACATCCTGGAGGAAATAGCACTTAAGCTGTGTTTTAAAGGAATTCACCAGGAAAAGAGAGGGAGAGGTGGAAATGGCTAAAACTGTTGCAGCACATGAATTTAATGGGATATAATAGAACAATAAGAAATGTTCAATTTGAAGAATACAGAGGAGGCATGGGAAGATTTATGTGAACTGATGCAAAGTGAAGTTAAAACTAAGAGGAAAATAGTCCATACAATGTCTGAGCCAAAAATGTAAATGGAGGAATAAGAAAATGAGATAAGAAAGAGAATTCTGTGGGAATTATAACAATGAGATTAAACTTGAAAAAAGGGGAGAAAAACTATGCCTCCCCCTATTTCTTTGCAAAGGTGGGAGGCCACAGGTGTGGAATACTATATGAGTCTGACTTCATTGATGGGTTTGGCCAATTTTGCTGAATTGTTTTTCTTTATTTTTTGTTCATACAGGAAATAATTCTCTGGAGAAGATATGGGATAAGGATTTATTTTAAATCAAGATGAAATTATATATACATATATATGTAAAACCACAAAAAAAAACTGTTGTTGTTTTTTTAACAAAAAGAAATTAGAGCAACATTCCAAAGAAAAATTAGCAAAATTAACAAAGACTCTGAGGAGGGAGAACATGAAACATATTTGGAGGACAGAGATTCATTCAATAGGTTAACCATTTGTGAAGCACCTACTTATTACTATGCCAGGCATTTTTCTAAGACACTTTGGTTAGTGTGGAATAATGTGAGAAAGAGGGAAGGAGATCCTATAATGTGGAAGGCATTGGATGTAAGGGAAAAGATTTTGAAATTTACTGGGCAAGCCATAAGGAGACACTAAAGATTTTAAAGCAGAGAAGTGACCTATTAAGAGTGCTTTATAAATAATAAAACCTATTATAAACAGGTAGAAGGTACTTTCGGTACCTTGGACAGTTTCACCTAATTCCTTTCTCTTTTTCTTTTATGGGATACAGAGATAGACAGAGACAGTATGACATAGTGGCTAGAGTGCTGGAGTCAGGGTAGGGAGGATCAGGTTCAAATCCTGTCCCAAATACTTATTAGTGGTAGAACTATTTCTAAGTCATCTAACCTCTTTATGCCTCATATAGAATATAAAGATGCTGATACATAAAGTACCTATCTCGCAAGGTAATTATGAGGCTCAAATGAGATAAGGTAGGTTTTGCAGTGTTTTGAAAACTTTAAAATACTATCCAAATGTTCATTGTTATGTTTGTCTAATATTTGGGGTGTTTCTGTCTGTCTCTCCCAGCTGTTAGTGAGTTACTAGACTTGATCTCCCCAGATGAAGCTCTTGCTGGCTTGTGAATGGCTCAGCTATTGAATTCTGTTTGCCTTAGTGCTCAAGTGCCTGAGACCCCAGTGTCCCACAGCCTTAGCTCTCCCCTCTCTCTGGCTCTGATGACTGAGGTCAGACTAAAGGACTAGTAGATAGCTAAGAGCAAGAGAGCATTCATGACGATTTGCCATCTCATCCAAAACCAGGGCTAGGGTTAAAGGGGCTGAAGAGGACTCGAGGGCAGCTAGGTGATGGAGTGGATGGGTCACTTGGCTTGGAGCCAGGAAGACACATCTTTGTGAGTTCAAATCCAGCTTCAGACATCTACTAAGCTGTATAATTTGGACAAATCACTTAACTGTGTTTACCTCAGATCCCTGTCTGTTAAATGAGCTAGAGAAGGAAGTGGCAAACCACTCTAGTATCTTTGCCAAGAAAACCCCAATTGGGGTCATGAAGAGTTGAACCTGAGTAAAATGAAAACAACAATAAAGAGGACCAGAGGCCTGATCCCTAGACATCCATAGGCAACCAATCCTCCCCTTCCCCATATTTAGTAAGATTCCCAGGCAACACAGCTAAAATTACCATACTCAGAACTGTGACTCACTACCTCTGAACCACCACTGGAATACCCTCCCCCCTCCCCACTACCCATCCAATCATCTCTGTCTTTCAAAGTCTTGCTCAGATTCTCTCTCCTTCAGAGAGCCCTCTCTAGTTACTCCAGCCTACTCTGCTTGTACCTCTGAACAATTTTTACCTTATGGACCATTCACTTCCTATATTTCTTTCTGTGTTCTATGTATAAAGCTCTAACTTCCATGACCAGATAGTAAGGTCAATGTGTTGTAATAGAAGAATCAGTAACTTGGAGCAAGAAAATGCAGGTTCAAATCTTGGTTCAACAATGTACCATCTGTGTGACCTTGGAAAAGTCACTTAATTTTTCTAGGACTCTGATTTCTCATCTTTAAGATTTGAGGGTTGGACTAGTTGATGTGAAGTCCTTTCTAACTCTAAAATCCTATGGCTGTGTCCTTTATTCCTTTCTCTCCTGAAGGGAAAGTTGGAGAGGGGGAAAAAAAGAAAGACTGTCAGGAAATCCTTAAGTTTCCCAAGTGGAAATGGTATTTGAGGATGGTTTCTGACTTTTTCTCAGGTAATTCAGCTTAATTCAACAAACATTTATTAAGTTCATTCATCCTAGGCATCAGGAACACAAATACAAAGAAGAAAATATGTTCCTCCCCTCAGAGGGCACCTAGGAGGCCCATATTAAATAATGTTGGACTTGGACTTCAGGGCCAATCTGTGTGACTCCCAGCAAGTCATTTAACTTCTGTCAACTTTAGTGTCTTCATCTGTAAAATGGGCTTTTTTTTTTCAGTAAGCCAAGATGCTCTAAAGAACCAAATAAATGTTAGCTTTTAGTTGGTACCATGAATAGAGCAAAAGACTTAAAGTCAAGAATATCCATATTCAAATCTTGCCTCAAACATTTACTAGCTGTGTGACTGGGCAAGTCCTTTAACCCTGTTCACCTCAGTTTCCTTATCTATGAAAATGAACTAAAGAAGGAAACAGCAAATCACTCCAGTGTCTTTGCCAAGAAAACCCCAAATGGAGTAACAACGAGTCAGACCCTACTGAACAACAACAATAACAACCAGATAATTAAATTTGTCTCAGATTTCACTGTCTTCTTTTCATCCTTCACCTGATTGCCCCCCAAAGACCTTAAGGGTTAGGACTAGGGGAGATATTGAGTCCTCAGTGGCCCCCTTTGGGGACGGAGGGCCAGAAACATACAGAAAGTCCATTTTTAATACAGAAATGGCCAACAGAGGAAATTGTCTTTCCTATTAGCTGGGAGGTTGTCCTCAAGTGCTGACAGCAAAGCAAAAGCTAACAGAAGAATGACCAAGGGCATGTTGTCCCCAGTGCCAACTTGGGGGGTGGGGGAGGAGGAAGACAAGCCATGCTTTCTGCTCCATCTCAGGCCCAGCTACATGATTGGCCCTGATCCCTCCTGGACCTTCATTTGGCTCCCAAGTTGAATCAATCGCACCCTCTCTCAGGTGATTTCTTATATGTGAGGCAAGGCAGACTGTCAATTTCCCCTGCTTGCTTTAAAACAGCTTGGTATGGGGACAAACTCTACTTGAGATTCTCAGGATCAGCAGCAAAAAGGAGGGGAACATGATGCTGCCAATTTGAGACCTCCAGTGTTACTAATTCCCTTTGATCGCTATTCCAATTGTGCAGGTCAGACCCCTTTTTTCAGGGGCAGAGGGGCAGGGGAACAAACAAACAATTAAAAAACTTTGAGTTTGGCAGCCTGAGGTTAAATCCCAGCTCTTCCACTTACTGGTTATGCAACCTTCTATGTGACATCACCTTTCTGGGCTTCAGTTTCTTTACCTGTAAAATGGAGGGTGGGGAAAATGAACTAGTTAATCTGTAGGCTACCCTTCAGTTCAGTTTTCAGGTGCCCATTGAAAACCTAGCTTTCTCCTTCTAAAGGCACTACATTTCTTGGCCCCCTCTCCAAGGTGGTATGCTCCTCCCACACATTCTTGGGAAATGGGCCAGGAGAAGACACATTCTTTATTCTCCATTACCCCCTTTCAGACCCTCCTTTTACTAGCGTCATCCTCTAATTGTTCTGTATCCTGATCAGATCCTTATTGCTATCATCTGTGGACCACTGAGGCTCTCCCTCCTCTAAGTTTGATATGTGATTCATAATCTTGAACCTAGCCCCTGATTCTCTAAACATCCTGGCATTCCAATTACTCATCCTCCTCAACTCCCATGACCTCTGTCTTCAATCTCCCTAAACAGATCATAGGAGAGGTCCCTTCTTTGGGTTCCTGAGCTTAATCTGTGATCAGGGACAAGGAATCAATGACCAAAGTAAGGGTCCCATCTATCCGTAGGAATCAATGACAGAAGGTAGTAAAGGGATTATCAGAGATGAGTCACTTGGGTGGATCTAGAGTGACCCACTCTCTTACTACAACCCATGAACCAGCAGTTCCAGAATGCTCACAAGTATGTGCGCACAGGCACGAACAAACAGTAAACAAATTATAATTCATTTATAAAGGGGAATTCAATTGTGCCATCTATCTTCAGTTAAAATTCAGTACTTCCTAGATGGAACCATTGTGTCTTGATGAATAGAAACAGAAAAAACTTCCCAGGTTTCTAAAGATTTGTTGCTCTTCAAATGCCTAAAGAAATCCTGCACTGGTCTCATAAGTAGCTGTCAGAAATTAGTTGGCTGAAAAAATTCCAGGTGGTCTATGAGAGACCTCAGAATGGAGTTGCAAGCACGTTGGGTTGGGAATTAGGAGACTAGGGCTCTAGTCCCAGTGCTGCCACTCTCTTGCTATGACCATGGGCACATTACTCTCTCTCTCTGGACTTTGGCTTCCTTATATGTAAAATAGGTGGGTTGTACTACATAGGCTTGTATGGCCCTCTTAGCTCTGATGTTCTGCGATTTTTCTCCATACTTTGGCATTCTCAGATCTGGGGATGAAGTCAAAATTAGGCTGTGTCCAGGGAGCGACATTTTCAGAATTACATGTATGGTCAGCTGAGATATGACACTGGACCTAGGGATTTGGCTGAGAATACTACATAACCTGAAAGTGTATAATTACCAGTCACTAATTCACTTCTCAGTCTCTGCCCACTAGACCTCCACTGGGTCTCTCAAGCCTATCCAGGTCTAGACTAAAAGAACCATAGAACTGAAAACTCATAGGAACCGTAGCTATGATCAAATCAACCCCCTATCCACCACCATTTTACAGAAGAAGAAACTGAGATTAATTACTTTCATAAAAAATAAACAGCTAAGGGTTGGACTCAGGTCTTATTTTGGGGTTCTTTCCATTATATGGTGCTGGTGTGTGCATTTTTAAAAACTTCCTAAGTATCCACTTGAATGGACTGTAGTTAATAACTCTATATCGCTCTCATATCAGAGGATTTCCTCTAGCCTGTCAATGGTCTGGGGGCTCTGGCCCATGGGTTTCCTTGCAACCTTCCTACCTATGGTCTCTGCCTAGCCCAACTGCTCCGCCCTAAACCCACTTCCAAACCAAGAAGAATTTGGGAAGAATAAAGATGGTTTCTATGTCTCCAAGGGGTACGGTCCTGACTCCCAGGAGATCTTTCTCTTGAGTTCTTGAACTTAGATTTTTCATCCCAATCAAGTATAAGAGTCCAAGGCCTCAGGACAAGCCGGACATTTCATTCTTAGAATGAAGTGATAGGGCAGGACTTGGACTTTGATTCCATTGTCCTAAGGGAAGTGCTCCCTTGGAATGGGACAGGAGGTCTGAATGAGGCTCCAGCTCCTGGGAGATTGGTACCATGTCCAGAGTGGGAGGAGGCAATAGGGTTGCCATCACAGTGGGACACACAGCTCTGTGGGGGTAATTAAAGAAACGAGAAGCCAAGTGTCAGATTTAGCAACTGAAACCCTTGGGGTCTAAATGGTGGTTCAACTTATAGAGGCTTTTTATGACCTTGGACAAATCACTTCAACTCTCCGGTCCTCTATCTTTTCTGCCCACTGAGTGATTTGTTGTTGTTCAGTCATTTCAGTCATGTCTGACTCTTTATGACCCCATTTGGGGTTTTCATGGCAAAGATATTAGAGTAGTTTGCCATTTCCTACTCTAGTTCATTTTACAAATGAGGAAACTGAGGCATACCGGGTTAAGTGACTTGCCCAGGGTCACACAGATATAAGAGTCTGATGTCAGATTTGAAGTCATATCTTCTTGACTCTAGATCCAGCCTTCTATCTATTGTGCCACCTAGCTTCATGGTTTTGGACTAGGTAGTCTCTAAGTTCCAGACTAGATCTTGATTCTGTCAATAGATTATCTAGGACAGGTTCATCCCAGGCTGAAGCTGTACAGAAGAGGCAGCAGGCACCCCAGTCCAGGACCAACTCCACGGAGGACTGATGCCCTTGTTCCCCCCACTCCTCATCCACAAAGAAGAAATCATGTAAGTGGGCTTATTGGAATAGAACCAATTTTCTGCTTTTCCCCCAAGACCTAGACTGACTCAGGACTGGTTCTCCTGTGGCTCTAAAATCTGTCAGCTCCACTACTGGTCATTTCTGAAAGTAGCCTGTCCTTGGCCTTCTCCAGCAGGGACAGGCAGCTGCCCCCAGGGCTGAGCTATGGGAGACACCTCTGGTCTTCTCCCTACCCCAGGTAGTCTGAAGGGAGCCCTAACTTCAGTCAATTCTACTTCCTGAGAGTTTTATAGTCTGAGTACATTCCAGACTCCCCCCCCACAATGTTACCCAATGTTATTCTCTGTTGTTTACGAAGCTCTCTCTCTAGCCTGAAAATAGAATGTCTTTCCTGAACGATTTTCTCTTTCCCCATTTACTAAACATTGATTTCCCCCCTCCTGTGTTTCTAATAGAGCAGAAACCAATATGTCTTTGTTCGGTTTACTTCCTCTTCTGGGGCACCAGGCTTGGTGGCAGGAGGTGGCCCCGGCTGCCTCTGTGGTTAGGGTGGGGGGAGGTCCCAGGCCACTACTACATCTTCATGTGTCTACTCAAGTGAATATGGATGCGTGCTCATGTGAATCTGTGTACCTATAGGAAGGTGCCTGGGGATATGGATGTGAGTCTCACTATCACTGCCCCATGGGTTACCCAAACACAGTTGCACCAGTGCCCATTAATATGCCAACATCTGGTCCTATAAGTGGCATGGCAAGTTTCAGAACCAATGGGGGAATATGAGCTATTTGGGAGCCTGAAGGCTTCCTTAATATCTTAATCCTTAAATATCTCCTCTACTATGCCTGAAATTCCACCATCATCACTTTCTTCCTAGGATTAGCTATTACCCTCTCCAGGATCTACTTTTAATATGTAAATACTCCCCTGGGAGATGTTGCCTAGTGAGTAGCAAATTACCTAGTAAGATTTAACAGTAAATGGGCCCATCCAAAGCCCTTTTCAAGAAATTCTCCCTCTGAAAGGGGGCTGAAGGGGATGAGAAGGGGAGGGAAAATAATATCTTGCCTAAGGGCTGCTCCACCTTGGGTAACTCAAGAGGACCATCACTACAGAGGGGCAGGGAGGAGAGAGGAGCAGCTGAGAGTACTTTCTGCTCACCACTCTGGTACTTATCTATTCCTGCACCATTCCAGTGGGCCTTGGGACTTTTAGGGCAGAGGTGGGGCTGCCAAGGAGAAGGGTGCTTCAATAGTATCTGACATAATGAAACGACATGACTCAGTTTCCACATTTTAAGAAACTGGACTCTCTCTTCCAACCTGCCCAAGCTCATCTGGTGCTTTTCAGCACACCCTCTAAGTTCCCATCACCTGCATGCAGGTTTCCTTGATCCTTTGTCTGAAAGAAGCCTCTCCTTTTTCTAGTTTTCCTAGAACACTTTGCTTCTATCATTCCTCTGCCCACACTATACATTACACCATATTCATTTGTACACGTCATAGCCTTCCATAGACTTTTAGCTTGTTGGGAGCAGAAACAATACTGATTTTTTCATCTTCATATCTCTAACTCTAAATATATAACATGACAAAAAGTATGTGCATAAATGTGAATGGCCAAAATCCACATATCAGAATAAAAGGTCAAGAATTTTAGGATCATGGGATTTAGAACTAGACAATCAAAGTTTGTTTTTTTGTTTTGACTATAGACCCACAGTACCTTACACATAATAGGGACTTAAATGCTTGTTGGATTGGATTGGAAGACAGGATTCACACAAAGGAAATATGAAGCACTGAATTCACATGAAATAGTCAATCCTGCCCCTCATAGAGCACAATCTAGCATGGGAATGAATGTATATACATACATACACATATTCACATATGTGCAAGAGATATTCCCTGAAAGAATATATATATATACATATATATATATATGTATATAGCTATATAGCTATATAGCTTGCATTTTAGTGAAAACATGCCAGATTTGGAATTGCAGAGTCTGGGGTCAAATCTTAGTTCTGTTCTTACTTGTGTGAACTTGGGGACATCCCTTCTGCTTATAACTTTCTTCCCCTGGATTTCAGAGCTAAAGGGGATCATAGAAGCCATCTATTCTATCCTCTGAATCCCTTCCACATCACACTCAGAAAATTGCTTACCTGAAGACATCTAGTCTACTTGAAGATCTTCGAGGAAGGAAATTCATTATATCTTAAGAAAATCTCTACAACAGCTCAATTCCAATTGTTAAGAAATATTTCCTTACCTCAAGCATAAATCTACTTCCCTACTCCCACCTTTTGCTACTATAACCCATGGACCTAACACTCCAACTCTAGCTTTAAATGAATTAGGGTTGATTTTGAAGATTGACTGAAAAGAAACACTAACTTTTGTTTATGTCCCCATTCAGTTTATTTTGGAAAGATCTCTGAATATCACACATCTGGGGTCCAAACATGTGAATTAAAGGGTTTCTGAGATCCCATATAAGTCCTCAAGGTAACAATGTACATATTAGGAACAGGACAGCCTTTTTTCCACCTCACTGGAAATACAAAAACACATATACAGTGACACATAGTAACCCATAAACAATAAACATAATTTTTCTTCCTCACCAGTAAGTCCCATTTTCCACTAGGTCCTAAAATCCTCCATACCTATAGTGCTGTGGTTTTTATTATTGAAAGAAAAAAAGGCCTGCGGGACACTAGAAGGGCATCCCCTTGATAATCCAACCAATCTTGCTTTCCATGGGGATTCATGAAGTTCCTCTACTCATAGTACCACCCTATGATTTATACAGCCAAATGGAAATGAAAACCCTGATATTTCATTGAGTTCCATTTCCACCCCTCAGAGAAAGAACCATGTAGCTATCCAGTCTTATGATACTCTTTAGAGTACCCTAGAAGAGGAAAGTACAATTGGTCCTGCTAAATATAGACCCTTCCCAAATTGGACCTACACCATCTAAATAACTCCGAATAGCTTGATCTCACCTGTCAGACCATGATCTTTCCCTGTCCAAGTCAGAGAACATGTGTAAGTAACTCTACCACTTTTCTTTCCAGGGCTTTCTGGTTCTCATGAGTTGTGTCAATACTCTCCTACTTCCTCAGCTACTGCTGACCCTTGAGTTAAAAGGTTGCCGTGTCTGGAGCATTTGGCCATTTCTGTCACATGTTTAAAGTATGTGACTCCCCCCAATTGATATATGGCCAAAGGATATGAAGAGACAGTTTTCAGAGGAAGAAATCAAAGCTATCCTATCAAAATGCTCTAAATCACTATTGATTACAGAAATTAAAATTAGAGCAACTCTGAGATACCACCTCATAACTATCAGATTGGCTAATATGACACAAAAATAAAATGACAAATGCTGGAGGGGATATGGAAAAACAGGTACACTAATATTTTGCTAATGGAGTTGTGAATTGGTCCAACCACTCTGGAGAATAGTTTGGAACTACACCCAAGACATTACAAAACTGTTCTTATACACTTGCTAGCTGGGCAACTCCAGGCAAGTCACTTAACTCTATGCCTCAGTTTCCTTATCTGTAAAATGAGCTGGAGAAGGCGATATCTTCACCGAGAAAACTCTTGCTTCAGTACAGTTTCTCTGGCTTGTTTATGCTGCTAATCTACCATTTGAAGTCTAAGGGAAGCCTCTTTTGGCCTATTTGTTTTGTACCCAAGAGACCATGAAGTTGTGTCAGTGGCCCGATCTTAGTCTCCTGAGCCAATCAAACTTCAAAGATTATATCAATATCTTTTTTAGGAAAACTAGCCATATAACCCTCATTCTAATGATCCTTTCCCCTTTTTAAGATCTCTTTCAATTACAGATATACTAGGGGTACTGTTGGGTCATGCACAGTTTTATAGCTCTCTGTAGATAGTTCCAAATTGTTCTTCAGAACAACTGGACCAGTTTACAACTCCACCAACAATTTGTCATTTTTGTTTGGTCATATCTGACTCTTTGTGATCCTGTAGATCCTATAGGGTTTTGATAGCACAATTAATTCTTTTTTTTAATCTATTATTTATTTATTTTAAACCTTTGTCTTTTTAAATGTTGAGATCCAAATTTTCTCTCACCCACTGAGATGGTGAAAACTACTCCACCCTACTCAGACTGTACTTTAGAAGATTTGATTTAGCTATTTCCAGATTTGTAACAATGGAGATACTTGGTCTAACAGAATCAGGTCTGGGGAACTCTACATTGCTCCATCCTACTTAGTTTAACAAGGTCAGGAATGTCTACACCCATGCTCAAGGATTAAGTATCTAAGAAGATGGCCTTCAACAGATGTGCAGAAACAGCTGACAGACCCCTGGGCTGTCCTAAGTCAAGCTAAGCTATCATTGGGACAGATGAGACGCAGGAAAGTGATGTAAAACCGTCTATATAGGGCACATCACTTCCTCTCTTTGCCCTCTTTTCCAGGAGAAGTGGCTCTGGCTGGCAGCATGCTAAGCATTCTGACATCTTGGCGTGGTGGCAGCTAATTGTCTGGATTTTGGTGGTGAGTTTGCCCTTGAGCTAATTCAGGTTCAGGCATCTTGGCTGAGCCCTCTTGGAGTTCAGGCTGATTCCTTCCTCTTTTACTCTCAAAATCCTTACCTTCCTAAAGCCTCTAATCTTCCCCCCTGGCTCAAGCCAGGCAGGAGAAATCCTATACCCTTTCCTTCTCCCTTCTTCTTAATTTCATTCCACTATATTAATTAAATCACCATAAATTTCCAGCTGACTTGGGTATTTTTTTATTTGGGATATCCATGGCAACCAATAATTAATATAGTTTAGGTCACAACGCTAAAATTATCCTTTACAGAAGGCAAGCAAAATATGTCAATTGTACATATGAAATCATGCAAAACATCACAAAAAAGAAAGAGAAATACAAAAAACAAGAAAATTATTCTTCAATTTACACTCAAAGTTGGTCAGTTCTCTCTCTGGAGGAGGATAGCATTTTTTCATCCTGACTCTTTTGGAATTGTCTTGGATCATTGTATTGCTCAAAGTAGACAATTCTTTCACACTTAAATCATCAGTATAGAATTGCTGTTACTGTGCACAATGATCTCCTGATTCTTTTCACTTCACTTTAGATCAGTTCATATGGGTCTTACCATGTTTTGTTTTGTTTTGTTTTTTCTGAAACCATTCCCCTCATTATGTCTAAGAACACAATAGTACTCCATCATAATCATGTCACAATGTGTTTAGCCATTCCCTAATTAACAAGCATCCTCTCATTTCCAATTCTTTGTCAGCACAAAAAGAGCTGATATAATTTTTTTTATACATTTGTGTCTTTTTTCCTTTTTCTTTGATGTCTTTGAAATACAGATCTAATAGAAATATAGTTAGGTCAAAGGATATGAACAGTTTTATAGTCCTTTGGATGTGGATTGAAATTGCCCTCCAGAATGGTTGTATCAGTTCACAGCTCCACCAACAATGTATTAGTGTTTAATTTTCCTGCTTTCTCTTTAGAATTTATTATTTTTATTTTTTGGCATAATAACTAATATGATAGGCACGAAGCAGTGTCACAGCGTTGTTTTAATTTACATTTCTCTCATCAATAGAGATTTTGAGCATTTTTCGTATGACTATAGATATTTTATTTCTTCGTGTTCATATCCTTTGACCAGTTATCAACCAAGTAATGACTTTTATTTTTATAAATGACTCAATTCCCTATGTATTTGAAAAATGATATCTTTATCAGAGAAACTTGCTATAAAATTTTTAATACTACTTCATTATTTGTAGTGTCTTTTAATAAAATACAGTCCCTCTTTATCTCTTTTATTTAGGTCTATTTTTGCTTGTGTTTTGTCTGAGATTATGTGTTACCCCTGCCTTTTTTTACTTTAATTAAAATATGACAGATTCTGCTCTAGCCCTTTATTTTAAGACCATGTGTGTCTTTTTGTTTCAAGCATATTTCTTGTAAACAACATATAGTTGGATTCTGGTTTCTAATCCACTCTACTATCTACTTCTCTTTTATGGGTGAGCTCATGCCATTTACCTTCAATTATGATATCTAACCATGTGTTCCCCTCTATTTCATTTTCTTCTGTTTATTCTTCTCTCTCTTTCCTTTTTTATCCTGTCCCTTCTCAAAAGTCTCTTTTGCTTCTAACCACTGCCTTCTTTAATCTGCCCTCCCTTTTATCACCCCCCCCCCATATCTCTTATTTCACTTTCTCTCCTATTTTCCTATTGGGTAAGATAGATTTCCATACCCAACTGAATGTATGTGTATGGTCTTCTCTCTATGAAATAATCTCAAGGAGAATAAAGTTTAAACATTACCACCCATCATCCACCATTTCCCCCTCCACTGTAAAAAGTTCTTCCTTGTGCACCTCATTTATGTGAGAAAAAATTTCCCCTTTTTTTAAGAAATCATCCCAGCATAATTAACTCAATGCCTTTTGTCTATATAGACTCCTAACTTCCCTACTAATGACAAAGTTCTTAAAAGTTATGTAGATTGTCTTTCCATATAGAAATACTGTATAAACAGTTTAAATTTATTGAATCCCTTATAATTATTCTTTCATGTTTACCTTTTTATGATTCTCTTAAATAGTATTTGAATGTCAAGTTTTCTATTCAACTCTGGTCTTTTCATCAGGAATGCTTTAAAGGCCTTTATTTTAAATATCCATATTCCTCCCAAAGGATTATACTCAATTTTGCTGGGTAGATTATTCTTGGTTGTAAACCTAACTTGGAATATAATATTCGAAGTCCTCAGCTACTTTAATATGGAAACTTCTAAATCTTGTGTAATCCTTACTGTGGCTCTATACTGAATTGTTTCTTTCTGATTGCTTGAAGTAACAATATTTTCTCCTTAAACTGAGAACTCTGGAATTTAGCAGTAATATTCCTGGGAGTTTGGGGATCTCTTTGAAGAGGTGATTGGTGGATTCTTTCAATTTCTATTTTACCCATTTCTATTTCTACTTGACCTTTTTTTGTCCTTTCTATTTCTATTTTGTCCTTATCAATATTATCAAAAATATTGATAATTTCTTGAAATAATATATCTAGTCTTTTGTCGATTTTTGATCATAGCTTTCAGATAATCTAATAATTCTTAAATTATTTCTTCTCTCTCTATTTCCCAGGTCAATCTTATTGTTTCTTGATGTCTCATGGAGTCATCAGCTGCCACATACTCAATTCTAATTTTTAAGAAATTATTTTCTTCAGTGAGCTTTTGTGCCTTTTTTCCATTTGGCCAGTCCTACTTTTTAGAAAATTCTCTTCTTCAGTGAATCTTTGTATCTCTTTTACTATTAGGCCAATTCTGTTTTTAAAAAAGACATTTTCTTCAGTATTTTTTATGCTTCCTTTATTAAGCTGTTAATTTTCTTTTCATAATTTTCTTATATCATTCTCATTTCTTTTCCCAGTTTTTCCTCTACCACCCATCTCTTTCTTTTTCTTTCCCAGTAATTCTAGTTGGGCTTGAGTTGAATTAACATTTTCCTCTGAGACTTTGCTTGTAGCTGTTTTCACATTATTGTCTTCTGAGTTTTTGTCTTGGACTCCTCTGCCACTGTTGCAGCTTTTTGTAGTCAAATTCTTTTTCTGTTGTTTGCTTATTCTTCTAGCCTATTTCTTGACTTTTTTATGCTGAAATTAGACTTTACTCACCTGCACATAGGGAGACACTGTCCCAAGATTTGGGCTTTTTTGTGCTTGCTGTTTTCAAAATTAATCCTGGGAATCTACAATGTTCTTGGTGCTTCCAAAGTGGTGTGATCTTGGGAGAGATTCTGCTCACTTCTGGTCTTTACTCTGCTCCCCTACAGCCACAAGTACTAGTGATCCTCTCTGCCTTGGGACTGCTACCAGGATTCTTGATCCTTTGTGACCAATTCCAAGCATTCTTCTTGCCCTGAAGCTATGACCCAGAACATCTCTAGGCTGAGAGTTCCAGAATCTGTTGTTGCATCTGCCTTTAAGGCCCACAGTTGGTGTTGCTACTGTGCTCTGGGCTGATTCCCACCTTTGTATTACAGACCTTTCCTGCTAACTTTTGAAGTTGTCTTAAGCAGAAAAAATATTTCATTAAAACCTTTGGTTGGCATTCTGGAGGGCAATTTGGAACTATGCCCAAAGGGCAATAAAAGACTGTCTGCCCTTTGCTCCAGCCACAGCACTGCTGGGTTTGTACCCCAAAGAGATAATAAGGAAAAAACATGTACAAAAATATTCATAGCTGCGCTCTTTGTGGTGGAAAAAAATTGGAAAATGAGGGGATGCCCTTCAATTGGGGACTGGCTGAACAAATTGTGGTATCTGTTGGTGATGGAATACTATTGTGCTCAAAGGAATAATAAAGTGGAGGAGTTCCATGGGGACTGGAACAACCTCCAGGAAGTGATGCAGAGCGAAAGGAGCAGAACCAGGAAAACATTGTACACAGAGACTGATACACTGTGGTACAATCAAATGTAATGGACTTCTCCATTAGTGGCAATGCAATGACTCAGAGGAACCTACGAGAAAAACCACTATCCACATCCAGGGGAAACATTGCCGGAGTAAAAACACCGAAGAAAAACAACTGCTTGAATACATGGGGCAAAGGGATGTGGTTGGGGAGGTAGACTCTGAATGAATATCCTAATGTAAACAACATGGAAATAGGTTCTGATCAAGGACACAAGTTACCCAATGAAATTGTGCATTGGCTGCGGGAAGAATGGGTGGAGGGGAGAGAGGGAAATAATGTGATTATTGTAACAGAGGAATAATGTTCTAAATTGACTAAATAAACTCATTCAAATGGAAAAAAATAAAACCTTTGGTTGGCTCTGTCAGTCCAAAATTTGATTTGAAGAGTTATTTTAAAGTTGTTTGGAGGGAAATACCAATAGCCTACTAATTGGTTCTCCTACCTTGTCCCATCCAATTCATACTCCACTTGAATGCCAAGATAATTTTCCAAAAGCATAGATTTGACCATATCATTCATGCTATTACAACACTGGTAGGGCTCCTGACTACTTCTGATTTCAAATATAAAGTCATTTGTTTGGCATTCAAAGCTTTTAATAACCTAGCCCTGACCTACCTTCCTAATCACCTCAGATTCTTCTCCATATAGTATAATATAACCATAGTGGACTCTGTGCTGTCCCTCACAAATAGCACTCCATTTCCTGTTTCTATGACTGTACTGGTTGGTCTCCATGCTTGGAATGCTCTCTCTCCCAGCTTTTGATTCTTAGAATTTTTGGCTTTCTTTTTAGATTTAGCTCAAGTCCCACCTTCTTCAGGTCTTTCCTTCCATCCATGTGCCTGACATTTAGTAAGTCCTTAATTCTTGTTGATTGACTACTGACTGACTTTACTGACACCCACACATATACCCTGGTTGCAGATTCTAGTGCTCTTCTCTCCAAGGTTAAATTCCATCTACTTTGAATGGTATGGTCATATATATGTGTGTGTGTGTGTGTAGGAATATATGTACATGTGTCTAAAATATCTTTGAGAGCAAGAGCTATTTTTGCTTGGCTATTATTTACTACATCTCTTGCACTTAGGGCAGCTCTTTGCACATAGTAAGCACTTAATAAATGCTGATCGATTGGATGATTGATCAATTAGTAAGAAGACTGGAAAGGTAAGAGAGAGTCATATTCAGAAGAGCTTAAAATGCCAAAAAGAGGACATGATATTTGATCCCAAAGTAACAGGGAGTCACTTGAATTAATTGAGTTGAAGAGTAACATGGCCAGATCCATGCTGCTGGAAATCGCTTTGGCAGCTGAATGGATAGGTTAGAGCAAAGAAGAGACTGGAGTTCGGTAGATCAGTCAGAAAGCCACCGAAATAGGCCAGATGTGAAATCTGAGGGCTTGCACTAAGGTGATGGTTGTGTGAGTTTAGGAGAGGTTTGTGGGGATCAAACTCTGATACGTTTATGAGTTTGAATCAATCAAATGAGCTGGTTGGTCCGGATGCTCTTCCTCCTCTAAATCATAGGATTTGGTGATCGTTTGTATTATAATGCACATGGTAATGTGATCAGTGCATTAGAGAGCTATTTTATAGAAGAAAGTACAATTTGAGGTTCAGGAGGGAAAGGTCATGAGAGTTGAGGGGAGACTTCCTAGAGAAAGTAGCATCTGAGTCGGGATTTAAAGGATCCGTAGGAATTAAACTGGCCATGTAAGGAGTGAAAAGGGAAGATAGCAGGCTTAGGGAATAACACAAAACCACAGAAATACAGAAGTGGAGGGTGTGTGATAAGGGGCAGATCGCAGTTTGATTTGCTTGAAGTGCAGAATGCATAAAGGGGAAAAGTCAGGCTAGGGTCAGTGTAGAATTCCTTGAAATCCCAGGCAAAAGGCATTTGAACTTTACTGGGTAATAGTAGGGAGCTCCTGAATGTTTTTTGAGAAAAGGAATAGCAGCCCAGATGTATGCATAATAAAAGATTATAATGCCTAGGGGAGATGGATGGAGAGGGAAAGATCAGAGACCAGATATTAAAAGAGTGCAGACCCATGGCAAGGAGAGCTTCTACTAGAATGATGGCAGGGGAAATATGGGGAGGGGGGAGACCGAGAGCTAGTGCAGAAGTGAAGCTGACAGAGCCTGGCCATTGATCAGATATGAGGAGAGCCAGAGAAGGACACAGGCAGAAGGAATACCTGGCCCCAGCCTTCCACTGCTGTTCCCCCAGGCTTGCAGCTCTGCTTCCCATCACTGGCCTCCAACCTTGCTCCATGGCCCTCCGCTCACTGTCCAGTCTGACTTTCCAGGCCACCGCCCTCTTTCCGACCCATCCCCCAGCCCAGCTCCGCAGCTCCGGAGCCCCCAGCTCCCTTCTCTGAAGCCCCCCCCCCATACACCCACCCACCCTGGCAGCTTAAACCAAGCAGAGCTAAACAAGCCAACACGCTCAGTGAATAAATGTACCAGAAAAGTCTCAGTCACGAATGACTAAAAACAAAATTATAGTGCAATCTTGGCTGACTGCGAAGGGAATGGAGTCTGATTCATTTTCACCCACCCAGGCCCCATCACAGCGGAGCAGAAGGGAAGATGTCACCGCACTCAGGAGGCTCTCCCCGGTGTGGGGGTGAGGAGAAGAGAGCCCCAGGCTGGAAGAGGGGCTACTTAGGGGAGGGGAGCTAGGGAAACAAGCACCCATCATCCTCCTTCTCTTTCCTCAGTCCCGGCTTGTCTCCTGCTTGTCTCCTAATCCATTTCTCTTGGCTGGCACTTCAGAGCTTGAGGAGGAAAAACAAGGTGGGGGATGGGGGGGAGGGCAGTCTTTCTCTTCAACTACCACCAGCTTGTGCCTGGTCCCAGAGAAGCTGGTCTTTGTTTCCATATCTTTATCTTCCCAGCTTCTACTAGCATGCTCTAATACAAGCCTGATCATCCTATTCATACCCTCTGCTCACCTGAAACAGCATTTCTGGTACCCAAAAGGACTTGGAAAAACTCCTAAAGAGGAAGATACAAGAATTAAAATAAACTTGGACTTTTAGAGCTGGAAGGGACCTTGGAAGTCATCTAGTCAAATTTCTTTGCCTTATCAATGGGGAAGCTTTCTTAATGAAAGAAACTAAAGACTGGGGAAGGGAGAGAAAAGAAGAACCTGCATCGTATATAATAGAGCTAGGATCTGAACTCAAGTCTGTGACTCCAAATCCAGTCCTTTCCATTGTATTTGGACTTAAAATCAGAAAGATCTGAGTTCCAATCATGCCTCTTGCCTGTGCCAGATTTGTGACCATGAGCTATTACTTGATTTCTCCAAACCTCCACTTACCTGTAAAATGAGAATATTACTATCCAATCATGTGATGTCTATCTCACCGGGTTGTTTTAAGACTCAAATGAGTTTAATGTGCACTGAGTATTTGACTAGCTTTATAATACTACACAGCCTAGTGTCTGGTGCATAGTAAACACTTAAAAATGCTTTCTTAGAAATTTTCTCCCTTCCTCCCTCCCTTCTTCCCTTTCTCTCTTCTTCCCTTCTTCCTTTCCTCCCTCCTTCCCTCCTTCCTTCCTTCCTTTCTTCTTTCCTTCCTTCCTTCCTTCCTTCCTTCCTTCCTTCCTTCCTTCCTTCCTTCCTTCCTTCCTTCCTTCCTTCCTTCCTTCCTTCCTTCCTTCCTTCCTTCCTTCCTTCCTTCCTTCCTTCCTTCCTTTCTCCCTTCCTTCCTTCCTTTCTTTTTCTCTTCCTTCCTTCCTTTCTTCCTTTCATTTCTCCCTTCCTCTAGGAACACAAGATATTTGAATTATTCTTAACATTCTCCTAATGTGGACTATGCTACTTAATACCTCCCTTCCTTTCTCTAGGTATCACTTTCCCCATCTATGTACTGAAAAGTTTGGACTAATTCAAGGGCTCTTAACTATTTTTCTGGTCATGACCCCCACCCCAATTTCTCCACCTCTAGCAGACTGGAGAAGTTTATAGATTCCTTGAAATAATGACTTTGAATGACCAAAGGAAATGCTACATTTCAGCTCAAGGTGAGTAAAAATACAGATCTAATATTTTTCCATTCAGATTAACAGAGCTTTTAAGATCTATTCATGGACACCAAGATACTAAGAGAGTGAAGTAGATCCTGTGATCATCCTTCAAACCTAGCCCTCAAGCTGACTATTCCCTTGTTCCTCCCCCAGGTACATGAGTCGTAGCCCACCTCTCTACAAAAAAGGAATTTTTGAAATTGCTGTCATCATTCTTACCATCTCTCCACCCCCATTCACATTCTCTAGGCAATGGAGAGACTAGAGGAGGCTAGTCTCAACCTCCTTAGCTTCAGCCTGCCTCTTACTTCTCTAAAATGTCTCAAATATGGAATCATTACACCACTTACCCCCAAATTCCCATTCCTTGCTTTCCTTCTCTTAATCTCACCTGCTCCTACTAGACCCCATAGAATGGCTCCCAAGTGGAATCAGGGTTTGACGTCTTTTCTCATCCTGGTTCACTCCCAGGAAAGTGATCGGTCAAGTTAATACAAAGTCCATTAACCTCTCATTTTAGGGATAAAGATGATACAATGGCCCTTCTTGCTCTATGTCCTAGGGAAGGCTGATTAAAGGCAGCTATGGCTATAGTAAGCAGGAGTCCCATAGTTCTTCTGGGGACATGCACATCCCATTGGAAGGGGGCCTGGTCAGAGGATCCTGGTGCCCTATCAGCAGATAACTTGCTTTCACAAAGTTTAGAGGAGAACAAAGCCAATATGAGTCAGAAATAGCAAGGAAGGCTAATTGGAGGAAGTAAGGACTTGAGCTAATCCTGATAGTTGGTGGGATGAACAGAGTCAGCTCAAGGTGTGGAAGTGGGAGTGAATCCTGGTGCCTGAAGTGCCAGGTGTGTGGAAGAAAAGTAATGAGGAGATTAGAATTGTTAGAATAGAGGAGAAACCTGCAGGGATAGATGAGAGTAAACACTGTGACAGAACTCTGTTATATACAGGAAAAGATGATGAACTTGATTATTTGGATTTTATAACTTGGTACAAAGAACAAGGATTTTGTCTGGAAGTTGTCAGAAGGCTTGGGTTCCAGTCCCAAATATATCATAGTGTGATCTTGGGAAAGAAAGCTAGGTGGTCTGGAGTCAAGATAATAGCAGTTCAAATTCTTCCTCCTCAAGCACTTAATAGCTGTTGTGACCCTGAGCAAGTCGTTTACCCTCTCTCTATCTCTGTTTTCTCATCTTTGAAAGGGGAAGAATAATAGTACCTATCTAGAATCAAATAATACAATTTTTGCAAAGGGCTTAGCATAGTGCCTGACACATGGTAGGTGCTTAATAAGTGATAATTTCCTTCCTTCTCCAAAACACATTTTTTGCTGATTGTAAAAAGAGGAGATTGGACTAGGAAGTATTTATATTGTACATTTATATTTTAAAGGCTCTTTCAAGTCTGATGTTCTAAGATGTCTCCTAGATCAAAAACAGCTCTGACAGTCAGTGTTTTATTTATTTATTTTTGGTGGATTTTTCATTCTTCTTCACAATTTCTGTGGCTTGTCCTGGGTGTGGATCTTCTTTGCTCCCATCATACTCAGGGGGAAAGGGACATTTTATAAGTTGAGCCCTTTGGCTCCTCTCAGTTCATACCATAAGATTTGGCCCTTCTGGTCAATTGATTAATAAATATACTTTAATTAACTAGCTGTGGGGAGGGGAGAACTGAGGAAGGAGAGGTGATAGGGTTGGGGTATGTTTAGACATCTGTGAAGTGCTTCCCTTGGAGCTGCAACTTGAAATTCATTTTTATGGCATTTGCTTGTTGCAGGGTCCTGATGAAAGCTGGGCACAACTGGGCACAACTGGGCACAACTCAAGGAAGGGCCCTACTTGCTGATGCAAATTCTCTTTCTGTAATTACTCCTATCTTCTCTGCAAACATCTTTCCTCATTGCCCCCAAGCCTTCTTGGCATCAGGGCCAGCCATGTTGCACCCAAATTTTCAGAGAACAAGAAGACATCTCTCCCCATCCTTGTCTTTTTCTCTTCCTGGTCAATGACTTTGAGAGACAGCCCTATGAAGAGGAATCATACTCAGTAAGCATGCAATGTGGTTCAATGAGAAATAAAAATACTGGTTTTGAAGTTAGGAGACAAGGGTTCAAATTCTGACTTTGCCACTTCTACTTGTATGACTTTGGGCAAATCTATAACATGAGTGGGATGGGCTCAATGACTTTCAACTCTTAGTCTACAATCCTTTGTCCTTAGTGCCTCCTGTGTACAGACTTCCATGCTAGGGACTGTGTGGTAACACAGAGGAAAGATTTTGTGTCCCTGTCCTCAGAGAGCATCCAGGCTACTAAGATAATAAATTGTTGTTGTTCAGCTTTGTTCTTCATGACCCTATTTGGGATTTTCTTGGCAAAGATACTAGAGTGGCTTGCCATTTCCTTCTCCAAATCACTTTACAGATAAGGAAACTGAGGTAAACAGGGTTAGGTGACTTGCCTGGGGTCACACAGTTATTAATAAGTGTCCTGGGTGAGATTTGAACTCAGGCGCAGGAGGATGAGTTTTCCTGCCTCCAGGTCTGCTACTCTATCCACTGTGCCACCTAGCTCCCCAGGAGCATAAGACAAGGGCACAAACACTGGTAATTCAAGGAAAAGATGCCAGGTACCTAAAAGAGAGTCATACAGAGAAAGAGCTAGGACAGTTAAGGGGAGTGATGTTCATTGTTATGGGAGAGTGTGGTACAGAAGATTGAATTCGAAGTCAAACCCCCTGCATTCCAATCCATCCTACCCATGTAAACCTGGTCCCCTAAGACCACCCCACCTCTCTATACCTCCATCTCCTCCTTTGTAAAGATCAGTGTTTGATCTAGATGACCTTTTAGACCTCTTCCAGCTCAAAAACTGAGACCCTATGATCAGGGAAAGCTTCCTGGGGAAGGGGGCATCTATACTGTTCCTCTTTGCCCTTGAACAAGTCCAGAGCTGGAGCTCGACTCAGTCAGTTACTTTGGCTGCTCTTTAGGTCCTGCTTTCAACTTCAATCCCTAGTGACTCTCTTTTGGCCTCAGTTTCCTCAACTGTTCAAATAAGGGAATTGATAGCTGTGTGACTCTAGGCAAGTCACTTAACCCCAATTACTTAGCCTTTAGTGCTCTTCTGCCTTAGAACCAATACTTAGTCTAGCTTCTAAGACAGAGAGTAAATGATGTTTTTTTAAATGAGAGAATTGAACAAAATCATTTCAAATGCCCTTTCTGGCTCTGACATTCTGGGACCTTAGTGTGTATATCTGTGTGCATGAAGCTGTACCTGTATTGGTAAGATACATGTGTGATGGTGAGATTTATGGGAAGACACATACGTGTTTGAGCTTATACATGTACATGGAGTGTGCCTACACGCGTGTGTTTGAGTCAATGTGTCTTCTATGATAAGAAACTGCGATTCTGGAGTGGGTGGGGGTGGGGCCACCCTCCGGGAAAAGAGCAGCAGGCTTTCGTGCCTGATCCCTGCAGGCTTTCCATCTCAGCCCAGGCGCCTATTCACTGCCCTTCCCAGCCAGGCCCCAGAGCCTCAACCCACTCAGCTCTTGGACAATGGAAAACAATTTCACTCCAGCATCGGAGCAGCAGCGCTGAGCGATGCAGCCGATAAGAGAACCTCAAGGTTAAAGCAGCTGTTCGGAGTGGGGCAAGTAGGAGAAGGGGGGGTAAAAACCTGGGAATGGGGGCTCCCTAAAAAGGTTCCATGGCCCCCAAACGCCTTTACTCCCCCTCTCTGAACCTTCCAGCCTCTCACAGGTCCCAGAACTCAACCCCCACACTGCTCTGTTTATCCCCTCTTAGAGGTCCCATCTACCTTCCAGCTTCCTCATCCAGCTTTCGGAACCTTTCTTCCTCTCACAGAGCCCCCATCCCCCGCTACTGAGTCCCCACCCCCTCACTGAAACCTTCATCTTCCCTCAGAACCTCTACCCCCCTCCTTGAATCTTTTATTCCCACAGAGTCCTCACTGTCCACCTCACTGAGCCTCTCAAGGGCTCCTACCCCACCCACAATCCGTCCCCATCCCCCCTCACTGAATCATACATCCTTTCACAGAGCCCCCATCCCCCACTTAGTCCCCATCCCCCCTCACTGTACCTTACATCCTTTCACAGAGCCCCCATCCCCCACTAAGTCCCCATCCCCCCTCACTGTACCTTACATCCTTTCACAGAGCCCCCATCCCCCACTAAGTCCCCATCCCCCCTCACTGAACCTTACATCCTTTCACAGAGCCCCCATCCCCCACTAAGTCCCCATCCCCCCTCACTGAACCTTACATCCTTTCACAGAGCCCCCATCCCCCTCACTAAGACGCACTCAAACTTTCATCCTCTCAAAGAGCCCCCACCTACCTCCCTGATTGATCCTTCTATCCTCTCACTGAGCCCCCAGCTCCAATTCCTGACCCCTCCATGTCCTCAGCAAGATTCTAAACCCCTTACTGAGCCTCACCTCACTGAAAACCCAGACACCATTTCCTCTCCCCTATCTCTCTACCTCTGCCCCTTGGGCTCAGAATAACTGGCTGATGCTTAAAAGTCTCTTATCAGCTCCATTGCTCCCAGTCTTCTGACCAAACACAAGGACCGCATGACTTGGAGTCAGAGGAAATGGATTTGGGTACCAGTTATGCTATTCACAAGTTGTGTGTGTGTGTGTGAGAGACAGACAGACAGACAGACAGACAGGGAGCTGGACAAATCACTTCACCTTTTAGCCTCCGCCATTAAATGAGGGGTTGGACTACACAGTCTCTAAGGTCCCTTTGGGCTTAACTTTATGATTCTCAGATTCTGTGACCTGCTCTCCTGAGCCCAGAGTTCCTAGGGAAAAGCCCCAGTCTGTGATAACAATAACCACTAACATTGATATGACACTTAGTGATTTACAACGTGCTTTTTATATATCATCTTGCTTTATCTTCACAATAATCCTTTAAAGTAGCTACTATGATTATTCTCATTCAACAGCTAACGATGGAAGAGGTTGCTTCTTAAGTAAGCAACATCAGTCACCCAGCTAGGAAATATTTGGACAGGATTTGAATTTGGGTCTTTGTAACTCCAACAGTATCTTTCTGGGCATCGTACCACCTAGCTGTTTCATCTGCTTCTCAGGATGGATCCAGCCCAACCTCATTCACTTAATAAACACTTCCACTACTCCCTACATGTTATATATCGTTTACCCTATCCTCAATGAATCTAAGGCGAGACAGCTCTTCAAGATCTGCTTCCATGCCACCTTCTCCAGGAAGTCTTCCCTCACCACCTCTACCTGCCATGGTTTCTCTCTCCTCTACAAACCTTACAGCCCTTTCTCTCCCAGACTGTGAGATCCTCAGAGTAAAGCCTTGATTCAGCTTCCTCTCACCAAATTTCTCTACATACCAATAGAGTTGGAGGCTGGATACAGCAGTGGGTTCAGCACATACTGGTTAGTTGATGACAGATGAAGAAGGTGAACCTGAACTCTCTGGAGAATCAAAGGAGGAGCAGACTTGGGAGTTCTCCAAAGCCTCGAGGGGCAGAATCAGCTCCATTCTATTCCTTAATTTCTTTCTTTAAGGCACCAGTTTGTCCATTATTGTTAGGTCAAGATGGCTTTCTCTCCTCCTTTAAAGGAGAGACCCAGAGGAGGCAGAAAGGTTCTTGAGATCATCCAGGGAGCCCGTACCAGGGCTGGGGCTGGGCTCCCTGACATCCTAGATTCTCTCTCCCAAAGAGAGTGGGCGGTACTGTGTCCAGGGCTTAATTGAAGAAGAGATCTTGAGGGCTCTTCATTTATTTCCATTCCATTAACTGCCAAATAACCCATCCCCTGAGGAAAACAAATAGCTTCATCAGGTCCAGGGCCTTGACTTTTTTCCCATCCCCTGGCAGAAGCCCAGTTTGGGTCATCTCCTCCTCCCCACCAATACTCTATATCCCAAGGTCTGGATGTTCCCTCTTAACTTAGAGACTTGGGGGTCCCTATCCCTAAAGCATGGCTTACTAACCTCTCTCCCAACTTAACTGGCTTCTGCACCAGCTGCCACTTTACATGGCTGCCCTCAAGTGAAGGGATAACTATGATACTAGGACCACATGGGGGGGGGGGTAAATTCAGTAGCAAGGATGTTTGCTCTAATCCTGGTCACATCAGCTCCAGACCCATCACCCTATCTCTGAAATGGGACCAAATGGCCCCTTGACTCATTTGAATCATTTTTAAGATTTTCTGGGGAAAAGCAGAAATATGCAAATACAAACATTATTGTTACTAAAACTGAGACCAATTAGTAGCAATTAGAGTTCTTCACAAAGTGACTTGTAATCATTTCATTAGTTAACTTGAAACACAACTGGGAACTTTGGTACTTGGTAAATATTATCTTCAAATCCTCTCTCCTTACTCCCTACAAAGGAAGGGAGAGACCAACAACTTGTCCAAGGTTACAAAGCTGAGGATCCATGACCTGGTATAGTGGAAAAAACAGGGAACTGAGGACCACAGAATCTGAACTTGGAAGAGACTTTAGAGATTGTCAAGTTTGATGCTTTCATTTTATGAGGGGATAGGAAGTAAGGAGGGGGCAGGGTCTGAGTTCCAAAGAGTTCAAGCTACTTATTTAAAACAAAATTGGTAGTAAATAACAGAGATGGGCATTGAAACCAGGCCCTCTGACGCCGAGGCATAAAAAGAAATTTTAGATAGTTTCTCAGATAGAGGTCTCATATCTAAAATACATAGAGAACTTTGTCAAATATATAAGAATATGAGCCATTCCCCGATGGATAAAATGGTCAAAAGATATGAGCAAACAGTTTTTGGATTAAGAAATCAAAGTAATGTATAATTATATGAAAAATATTCTAAATCTTAATTGATTAGAGGAATGCAAATCAAAAAACTCTGAGATATCCTCTCACACCTATCAAATTGATTAAAATGATAACAGGACAAAATGACACGTTGGAGGGGATGTGGAAAAATGGGGACACAAATAAACTGTTAGTGGATCTGTAAACTGATCCAACCTTTTTTGGAAACCAATCTGGAATCATGTCCAGAGAGTTATAAAACTTTGTATGCTTTTTGACCCAGCAATGCCACTATTAGGTTTATTTTCCTAAGGTGATCAGGGAAAAAGGAAAAAGTCTTATGTGTTCTAAAAATATTTATAGCCGCTCTTAATGATGGTTCAACAAGTATTTATTAAGTAATAGAGATGGACTTCATGCCCCTCTAATATCAAATTGTCAAGTCAAGTCAAGAAACATTTTTTTAAAGTAGTACAGATCAGTTTTGTGCTCAGGTCCTCTGACTACAAATTAAGGGCCTGTTAGTATAGTGAAAGAACACTGACTAGAGTGAGAACCAAGTTCGAATTTCAGCTTATCACTTGTTTGACATTGATCAAATTGTTTAGCCTTCTTGGACCTGAGTTTTATCAACTATAAAATGAAGGGAGTTGAATTACATGGACTCTGAGCTTCCTTCTCGCTCAAGATTTATGATCCAATCCCTATTCTGTTTTCCTAACAAGATATACAAGGTATAAGAGTAACACAGGACAGTATAAGTGACTCAGACGATAAAAATCATAGAAAGTCAGAGGAGGGAGGAAGTAGGGAAGGCTTCCTGGAGGGGGCTAGGCTGAAGTATACATGAGATAAGGGTAAGGGGTAGGGGGGAGGATTTGAACCCAAGGACTCTACCAAAGTGAGCACAAACGGAGAAGAGGATTTTAGAGAGATGAGGGATAGACTGCAGGAGCATTGAATGGCACATTTAAGGATATTAGAGGAGGCAGCAGGGATAGGAAATTGTTAGTTTAAGCATAGGAAAAGATGTGGCCAAATTTTATTTTTTGAAAATTAGTCTGAGAGGGAGATAACTAGAGGATGTTATGAGAGATTGATGGCCAAAAAAAAAATCAGGAGAAAAATTGGGCAGCTCATCCACTATGTTGCCCCCAGGGGGTCACCCTTTGTTCATAAGACCTGCTCCTAGGATTTTGATCAGTGTTGGACAGATAGGAACCTCCTTATCTTCATTTTTCTTTCTTTTTTTTTAAACCCTTACCTTCCATCTTGGAATCAATACTGTGTATTGGCTCCAAGGCAGAAGAGTGGTAAGGGCTAGGCAATGGGGGTCAAGTGACTTGCCCAGGGTCACACAGCTGAGAAGTGTCTGAGGCCAGATTTGAACCTAGGACCTCCCCTCTCTAGGCCTGGTTCTCAATCCACTGAGCTACCCAGCTGCCCCCATTTTTATAAGCTAAATTCCAAAATGGAATTGGAATTCATTCCAAACTGAGGCCTCTGCATGTGTGAGAAGCTACATCCAGAAGAAGCCGCCTATGGGAAACTCTGTGGCACCAAAGTCAGAACCCAAAGGACCTGACTTCAAATCCAGCCCTGAAACTTACTCCCTTTGTAACCTTGGGTCAACCTTCCTGGGTCTTAGTTTCTTCAACTGTAAAACTGAGAAAGTTGAACTAGATGTCCTCTGAGATCCCTTTCAACTAACGATCTATGAGCCTTTGATCCTGCTTCATCCATCCTTCCCCCAGCACTAAAAGGTAGTAGGATTCAATTGGTGACAATGGAAGGGATCACTTAAACCTCAGTATTTATAGAGAATAAATCACCCACCAAGGAGAGGTGGGCATAGTTCTGAATGGCTGCATGGGATGAGGGATGATCCCCTCTTTAAGTCATCCAGGGTTACTCAGAATGGACCTCTCAGGAACAGTTCTTGGCTAATCTTCCTCCACACCACTTCTTCCTTCAATGCAGATCATCCTCAGGCCCAGCCAGTCTTAAACGATGAAACCCAGGCCAGTTGAAAGCCAAGCCAATATGGTCCAAGCTCCTGAATTTTCCTTCTCATATCCTTCTCCTATTTGAGATCTTGAGTAACCATTGCTGTTTATCTAACAATTTTTCTTTCCTTCTGGAAGGAAGAAATGATTTTGGAGGGAGAGACAGACAGAGAGAGACAGACAGAGAGAGACAGACAGAGAGAGAGAGGGAGAGGGAGAGGGAGAGGAGGGAAGAAGAGAAAGTAAAGAGAGAAAAGAGATGTGATTCAAAAAGAAGCAAATGAAGAGAAAGGTTGAAAGAGAGAAAGAAATAAAAAGTAGAAGAGGAGAGAAGAAAGGAGGTGAGTAGGATAGGAGAAGAAAAGGAAGAAATAAAGCTCGTGCATTACACCATGCTATTACTACTTTTATTTCTTTCTTTTCTGCCCTGTGGATACAACCATGGATCTTGAGCTGGAAGACCTGTGTTAAGTCTTCATTCTACCAGCAGCTTCCTGTGTGACCTGGAAAAAGTTTCTTAACTTCTCTGTGATTCAGTTTACTTTACCTACAAGATAGATTGAAACAGATGATCTCCAAAACCCAAGATCTTTAAAAATGAAGAGAGGGAAATGAGAACTAGAGAGAAGAAAATGTAAGATAAGCTAAGGAAGATGAAACCTGAAAAAAGAAGGGAGAATAGAAAGAGGGAGGGAAAAGAAGAGAGAGGGGATGGTAATTCGGGGGGGGGGGGGCAAGACAGAAATGCAGCATTGGCCCAAGGATGGCTGAGACAGAGGAATCACGTGTTGTCCAGGACACAGAGGCAGCACATGTAGATGCAGGCTCAGAAATAGCCTGAGCTGGTAGCAGAGGGAATAAGAGAAAAGGACACAGGAAGGGGAAAGTCCAGCACTCCTTGTTCTGTGTCCTAAAGCCTCTTCCAATTCTGGCATTCTGTGTTTGTCCCTCCCAGCTCCAACATTCTACATTCCAAGTCTCCTTCCAGTTCTGACCTTCCATGTACTATGTTTGAGGGCCCATCCTGCTTCTGCCATTTTGTATTTTCTATTCTAAGCTCCCTTCCAGCTCTGACAGTCCACGAGTCTGTGATTATTTGACCAGTCGCTGCTTATACAATGTAATTTAAATGGCATTCTCCCCCTGACATTAGCCCTCTCCTCTCTTCCAGTTAAGGCCTATGTGGTCAGGGCTTCAAGGAGATTGATATATGGGAGTCAACAGTGAGACAAGCTGGCTTATTGCAAGCTTTTGATCAGCTTCCTTAAAAAAAAAAAAATCCTTGCCCAAAGCAGTATGAGATCCTCAGGGCCCTCTCAGGGTTCAGGAGAAAAACCAGCTAATAATACCCCTCATGTCTGCCTGGGCTTATAGTTTACAAAGTGCTTTTCCCTTTAAAATCTCCCCTGAGCCTCCCCAAAAGGCAAGACAGAGTTTTTTAGTCCCATCTGATGGATGGGAACACTGAAGCCTGAGATCTGCCCAAGGCCACCCAGAGGCAGAAGCATAGAGAACTCAGAAAGCGGGTCCTCAGGTCAGGGCTCATTCTGTGGGCCCACTTGTGTGGTTGGCTCACTTGGGTGGCTCTAAGAGTCTACTCTACCACTGCATGAAGAGGGCAGCCAGCAAGGGTGGATTTCTCTCCCTGTGGGGGCCCAGAGGTTGTGCCCTGGCACCTACCAGGGGTTCAGCTCTACCATGACAAGATGAGACCACAGAATCTCAGAGCTGAAAGGGACCTCAGAAACCAGCTGGTCAAGTCAATTCAGCAAGTATCTAGTTAGTCCTTACAGGGACAGGCAACATGGTCTAGTGAACAGCTAGGAATGTCTCAGTTCAAGTCCAGCCTTTGATAAATACTAGCTATGTGATCCTGAACAAGTTGTTTAATCTCTCAGCACTTTGGGCAACTTTCTAGGACTGTAAAGAGCAGAAAAGATGCCAGCCTACAAGAATGGGGATAGTTTCCTTGTCTGGGAGTTCTCCATACTAATGAAAGCTCTGATTCATTCCCTATTCCCTCAGGGAAAGGCCTGGGGACTACAAAGACTGAAACGCGAGTCTTTGTCCTCAAGGAGCTTCAATCTGCTGGTCCTACCTATACCTGAGCAACATCCCTGAGAAATAGGCAGCCAGCCTCCTCTTGAAGACCTCTAGGGATGGAGAATTAACACGCTGACTCCAGGCAATCCCTTCTGCTTTGGTTCAGCTGGAATTGTTAGAAAATGTTTCCTTGTGTTAATAGATCTGAAATTAAATCTTCCTCTTTGCAGAGACTGGAGCTGTTTGTCTTCCCTCTTTCCCCTCCTCTTCTTCCTCTCCTCACCACACCTCCAAGAAAAGAGAGACTCAGACAGATAAAGCCACATACACAGACAGAGAGAAGAGCTGTCTAGGGAACCGGTTTCTGGAGGGCTGAGTATTTAGAATGCAAGTCATATGAGTAGGAAAAGAAACTGTGTGAAGAGGGATGTCTCCAGAGAATGGGGAGGGGGGCTGTGTAGAAGCTCCTTCCAGCCAGGGGTCTAGAACAGCTGTGAAACTAAGCATAGAGTGGTGATGGCAGAATGAAAAGTTTTCAGCCCCGTGGTGTCCCAGTCCTGGGATCTGCAGACCTAAACTTGAGTCTTTGTTCTACCTCCTTCCTATGTGACCTCCCACTAGTCACTTTCTCTAAGTCTTGGTTTCCCCATCTGTCAAACAGTATGGCAGAACTGACATGAAGATCACTTGGTAGCTGAATGGACTTGCACCAAGGTCAACTTATTATTTTTAATGATTTGTTGAATCTTCATTGATTGCCTGCCCAACTCAATGGTAAGCACTGGGAGGGTGTAGGGAGAGAAGACACAGTGACACAATCTCTATCAACAAGGACCAAATTAGGGAAATTAAGAGACACGCAAAGGAAATGGGTAGTTATGGAAGTCAATGTGGATATATCAATTAAATGGATGAGTTTGAGTTAAGGTAAAATGGATTGAGATAAAATAAGTTGGACTGAGTTGTGTGAGAGAGAGAACACTCACTCAGATTAAGGAAGATTTGAGTTTGAATTCTATTTGGACCATGGTCAATTTGTTTAATCTTCTTGGACCTCAGTTTTCTCATCTGTAAAAGGAGAGAATTGGACTAGATGGCAGTAACACTTGGCCCTTCCAGCACTAAAGCTATGATCCCATAAGTTGTTTTATTGAATTGAGTTGAATTGAAGTCAATAATAGTGAGGGAAAACCTGCAGTGGAAGTCAGGACTCTTGGATTTTCATCTTGACTCAACCTAACTCCTTGACCCTGGACAAGTCCTTCCTTTCATTGGGCCATAGCTTTCCAGCTATAAAATTAGGGTGTAGAATTTGATTTGTTGTTTTTTTTAACCCTTGCCTTCTGTCGTGGAGTTGATACTAAGCATTGGTTCTAAGACAGAAGAGTGGTAAGGGATAGGCAGTGGAGGTTAAGTGACTTGCCCAGGGTCACACAACTAACAAAATTCTTAGACCATATTTGAACCCATAACCTCCATTCCCATCTCCAGACCTGACTCTCTATCCACTGAACCACCTGGCTGCCCTTTAGAATTTTATTTCTAAGGTCTCTTCTTTCTCTATTATTCTGTGATCCCAAGGGTTTCTGTGCTCAGATAATAGTACAGATGATAATTGCTGTAGCTGTTCAGAGAAGGTGAGATCAGGAATGGAAGGTGAGGCTAGAAAAGTCAATTGTATCTAGATGTTGGAGGACCTTGAATATCAGGCTGAGGAGTCTGGATTCCCTCCAGTGGATCTCAGAGGAGATCCATTGAAGGTACCTTAACAGGGGAGGAGATGGGATTAGAATGAGTCTCAGGAAGATCAATCTGGCAATGTATGTAGGATAGATTAGAAGAGAGAGGCTAGATGTGGGGAGATCCAATGGAGGAAACTCAGTCAAACCCCCATCAGCAGGCATCATCTTCATACCCTGGAAAGATGGTATCAAGCAGGCCAAATATTACCCAGTGCAGCCCAGATAGCATCTGCTTTTTCCCAGGAAAGGAACTCAAAACAGGAAATGCACCTGAACTCAGTTTGTTAATGGGCAGGGGGGAGCAGGTGCTGGGGTGTGGGAGCTATGGCATTATCTCCAAGTACCAGCTGGGTTGGTTGAACTCTGAGAACCAGCCAGGACTCATACCAGTTGAGTGTGCAGCCCCTGGAGTAGGTATACTGGGAAAGAGAAAGAAAACTTTCTTCTTAGCCACCCCAATCCCAGGACTCCTCCCAATTTATCTCTCCAAATTTACATTCCCAAATTTGGACAAGGCTCTAGACCTAACATTTCCTCTTGTGTAAAATGAAAGGGTTTTACATGACCCCCTTCAGCTCTAAATCTGATGATTTCATGAAATCCATTTCAGTCAAACAATGCCTCTTCAATCCCCACTCCAAGCCTTTGATTATACTTTTCAGGGCCTCCTCCCCTCCATCTACCTTTTCCTAGTCATCCAGTAGAAGATCAGTTCCTTGACATAAAGATTATTTCATTCTTTGCATTTGCACCCCCAAGCACCTAGCTCAGGGCCTGGCACATAGTGGGAGCTGACTATCACCCCTTCTCCTCTAATGCCTACCCAAATCCAATTCTTCCTTCAAGTTGTTGTTTTTGGCCATTATTGAGTCATTTTTGGTCAGATCTGACTCTTTGAAACCCTGTTCAGGGTTTTCTTGGCTGGGGTGGTTTGCCATTTCCTTCCTGAGCTTATCTGATGGAGGAGGAAACTGAGGCCAACAGGGTTAAGTGACTTGCCCAGGGTCACACAGCTAGTAAGTGTCCTTTAAGACCTATCTCAGTTTCTCTCTGAAAAATTTTGCCTGATAAGAAACCCACATCAATCTTTCCATTTCATGGGCCCACAGGTTTATGTGATGGTAGAGCTGGAGGAGATCTTAAAGATTCTTTAGTCTAATCCTTTCAGTTTATAAGAGAAGACACTAAGGCCTGGAGAAGAGAAAAGACTTGTCTGTGGTCACATAATCAGTAGGTAGTAAAGGCAGGACTTGAATTCTGGATTTTGTATTCCAAGTCTAAAGCTCCTGCAACCACACCACACTTATTCTTATCAGTTTGCTCATTCACTGAGCAAATTTATTCAGCAAATATTTATGGAGAACCTACTATGTGTAAGAAGTCTGTCTTTTCTGCCTCTGTCTGTCTGTCAGTTTCTCTGTCTGTCTCTCTCTTCCACAGCATCAGAGTATAGAACTGAGCACCTCAAGAAGCTGATTAGATAGAATTGAGCATTTTCTCTGAGCTTGGCTTGTAGGCAGGAACACTCAACATTGGAACCCGGGATTGTTTCCATGTCAGGAACAGACAGACTATGGGCTGGGGTCTGGGATCTGCCCCTGATGCGGAGGGAGGAGACCATAAAAGAAAGGTGGAGGTAGGAACTGAGGAGGCTTCAGAGGACACTGAGGCTGGTGTTAGGTAGGGTTTTTTTCCCTTTCCCTTTTTAACTAATTTCATTCTTTTTTTAAAGATAATTAGGTCTCAAAGGCTCAAAGGAAGAGCCACAGAAATAGCAATGGCCTTAATATCCTCCCTTCTCCCTGGGCTAGGGGCCCCTCACTGAGGTGTCAATGGAGGCTGTGAAGCGCTGGCAGAGAGGGCTTAAGAAGGATGGATGCTGGGAGTCCTTTCCTGAGGGACAGAACAACCAAAACTTGAGCTCCCAAACACTGGACCCTGGGGTCTGTCTGGTGTGCTTTTTGGGGGGGTAACCCCAATTTTAACCTCTGTCTGACCAATACTCTCCAGTTTGCTTGTAACTTTCCATTGTCAGCTCTTCTCAGTAATCCTGATTGCCTCTATCTGTCTGCCTGTCTGTCTGCTATTTCTTCTGACCCACCTGACTATGGCTGCCTGTATAAATCCATCTGTCTGCTGCAGGTCTATGACTGCCTATTTCTTCTTTTGGGTCTGTTTGAGCCTGGATTCATCTGTCTGTCTGTCTGCTATTTCTTCTTACCCACCTGACTACTATGAGGCCCCCCAGTATCCTTCTGTCTGTCTATTGTCCTATATGTCTGTCTTTGTCGATCTTCTCATCCACCTGTTTCCAGTCCTGTATCAATCTCTCTGTCTGTTTGTCTGTCTACAACTGCCTATTTCTTCTGACCTCTCCCCGTCCGCATATGCATCTGTCTGCCTATCTATATGACTGCCTATTTCTTCTTACCCATCTTTCTATGGTTGTCTGTATCCATTTGTCTGCCTGTGGCTTCCTGTTTTTACCTACCTTCCTTGCCTGCCAGTCTGTCACTCCTCTTAATTCCTCCTTCTCTCTTTCTGTTTTAGGCCAGGGAGGATGACAAAAGAGGTGGAGGGCAGTCAGGAGGGAAGAAAGAAGAGAAGAAAGTAGAGAAGAGGATCCCAAGAAAAGAGATTTTGAAAAAATGGACATTTTCATGGAAGCTCCCAAGCCATACTGGCTTCAGAGAACAAGTAGATCATAGCTCTACCCTGCCCAAGAGTAAGTGGGTAGCAGTAGGGTATATTGGAAAGGTCATATTTGGAGTCAGAAGATCTGGGTTCAAATTCTAGTATTGGTAACAAACTACCTGTAAGATCTTGAGCAAGTCCTTTAACTTCTCTGGGCCTCAGTTTTCATATCTGTAAAATTAAAGGGTTGAACTACATAACCCAAAGGTCCTTTTTAATTCTGAATCTCTCATTCCATGGCCTCCAGTCCATTCCCTGAATCCTGCCCCCCAGCCCCACTTAACCTCATAAGAGGAGAGCACCCCACTTCTGACAGATCACAGGAGCTCCTTTCCCCTGGAAGTTTAATTGCTCAGGTTTCCCCTTTAGGGGTTTAGAAATTAACAGAGGCTTAAGAGCACATTTCATTGGTCTTCCTTTAGGTGTCTGGTAGTATGTACGACAGGCTCCAAACTTCCAAGCCAGTCTTTCACCAGGTTATCATCCCCATCTACCACCATTACTCTCTATCTCTCTGCCTCTCTGCCTCTGTCTATCTTTGTCTCTTTCTCTGTCTCTATCTTTCTGTCTCTGTCTTTCTGCCTCTGCCTCTGTCTCTGACTCTATCTTTCTATCTCTCTATCTCTGTCTCTGTCTCTATCTTTCTGCCTCTGCCTCTGTCTCTGTCTCTTTCTATCTCTATCTCTGTCTCTGTCTCTATCTTTCTGCCTCTGCCTCTGTCTCTGTCTCTATCTTTCTATCTCTATCTCTGTCTCTGTCTCTATCTTTCTGCCTCTGCCTCTGTCTCTGTCTCTATCTTTCTATCTCTCTATCTCTGTCTCTGTCTCCATCTTTCTTCCTCTGCCTCTGTCTCTGTCTCTCTCACGCTCTGAGAAACTTCCCCATTCCCCTGAACTAATAGTCCTATTGACACATATACCAGTACATCTAGATTCAATCCAGTTCATGTGCCAGGAGCTTCTGGGGTGACCTAGTCCTGGGCATAGAGAAAAGTCATAGTACAAATAACAGTAACAGCTAGCATTTTAGGACCTTGAGACTGAAAAAAGACTTCATATAAATTCTCTCATTTAAGCCTCATGATAAAGTTGTGGAGTAAATGCTACAAGTATTATAAGCATCCTTTTATAGAGAAGGAAACTGAGGCTTAGAGAGAGAGAAAGTGATTTACCCATAGACATATGGTGGGCTTAGAACTCAGACCAACTTTACTCCAAACTCACTCCTCCATCCAACAGAATGCACTTTAGACACAAATGTTTGTCTCTATTCCCTACCCATTTCAGTATTGAAAGGCACAGATTGAACAGACCTTCTCAAAAGAAAGTGGAGGGAAGATTCCTTGAATCCCCAGGCAGGAGTACTCTCTGCTTCTTTAACTTCTGGGAAGGAAGAATTGATCCTAAACAGAGGACCTCATCATCACTGATGTTGTCATCACCACCACCACCACCATCATCACTCTCATCATCATCATCATCATCATCATCATCATCATCATCATCATCATCAGTCTTGATGCTATCTGTCCTCTGATTTCCCACAGCATTTCCTGCCTGTACCACTCACAGAGCTGCCTGGTAGAGCTCTCACAAGCTCAGGTTGGTGAGCCTTACCTACCTAAACAGACTGGGAGTTCCTCAAAAGCAGGAACTGTGCCTTCTTCTCTAATCTTCCTTATTCCCTCTCCAAGTCCTGCCCCAGACCCTTCCCAAAGGAGACATCTTTCCTACTCTGGAGGAAAATATCTTGTCCAAAGGAAAAGATACATCCAGTGCTCATGGAGTCTCCAATCAAAGAAGGAGATTGTCTCAGTTCTGAGAGAGGAGATGCAGCCTATGTCCTCAGAGAACTCTTGGCTTGAGAGGAGGACAGAATGTCCCAGGTCTGAGGACAGAGACATCTTATCCCTCAGGGAACCTCAAGGATGCATCTAGTCCCAAAGCCTCATTTTACAGATGAGGAAACTGAGAGCCAAGGTTAAGAGATTTGCCTCATAAGTAATAAGCCTCAAAGGTGGAAGCTGAGCCTTATTTCCTATCCCATGGCCCTTCCTACTGTTTTACAGTTTGAAGGGAGCCCCAGGTCTGAGGCTGGAGACATAATGCCTCTCCCCAGCTTCTGGTCTGAGAAAAGAAGTATATTTTAAAAAGAAAGGAAGAAACCCTTACCTTCTGTCTTAAAAACAATACTATGTGTTGCTTCTAAGGCAGAAGAATGGTAAGGGCTAGGCAATGGGGGTTAAGTGACTTGCCCAGGGTCACCTAGCTAGGAAGTTTCTGAGGCCAGATTTGAACCTAGGACCTCCTACCTCTAGGACTGACTCTCAATCCACTGAGCCACCCAGCTGCCCCCAAGAAGTACATTTTTAAAGTTACATTTAACTGCATGAAAATTAGCTGTGTGAAAACTGAGCAGGGAAGAGAACAGTGATTGTTCTGTGCAGTGTCCAGAGACAGGTAGGGATTACCAACCCCAGTCCTGGGTAGTGTTCCAAGCCAGGTCAGGGTTTCCTAAAGGAGGCAAATTTCAAGCAGGGTTTTGAGAAAGGTCAGACACCGATGAAGGAGCTGAGGGAGAGCATAAGGCAGAGGGGGGAAGTAGATTGTTGCTGTAATAGATATATCGATGAGACTCTAAATTGTGGGATTCTGGGCTACCATGAGGGTCGCTGGGTGCTAAAGGCCTTTAGGATTAAAATAGAGGTCTGGCATAAAGACAGATACCATCAGCTTGCTCAGATATTGCCAGCTGGGGGGCTCTGGAGTGGGAAAACCATGAGGAGTATAAGAGAAGGGATGTGGAGAGACAGAGAAGGATGCATGGACTTAATGTGTTGGGTTCAGATAGGCCAACCATGAGGTTGGGAGCAAGTTTTTTTGATTGGCTAAGAAGCTGGACCATTGGAGTCTTCAAAAAGGCTTAAGTCAACTTCACCCATCTCTTTGCTCCGTAGACCCTGAGACAAAGATCTTCCTTGGCCTTTTCATGAGGACTTCTCCATGCTAAATGGAGGGAATGGAATTGCCATCTGCATGGAGAGAGGTTGCCTCAGCTGAGCAAGCTGAAGGGATCTGGGGTATGCACGTATCTCCATCACACTCTCCCTAGGTGTTCAAAATACAGCCTTGTCTATTTGCCATGAACCCAAATCCTCTTCGTCCTTCAAGGCTCACCTTCAGTCTATCTCCTCCAGAGTCCCTTAGTCCCCAAGGAGCTCTCCCTCTCCATCCTTGGAGCTGTGTAGGCACTCAGAGTTGTTATTACTACTTGTGCTCTTTTCCCAATTGCCCCCGCATGGTTGAGTGCTTTTCCCCCTAGACTGCACCCTGAGGGCAGGGCTTGTGTCTACTCTTCCTCTACATTCTCCACTCCCCCACCCCAAATCGTGACTCCTCTTTGAGCAGGACCCAATTCTGTTTCTAGCCTGTGAGGGCCCTGAGAACAAGGGCCAGGTCTGTTCCTCTGTCCCTTCAGGTTGTGATCTCCTTAATAGCAGAGATCTGCTCCTCCCCTGCCTTCCTCTCTCTAAGCCCCGAGGAACACCAGGCTGGGCCCATAATAGGCACTCACTCTATGCTTGTTGACAACTCAAGTAGGAAGATTAAAAGCTCCCTTCTTCCCCTCCAATCGAAATTCATTCAAGCAAACATTTAATCCCTCATTCATGAAAAGACCAACAATTAACTATCCTGGCCAATTAGCATGTAAAGTCCCTCTTGGCCTAGTGAGATGGGAACTTCCCTTCTCCTCCCAGGTACTGGATAGCCCTAGGACTCACAGTCACTATCCATCACACCTTGGAGGCCCCCTTGGGCCCCAGCCCAGAGCAAGGGCATCCTTTTGGCCTGGTTATCCTTCAGGGAGTCCAGGCTATCCAGTTCCTACTGAAGGGAGATTGGACTTTCACCTCCGCATGTCTATGGTTCTTGATTCGTGGGCACGGAGGACAACATCTTCTACACATACCAGATGCTGACTCTTCCATATCATGCCCCTCAGAGTTCAGAGCTGAGCATTGCTGAGAAGGTAGAGGCTACTCCATGGAACCGCGTCTGGCTGCTTCTGTCTCTTTCTCTCTAGTCCCCTCTTGAGACCCCTTTCACCAATCACATATCCCCACCACACTAAAAAAGGACCATTTCCTTAGAAATAGTGGATCAAAGTCAGTATTTACTTGAAAAGAAAGAAAAAGACATTTATTTCAAATTCAATCCCCGCAGTTTGGACCTTGACAAGTCTCTAAGGCATCAATTTCACTGGTCTTAAGATGATTCCGTCACTGCAGGGAAGATGGCACAACTTCATTTTGGGGAATCAGCATAGGATAACTGAGAATAAAAATGGGTCATCAATTGCCTTTAGTGTCCAGGGTCCAATCACAGGAAAACCATCAATATTTCTTTGGCAGCAGAAAATGTGCTTGACACTGAGAGTTGGGATATTTGGGTCCTATGTTCCTCCATTGATAGTCACTGACTTTGGATAACTTGCCACCCTCTCTCTACGGGTCCCATGCTCCTCATAGGACTTTGAGATCCCTGAGGCCTGGGATTCCATTTTATTCATCTCTGACTTCCACATGGGCCCAGAAATCTGAGTGTTTGGCATAGTAGAAACTCGATATTTATTAAGTCATAACATCTTCAGACTTGACCTGTCTCCTCCGTTCTGTTCTCTTTCAGTCTCTCTCAGGAAATTTTTCTAAAAAGAAAAGAAAGCTACCTGGATCCTGACCCATCTCCCCTGCATCCTTCTCCTATTTGACTATAGGTATACCTCACTTTAAGGAAAGCCAGTGAAGCAGTGTGGGGGTGAGGAAAGAGGTTGATTAAGAGCATCTCTGATTGATTTAATGAGTTATCACAATCAACTTGATGAAGTTATAGGACATCAGCCTTTGTTTGGAGCATCTGAGGGGCACCTCCCTGTGGAGAGCATGGTCATTTCCACTGGTACCTTGCTGAGAGGACATAGAATTCCTGATTAGTTCCCAGTGGCCAGAACTGTTTCCAACATGATTGGCTGGCTGGTTCTCAGGAGGACAGACTCTCATCAGAGGAGCTGTCCCTCTATGTGGTCTATAAAATGAAGCTGACAGGCCAGCTAGATCTTTATTTGGTTTCCTTTTTGCCTTCCTGCCTCCATAAAACACATCAAAGAACAACAGAATGGTCCTCTCTTCCAGAAGGAAGGAATCCTGTCGTGCCAATCTCTCTTCCCCTGAGAACAAGCAAATTCTGCCTTGGGGTAGAGGTCCAGGGGAGCCCCAGATACTTGGGCATGGCTGGAGTCCACCAGATATTGAGTGTGCTTTCCTTACTCAAGAGGTGGTAGTAGTAAGAGCACTGAGAAATTTCTGCCAGAACATGGAAGAACCAGATGTGTCTATTCCCACTCATCTAAACAGGCATGTCCCAGCCTTAGGAGTGCCTCACGAGTGACCTCAAAGTCAACAAATAGAGGGAAAAAAATTCAGCCCATATTAATATCCCTCCCAATTGGAACTAAGAAAACACTAGCCACCACAGCAAGAACAACAGTACCCATATACAGCCCAAATTCGCAAAATAGAGCTAGAAGTGGTTATTCATTTTTCAAGATTTCTCATATATCTAAAGCTTTTGACTACATGAGTGGCCTGGCATAAGAGTATAGTGAATTTAGTGTCAGAAGTCCCAGTTCAAACACTTCCTAGCTGTGGGACCCTGAACAAATCATTCACCCTCTTTAAATTTAAGTTTCATCATTTTTAAAAGTGGAGATGACAGGGAGCAGCTGGGTAGCTTGGTGGATGGAGAGCCAGGCCTAGAGATGGGAGGTTCTAGGTTCAAATCTGGTCTCAGACACTTCCCAGCTGTGTGACCCTGGGCAAGTCACTTAACCCCCATTGCCTAGCCCTTACCATTCTTCTGCCTTGGAGCTAATACACAGTATTGATTCCAAGATGGAAGGTAAGGGTTTAAAAAAAATGGAGATGACAATATGTATACCATCCACTACAGGGGACTGTTCTGAGGAAAGCATTTTGTAAAACAAACTTTCTTCAACAAGGAGCTATTATTTCCTCTGGGTAGTGTTCCCTCTCAGAATCTCAGTTGGAAAGGACCTCAGAAGCTGCCTGTCTAACCCATGCCTCAAGTATTGCCCTTACAGCACCACTAACATGTAGTTCTATAGTAGCTGCTTTTAAAAATTTCCCATGGGGAGCTGGGTGGCTCAGTGGATTGAGAGCCAGTCCCAGAGATCTCGGACACTTCCTAACTGTGTGACCCTGGGTAAGTCACCTCACCCCCCATTACCTAGCTTGTACCACTCTTCTGCCTTGGAACCAATGCACAGTATTGATTCTAAGATGGAAGGTAAGGGATTAGGAAAAAATTCCCAATCTCCCAAAGCAACCCATTCCACTAACTCTGGGGCAGTGCAAAGTTTTTCCTTATATCAAACCTTAATCTGCTTCTCTGCTATTTCTGCACAGACTGTAGACTCTTGCCTCAAATTTTTCATAAGTTCATAGATTTAGAGCTGGAAGGACACTCAGAGGTTCATATGGTCATGGATTTAGGTCATCTAGTCCATACTTATGGACCTTACAGGTTCATAGATCATCTGGTCTAATCTTCTCATTTTTACAGATGATAAAACAAGCCCAAAGAAGATAAAATCACTTGCCCAAAGCCACATGGTAGTAATGTCAGACCTGGGATTGGAACACAAGCCCTTTGACTCCATATTTAGCGACTCTCTGAGGGGCCAAGTTCAGTGGCTGGGGAAAAACAAACAAACAAACAAACAAAAGACAAATTCATTCCCTAGGGGCCATTCTTCTGGTGATGAGACTCTCTTAACTTAGCCAGACAAACCAGAAAATAGATACACAGGCCACTGCTGGCCCTTCCTTGAAACCTTTCCAGGTTGGTACAATCAACCAGAGCTAATGTTTAACTGCCAGAGTCTTTCTAGCCCAGGGTCACTTCCATGCCATGAGACACAGAGGGAGCACCATAATGGCGATAACCTTAATGCACTATATAATATTAATTCTTTTCCTCTGGTCCTGGGCTTGTCAGGCATCCAGCCCACTCCAGAATCCCTCACTATCACCCAGATTTAGTATTTTAGATTTTAGATCATCAAAAATTCAGAGTCCTGGCCAGAGTCCCTCCCAATATGTCTTTTACCAGACCGTATAAAAGCCATTAGAATCTTAAAATGAAAGGCACTTAACTGAAATAGGGTAGAAGTCTAAAGAACAAAGAATTGTACAAAAAAGAGTCCATATTCCTTAAACCCATATACAAAATAGGTACCATCTCCCTCTGCCACAAAAAAAGAATCACCTTCCTCCCCCACTCACTCACTCCATCCCTCGATTTTCCTGCTTAAGGAGGACATAATTTAGACTCAAGACAGCAGATCTAGGGTGAAGTTTAGGGTCTAATGCCCTGCAGCCTCTCGGGGAAGCAGGCTGACAATGATTCAAGCCTCCCCGCTAGCTCTGGAATCATTGCACCATGATCAGTCCTAGGTGTTGCCCTCATTCCTCCCTCACAGAAAGGCTCCCCTTTCTCCCATCACTTGGCTCCCCTTGTCCGCTCTGTCCTTCTTCCCAATCTGAACTGCCTGCTCTCTCTCCAAGGCATTGTGATTTCCTCTCTCCTCCCCCATGTCTACCCAGTTCATGCCCATCTGAGATAACCCCACACCTTCCTGCGAGGCACCCAGGGAAGGAAGGGCAGAACTGTGAGCAAGCCGAAGCCATCCCAGAAAGGGGATCATCACCATTACAGAATCAAACCAAAGGCTTCAGCCCCACATTCAAAGTCTTGTGCAGCCTGGGCTTCTCAGATGGGAATGGTTTACTCCAGCCTGACTAGACTGCTCTGTTCTTCGATGCCCTTCCATCTTCTCTGTCATTATTTTATATGAACCTATGTATTGTCCATGGCACAATGGATAGAGAGATGGACTTGAGGTCACAGCTACTTAGGTTCAAATCCCGTCCCAGATGTTCACTATTGTATGACCCTGAACATATCACTGTCTGCCTTGGTTTCCTCATCTGTAAAATGAAGCTAATAATCAAATTACTTCCAGGTATCACTTACCTTCCAGGTCTGTTGAGAAAATCTAAGTAGATTATATTTATATAACAGAATATACATATATACAACATACATTGTTTTAAGTTGTGTCATGTTTTATGTCATCTTATCATTCCATAATGTTATACTATATTACCTAATCTTACATTATATCGTATTGTTTATACTATATAGTTATGTCTTAATTGATCTATATCATAATATTTGTAGTATTATTTTAAAGTGCTTTGCAAGCCTTAAAGCACTATATAAATACTATCTACTAATATTTTTGTTAAAAATGCTATTATTATTATCCCAAATTTAAACTTTTACCTTCCCACTTGGAATCAATATCATGTGTTAGTTCCAAGGTAGAAGAGTGGTAAGAGCTAGGCAATGGGGGGTGAGATGACTTACCCAGGGTCACACAGTTAGGAACTATCTGAGGTCAGATTTGAACCCAGGATGCCCAACCCCCATCCTAATCTCCAGGCCTGGCTCTCTAACCACTTAACTACCTACCATTCCTGTTTTTAAGAGCACAGACTGTCTTTGCCTTTCTCTGTACCTTTAGAGCGAACACTCAAATGCTTGTGGATCAATGCTCCGTGAACATAGCAGAGGCAATCCAGCCCCTCTTGTCCATCTCCTTACTGCCTCTTCTCCCCCAGCCCTTCAAGATCCAATACAGGTGCCATTTTCTCCAGGAACCCTTCTGCCGTCTCCTCCAGCTCCCTTCCATTAGAAGCCATTTCTGTTGCTGATCCCCAGCATGCTCTGTCTGGATCCCCCTTAGCCTCTGTCACCTCATAGATTTGGAAGTCAAAGAGGCTTTGGATGTCTCTTAGCACACAACCTCTTTGTTTTACAGATGAATAAACTGAGGCTTCTAGAGGCCAAGTGACTTGGCTGACATAACCCAGGGAGTGAGAGGCAGAGCTGAGATTCAAACTCTGGGTCCTCAGCCCCAAATTGAGCTTTTTTTGCATCACTCCATGCTATTGATGCTGAAGCCTTGAATTACAGGATCTGGGTACCGGCTGTAACCTCCCTACTAAAGGATTAGCCCTTGAAGGCTGGGGGCTCTGAAGGTTTCCATTGTCAGACCCTCCTCACCTCTGCCTCTTCTCTCCCCCTCTCCTGCCTGGCACGGGGTCTTGAAACACCAGAGATGTTCAGAAATGTTTGTTGAATGAGTTCCCAACACACAATGAATGATCTGTTTCCTCTGAACTCCTGCTGGGCTTACTGTCTGCACAAGACATGTGTGTGACACTTAACACATTTTGTAATTCTCTTTTCCTTTTGTTGAAGCCCGTCTCCCCAAAACTGTGAATTAAGCCCAGGTCCGCTTCTCAGTCTTCCCCCACTGTGATCAGAGACTAGACTCTGACTCCTTGAATGATGGTTGACCGAATGAGAGAGGGAGGGAGGGAAGAAGGGCGGGAATGACTGACTCCTTCTCTTGGGCCCTCCTTCCCAGTCCTGGGGGGCAGCCGCTCCGCCAACCCTGCATGAATGCCACTTATTTTATCTTCTCCCTTTCCCTCCTCCCCAAAGTTCTAATTTAACCAAGCCATCGTTTCCGCTCCCTCCAGAATCAATATTTTCTCTGTCTTTTGACACTTTTTTTATTTTATTTTTACATGCGGCCTCCAAAGGCTGTAATTTACTGCTAATACCGTGTAATCAAAGACAATGGCAGAGCTCCTGTGAGCAGGAGGAGTCTGGCTCCTTGTCAGGGCACCCAAGCTCTGCAGTAACCCTAGTGTCCTACCTCCCATGCTACCCTTCCTCCCTGGGCACAGGGCACTTACTGCCTGGCATTGCCCAGAGACCCAGGGGCAGCTCTCTTGGGTAGGAAGGTTTGGGCCACATCAAGGAGAGTCTTGAATACCAGGTTAAGAAATCTGGCCTTTATCCAATAGGCAATGGGGAGTTACTAATGAAGATCCTTGAGCAGGAGAAAATAATAATGCAAAAAATAAAATGATAAAACAATAATAAAGAAAATTCCCATTTCTATAGCTCTTGAAAGTTTCCCAAAGGCTTTCTTCACAATGATTCTATATGGTAGAGAATACATTATACCCATTTTAAGTAAGGAACATAGGCTAAGAAAGGTAACGGTAACAAAACTCCTAGGGATCAGAGTTTAGATTTAAACCCACAATGGGTAACTCAAGATGCAATTTCCACATTACCACTGCTGCCTCATGGGAATCTAAGATAAGAGGCATTATGATACTGTGTTAAAAGGTTAACTTGAAGGCATAAGGTCTGAGTTTGAATCCTAGTTCCATCTGTTACAAAAAAAATGTGACCCTGACAAATTATTTAACTTTTGGGGACCTCAGTTGCTTCACCTGTAAACTAAAGGGGTTTAGAGTATAGGTTGTTATTGTTCAGTCATTTTCAATTGTTTCCCAATTTGGGATTTTCTTGTCAGTGATACTGGGGTGGTTTGCTGTGTCCTTCTCTGGTTCATTTTACAGATGAGAAAATCAAGGCAAACAGGGTTAAGTGACTTGCCCAGAGTCATCCAGCTGCTAAGTGTCTGAGGCTAGATTTGAACCCTGGAAGAGGAGGTTCCCTGTCTCCAGGCTCATCCCCTCTATCCACCCTGCTATCTGGCTGTCTTTTGGAGAATCTGACCTCTGAGATAATTTCCAACTCTCCATCTTTTTTCTGTGGAAATAGATAGCTAGGGAATATCAATATGGAACCCTCTGTAGGCAGGACCCTGGAGCAGACCCTGCAAAGGCAGTCCTGAGCCAGTCTGGGGTAGGCAGAGAGAATGAACACAGAAGGGTGCGGCTGGCAAAGAATCTGATCCCTTCTCTTCTGTGCCTCTCCTCCTCCCTCTTTAGCAGCTATTGCTTCTGATGTGTAATCTATGGGGTTGTTATTCTATGTCAGAGACTTAAATCCACTGATGGAGCCTGTGACAGCTTAAATGGCCTCAATCCCCCTCCCTCATCCCCACCATTCTGCTCCCCTCCCTGGCTCTGGCTGCCTCCAGCACCTCCCAGCCGAAAACCTGACAAGGCTTGGTAGGAGGGGAGGAAAAGAGCTTGGTAATTGTTTAGGATGGTTTTCTATATTATTTTTCCCAAAGTGGGGGTGGGTGGGAACGGGGGAAGGAGGAGGATGAGTTATCTTTTCTTCTCTTTTAAAGCTGAAGAGTGAAACGTGGCCTCTTTCTTTCCTCCTTCCCCAGGCAATTCACAGAGAGAATATAAACTGGCCATAAATTCCCAGGAAAATTGAGTCCTTGACTGAGCACACAATTTCACCTGCCTCCAGGTAAGAGGCTGAGAAAAGGAACGTAAGCAGCAAATAGCCTACTGGTTGGTGGCAGACCAAGACAGGAAGGTATCCCATGTTCAGCATCTATCTCCATGGCCTGGCTGGCTGGGGTGACTCCCAAGAACCATTAGGTAGATTTCTAAATTAGTTCTCCTAAGATTGAGGAGGGATGCTTCTCCCTTCCCTCTTCACCAGGGTGATACTTCTGAAAACTGGACCTGGAAAAGGTCTTTGGAAGGGTCACTGAAACTCATCATCCCCAACTGCTTCCACCTTCCCTAGGAGATGCCCTCCCATCTACTCTGTATAGATGGTCTTACATATATAGTTGTTTGCATGTTGTCTCCTCCTTGCATGTAAGCTCCCCGAGGACAGGGATTGGCTTTGTCTTTCTTTGTATCTCCAGGGCTTAGGAAGGAGCCTGGAACATAGTTAATGCTTACTTAATAAATGCTTTCTCTCTCTGATCAAAACTCACCACTCCTCCAAAATCTATTATTTGTCTTCATGATCTTCAATCCCTCTATTTCCTTGTTCTCCCAGTTTATCCTTCCTACTCTGGGCTCACTTTCATCCCTTGGCTAACCCTTTGGTTAACTAGCTCCATATCATGCCATCCATTCCCCTTGAGTCCCTTGTCCCCTTTATCCTACTACCTTTGACCCTATGGTTAGCCAGTTCCACACTATACTGTCCTTTGCTCTTGAATCCCTTGTCCAGCTTTGTTCTATCACTTTTAACCCAGGAGACTTGTTCCAAGAACTCAACATCATTCAGAAGTACCTCCACTGAAGATCAAATGGAATTGACTTGCTACTAAAGGCAATGCACTGACCCAGGACAACACTGAGGGACTTAGGAGAAAGAACACTATCCACATCCAGAGAAAGAACTGTGGGAGTAGAAACACATAAGAAAAACAAGGATTGATCACTTGTTTATATGGGTATAGGATTTGGGGTTTGGGTTTTAAAAGATGACTATTACAAAAATGAATAATATGGAAATAGGATTTGAGTGAGATATAGATAGATAGATAGATAGATAGATAGATAGATAGATAGATATAACCCACTGAAATTGCTTGTCAACTCCAGGAGGGAGAAGGGAAGAGTAGAGCAAGAATTATGTAACCATGGAAAAAATAAAAAAATAAAAAGCATATATATGAAATGGGGGGAAAGTACCTCCACTGATTTTAAGGGCTTGGCCCATTGTTTCATTGTTCTATCATCTTTTGGCAATTGCCAGTTCAAATAGCATATCTTCTTGCTTGGCATAGTTATTCTTTGCCCATTAATAGTTGCCTCCATCCACTGCCATCTCTGGAGTCCTATGGTTTCTTCTTTCTTGTCAATAATGGTATTTCCTGGTACATGAAGTTCTTTAGAGGGGCTAAGTGGTTCCTTGGAGGCACTGAATAGATATGCAGACCTTCCCTCCAGGGAACAGAGTTAAGGCCTCTGTTGTGGCCATTCTTCCCTGTGGTACTCTCAACTCTGACTCATTTAATACAGCTCTGTCACTCTCCCTTTTAAACCCCAAGTCCATGGTCTAAATCCAGATGCATAACCTGGTTAGGAATCAATTGATCATCCTTGATGTATAGTCCCCAGGGCCAAGTGAGGTCATAACTTAGCAAACAGTCGATATGTTGTTTAGTCATGCCTCAGTTGGGTCTCACTCTTGAAGACCCCATTTGAGGTTTTCTTGTCAAAGATCCTAGAGCAGTTTGCCATTTCCTTCTCCAGCTCATTTTATAAATGAGAAAGCTGAGGCAAACAAGGTTACGTGACTTGCCCAGGGTCACGTAGTTAGGAAGCATCAGAGGCGTAATTTGAATTCAGGAATACGAGTCTTTCTAACTCCAGGTCTAGCACTGCAGCACCAGCTGCCCATCAAAGAGCTAATGCCACAGGAGTATCACCTTCTTAAGAAGACACCGAGGAGAGACTAATGGTCCTCCCAGGCACAACTTCTATAGTAAGGTATTGTGGCCCCTTCACAGGTGTTCTGGCATTGTCATAATGTTACTGTCTCTTTTGGTTTCCCAGGCTGAAGCAGGTGAGGGTCAGAGAGGGACTGGCCTCAGACATCTGGATATCTGAATATTGCTGAGTATACAGACTGAAGACAAAAGATGGTCTGAGAGACACAACTTCCAGATTAGCCATCTCTTCTGCTTCTGTTCCGTGGCTGGGAAATTGAATAAAAGGGAGCCAGACTCCAACTTAAGGGGGTTTCTATCTTGGATTGAGTTGGATCTGGGGACTGAATGGAATACGCAATCCATGATGCATACAAATAGTGCTTCTGCTTTTTCTCAGCATTTCCATATTCAGTTAAAACAGTGTGTTTAATGACTTTGAATGAATAAAAGCCAACAAAGAAATAGAAAAGAGGAACCAAAGGAGGAGAAAGAAGTATGATGCCCAAGTAGGCAGAGCCTGAGCCAGAAATTGAATGAGTTATATTTAATCTGTGGCTATAACAATAATATGGGGCAGAGGAAAGGAAGGAGATTATGGCTGTAGTTCTGTTGGTTGAAAGCCATATGCCTTCAGATCCAAGTCAGCAGACTGTAGAGTGTTACCTTTGCTTACATTTGTTACACTATGATCTAGGAAAAGTTCCCTGGTTGTAGGTAACTTGAGTTGTTTCAGAGAAGAGGAGAAATGTCCCACAGTGGAAGGGCATTCATTCAATTCAGCAAATACTTTTTGAGTTCTTCCTTTGGGTAATGCAGTGTTTTAGGCTGGGAGGACACAAAGGCAAAACAATATGGCCCCCAGCATCTAGAGCTTACAGCCTAAGAAGTGGGTAGAGGGAAAGACAGTAAGTTTAGCATAGTAGAAGGAGTCAGAGGATCCATGCTCAGTTGAACTATCCTGCCACTTATTGCCTGTGTGACCCAGCTTAATCTTAAACTCACCAGTCCTCAGTTTCCCCATCTGTAAAACCAGAGGGTTGAACTAGATCACCTTTGAGATTCCTTTAAGTTCTTCTCAATTTATGTGATCAGTGTGATTTGAGATAGAATGTGATTGGGGCCAAGGTGAGATCCAGGCAAAGTATGATGGGAATGAAATGTGGGCAGTAAAGAATTCAATGTGTCCTTTCTCTCAGACCTAGGGGAGAATGCATTTATTTCTATGGAGTTTGACCAGGAGGACAAGTGAAGGAGGCTGTGTTGCTCTGCTTCCTATTGATCAGGGCCCAAGTCTTGGGACAAGCTGAAAGCATACTTCTTGGTTTTAGAAACACACACACACACACACACACACACACACACACACACACACACACACGACATGAAAAAAATGTGTCTAATTTTCAGCCTTCCTGAAAAGAAAAGGGAGTAGAAAGGATGAGCAGTTGCAACAGAAAATGAATGGCATCTTTAGCAGCATTTCAGCTGTAACCCTCCTAGAGGTTATTAGCAGCACTTCTCAGAAGGGAAAAAAAAAGCACACAAAAAACCAACACGATTTTTATCTCTGAGTGTCACTGGCTGAGAGCCACTTAGGGAATCTCAGCACAGGGAGAGCAAGGAGGACAGGGAATTGGGGGGCAAAGGGCTTCTCTGGCAGCTATCTCTGCTATCTAGGCTTCTCTTTTCTTCAAGACACCCAGAGGTCCAATGGCCCCCTGTATCCCTGCGACAGGTTTTTCAGAGAGAAAATGGATCATGACAGCAATGTTTCTAAATATAGGCGACAGGTAAGGAGTGGAGCAGAGATGGGAGCCTCAGAAGCTATAGGCAAGGAGATGCCAAGCTAGGAAATGTGTCCCTCCAGTACCTGACATGGCTTTTTTTTGTCTCTGTCACAGAGACAAAGGTAGCAAGAAATTTAGTGGGGTGTTTCCTGGGTGATCTCTTCCCATAGTGCTCTGCAGAAGAGTTTAGGGATTAGGAAAGTAGGTTCTTGTCTTGTCACCGAGGGTACAGGTGGCCATGGATACAGCCTATGCCTAGGATCATCCTACTTCTGATCTGGAGCCTGATCAGATATAGAAGCTGCTGCTGATAGCAATAGCTGGACTGGATATGCTTCTTTCTGAAGAACTTGAACATATTTTATCTCATCTGGTCTATACAACAACCCCTGAAGAGGTATTTCCGGGGATTATATTCCCCCAATTTGTACATGAGCAAAGTAAAGCTTGGAGAAATTAAGTGATTGGCCCATAGTCATGGTCAGTTAAGGCAAGATTCAAATGAAGCTCTTCCTAGATTCCAAGGTCAGCACTGTGCTTCTGGTGAGGACTGAGGCACACACAAGTAAGGATGAAAGGCAGCAGCAGCAGAACTGGGCGTGTATGTGCATATGGGGGAGGGGGGGAAACTATACTTCTCCCAAGAAATTTTAACCATGCATAGATTCCACACCGAAGCTGCCAATCCAGTCCCAGGTCAACAGAAACTTAATCCAGTGGGCATTTCCCATAGATGGGAACCATATTCTCTTTATAATCTCTTTATAACGTCTCCATCTCTCTGTCTCTGTGCCTCTGTCTCTTTTTTCTCCTTTCTGGCTTTCAGTTTCTCCATCTATAAAAGTCTCCAGCTGAAACATTCTAGGGTTGTACAATACTGTAAAAGTCTTAACAAAGATGCATAGTGACTTACGATGGCATGTTCAGTTCTACTTGGGTCAGAAGGAAGGCATGATTCTCAGTGCCAGAGAGAGAACTGCAGCTGTAGAGTCAGGAAATTTTGGTTCTAGTGTTGGATCTTCCATTAACTTGCTGTTCAGGCTTGGGCAGAGAATTTGACTTAAATTCAATATATTCATGAATAACATCCCAGGATCATATTTTGCACTGAAAATTTTTTCAACTTATTAAAAAATCATTAAGAGAGAGGAAATGAAATTCAAGGTCTCGCTGAAGCTTAGTTTCCTCATCTGTAAAATAGGGATAATAATCTTTGCTCTGACTTCCTCCAATAAGTTTCTTCTTCGGGACAGGCTTAGAATCAATCATCAAAAGGAAGCACCTTGAAGATCATCTAAAGATTATCCAATTCATTGATCTCCTAGATGGAGCGCCATGGTGCACTGGAAAGTGTGTTGAGACTGGATTAGAAGGACGTGGGTTCCATCCCACCTCTGAGCTTTCCAATCTAGTAACATTGGGCAAGCCATAACTTACTTCAACCTCAGTTTCTCATCTCTAAAAGAAGAGGCCTGGATTATATGCCCACTGAAGTCTCTTCCAGATCCAGCTCTATGACCCAATTATCCCAAGTGTAATATCATTTCTAAGGCCACCCTGCCCCAAATTTCATTCACAGGTTGAGTTCCCCAGGGGAATGACTACCTCAAAGGACTAGTAGTGCCACACTCCTAAGTTTTTGCCTCACAAGCCCCAACCAGTATTCTTACCTTAATTGTCAGCTAGAAGAAACAATTAACCCAAAGCAAAGGTATTTATTAATATGGCATTATAAGAATGATAGGTAAACCCCCACCCCAATAAGGCTTGGCATACTCTTCCTTGAAAGCACACCATGATAAGAGTGAGTACATATGTAGCATACACTGGCAATGAGCAAGTCACCTAGAGAACAAATGAAGCTAAGACAACTCATGTCTCTGGCACTGTGGGAGGACCTGATATCCTTTCTTCTCTTATGGGGATCTTCATACTGCTCCTTCCTAAGCACATCATCTCTCTTTGTAAGGCTGCTCAGCTGTGCTTCCTGGGCTTGCTCCTCTCTAGCTAAATTCTTGATTGCCACAGACAATTCTCTGTAGAAATTCATGGCTGGCTCTCTTCTCTGCTGCTAGGAGTGACTTTCCTTAGAGCTGCCTTCACTGTTTCTGCTCCCTGATGGTGATGGCTCCATTTTAAGTTATCAGAGTTAGGAAGGGAAAAATAATCCCTTCCCCCATCCTTGCTGTTCTCTGGCAGAGGTTCAAGGAGAAAAGAAAAAAAGTGATTACCCTCTCAAGAACTAAATTCTTCCTCCATAGCTGGCTCTCCTCTAGACTGCCAAGAGTCACATATATTAAAGCTGCTTTCTACCTCAAATGCCTCCCAGAGCTGACAAAGGTGTTCTTTTAAAAAATGTTTTGGATTTCCAGAAGTATGCCTGATCTTTGACCAGACAATAGCAAGCTGCTCTTTAGGTTTCTTCAAGGATTACCCTTTGTAAAGGAGTAACAGAATGTAGACACTTCTCATCTAGCACATTAAAGTCTTTCCACTGTTACCTACTCCTTCTGTGATTTCATGAACTTTTAGGGAGGGATCAATTAACTGGATATCCTGACTGACTCTTTACAACCTGTCCCCTACACCATCTCCCACATACATATTCCATAAGTAAGGAGTGCTGGCTTGACTACTGTTCTCAGAGCAAGATGGAGAAAACATGGAATGAGAGTATGTGAGTGTGAGGGGCAGCAGGGTGGACAACAGGGAGATGGCTGGGTTGGAGAATCAGAAGAGATTTGAAGCATTGTCTGAGGTCTGGATATGGCTAGATATAGTGGGCCATGTGTGTTTACACTGGCTGAATCTCCAGGCAAGACACCACAGCCCCAGCCAGGGTAAACATTCCAATTCTTATGGCAGTGAAGGTGAGAGTGACGTCAATGACAGTGGTGGTGACATCAATGGCAGTCATGGAGATGGTGATATTGATGGTGCAGTGGAGTTGATGATGATAAAATGATCTCTTCTCTCCTGCTGTCTCTGGGTCAGGGACATTGAAACTTAATTATCCAAGTAAAGAATTCCAAGGGCTGCAGCTCAGGATGGTCTCAGTTTACTCTAGCCACAAGCTCCCCTTTCCTTTATGGTACCAAAAACCTGCTTTTGAACTTAAAGGAAAATAGGTTTATTGGAAAGAGGGGAAAATGTTGTATCCTACTTGCCCCCTTTCTCCTCTCCCCCAAATCCCTTCCTCAGAATCAGGTGACCTTGACTCCAGCTTCCTCCCTCTTAATGACTTTTTAATAAATTGAAAAATTGTTTCAGTACAAAATGCGATCCTGGGACATTGTTCGTGAATATATCGAGCTTAAGTCAAATGCTTTGCGTCCTCAAATCCGACTGATTAATAATTAGAACCAGCAATTCTGTCTTAGCCCTAATGTGTTTAGGAAAACTGATGGATTTAATTTTTTTATCAGCCAAAAGTAAGAAAATGTAATCTTTCCTAAAGTATCTAATACAACAATGCAGAATAATTAGTTTCTCTGGAAACAGGCATAATGGAACAGAATAATAAATCACTCCTTGCTTTCCTCCTTTGCGACTGATGGAGAGAGATTTCCCCTCCCATGGGGCTGGAGACGTTAGAGGAAAGATCAGTCAAACAGTGGGTGAGCCAGTGAGAGCCAGAGTTGGGAGGGGGAGCTTATGTCCCTGCAGGCTTCAAAGAACCTTGCCAGGGGTCTGATGGGCATCTGGGAGGAAGTTAGGGGCATGAAGCCCATTTTTCCAGACTCTAGTGATATAATGGGAAATCAGGCCTATCTCAAAAGTCAAGGAATGGCAGGGGACCGAATGCCAAGGCCCAGGTTGTAGAAGTTCAGGGGATGTAAGCAACCTGGACTCTAGTCTTCAACACCTCCCTTTTCCTCAGTTTCTCTGTCTGGGTAGAGGAGATAACACTCAGCTCACAGGGCTGTTGTGACAAATAATTATTTTGGTCAAGTGCTTTGGGATCCCAAGATGAGAGAGGTACGATAGGCAGGCAGAGGAGGGTTATTAATTTGTTGTTCATGGTTGCATTCTCTGCCCCCACCCCCACAGATACTCCAGCTTTTCTTCCCTCTCAATACTCCTCTTGGGTTCCTGTTGCATGACAGGAGAACAGAGGAGAGGGGAGAGAAGAGAGGATGAGAGGAGAGAAAAATAGGAGGGGAAAGGAAAAGGGAGGGGAGGAATGGCAAAGGAGAGAAGAGGAGAAGGGAGGGGAGAGGACAGTAATGGGAAAGGGAGGATAGAGGGGAGAAGAAGGTAGAGAGGAGGGGAGACTATGTGAAGAGAGGGAAGAAGAAAGAAGACAGAGGAGGGGAGAGGACAAGGAAGGAGAAGAAGGGGGAGGGGAGGGAAGGGGGAAGGAAAGAGAAGGGAGGGGAGAGGAGCATGGTGTTATCACCATGAGATTGTCATGCAGGGTACCCTCTTGACTCTCTGTATAGGTGGTACAACCAAAGCCAAGAACACCCCTGACTAGCCACTAAATAGTCATTGATTGATAAATTGATTTCAGAGATGAACCCCTTTTTGGTCCTTTTCAGTCATGTCTGGCTCTTTGTAATCCCTGTTGAGGTTTTCTTTGCAAAGGTACTGGAGTGGTTTGCCATTCCTTCTCCAAGGAATGGCAATGCTGTCATTCCTACCCCTGCCCATCCCCTGGAGGTAATAGCATGAAGGAAGCAGAAAGGTCAGAGGCTTGAGACCCAAGTTCTGGGGACAGAGTCCTCCTCTGGGCATTCCATCTCAACAATGAAGGTGACTCTCCTAAAGAATCCTTATAGTCAGGTGGGACCTGTCAAAGGTACATGAGGTGGGACAGTTAGGAGGTTCAGTGGCTAGAGGATCAGGCCTGGAAATGGGAGGTCCTGGGTTCAAATCTAGCCTGACACTTCCTAGCTATGTGACCCTGGACAAATCAAACTTAACCCCCATTGCCTAGCCCTTACTGCTCTTCTGCCTTGGGACCAATACACAGAATTGATTCTAAGATGGAAGGTAAGGGTTTGGGCTTGTTTTATTTTGGGGAGGGGGAGCAAAGATGCGTGAGGAAGGCAGCTTGGTATGATAATAAGAGCCCTGGGCTCAGAGTTAAGAGATATGGTTTCTGAAGATGTATCTACAAGATGTGTCATGTCTACAGGTCTCAGTTTTCTCTTCTGTAAAATGTGACTAGCTGTGCCTACCATTTAGCCCAGCCATTTGTCTTCAGGTTTTCCCTTGGTGACTGCTGGGATCACCTGGCTCCAGGGAGTGAGGACCAAACACTGTGTTAACCCTTCTCTTTCCCTTCTTGCCTTCTGGTCTGATCCTGATCACAGACAGGTCCAGGCCTGGGAGCAATAACGTTCTTCCCCTCATGTTCCAGACCAGTGAGCCTCAACCTGCACCGCTGATCCACTGGGGACGAATGCAGCATAGAATCCCGGCAAGTCGGAAAGTAATTCAATGCAATCACCTCATTTTATAAGTAAGGAAACAAACTCAGAAGGGAAAGAGGCCTGTTCCTAGTCACATAGTAAGTCAGAATTAGCTGTAGAACTAGAAGTTATCTCTCCTGATTTCCAAATCCCAGGGTTCTTTCTTTTTTTCTAAAAAACAAACAAACAAACTTACCTTCTGCCTTAGAATCAATAGTAAGTATTGTTCTAAAGCAGAAGAGCCTGTAAGGGCTAGGCATTGGGGTTAAGTGACTTGCCCAGGGTCACAGAGCTGAGAAGTGTCTAAGGTCAGATTTGAACCCAGGACCTTCTGTCTTTAGGCATGGCTTTCAATTCACTGAGCCACCTACCTGCATCTCTATGAGCTCTTTCTATGACACTAGTGATGCCAATATAATATGGTAGATACCTGGAGTTAAGAAACCCTGGGTTCAAATCCCATCTGATCTAGTTACACCTACTGCTATTGCCTAACTCAAATGCTATAAAACAAGCTCCCAAATTTGAAAGCTCTTTACAGAAATGTCAGCTAATACCATTGTACTTATCACTGCCACCACCAGGTCTCACTCTGGGAAGCCCTCCAGAACTAATCAGAAGAGAAGAGAGGCAAGACCCATCGCCCAGTTGCAATATGGCTCTCTGACTGTCTTCCATACTGGTCTTGACCAGAGCAGTCTTCTATATTCACATGATCAAAGGATTTAGATGGAGAAGGACCTTAGATGTCAGCTAATCGAATGCTCTAAATATCAATGAGAAGGATAAAATCCAAATGAGAGGCCGTGACTTGCCCAAGGTCACACAAATTTGAAGAAGTGGAGCCAGGACTAGGACCCAGAAGTCCAGATTCTAGTTCCATGGCTCTATCTATGACATCATGACATTGACACTCAGGTAGAACTGACACCAGAAAGACCTGCCTCAATTCAAATCCTATCTCAGCAACTTTAGCTATGGGGTTTTGGGCAATTCATTTAAACTCTGAGATTCAGTTTTCTCAGCTGTAAAATAAAGTTTAGTGGTACCTGGTGGCCTCTAAGCTCCCTCCTAGCATTCAAGAATTAATCCAGGACCTATCTCCTTTCCCCGTAGTTAGCCATCCATCCCCATCTGTGACATCTCTACTCACGGGGTTCCCTCCACTCAAAGAAGCTAGAAGGCTCTCAACTTGGGCTGCCCCTACTCTTGCCCATTGGGGCCAGCCTAGGGTGGTGTGGAAATCTCTGAAGAGGTGCCCAGCTTCTCCAGGGCTTTGAGCACCGTAATTACTTCCCCATTGCTGGCTGGCGCTCGAGGCTATTGGGATGGCGTATTGGGTAATGACAGGATAATTGTTTGTTTTATTGATTGTTATAAACCCTTCTGCGCCCCAGTGTGATGGATGGTGGGAGATTCATTGCTAGTGCTTCTCCTTGCCTTCTTGGGCTTGTCACCAGGGCAGCTGGGGAGTGCCAAATGCCATAGACTCAAACGAATCTTCTACCCTCATAACTACTGTATGTGTCACTAGGAGGACAGCACCACTGAGGAAGAATGTTCTAGGCTAGGACTTGGGGAACCTAAACTCTCATCTAGATCTAGCACTGGCTGGCTGTGTGCCTTTTGGCTACATGGCTTCTCCTTGGTGTGCCTTGGTTTTCTCTTCTATAAAATGGAACCAGTCATACAATGTTATACTTGGTAGACATCTTTGAAATGATTTCATCCCACCCCATCATTTTACAGAAGAGGAAACTGAGGACCAGAAACTAAGTGACTTTCCTAAGGTCTTAGAGGTAGTAGATAGCAGAGGCAGGCTTTCAACTTCTCACTCCTAATTCAAGACTCTTTTTTTTTCCTTTCCTAAAATGTTTACTTTCCATCTCAGAATCAATGTTAAGTATTCGTTTTAAGACAAAAGAATGGTAAGATCTAGCTAATCAGAGTTAAATGACTTGCCCAGGGTCACACAGCTTGGAAGTGTCTGAGGCCAGATTTGAACCCAACTCCTGGTGTTGTATCCACTATGCCATCTCACTGCTCCAAGGATGGATATTCTATGATGAAGAGGAGGAGGTGAGACTAGGAAAGGGAGGTACATGACAGAGCTCTATTTGTTGGGTGCCATAGCTGGTTCCATTTGGTCCCCCCCTTTTTTTTAAAGACAGTTGGGTTTAAGTGACTTGCCCAAGGTCACATAGGCTGGATTTGAACCCATAATCTCCCATTTCCAGGCCCGGCTCTCTCTCCACTGAGCCACCTAGCCATCCCCACTCAAGGCTCTATTTAATAATCCCTATCCTGTTTGACCTATATCCCCAAAGCCATTGGAAGAAACCATGTGGAGGAGTAGCTTAGATAGCCCGCCTTGAAGTCAAGATAACTCTGCCACATATTGGCTGGGTGATCCTTGTCAAGTCAACCTCTTAGTTAACGAGGCAATTCTTCAAAATCCTAAATGGAAGAGCATTGGATCTGAATTGGTGGAGGGAGTTTCCTCATGTTCCAATGAAAACACAGTTTCAGAACAAAAAAAAAAATGTTTTTAAAGTCCTTACTATGTCTCAGTTTCTTCATCTACAAAATGGAGGTCACACCTGGTTTTCCTAATTCATTGCATTGGGTTGTTTTGAAGAAAGCGCTTCAAACACTTGAAGGTGCTATTTAATGGGAGTCATTTTGAATGAAGGGCCCATCGCCGGTACTGTTCGTGTTGCTGTTGTTGCTATCATCATTCCTTAACCTGCCCTGGACTTCACCATCAGGTTGGGCAGAGAATAATAGAAGGGACTGGGCAGAATGGAAACAAGGACACAGAATGCTTGGGAATGCAGAGGTGTGGCCCTGCTGGGGAGGCCTGAAGGGCCTGGTACAGCCTTGGTCTGGGAGCCGTGGCCTGTCCAGCCACCCCTGGCAGTCCCTGAGACATCCTGAGCCTTCTGGGCCAGGCTGGCCACAGTGGGAGCTTTCTTCCCCTGGGATTGCAACATGGCTTCGGAGGAAGAAAAAGCTCTCCAGAAGCTTGATTCATTTTTCCCTGCAAGCATTCCCCTCCTCCCCCTTCTCACACACATACTATTATCCAAACAGATTTCCTTTACATGAAAAAAGAAAAGCTATTTTTGGCTCTAGTGGTATAATCTACATGTATAATAAACTCCCCTCCTTGCATCTTCAGGCCCATCCTCCCCAGAGCCTTCCTCACTCCTGGGAGCCCCACAGCCCTCATCCAAAAGGTCGATGGCAAGAGGGATATTGTGTCAAAGCTTCCCAGAGGCTGCAGACAGCCGTGGAGTTGGGGCTCAGCCCTCCCCAGGGAGTCACGAGCGATGGCACAGTCGGGTGGTCGATCCTTTTTGAAGGAGAACCTTTGTCCAGGGACCCCTTCCTCAGGGTCAAGAACTTCTGAGTCCCCAGCTAGCCTCCATTGAAGGAGAAATTTTCCCTGCCTAAAATGATGAATGTCCCCAGGCTGAAAGGAGGGGTCAAGAGAGATTCCCAGAGATACAGCAGAGAGGCTGCTTTGTCATCCCACTTTGGGACTCCTGAAATACTTCCTCCTGGCAAGAGCTAGCCAGACCCTCCATTTGCCCAGGCTCTGGACTGGGCAATTAAGCAGTGGGAGTGAGCTGCAAGGAATTAGCCACTCTCACCTGGTACCCTTGGGGACATAGGAGTGTATTCAGGGGGACTTTTCAGGATCAAGGCTCCTTCTGGATCCTTGTGGGATGAGTCTTTGACCAAAATTAGAGCCCAGTTTGTGACCAGGGTCAGGGGTCAACCTGTGATCAGGGTCAGGGGTCAGCCTGAAACTCAGGTCAAGTCTGCAACAAGACTGAGGACTCAGTTAGAAGTCAGTCTGTGACCAGGGAGCAAGACTCAGGAGGATCCAGCCAAGAACCTTGGGCTTATTAGCCACTAACCATTGGGCTTGTGCCCAATGATAGCATCTCTATGAGTGGAGGTGCTCTCCTCTGCCCCTCCACCCCCCTCCCCAGCCTTCGCACCCAGAGCATGTGTCTAGAACTCTTGGAACAGTCCCAGCCATGTAAGCCCATGTCCCCACCCACTCGTCCAGGGAAGCTCATGCTCTGGAAAGGTTCCTCCAACGTCTGGCTCAGACGTTGCTTCCCAAATGCACGAAGCCCCATCAGACACAGAAGAAACAGTCTGGCAGGATTGCATTAATTTTCATGAACCCAGCAAGCCCTCGAAAAATCATGCAAACAGCAGCATAATGAAGGCCTGGAAGGGGCCAGCCTGCCCTCCTCCCTCTTCCCTCCCTCCCTTGATGGAAAATCTGCATTCCCATCCTCAGAGATAGGGGAATTCAGCTCAGTAGGCAGGCGGGCAGGCATGCCTGGGGAGAGGAGAGACAAAACATCCAACTTACCATTTTCTTCCTCCAAAGAAGGGATCCAAAGCTGATCATTCAATGCCCAAATAAACATAGATGATGGAAATTGAGTCTCCAGCAGTGAATATGGATGGCACTGAGCCACCCACACTCTCCTATCAAGTACCCCTTTATGGCCAAGTCTTAAAGTTTGTGATGTGAATATGTGTGAGGATTCTGGGAGTGATTTTCCATCCCATAGAAGGATCAGGCCCACCAGGATGATCAGATCAGCCCCTTACTTGAACATAGGTTAGCTCACAGCTCTGTTATAGTTTGCTGACCCCCAGTCAGCTCTAAGTGAATGGGGTCCAGATTACAAGGAAGAATATAGCATGGAGATATTCAAAATATTTTGGTGTTTGGATCCCCAGCACTTAGCCCAGTGCCTGGCATATAGTAAACACTTCATAAATGCTTACTGACTGATGTTGCTCAGGAAGGTATGGAGGGAGGTAATTATAGACAGAAGGAATGGGCTGGGGGGGGGGGGTGGTACATTCAAGGACAAGTACTTAACTGTCCAGGAAGGTAGGCTGAAGAAGGAAAAGGAAAAAGGAGGAAAGAAGGTTGGTGGGGTAGGTTCTTGGGGATAACTTCCCTATTTGGGCACCTTCTTTTCTCTGAGGAGAAATCAGCTCTCTTCTGATCCCAGAAAATGGCAAATTGCCCCACTGAGAAGTCAAGATAGAATAAGAGCAAGAGAGTCTCTTGCTCCCTGGGGTCACTTTTTTTTCATCAAAAGAGATAGAAAATGGAGTATACTGTGTGCACAGATCACAGTAAGGTCAGAAGGCTTGAAAGGAAGTTGTATACAATAAAGCCTGAAAGGTAAGTTGGATTTGGATCATGAAAGGTGTTAAATACCAGATAAAGGAGTTTGTATATGACCCTGGAGGTAATAGGAGCCATTGGAATTTATTTAAACAGAGAATGACTGCAGAAGATTGCTGTTTTAGGAAAAGCATTTTAGCAGCTCTGGGGAAGATGGGTTAGAGAGGGGACAGACTTGAAGGAAGGAGGCCAGTTAGATTTTTTAAATAATTCAAGTGAAGGGCAATAAAGGCCTGAGCTAGAATGGTAGCCATATAAGTATAGCAGAGGAAACAGATGTCTGTATTAAAAAAAAAAAAGATAAATGAGGGAAGTTTGTACCCTGAGGGAAGTTTGGACTTTTGATATGGAGAGGGGGAAAGAGAGGAGAACCCCCTTCTCAAAGCAGGGTTCAGGGAAAACAGCAGAATGTAATGAGTTGGCTCAGAGAGAGGAGAGGGGATTTGAAGATTTTCCCTCTTCTGCCTTCCCTCCTTAGCTAAAGCTGCTCTCCCCAATTTGCTCATGTCCCTCTTGTCCCCCCTTCACTACTCGAGACCAAAGGGTCTCCCCTTGATCTGTTCACTCACACTCAGCTTGGGGAACAGATAACTTTTAATGTCAACTCAATCAGGTAATATAAAAGGAATAATGGGCAGAGAAGAATGGGAAAAGGGAAATGGGAAAAGGGGTCCCTGTCTCTATCTAAACCCTTTCCCCTCCCTCCTCGAGTTTGGGGAGAACTCAGGCCTTGGCAGCCTTAGCCCCCTGAGAGAAATTCAGGTTGACTCACCCCTGGGCAACAGGAGCTGAGGTAAAGTCTGCTCAGGTTTCTCTTCAGAAGTCACTTCAATTGGGAAGTGTTGGGGGAAAATATTTCCAGTCACCAGCAGGAAAAATGGGTAACCCTCAGGAGAAAGTTTTTTTTCTACCTTCTCTCTTCAACTTCTCAAGACCAAGAGCCCTCACTGCTCTCCCAGCCAGAGTCTTCTACTCCTCCAGAATCCACTCCTGGGGCCCCTCCCCTGTCGAGGTGATCAATTTCATATACTCTTCAGCCTGGCACTTTTTATCTGGTGCCAGCCTCTGTCACAAATCCTCCATTTCCTGTTGTCCATGTGGTGCCACCCTGGCCCACGCCAGTTACTTACCTTCTATGTGTATTCTAATTTATCTAATCTATTACTTATTGTTCCCATCTAACCTCCCCCTTCCCCAAATAATAAATCTTATCCTAATCTGTCTATTTGCTAATCTAAGTTCCAATCTTATGCTAAGACTGAGTTGTGGAATTAGATTTAGGGTTAGGATTGGGTGCCAACAAAATTTTTACAATATAACAATTTCTTAATACAAGTCATTCCTATTGCAATCAATATAAAATTTAAATCTTAAGTAAAATTGAACTATCCTATGTCTTATGTAATGCTAATTCCAATGTAACAATTCATAACATTTATAGGTATATGTATATATATATATATATATATATTAACTTGTATCTAATGAAATCTGATTTATTCTGTCTCTATGTTACCTCTCTAGTTACAATATTCCCTTTTCCACTCTAAATACTCTGTCCTTGTCTGTTAACAGTATTTTAACTCTCCTTTCTATCTATATTACTGGATTTGATCATTATATATATATACATCTGCTATATGACATTTACATATGTCACATGTTATTTAAATACATATATACATATATAACCTCTGGTAGTAGGGATTTATTGACAGATATACAATTTGTGGGTTTTCCTTATTTATGGTACTGCCCCTAATGTCAGTGTAAAATTTGTTCGTGTTCCAGATATGTTGTGGTGGATGCATATTTATTCCAATATGCATGTGAATGTACTTCCCTATATGTGAAATTAATATGATCGGCAATTAATCTTATGTGACCCATTTTCCTGAAGTTCATTCCCCATAATGTCTTTGATTCAAAGTTCTTTCCAGTTGTCCGTGTATCTTCCATCCTTTGGTATTGCTTTAAGTTTGTCACAGATCCGGGGTGCCTTCTGCTTTACAGGATACATACTTGCCTGTCGTCTCACCTTGAAAGATGATCTCAAGTATCCAGAACTACAGGATCATGCGTGTGTGTAAGATTAATGTGTGCATTCATATAAGAGTGAACATGTTGATGCATGTGAGTGGAACTTTATACAGGATGTTTGTGCCATCCTCATGTGTGCAAGTGAGATTCTTTGGGGGTTTTTTTGTAATGAATATAGGTATCTTTCTTAATGTGTGATTGTAAGACAATTATGATATTCCTTTGTGGTTGATTGTAGAGGTTAATTATATTTTAGTCTAGGCTTGAGATGGATATTTATATATATGTATATATGTATATATGTTTAATAATTCTAAGAGATTCTAAATCCACCCAAATAAACTCCCAGGTTCCACAAGGAACCGCTTCTCCTGTGTTTCACAGGCTACACTAATCCTCCCTGATCTAACTAACCCAAATGTATACTCTCTGTCTTGGGCATTATTCTACTTTGGTTTCACTGTCTCTGTTCAGTATCTCTTTTCTTCTTGTGCGATTTTGTTGGATTCGTGGGCTCTATGTTTATTTATCAAGGGTTGTTCTTGGGGCATCTGTGTTTGAATGGATTCTTGGGCTTCCATTAAGCTGTCTTTTGGTGTGTTATCACAGGCATAGTGATGTTTAACATGAGATACATGAAACTGTTAGTTAATATCTCCATGGGATGCCCTCCCTCTCTTCCTCCCCCTGGAAAGGTTTTTTTAAAGGTGGAGAATGAGGGATATTGATAATCTGTTTTGGTGCTTATGGTTTCAGATTCTTGGTTTCATGCGATAATTTTTGTTTGGGTAAGATGCTCCAAAAGCATCTTGGATATTTTTCATCTACATTTACTGGGGTTCATGGACTTGTCTCATTTTTTTTTTCAGTCAGGGCTTGTCATTATGGCTTAGGGGTTTTCCTGATTTAATTAAGGTAACTTCATGAATTAAGTGTCAGATGTTATGTCTAGTGTCAGTGTCTTCTTATAAGGTTTCATGTTGTTTGCTACCCTATAGAACTCAAACCAGTCCTGGTGCCAACTATTCTCAATAGATGGTATCTGTTGTGGTATGGGATACTCATGATTGGAGGTGTTTAAGAGGTAGAATGAATAATTGTTGGTTTTATTCAGTCGTTTTTCAGTCTTGTCGGACACTTTGTGATCCAATTTGGGATTTTCTTGGCAAAGATACTAGAGTGGACCCTGATTCCATTTCTTGATTCATGCAACCTCTCTGGAAAGGAGTTCAGTGAAATATACAGACCTGAACACACCTTTTTTTATTATTATTATGCTGCCCAGGAGAACTCAATTATAAATAAATACATTCTTTAAAAATTAAAAAAAAGATATTAGAGTTGCTGGCTATTTCCTTCACCTACTCATTTTACAGATGAAGAAAACTAAAGCAAATAGGATTAAGTGACTTGCCCAGGGTCACATAATTAGGAAGTGTCTGAGGCCAGATTTGAACCTGAGTCCAGCCTTGGCACTCTATCCCTTGCATCACCTGGCTGCCCCAGAATGCACAAACTTCCACCATTTGTTGGACATGTTAGGTGAGAGAGAGTAGAGAAGTGAAGGTAACTCCAAGGTCACCAACCTGGGATCCTGATGGTGCCCTCAATAGAAACAGGGAAATTCCAGAAAGAGGCTGTTCTATTTTCTAAGGTCTCCTCCAGATTTAACAATTGATATTCTCTGTACTGTGGTACCTCCCAACCCTGCAGAATAAATATTTCATGTTCTAAGGTCCTATCAGTTCTGACCTTTGAGGATTCTAAGAATTTTGTGACAAGTATCAAACAAGCTCAACATCTCTCCTCTCTTCTCCTTTACACTGATTTTCCTGAGGCACCCTGGGAAAGACAGAAGTCTTGGTCAGAAGGCGTACCTATGTATGTGAAATACAGAAACAACTGGGTCTTATCTTATTAATTAGTACAGCTGGAATTCTATCAGGTGCTAATCATTCAGGATGCTCCTGTCTCCCTAGAGGCAGCAGGGCTCCAACAGGACAGGCTCTGCATGGAAGGGAAGAGAGAAGTCTGGGGACCAGCTGATAAAACCAAATGATTTGCCATATTTACTGACCCCCATACACATATAACACATAGTTCTTCCCTCCCCAGTGGTGAGGAGGAGGAAGAAATAATTTATTTTTCCTTTACAACATCCTTTCCATGGTTCCCAGCTTGTCTTTCACAGGAAAGGTCTCTCTGAGGACTTAGCAAGAGCATCAGCCAAGGTCTGTGTAGTCCACTCTGCTCTAAGACAATGGAAGTGTTTAAACACTGTCAGAGTCATAAAAATGAGATCATCGACATGAATGGAGTTTCAGTAAGCGGTGCTATGGATGGAATATCCTTCCTCAAATGTCATAGCACCTTGCCTGGACCATCTATTTGAACCTACCTTACTTTTCCTTAAGCAAGTAATGGAGTGATGAGAGAGGGCCAGCATCTCTGATGTGAGGCCTTTCTGCATCCTTTTCAGGACTGCTCTTTCACCTTTGGGGTTTGCTTTTCACCTGGCTCTCGCCTGTGGCTCCAAGAAGCTGTAGCAAGTACAATGGCCACATCCCAGCCAAACCATCTTTGCAGGCTAGCTAAACCAAGTTGTGGGTAATCAACAACCCTCAAACCTGTGGGTGAGTCAGGGAAACATCTACCATAGGCATGTGAAGACTTCCCCCAGTAGAATGAGTGGGTGAGGACCATTTGTTCCAACAGCCATGAAGTGGGCTGAAGCAGGAGTTGGGGAGCACTTAGTGTTTGACCAGACATTGAAGACACCAAGGTCATCCATTGCATCCTGGGTTATCACCAGTCTTGCTGACTTTTGTCCTGCCACTAGACTATGATGACTCTGCATGAGAGAGCGAGGCTGATGGCTTTGTGCAGTTCTGCTTCACCCAAATCCAGTTCATGCACAAGTCAAGACATCACTTGGTCCTCTTTGAAAATGAAGGACAAACAACTTTCCCTTAAACATTTACCTGTCCTTTCCCCCTCAGCTTCCACCTTACAATATATTGAGGCCCCTTGGGAGTATGATCTTTGTAGTGTATATCTGTATACCCCTGGTTCTAACATGATGTCTAGAACACAGTAGAACTTTAATAAAATTTATTGAATGAGTGAATGAATGAATGAATAAATGAATGAATGCATAAATTCTAATTCCAGTTCTGTCACTAATTTACTGGGTGACCTTGGATAAGAAGCAATGTTACAATGGAGAAGTAGCATGGTAAAAGGAATAGATGATGGATTTGCAGTCAGAAGATCTGGGTTCAAATTTGAGCTTGGTTACTTAGAGCATCAAGGTGATGCAGTGAATAGATTTCTGGACCTGGAGTTAGAAAGACATAATTTCAAATTTGGCATCAGGAACATATTAGCTTTGTCTCCCTAGGAAAATCACTTAACCTCTGTCTGCCTCAGTTTCTTCAACTATAAAATGGGAGTAATAACAGTACCTACTCCCCATGGTTGTCATGAGAATCAAAATATATCATATTTCTAAACTGCTTAGCTAAGAGAATGACACATACGTGTCACTCAATAAATGCTTGTTTCCTTCCTTTCTTCCTTCTTTTCTTTCTTCCTTCTTCCCTTCTTTTTTCCCTCCTTCTCTCCTTCCTTCTGTCCTTCCTTCCTTCTTTCCTTTCTACATGACTTTAGGTAAGTCACTTTCCTGGTCTAGGAATGTTTTCACATTTATAAAATGAAGGAGATAAGACTAGACCCATGAGGTCTTTTCTGGTTCTGACTGTCTATGTTCTAGGTTTAAAGTGTCCATATACACATAAGAAATTTTCAGCTACTCTTATCAAATTTTCAGAGAGAGAAGGAGGCCAGGAAATCATGTTTCTATTAGCAGTGGAGATTGACAACAACTAGTCACCATAAAACTTCCAGTGTCACATTTTAGTAGTAAGGGTTTGCTCACTCACGGCAGGGAGAAACTGATGGTCTCTGTCCCTCTCTACTCTTGGATGGGGTCAGTTTCTCTCTTCTAAGACAGACCCATGATTTCAGGGCATGGTAGGAAACTGGTAGGGAAGTAAGAGTGGATTTCCTAAGAGAGGTGGCAAAAAACATTCTAGGAAATCTAGTGTCTAGATTTTATGTCAGCTATACCTGGAGCTTCAAGCAGGTCTAGGGGCTTGGGAAGGCACAAGCTGGAGCTCACAGTCTTGTCAGTGATGCTCCTTGCTTTTCCAGAGCAGCTTTTCTGGCTGGCATGCCCATGTTATTTGTATAAGGCTCAAATGAGTTCCCATTTGTAAAAAGTGCTTTGCAAATCTTAAAATGCTATTTAAGTGCTAGTCTTTTGTTGTTGTTATTATTATGAAGATCGTTATTCAGGGCCTTTGACTCCCCAGAGCTAGGGCTCTACTTGCTATCCTAGGGCAGCAGAACACTGGAAAGAATCTTAGACATCATTTGGTCCCACTGCCTAATTTTAGGACTGAAGAAACAGTCCCAAAGAGGACAAGAAAGTTCTCTGGGGCAGAGCTAGGACTAAAGGTCAGATGACCTGGCTCTGTCCAAAATGAACTTTACTCCAACCTGCTGCTTCCACAAAATATAGAGATGACTCCAGGCTGAGCCAGCTCAGAGCCCAGTATATCCTGGTTAGGGCCCCCATCGTCACATACTGAAGATGACTTACACCTTTGAAGGTCATGGCCTAGAGAGGCCTCCCTATTTAAAGAAGGGTTCAGACCTGCCTGAGCCTTGGGTTTCCCAGCTGTGAAATGGGAATGATTCTCATAATTCTCTAGGAGGGGCTGCGAGGGTGAAGTTACCAAAAATGCTTTGGAAATGAAGCCTGATGCAAATGTGCCATGTGCTAAATGGGGAAAAATGAATTTTACACCCGTACAAAGCGACTTTTATCATGTTAACGACCACAGTTTGCTCATCCTGTCTGCCGCAGCAAAATATCTTGTCTTGGGTTTTGTTTCGTTTTTCGGCTTTTAGCTTGGCTTTTAAATAGAGGCACTTCCCTTCCCCCACCCCCACCCCCCATCAGAGCAGACGTGCCCAATGCTAGGATTAAGATGGTAAATGTGCTGATTTGACAAAATCAAGATAGCTTTCGATGCTTGGAATCCCAGAATGTCAGCACTTGGTGGCACCTTGGAGATCATCTCCCCCACCCCCACCTCATTTTAGACTCCTTCACTTGTGTTTGCCTGCAGGGTAGCAGAGTGAAATAGGGTAGGATGATGGAAAATACAAAAGGTTTTTGAGTAAGGAGACCTGGAGTCCAAGCTTGACTCTGCTCCTGATTTTCTGTGTGACCTTTCCCTTTCAGGGCCTCATTTTATTCATCTATAAATTGGAGAGTTGGATTTGTTGGCTTCCCTGATCTGAAACATTCCATGACTTCCTCTTCCCCCTCTCCCCCTCCCAGTAAAAGCAGGTCCTTCGGGCCTGAACTATCCTGGCAAAAGCCCACATTTGCTATATGGTGTCCCTTTGCCACCATACTCAGCTTCTATCTCCTTGGCAAATAGTTGGCCTCCATATTGCTCTTATTGAGAGTAGGGAAAACACCATCTGACAGGTTGTATGGCTGCCCAGCCTTCCAGTCCCCTTCTCCCTCCTGTCTGCTTGGCTATAAGAGCTCAGGCTTTTCTGGGGGATACGGCCTGAGGCAGGGTTCCATTGTATGCTTTCACAGTGGAACACAGGTCCCATCCAGAAGGATGCCACACCAGGGCCCCTTCGCAAGGAATTCCTTGACAGGAATGTTCAGTGGGACAGAAGTCCATGCTTCTCCCTCTTCACCTGCCATGCCCTGTCTGGCACTGGTAGTTGGCCCCATGGGTCTTTCCCAACAAGGATAAGAAGGAAACAGCCAAATGAAGAGGCTCCTCCAGCCAGGCTTTATCTGGGTAGCCTCTGGTCCTAAACACACCACCGACATGCATCTGTGGCTGCCCTGCCAAGACCTAGGAAGCCAAGGCTCAACGCAAAGAGCAGAGACAATTAGTGGGCTGGGAGCAGGCAATTTATCAAGGTTTGAGGCCAAGTCTTTTTCCAGCCACTGATTAACGCTATTTGCTTTACTCTTAAGAAAACTCCGGCTTCAGAATGAGATCACAAAGGTGAGGAATGTACAGCTCTAGGAAGTAGCAGCAACAGAAATAATAATGTGACACATTTGTATAGCCCTTTGCAATTTATTGAGAGATTTCCTACTCTTTTGAGCCTCAAGACACCCCATAAGGCAGGGTGATCCGTCGTGTTTGATAAAGGGGAAACGAATGGCCAGAGTAGGAAATGGGTTATATCCAGGATCACAGTGATTTAGTAGAAGATTCCAGGACAGAATCCAGGACTCCTGACCTCATCCATTCAGGGTCTCTGCAGCAGAGAGAGATTCACTCCAAAGGGCACTCATGGTGAAGACCAAGGTGGCGGAGCACAAAGGGGGTGAGATGGCATAGATTAAGATTTGGCCAGAGTTTCCTCACTTCAAAGGGATGGGAAAGAAACTCTCATTGAATGGGTAGACTAAGACATTTCGAGACTATGGGCGGTGACTACAAACTGGAGATGGAAGTGCCAAATTGGCATTTAAGCGACTCAGAGGATGGATACAGTGCTGGACCTGGAGTCATGGAGTTCATAGCCTGCCTTAGACTTTTACTACCTCAGTGTCCCGGTGTCTTGGTTTTCTCATTTAGAAAATGGTCGTAATGGAAGCTCCTACCTCACAGGATTATTATGAAACTCAAAAGATATACATATATATATTGCATATATAATATATAATAATATGTACACACACATACAGAGGCATATATAGAAAGAGACACATAGATGCATGTACATACATATATATGCATACATATGTGTATATACACATAAAGAGACATACATAGACACAAATACATATACATATATAGACAGACAGACATATATAAATGTTTGTTGTGTGTGTATACATACACACAGGGATATCTACCATATATAGACATACATGTATCTATAATACATATATACACATTTGTATCTATGCATGTGTGCTTACAGAGGCATCTATAGAGGCATCATAGACATGTATGTGATGCATGTATACATGTGTATAACTCCATATATAGAATGTATATATACACATAAAGAGACTTATATAGACACATACACACATGGGCGTGCTTTTATCCATATATAGGTATATAAACATATAGAGAGGTTTGCTATGTAATCATTTGTAAATCTTAAATTGCTATATAAGTGTTAGCTATTGTTATTAATATATTTGTTGTGAGGATCAAATGAGATAGTATTTTTTAAGCCTTAAAACTGACACTAAATATCAGTTTGAAGGCAGAGAAGTGAAAAGGGCTAAGCCAAAAGGGTTAAGTGCCTTGCCCAGGATCAAACAGCTAAGACATGTCTGAGGTCAAATTTGAACCCAGGACCTCCCATCTCCAGGCCTGGCTCTCTGACCACAGAACCACCTTGCCGACACTGAGATAATATTTATAAAGCTCTTAACTCTCTGCCTGGCACATTGCTGGTCCTTCATAAATGCCTGTTTCCTTCCCTAAAGTTCTGACTTAGAGCAGGAGGTCCATGAAATCTGGGCAGCTGAGTCCCTACAGAGATCCATGCCTCCTAACTTCCCACCAAGTACTGACCTTCCCAAGAGCCCCAGACGGAGCCCTCCTCAGACCTAGAAAGGCAACCTGGTATAGACAGTCCTAAACCCAATCCTAATCTGAATTCTGACCCCGGGCTCACATTCTGGGATTATCAATATCGCACTCATAAAAGGTCCTTGGAGGAGAGATGGTGAACGGTTTCGCTCAGCCTCTCCCACTGCTCTGGCCACAATTCAGAACAACTTCCTTCATGGCAGCAGGGCAGGTACACGGGGGTGGAGGGGAGCAGATGTGGCTGGCAGCATTCTCAAAGAAAGAATGAACCATCTTGGTATTTACTTCCCCAAAGTGTAATACGATGAAACAAGTGTTTATTTGGAAACTGCAATGTGCCAGGTGCTAGGTCAGGAGCTGACTCTCAGAAACACGAACTGGAACAGGCTTTGCCCTCCCAAAACTTCTATTCTGCTGGAAGAATACAGTATCAACACAAGGGACTCTATATGTTGTTACACAGATACAAAATCTAAGGCAAGCAAACACAAAGTAATCTGGGAGGTGGGCAGGGGAGAGAACCAACTGCCAACTGACGGAATCGGGAAAAGGTGGCTTTTGATCTGAGTCACCCCAGAGCCTAGGGAGTGCAAGAGTCTGAGGAAAAGAAGGAATGCATGCCAGGGAGGAGGGACAGCCTGGGCAAAAGCTTGGGGACAGGAAAGAGATGTCACGCACAGAGAACAATAGAGTCCAATTTGACTGGAATGCAGACTGTGCGCACATTGAATGAAGGTGGGGATAAATGTGAAATCAGCCTGAAGTGCATCTGGCCAGATTGTGAATGGTTTTAAATAACAAGCAGAGGAGTCTGAATTTTATCCAGAGGCGGCAGGTAGCCATTCAAGCTTCTTTGGCAGGGGAGTGACACAGCCCAGTTCTTGATGTCCCCATTCACCTCAATTAACGCATGGAACAGAGAAGGGCAAACGGACATGATCGAGCTTTTGTACACAGCCTTCACATGGAGCCCTCTTCCTCCTGAAGGGCTCCTACCCTTGGGTTCCTCTCATGATGCTCTATTGGGTCAGAGAGTCCCTAGGGCTGTGCCAACTCTGGCTGAGGCCCAGCTCTGGGTTCCATAAAGAGCTCCCCAAAGCATTAGGTACAAGAAAGAAGAGAGAAGAAAATGGAAAAGGGAGGTGGAGGGGAGGAGGGCAATAAGACAATACAGAGCCTGCTGAGGCAACAGCTGTTCATTTACTGAAGCTATTTTATAATATTGCTGGAGCTTTTAAAATAATCCCATTTCTGTGGAATATTCCCAGCTAATTGGAGCTGTCTCTTTCTTATTAAATAGAAAGGTTATAAAAATGTGTGTTGAGGGTTTAAGAGCAATACCTCTCTGGAGTTTTGATTGTTATGACAAGGATAATATCCTAGGAAAACCCCAATTCTCCACAGGGGGAGAGGGAAGGAAGAAAAGTCTCAGTGTCTCTTCCAGCTGCTGGGGGCCAGGGTGGGCCTGAATTAGGAGTGGAGATGAGGACAGAGCTGGTTTTGGGGGGGAGGAATTCCAAAGCCCACCATGACGTTCCAGCTCTCACTCTTTTCCCCTTCAGCTCCTCATAAAAGTAAAAGTTTGAAAAATGGTAGCTCTCTGAGAACAATTGCTCTCTAAACACTTAACACAGTTGTGACAGGACTGTCTATCACTCAGGCCTGAAACTTTGGAAATCCGCATAATTTACAGAGAGGGTGAGGAGAAGGGGGGAAGAAGCCCGTTTCCAATTAGCTGAGTCTGGAAGCACATTACTTCTCCAGTACCAAGATAGCACTGCCAGGGATATCAGGCAGGGCTCATATTAATAGGCTGACAAAATAGAGCTTCTGTGACAGAGAATAAATAAATAACAATAATAAGTTGGAGGAGGAGGAGGAGGCAGTGGTTCTGAAGAGTAGAAATTGTTCTAAATTTGAAATCAGGTCTGGGCATTCAAGTCCCAGATCTGCCATTGACTAGTTTTGTGGCCTCTGATGAAACATAGCATGTCACAGAGCCTCAGTTTCCTCATCTATAAAATGGGAATAAAGGGTAGTTATAATGGTAGTCCTTTGTAAACTGTGAAATGACATAGAAATGGGAATTATGATGATAGCCCCTCAGTTGGATGGTGCTCTTTTCATAAAATTACAGATTTAGAGCTGGGAGGGAGCTTAGGGATCATTCGTTTTAAGAGATGAGGAAGGTGGTTAAAGAGAGGTTAAACATGGTGATATGGGCAGTAAATTATAGAACTGTGACTTGAACCCAGGTCCTTTGATTTAGCAGCTAGGTGGTGTCATGGCACATAGAGCTCAGGGCCCGGAGTCAGAAAGACTCATCTCCCTGAGATGTGTGACTAGCTGTGTGACACGGGGCAAGTCACTTAACCCTATTTGCCTCACTTTCCTTATCTATAAATGAACTGGAGAAGAAAATAGCAAACCCACTCCAGTATCTTTGCCAAGAGAACCCCAAATTGGGGTCCTGAAGAGTCAGACACAATTGAAACAACTCAACAACTACCTTTGATTCAGCATACTTTCTGAGCAGACATTAACCTCTTGCATCCCTTAAAGGTAATCTGGTATGGATTAGCAATTTGCATTTTTTTTAAATAGTTATGCTTAAAGTCCCCCCCTTTTTTTTTGAAAGGGAAACAGGTATAGCATTTCAATAGAATTTATTCTAGCTCAGACAAGTCAGTGGGAAGTCAGAGATTGGGATCTAAAATATGGCCAGGATTTTTCTTTCTTTCTCTTTTCTTTTTCCTTTTTCCTTTTTTTGGTCCAAACTTGTGCAAACTTCCAACCAAAGTAGTAGAATAATATGTCTATTACTTAAAGACTTCAAACACTAGTTTGCTTGGAGCTGTCCCCAGAGGTATTATTAGACATATATCCAGTATATAACTAATATAAGGATTCAAACCCGGGTCTTCTTGGCTCCAAAGCTGACCTTCATTCTGCATTAGCCTCCTGCCTCTCCTGACCAAGGTGTCAAGACCCAGTCCAATGCAGGAAACATTTATTAAGCACTTAATGCATGTAAAGTACTGTGCTGAACTCTGGGAATGCAAAAATAGAATAGAATAATAAAGGAATGAATAAAAAGCAATAAAAATAAATATGAATAAATATTTACTTATCTATAACATAGAAATATATTTATACTATAAAAAGAAAAAGAAAAAATAATAAAGGAAAATAGAAATAGAATAAACAGAAGACCAGTTGCAATTGAGAATCTCAATGTACAAGTGTGCAATAGCTGTACATGTACACACACACACACACACATATATATAAAAGTATGTATTATTTGAGGAGGAGAAAACACAAAAACAACTAAGGAGATGAGAAAAAGCTCCCATGTAAAAGGTGATACCTGAGCTGAGCCTTGAATGGAGTTAGAAATTTGAAGAGCCAGGAGGAACAGATAATAATGTCACACTCTCTGCCAAGTAAAAAATTAGATTAGTCAAAAGTCACTAAATTTACCCCAGCTCTTCCCAGAACTGCCAACAACAGAGAAGATGATTTCTCTGAGCATCAGGGAATAGTAATAATAATAATGGCTGATATTTACATGATGTCTATGATGTGCCAGGGAGTGTGTGCTAAGTGCTTTACAAATATTATCTCATTTGAACCCCCAAACAATGAGAGAAAGGTGCTATTATCTCCATTTTTGCATTTGAGGAAACTGAGGCAAACAAAGATGAAGTGATTTGCTCCAATTACACAGATAATGAGTTTCTAAGGTCAAATTTGAATTCAGATCTTCCTGTCTTGAAGTCTAGCACTCTCTTTTGGGGCCCCTTTGCCATTAGGCAGAAAAACTCAGCTGATTCTTTGCAGAGAAAGCCATTACACCCTTTTCTCCTATCCATATCCAGTCCTTCCTTCCAGGTCCAGCTCAAAAGTCTACCTCTATCAGGAAGCCTTCCCCAAACCCTAGAGCACCATGATCTTTCCTCTTCCTGAAGCTTGGCTTTCCTTAGGGTCACAGGCTAAATGTACAGAAAATGTGTAGTCACCTGCCCAGCATACTTCTCATTTGAAAGAGGAAGTTGACCTTTTTGAAACTCATTATTAATGATTTGTAATAATATTAATAAAAATTCATTTCAATGGGTTTCTTCAGCATCTCCAAAACTTGCAACATCTGTTCTTGCCTCAGACAGTTTCCTGATGTCCCCTTTTCTCAATCATGTGCTCTCCTCTTTCCAAAATCTACCAGTCCTTGATTGTTCAGCTTAAGTCCTTTGTCCTCTAGAAAGGACCTAACCACTCAGATCCTCAGTGAACTTTCCTAGGATTTAGAATTGGATGAAAATCAGATACTTCCTAGATGTGTGACCCTGGACAAGTCACTTAACCACAGTTGACTACCCCCTTGCCTCTCTTCTGCTTTGGAACCAATATTTAGTAATTAATTCTAAGACAGAAGGGAAGGGTTGTTTGTTTTTTTTTTTTTATTGGAAGAATACTTGGAGAATCTTATCTAAAACCTTTATTTGAAGTTTAGAAGGATTCTTCTTGATTTGTGATACAATCACTGTCTCAAATCCAGGCCCTCTGATCCTACATTACTAACCATTAGAATGACTAAAACAGACCCCTTTCATACACAGCCACTTGCTTTAAAGGTTATTTGGGATGCCTGGGTGGTACAATGGTTAGAGCATCAGACCAGAAATCAGGATCATCTGACTTCAAATATGGCCTCGAACTCATTCTATATGACCCTGGGCAAGTCACTTATCCCTGTTTGCCTTAGTTTCCTCATCTGTAAAATGAGTTGAAGAAGGAAATGGCAAACCAGTCCAGTATCATTGCCCAAAAAACCCAACAAACCCAAATGGAGTCAGGAAGGGTCAGACAGGACTGAACAATAGACCATGAGATCTCTGAGGACAGAAACTGAGCATCTTTAGCCTCTGTATCCCTCTTAAACTTCATACAGGGATCTGCAAAGAAACCATATTGGAAAGGTGACACAGTAGAAGAAAAAAAAAAGGTTGATTGAGTGCTTGCACACCACCGGATTTCTTTTAGTCTCACTCATCTCCTTCAGGCTCCCATTCTTTGGCCAGCCCTCGGGCCATTTCCAGGAAGTTATCCTGGGGAGAGGCCAGAGGCCGATAGGCTGCCTGGAAGCCAAGAAGCAAGAAGATCAATGGCCTCCGCTTCCCCGCCTTTCCAGTGGCTGCTGGAGGTCTCAGCTCCCTCGCCCCCTCCGTCTGGACTGGAATTTGTGATTCTTGGAAAACAGACTCAGAGCGGCTCTTCGGTAGGGTAGAAGACAGCAGGGAAATAAAAGTCCCAGTTACCCTCACTCACTCGGAAAATTTGCAGGACTTTGGAACAGCAAACTGGCAGGAACCCATCCGAGCCAGGAGACTCCCCCACTTCCCCACCAACTGCAGGGGGGCTGAAAACGTGATGCTGCAGACACCAGTTTGTTCCTAAAAATTGTGTTCCGTGCTTTCAGCCCTGTTATCCGGCAAAAAAAAAAAAAAGTGCCAGGGCTCGGCTCATTTGCATGCTGCTTTGCATTATTTTGCATATCGAGTTAAGGAGAGCTCCTACTCCAAGTGGGTACAATAAAATCAATAAGATGATTGCAATCTGGTGCAACTGCACTCGCCCCTGACATTCAGGAGTGGCAGCCGAGCTCTGCCTGCGGAAACGAGACTTCTACTGACTCCATACATGGCAGAAGTCAAGGGAAAAGGTCTGAGGGACTCTCTATGGCCAGCTCACCTTCAGAAATGCTGGACCTGGAACCTTCAGAGAGGAGAGAGCTAAGTTCAAGACCAGCCTCTGATCCTTAGACTGTGGGCCAGACATTTAAGCACCCCAAAGCCTTGGATTCCTTCATCTGAAATGTGGGGATGTTGTGAGGCTCAAATGAGATCATTGTATAAAGTGCTTTCTAGATAGTGACATAGGAATATATGGTATTATGGAAGGAGAGCTGAAGATTTCTTTCCTGGGTTCAATTCTTGACTCATACTGTCTACCTGAGTGACCTTGGTCAAGTCATTTCTTATTCCCAAGATTCAGTTTCTTCACCTGTAAAATGAGAGGGTTGGACTAGATAACATCAGAGAGAGACAGAGACAGACAGAGAGAGAGGGAGGGGAAAAGGAGGAAAGAGGGAAGAAAGCAAGCTATGGTTCTATGATTAGTTTTAGGCAGATTGCTCTATCTCTTATGAAATCTCACCTTTTTTTTTAAATCAACTAAGAAGATGACTTCTGCCCCCCTTCCCTCTCAGGGCAGTTGTGAAGAACAAGATATGCCATAGGATAATAGATGCAGAATGCAAGGGGCCCTTAGATTCATTCGTCCAACCCACTTATTTTAATAGATGAGGCCCAGTGACTTACCCAAGGTCACATGGATAATAATTGGCAGAGACAAAGTTAGAACCCAGAATTTTGAGCATCATTCTCACCTAGCCTCTTGCAGCTTGCAGAGGGACTTTTGAAAGATAAAAGTACTTTATAAGCATAAGGGATGGTTATTTTGAAATATATAATTGGTTTCTAAATTCACTCTCACATTTCAGATTAGGAGAGATAGACAGGCATATGTTGAGGAAAGGCAGGACTGTGACAACAGAATGGTTTGAGACCTGAGATGAAGGACATTTGATGACTAGCTTTAGGGGTGGAGGGAGAGGGAGGGGAGAGGTGGGAGAAAAGGGCTATGGGGGTGGTCCTGTGGAAGGCTGGGTGACCTTGTTCTTCAGAGCCAATGGTCCTCCTTCAGGACACTAGCGCTCTGTCATCCTTCTCAACGCCCCCAGCAGTGATGCTGAGTAACTGAGGAGCTGAAGGCTAGACTCCTTTCCTTAGTTTCTCTCTCTCTTCTCTCACCTTTCCCTCTTGCATAAAGGCTATTCTAGCCTATTAATAAGATGCATTCCATCTGAACTGGAAATTTGCTCATTTGCCTAATTAGGCTCTAATTCAGACTCAGAAAGAAAAGAAAGAGGTCTGATTTACAATCCTGTGTGTGATTAAAGAGTGGGTGATGGGGCCTTAGGGATTAAGAAGAGGGCAGGGGAGGGGCAAGTTACCTTTCTCTGCTCACAGGCAACCCAAAGAAAACAATATTTCCTTTTCAGATCGGCTTCCTCCTCCTACCCAAATTGGCCTGTGCTTGGAGATAAAGGGTCCCATCCATCTTTGGATCCCCCCCCCCTCCCCTTTGCCTAAAATACTGATCTCCTATGGTACAGAGTGGCTTCAAAATCCAATGTGAACTTTCACAAGTACCTAATGATCCATTCTATTATCCCCAGGACAAAGTTGGTCTCAGTGATTTCATGGAGAACTGATTTAGAAAATACCCTTTTCGCCCCCTCTTTCCAGTGGGTCTTGAGGCCCTTGAATCATCTGTGGTCTATGGAGCCTGTTTGGAAGTAATGGGCCCAGCCCTCTAAGGCCTGGGGTGGGAGCTGTGATGGAGAAATGGAACTGGAATTCTGAGGAGACACATTTCATCCGATCCCATAGGAGGTCTCTGACTCCTCCTGATTTATGCCCTCTTCCCCCTCCCCTGCTTCCTGGTTTTGTTCCCTTTTTGTCTGTATGTGAAAGGAGAAACTGGAGGAAGAATGGATAAAAGGAGGTTGAGTGAAAGAAGAGTGTGGGGAAAGGAGATCTTGGGGAAATAAACTAGGAGGAAGTAGACACTAGGGAGAGGAGAAAGAAACTTAGGGAAAAGCGATGGGGAGGAAATTAGAAGAGACAAAGAAAATGGAGGAAAGAAAATAAAGGAAGAATACAGGTGAGGGAAAGAAACTGGAGAGAAGGGGCCTAGAATGAAGTAGAAATTGGGGGAAGAAGACCAGAGAGGGGATAAGACTAGAGGGAACATTCCTCCACAATACACCCTTGCCTTTTGGTGAACTGAGTGGACTTTCCTTTGGGAGTATGAAGAGTTGTTGCCATCAGATTTACAATTAGGAGATGACTCAGTTTGCTAACAGACTCCCCATCCAGAACAAAGAGGAGGGAACTTACTTAGTCACTAGCTAAAAAATCCAGAGGTTCTCATTGCAAACCTATGGGAAGGTCAGTCATCTGTAATTATGTCATTCCCTAAAGGAGTCAAGGGAGAGAGGATCATCACACAATGGTGAAACTGAACCAAGATTTGGAAAGTCATGGAGTCCATTCCCCTGCCCCAGGCAAGCCTGCTCTCAATCATCAGAAAAACATTGTGTATACTTCTCCATTTCGAACATCTCAAAGGATTTGAAAAGTATATAACCATTAGTCTTGATGACAAAATAGTAGACAGAAGCATGATTTATCACTCTTCCAAGCTCGATAAATACAATTTTGAAGTATTAACAGCAGCCATCAATTAGGAAACTTATTCACTGAAAACAGAAGATCAAGAAGAGCCTGATATGTTGATTTTCTTCTGTACATTAACCCACATATCAACTTCTGTACTTGATCTTGGGCAAAAGAAGGAAAGATAATGTATGGATTTTAGCCAGAGATCATCTGCTGACTTCCCAAAACAATTGTTCCAATCTGCCATGACAGTTTTAGGAAGTTGCACAAAATAACTTTTGGATTTCCATAAAAGAAATAGACTGATCACTGATGTTAAATATAAAACCTAAATTAGGTCCTATATTATAAATAGGACCTAAATATTAAAGACCAAGAATCACCACACTGGAAGAATGGTTAAGGAACATGAACCAGAAGTTCTCAAAGGAATTACAAACCACAAATATATGAAAGATTGCTCCAAATCACTAGTAATAAAGATGCACATCAGAACAACTCTGAGGTTTTACCCTTTATCTAGCAAATTAAAAGAAATAATGGGGCAGCTAAGTGGTTCAGTGGATTGAGAGTCAGGCCTAAAGATGGGAGGTTTGGGTTCAAATCTGGTCTCAAATACTTCCTAGCTGTGTGACCCTGGGTGAGTCATTGAACCCCAAATGCCTAGCCCTTACTGCTCTTCTGCCTTGGAACCAATACTTGGCATTGATTCCAAAATGGAAGGTAAAAGTTAAAAAACATATGGGAATAACCAATGTTAGGAGAGACATGGGAATAAAACTAAATATTCTATTAACAGAGTAGTGAATTGGTCCAGCCAATCTGGAAAAACAATTTAGAATTATTTTTAAAAAATAATGCTACTTGGGGCAGGTAGGTGGCTCAGTGGATAGAATACTAGGCCCAGAGATGGGAGATCTTGGGTACTAATCTGACCTCAGACACTTCCTAGCTGCAGGCAAGTCACTTAACCCCAATTGTCTATCCCTTACTGCTCTTCTGCCTTGGAACAGATATTTAGTAAGTATCAATTCTAAGACAGAAGTTAAGGTTTTTTTATAAAATAAATAAATAAAGCTACTAAAATGTTCATGCCCTTTGACCCAGTGGTCCTGTTGCTAAGTATCAAAATATTCATAACAGCATTTTTGTAGTAGTAAAGAACTAGAAACAAAATAGATTCCCAGCAGTTGGGGACTGGTCAAACAAACTAAGGTACATAAATATAATAAAATATTATTTGATTGTGAGAAGTAATGACTGTGAAGAATACACAGAGACATAGGAAGACTTTCATGAACCAATGCAAAATGAAACAGGCAGAACCAGGAAAACAATATAATAATTGCAACAATGTAAAAAGAAGTAATATCACCAAGTAGAAAATAGATGCTTTATAGTTATAATGATAAAGTTTGTCCAAAAGAAGGGATGAAAATATGCATCTTCCTTCCCTCTCTGCTGAAGTAAAGGATTATGGATAGGGAACTTTCCATATCCTACCATGCTTAGTTAATGTGTTGGATTTGTTTTGCTGAAATTTGCCCTTTTTTTCTTTATTCTTTGTTATAAGGAAAGGTTTTCTGGGTAAGAGAGAAGGAAGAATATATTTGGGGATGAAAGTAAGGTAATAAAACTAGTACAATAAATAGTTTAAGGAAAATTCAAAAGAATATCAGTTTCTTGAGGACAAGGATTATTCTTTTTTGGTCTTATGTCCCCAGTGCTTAGCATAGTACCTTGCACATAGGAAATGTTTTTTTTAAATACTTGTTGAGTTGTACTCAACAAGCAGAGGAGAAACTGAAAGCAGGAGACCAATTAGGAGGCTATTACAGTAGTCCAGGTAAGGGGTAATGGGTCTGGAGCAACATGTAGGTATGTAATTAGAGAAAAGGAAATAGATGAGAGAGATGTCGCAGAAGTCGAATTAACAACACTTGCTTAACACATGATTGTGGATGAAGGCAGAAGGAGGGACAGGAGGAACGGAGGATGAATCTCTGCTTATAAACTTGAGGAACTGGAAGGATATAGTATCCCTCAATAAAAATGGAGAAATTTGGACAGTTTAAAGAGAAAGATCATGAATTCTGTTTGGGGCATGTTAAGTTTGAGATGCCTATAGGAACGTGCAAGGAGAAGCATTCAACAAACATTGAACAGTGGAAGACTGCAGTTCTAGAGACACATTAGGAAATGTACAGGTAATTTGGGGGCCATCTGGGTGGAGCCATGCTTGAATGCAAAGAAGCTAAGATCTATGAGGAAGTACAAATAGATACTTACTGGTTATGTGATCCTGGGCAAGCCACATAACTTTTGTTTCCCTCAGTTTCTTCATCTGTAAAATGGGGATGATAAGAGCACCCATCTCTCATTGTTGTTATAAGGAGCAAATGAGATAATTATAAAACACTTAACACAGTCCTTGGCACATAGTAAACACTATATAAATGTTCACAATTATTGTGGAGAGAGAAGAAGGGGGGGGGGGGAATTGGAATGACTGAGCAAAGAATAATGCCTGAAGGAGTGATTCAGACAGGTAGGACAGAAACCAGGAGAGAGCATTGTCAAGAAAGCCAAGGAAGAGGGAATCTCCAGGAGATGGACTGATTAACAGTGTCAGAAGCTGTAGAAGAGTTAATGAGATCTGAGAAATGGCTAACAGAATCGGCAGTTAAGCCGTAATTGGTAGCCTCAGTGAGTACCAGTTCAGTTGCATGATAGGATTGAAAGCCAAATGGAAGAACTTATGGAAGTGAGATTAATGGAGGTAAGGGAGTGGTGGCAATAAGTATGGAAGCCTTTTCCCAGAAATGGGGTTGTAAAAAGCAGAAGAGATGTGGAGCAATAGCTTGAGGATGCAGCTGGGTTAAGTGAAGATTTTTTAAGGATGGAATATCCCTGAATATGAATATAGGTAAGGAAATGGAGTCAATAGAAATGGAGGTTTTAAGGGAAAGGAAAAGAAGGAGGAAAGCATTTATATAGCACCCACTGTGTACCAAACACTATGTTAAATGTTTCACAAAGATTGTCTCATTTGAACATCATGACAGATCTTCAGAGAGTCAGTGCTATTATTATCCCCATTTTATAGCTGAGGAAATTGAGACAGAGGTTGTGACTTGCTTATGATCACATAGCCAGTAAATGTCTGAGGCTGGTTTTGAATTCAGGTCTTCCTGACTCCAGGACCAGTACTTAATCTACTGCACCACCAGCTGCTTAATGCTGAGGATCAAAGAGAAAGAATGATTGATGTAGCAAACTCCTAGAGGAAACAGGAAGTGGTAGGATGGGAATAGATCTTGGCAAGGAGATTTGTGAATTCTTTCTCAGAGACTAAAGGAGAAGAGGGATTTGAGCTAGAAAACAGTGGAAAAGAGAGCTTCTGACTGATGGCTGTTATTTTCCCAGTAATGTGGTAGACAAAGACATCTGTAGAGAGAAAAGGAGCTTGAGGAGAGAAGAGAAGAGAAGGTCTGTAACATCCCCTGAAGGAAATGGAATAGGTAGTCAATCAAGGAAGAATAGAAGGTTTGCTGGACAATGTACCAACTGCACAATGACGGTCCAGTTGAGACTAGCAAATGTGAACTCCCAGGGGAATAAGATTTACTCTGTTAGTATTCAACAGCTTAAGATAGAAGCAGAAAAGACAGATGGTGGGAAGGGTTCAGGGTTGGGGAGGTGAAGATCAGTAGAACAAAAGGACAAGGTCATGGAAGGTGGTATATAATTTAGAGCTAAACTGGTCAAATGTCTCATCCAAGGCCATGGAATAAGTCCAAAGGTGGGGCAATAGATTAGGAAATCTGGGCTGGATGGAGGATCAGGAGAGGCAGTGAGGGCTCAGAGAAGAGTCAGGAAGAGTAAGATCTAGAGAGAGAGGGAAGGATAGAAGATCCTGCTCCGAGTTAAGGGGAATTTTTGAGTAAAAAAAAAACCATAAAGATGGCATATTTATGGCTGATGATGAGATCTCAGATATGACTCTCTAGGGATGCCTGTGGAAGAGTAAAGATAGGTCAAGGGAATTGAGGAGACTGATGAACTGGGAGGTTGTCTGATAGAATATCGATGTATATATATCTATATATTGAAAGAGAGACAAAGGCAGAGACAGAGAGAGACAGAGGGGAGGAGGGAGGAAGGGAGGGAGAGGAGGTACCCAGATGTGAGGGAAGGAGCTGAATATGATCCAGGAACTGAATTCCTTGTGGAAGGAGGTAGAGTGAATTGAGTTATCAGCTGGTTGAGTCTCACTTCAAAGATGTGGAGTGAATGGTACACATAGATGGAGAGGACTCAACAAATGTATGGATGCTGAATAATGATAGAATAGAGAGGGCCTAAGAATGACATTTTCTAGCAAGGCATATATAAATTTACTCCTCCTGGTCTGGTATTGGTGAACATGTGTGAAAGGACAGTATCTACCAGAAGTTCCTCCCTTCCTCTTCACAAGAATTTGTTTTTCCTAAAAACTTTCAAATAACTTGAGAGGCCCCCATATTCCTTGAAGCAGCTTCCTGGTCCCATAAGGGCAAACAGAGTCTCTTTGGGAAAACTTTTGAGGGGAACTGAAGCCCCTCTAACTTGTTGAATGTCTGAAAATCATGAGTCATCACCGCCTGCCTTGTTGATCAGACATGTGTAGAAACAAGGTATGACTAAAGGGATATATCCTTGTTGTGCATTCTTGCTTTGTTAGGGCTCTAAGTAAACCCTTTTTTAATTGTTCAAAGACCTCTATTTTTATATATTTATTTTTATTATATTATATATATTATTTATTATATTATATATATATATTTATATATATTAATCCCAAAATTTAACCTGAATTAACAATGTGCTAGTGTCAGGTCCACCCCCTAATAGTATGAGAGAAGGAACAATGGGTTCTGGTGACCAGGGAGGTAGTGTCTTTGATTTCAAGGTCAACCACCCTCTCAATGAACACATAGTTTGTGTTGCCTTCTAATCTGTCATTCTTTTGACTTTGCTTTATTAATTCTTGCTATCTTGTGAGATCATTGGTTTCTACTTGCCCAGTTCTGGTTTTTAATGACTGGTTTTCAGCTAAGATCTTTTGATTTTCCTTTTCAGTTTGATCTATCCTGTTTTTCATGGCTTCCAACAGGTCATTTCTGGTCTTCAATTTGCTTATTATTTCATTTGATTTCTGGGCTTCAGTTTCCAAGTGGGTAATACTGTCTTTTAAATTGTTATTTTCTTTTTGAACTATTTCACTTCCATCTTTATCATGATCTCAGATTTGAAGTCTTCAAGAACTTGTGACCAATTTCCATTTTTTGGGAAGGTTTGGGTGTGTTTACTTGTTTGTCATCTTCTGCTGTCTCCTCTTTAGTTTGGATTTTTTTCTGCATAAAAATTATCAAGAGTTATGGTTTTCTTCTTCTTCTTCTTCTTCTTCTCTTCTTCTTCTTCTTCTTCTTCTTCTTCTTCTTCTTCTTCTTCTTCTTCTTCTTCTTCTTCTTCTTCTTCTTCTTCTTCTTCTTCTTCTTCTTCTTCTTCTTCTTCTTCTTCTTCTTCTTCTTCTTCTTCTTCTTCTTCTTCTTCTTCTTCTTCTTCTTCTTCTTCTTCTTCTTCTTCTTCTTCTTCTTCTTTTGTGGTTGTGGATTGTAGTTTCTGGGAGTTGGTGGCCATTGCTTTATTCCTTCCTGGTCAGAAGTCTAAGTGAGGAATGTTGGAGATTTTTGTATTGGGCTCCTGAGAGGATTTTGCCCTGAGGATATTTTTCCAGTTCTCAACAGTGTCTAGATGCTCTTATGGGGCAGTTTCAGACCCTGAGAACTTAAAGATTGCCATGAAGAGGTCTGAGTGTGGCATGTAGGCACATCTCTGTATTGAGTGCTGGAGAGGTTTTTGCCTGGAGGCTATTTTTCTAGTCTCTGTGGCTTTTGCTGTGAGTTGCCACTCTTTGACCAAGCTCTGTGCCCTATCTCCACATTTCCTTAACCTTCTGGTGTCCCAAGTCTTGTTTCTTTTAGGGGTAAGTCTGTGTTTACCTCTGCCAGCCTCCCTCCTAGAACTTAGAAGTTTGTCCTGTGCTCCCCCAAAATCTGGCACCCTAGGTGAAGTGGAGGAGGAGTGATGAACTCACCCCTTGATGGGAATAATTTCACTCCCTTTTAGTGTGGAAATGCCCTAACTTTGCCTACCTTCCTTGCTGTGCCCAACTGTGGAACTCCTTTACTAGTTTGACTGGTTTTGTCATTTTGAGGCACTGTATCTTGATCAATAGAGAAGAGAGGAAGAGCCCTGCTTCTACTCTGGAGCCATCTTAACCCAGAAGTTGATATAGTGTCTTTGAGAAAAAACCAAATTTCTATGGGTGAAAGAAGATGGAAGAGCAGGAAACTAATAAATCAGGGGTAAAGAGATGATTTTCAATAATCACATAGAGGTTCCAGAGAGCAGAGGAGGAAAGGAACAGGAGAAGGATAGGATTGAACTGGATGGGGTCAAAATAGAGGGAGGTGTATCAGTAGAAGGACATGTCTTTCCTGGGAGAATTGATGGTATTAGAGGAATGGGAGTTACAAATTAGCACCTAAGGATTATAGTGAAAGGGAGTTCACAGGGCTGGGTCACCAGGGAATGAACCAAATTCATATGGCAACAACTTAGTAAGATGGAGGATGATGAAGACTGCCCCAAAGACAACCAACATGTAGGGTTTTCATTTATCTCTACCTAGAGCAAGTCTAGTACCATATCTTGTGATATCCAAAGGTCTTTCTCTATATTCCATATATAAAGGCTTCAGCTTTCTCTTCTCGATAATAAGAAGGTTGGATATGACCATCTCTAAGATTCCTTCTAGCTCTGACATTCTAAGCTCCTCACTTTCAAACAGAATGCTAAGGAGTTTTCTTGTTGTTGGCCTCCCACTTCTGATTTCCATCCAGGTTGTCCCCATGCTTCAAACATATTCATCTCCCCATGTAAAGCCCCTAGAACCTCTAAAGTCTTAACTCAGAGGCTACCTCCTACAAGGAGCCTTTTCTGATGCCTTGACTTTGATGTTCTTCAGTTGTGTCTGACTCTTTGTGACCCCATTTGGGGTTTTCTTGACCAAGATATTGGAATGGTTTGCCATTTCTTTTCCACTTTATTTTACAGAATTTGGAAACTGAAGCAAACAGGGTTAAGTGACTTGCCCAAGGTCACATAGCTCAGAAGTGTCTGAGACCAGATTTGAACTCAGGAAGATGAGTCTTCCTGACTCCAGAACCAGCACTCTGTGCACTATGGTGCCACCTAATATCCCCTTCAGCCATTTGTGTCCCCCAATTACTTTGTATTCACTTTGTATATTCTGGGTATTGACTTTCATTATACATGTATATATATATATATATATATATATATATATGTACATATATATATAACATAACAATGTACATATACATTATACATATTCCCAGAAGAATAGAAGTTCCTTGAGGGCAGGGACTATCTCAGTTTTTTATTTTGTACCCTCTGGATCTCACCCATAATCAGCATTTGTTAAATTAACAAATGAACTCTCTTTTATCTTTCTTTATAACCCCAGCACTTAGCACAGTGGGTACATACAGTAGGCACTTAATAAATATTTCTTGATTACTAATGAATGCTAAAGTCCTGACGAAATCCCTGAAAAAGAAAGACTTGTTTCTGCCCATCCTCTTGGTGATTGTCTTGAGCTCTGAGCTGGCAGCTGGCAGGCACCCTACTCTCCCCCAGACACACACGCACACATCCTGAGCAGTGGCTGGGAGACCAGGAGTCAGGAGAGGCAGTAATTGCACGAAGGCTTTCTCAGCTGCAGCTGAAGCTAGGCATTCCTGGACTGGTAAGCATTAGGTGGTTGATTGAAGTCCTGGAGAGCAGTTAGATTCTGAGTTAGAGAAGGAAGTGGCATTGACACTTATCACTTCCACCTGGAGGGGGAAAAATACTCCACATCTCTGGGTGAGTTAAAGACAGACTGTCAGCCCAGGACAGCGGCTCCCATAGAGACGGGGGTTTATTTATTGTAGTTGTTGAACTGAGCTCCTAATGTTCTTCAGAGGGGAATATTTCTTTCTTCCTTTTAAGGAAGATTAAGACAAGGGGAGCTGAGAGGTCACGGAGAGAGCATCGGGCAGTGGTCAGGACTCCTTGGTTCACACACTATAATGGACTTCTGCTGAGTCCCTTCTCTCCTTCCTTTGGGAATGTGTTTGGCTTAGTATTTGGCACCATAGGGTGAGTTTGCAAAGGTGAGCAGGCCCAAAGGAAAAAAACTCTGTATGAATCTACCCAGTGGCATGGGGTCTGGTCTTAGTTTTGCCAGTGAGTCGTCACATATGACCATAGGTAGATGATGTACCTTAAGGTGGAACTCAGTTTGCTTATCTAGAAACAAAGGACTTTGAGGATGCATAGTTACATAGAAAGCTCAATAGATTTAGAAGACTGAAGATATGGAAAATCTAGGTTTTATTGCCAGCTCTGCCATTTACTAGCTATGTGACCTTGAGGAAGTCATTTCCTCCCTCCCTCTTTCTTGATTGGTAAAATGAGGGTGATATGCTAGATAAGTTTCCTACTGGCTTGACAATTTAAGGAAGCTGCTGCCAACCAGAAAAAAAAAAGCTTTTGTCTAGAAAAAGACCTTCAAACTAATGGAGACTATATATAGAGAAAGTCCTGAAAATAACAAGTGATTGGACAAATTTTTATATGTGAATATGATAAATACTATTATGCTTTAAGAAAGTATGAAATGGAGGGGTTGTGGCAAAATTGGGACACTAATACATTGCTGGTGGAGTTGTGAATTAATCCAGTCATTCTGGAGAACAATTTGGAACTATGCCCAAAGGGCTTGAAAAGATTATCTGTCCTTTGATCCAGCCATAGCACTTCTGGATCTGTACCCCAAAGAGATAATAAGGAAAAATACAGGTATAAGAATATTCATAGCTGGGCTCTTTGTGGTGGCAAAAAAATAGAAAATGGGGGGATGCCCTTCGATTGGGGAAGGGCTGAACAAATTGTGGTATCTGTTGGTGATGGAATACTATTGTGCTATAAGAAATGATGATCTGGAGGATTTCTATATGATCTGGGAGAACCTCCATGAACTGATGTAGAATGAAATGAGCAGAACCAGGAGAACACTGTACACAGAAAGCAATGCATTGTGTAACAATCCAATGTAATGGATTTTGCTACTAGTAGCAATGCAACAAGCCAGGACACTCCTGAAGGGCTTATGGGAAAGAATGCTGACCACATTGAGAGAAAGAACTATGGGACCAGAAATGCCAAAGAAGAACATATGACATCACTTATCACATGTATATATGGATATATTATTTGAGGTTTAGGCTTTAAAAGAAGACTATAGCAAAAATGAATAATATGGAAATAGGTATCAAGTAATAACATTTGTACAACCCAGTGGAATTGCTTGTGGGTTGGGGGGGGGGGAGAAAATGAATCATGTAAACATGGGAAAATATTTTAAAATAAAAGTTTTTTTTTTTTAATGCCTGAAACATAAAAAAAGAAAACAGAGTATGAAAAGGGTGGTTTCAGAGAAACTTGGGAAGATTTGCATAAACTGATACAGAGTAAAGTGAACAGAACCAGAACAATTTATACAATAACTACAATATCATAAAGATAAACAACTTTGGAAGACTTGGGGACTCCAATCAATGCAATGATTCTAGAGTTCTAGAGAACTGATTAAAAAAAAAAAAACCTTTGCTACCCACCCCCCACCTACTTACAGAGGGGAAATAGATTCAAGATTCAGAATGAGGTATGAGGTATACATTTTTAGACATATACAATGGAGGGATTTGTTTTGTTTGACTGTGCACATTCTTTTTTTTTAATCACTTACCTTCCATCTTAGAATCAATATTATGTGTTGGTTATAAAGTTAAAGAATAGTAAGGGCTAGGTAATGAAAGTTAAGTGACTTGCTCAGGGTCACACAGCTAGGAAATATCTGAGGCCGGACTTGAATCCAGAACCTCCTGTCTCTGAGCCTGGTTCTCTATCTACTAAGCCACCCAGCTGCCCCTCCATTCTTTTTTTTTTTTAATTTAAGTATTTTCCCATGGCTACATGATTCATGTTCTTTCCCTCCCCTTTTCTCTCCCTGTCTCCCAGAGCCAACAAGCAATTCCACTGAGTTATCCATGTATTATCATTCAATACCTATTTCAATATTACTCATTTTTGTAATAAAGTAATCTTTTAAAAACCAAAACTCCACTAACTATATACATTCTTAACAAAAGTTTTATTTTTCTTTTCAATTAGATGTGAGGTGAGACATAGACAAGAAAATATGTGCTTAAAAATTGACATTTTTAATTTTTTTTAAAGAAAGAGAATGCCTACATGGGGGCAGGGAAGTTGGAAAACAATTAGTGGCATCAAACTGAAATAAAAATGAAGCCACTAAATGATACATCAGAATTCTAGTGATCTACATATTAATGTAGGAAACCACGCATGTATTTTTGCTTATTTTTGCTAAATATTTCCCAAGGAAGTGGGGAAGTCTCCTGCTTAACATCTCTGGACCACATTTGGACCCTTCAGACTAATGGAGAATATGTGTGTGTGTGTGTGTGTGTGTGTGTGTGTGTGTGTGTGGAGAGAGAGGGAACTGAAACTAAAGGGGTGCCCATCAATTGACAAATGACTAAACAGATTTTTGTATATGAATATAATAGATATTATTTTGATTAAGGTCCCTTCCTGTTCTGACATTGTGTGATTTCATAATTCCAAGACTTTCTGAATAAGACAAGACTTTTAATGGAAGAACCTTAACATTTTTGTGTATGAGCTCCTCTGGAATCTGGTAAGACTTCTAGAACTTTTCTTAGAATAATCTATTTTTGCCATTCTTAATTGAAGGAATTGCTAAATTTTAGTTAGCGATTAGTGAAAATAAAGATAAGATTGTTCTCATCTGAGTGCACAGACCTCCTAAGATCCGTCCATGGACCTCTTGGGGGTCTGTGGACCTCAGATTCAAGACCTTTACTATAAACGATGGGAGAGAGGCCAGTTAGCGGGCTGGGTGAGAGGGCCCCTAAGTTCTGAACAGCATGGCAACAGAGCTGGCAGTACAGACACTTGGGTATCTATGGAGCTCTTGAAACACAGTAAGATGTGGTTCCTGACCTCAAGAAGCTTATAGGGTAATAGCAGGGATGGAGAAGTAAGAGGTAGGCATAGAGGAGAAGAAGCCCTCCAGAATGTAGCTTCCCTGAATTGCTATGGGATAGCCAGACAAAAAAGAAGCGCTCTGGAGAGTCCCAGACTCTTAGGAGAATCTTGGCCCCCCAGCTGCCCAGAGAGGAAAGGGTTTGTCAGAGGACAAATGCTTTGTCAGCCTCCATTTCTCACAAGTCAGAACTGTTCTGGGGAATGGGAGGGCAGTGCTGGCAGGGTGGATGACTCTGCACTTACATGCAAATGACCAAATAGCAAATCAATTTATTTTTACATTCTTTTTTTTTTCTCCTAAGGGTGAGGCAATTGCAATTCTTGGAACCATCGGCTCCTCTAACCAGAAGGCATCCCTTAAAGGTCATTTTACTCCTCTTCATGCTTCCAAACAGAACCTTGCCTGGTCTATTTTGTAGGGCTATAATACACTCTTCATAGAGTTCTGGTGCTGAAAGTGACTCTGGAGGTCATTTTGCCCTTCTCTCTTCCTTTTGGGGGTAATTATATGCCCCCCTTTTTTAAAGATCCCTGAGAAGAAATACTCTGTTCCACATCCATATTAGAGGCAATGAGATGGACTAATAGTAAGAGTTTTGACCTTACAGTTAGGAATATCTAAGTTCAAATTTTGATTCAGACATTAGCTGTGTGGCAAAGCCCTTAACTTCTCTCTGCCTCCACTTTCTTATCTGCAAAATGGGGCTAATTGTAGCACCTACCTCACAGATTTATAAGGAACAAATGTCTAACATGCTTGTGTAAAATGCTTTGCAAACCTTAAAGCTCAATATAAATGCTTTTGTTTTTGTTATTATTCAATCACATCCAAATCTTCCTGACCCTGTATGGGGTTTTCTTGGCAAAGATACTGCCATTTCATTTTCCAATGGATTAAGGCAAGCAGAGGTCAAATGACTTATCGAGAGTCACATAGCTAGTGAGTATTTGAGGCCAAATTTGAACTCAGATCTTTCTGATTCCAGGCCCAGGGTTCTATCCACTCAGCCACCTAGTTATTGGCTAATATTACTTATGTGACCCTGATTAAATTATTTAGCCTCTGTTTGCTCATCTGCAAAATAAGTGTCATAATAGTTCCTACTTTGCTAGTATTGTCATACCAAGCTCACACTACAGTCAGTCCCACCTCTATCTTTACTTACCTTATATCCCTTACTTGAAATGCCCTCCCTTAACCCATTCTCTATTCCTTCCTGACACCCTATATCCCTGTTGGTGAACCTATGGCACATGTGCCAGAGGGTGCTGGAGAGGGCTGATCCCCTTACCCCTCTCCACAAGCCCCTGAGGACATTTTTCACATCAACTACCCCTCTGCCCAGCAGTCCAATGGGAGTACTTCCTCCCTCCCTCCCTTGTATGGGGTAAGGGGACAGCTCACACATGGTATGAGGGTGCAGTTTGAGCACTTGGTCTCTAAAAGGTTAGCCATCACTGTCCTGTATAAATTCTTCCTATCCTTTGAATTGGATATTATACAAGCTGCCAGGACTATAGAGCTCATTCACTTCAAATCCCTCAATTGATAAAGGAAAAATCAGAGGCTCCACAAGGTCAAGTGACTTGTCCATAGTCACATAACTAGTAATAACTGAATCAGAAATCAAATTCAGATCTTTCAACTTTGGGGTCAAAGACCATGACAACAGAGCTTTGATCTCTAAATTCTCTCCCAGCTCTAAATTTTATGATACAATAAAGTTTAGTAACAGCCCCAGCTCCAATGCCCAAGACATCAATTTGAAAATCAGAAAACTATGGCAGAAATTCAAGGAAAATGGGCATTTATTAACCACCTAATGTATATATGCTCAAATATAGTTTCATCAATTTATATCTGGAAGAGATCCAAGAGATCACTGGAGTCCACATCCTTATTTTTATAGAAGAGGAAGCTTGATATTTAGGGAAGATGAGTGGCTTATCCAATGTAATACCTAGAAGTAGTTAGTCTAGTTTGGTCTTCAGCTGAGGTCCTATAACTCCAAATTCAACACTCTTTTCATTGCACAGAGTCCTGTGGAAAGAGCACTAGATTTCAAATGAGGAGCCCTGTTTTCAATTCTCTGATCAATGGGTACCCTCTTAATATCTTTGTGCCCCTGATTCCATAACTGTAAAACGAGGGGCTTGGAATACATGATCTCCTTTCCAGTTCTAAGTCTATGATAAGCATGAAATCACTTTCTGTAGTGGGGGAAATCTTGGTTTTGTTATCTGTAAAATGGAACCAGATGATCCTATCATCTGTCCCCATCAAGCTCTAAAGCTGTGACTCTAAAATCTTAAGGCCAATGCTCTTTCTACTAAACCCAAATGCCTTCAATATCCAGCTTTCCGCTTCTACCCCAGCACTTTATTCTCTCTTCCTCCAAGCCCTACTCATCAGTGCCACACAATTGAGCACCTAACTATATTCTGTCCTGCATTGTTCACTATTGTTTCTGTGTGTGTGTCTTATCTCCTTAACTGTCAGTTCCCTTAAGGTGGGGTCTCCTTTGCCCAATGCATGACCCAAGGATGAACATCTCCCAACTGGACTTGCCGCTTTGTCCCAGATGTTGTAAGACCATCATGAGACTTGACAGGGGGTTGATTGCATCCCCGACAGAGACAAGGACCACGCTCCCTAATCAATAAGTGGTAAACTTGGTCTTCTCACTGTTAATGAAGGAAAGAACTCCCAACAAGGGTCCAGGCTGGGAATCATAAGACTTGAGTAATATGTCTAGTTTTGCAAGTGACTTCAGGAAAGTAATTTTTCCTTCTTTAGACCTCAGTTTCCCTATCTATAATATAAGGGCATTGAATTGAGCCAGCATTTATTAATGCCTGTTATGTGCTACATACACACTATCCTGGGTTTTGAGGAAAGAAAGACCAAAATGAAATAGTTCTTACCTTCAAGGAAATGGCATTCTACTCGGAGGAAATATTCTCATTTTTTACATAGATGTGTAAATACAAAATAAATACTGTACAGTGCAATTTCAGGGGAAGAGAGTACTTATCAATGAGGATCTCTGGAAAGGCTTCTTGTAGGAGGGAGCACTTAAGCTAAGCCAGAGAGAGAGAGAGAGACACTGGAATTGTAGAAGCTGGAGGTGAGGAGGAAGAACATTCTAAGCTTGGGGGACAGTTTATTGCAAAGGCTTTAGTGAAAGGAATGGAAGGTTATACTCAGAGAACTTCAAGTAGTTAGGTGTGTGACACGAAGGACTTTAAATACCAGAGAAATCTGTACTTTATGCCAGAGGCAATAGGGAGTCAGTGATGGTTCTTGACAGGGATAGGGAAGGGATGGGATGGCATTCTTTAAGTCAGTGCTTTTAAATGCATCAACCTGGCAACTGCAAGCAAGGTCAGAGGCTTTCCTCTGGAGACAGAGACCAACTGGGAGACCCTTTCAATAGAGAGAGAATGGAAGGGAATAAGCTTTTATTGAGTGCCTAGTGTGTGCCAAGCCTCATTCTTTTTTTGTGTTTTACTTGTCACTTATGATACAGGAAGTCAGACAGCAGGAGATATTGACCTTAGCTGTGATGGTGACTAGTGACTGGAGAGAAGGGTACAAATATGAAGCTGTTGTAGAGGTAGATTGGTCAGCCCTAGGGAATTAATTACATATGAGTGCAAGGTCAAGGTTGAAGATGATTCTCAGGTTGCAAACTTGGGTGGCTGGAAAGTTACTGGTGTCCTCTGGGCAGATAAAGAGCAGGACTAGATCTCAAAGGTGTCTGCCAGCTCTGAGGTTCTAGGATCGTGAGTTAGAGCTTGAAGATGTTCTAGCTCAGCCCCCTCATCTTGCAGATACGGAACTTGCCCAAAGTCTCCCAAAGACAGAGTCATAGATTTGGGATGTGAACCTAGTCTTTTCATTTCAAGATGAACCCTATTTTCAGGCCTCTACACTGTCTCCTTTTGCCAGGTCTGAAATTCTAAGGGTCTGTCAATGAATGAACAGCCTGTGCCCCTGGAAAGGGTTAAATCTCAGCCTGCTTCATTTATCACAGTAACTAGTACTAAATTGAACTTGGGTTAATTATTGCATGAAGGATGCTATAAAACTCTCAGACGAAGGATATTAGTCATATTATTGCCTTCCAGACAGATAAAAGAAAAGCCCACCACCTGTTTAGCAAAGCCAACTCCCTCCATTCATTCACTCAGACAAGCAAAGTCCTACAGCAAAGAATGCATCTCTCTAGGCACTGATGTCCCCAAGGAGCCAGGGCTGAGCCTCACAGTAGTGGCAGCTGACAGGTGCATCCTGGAGGCTGTTGCTCAAAGCATCCCACCTACCCAATCGATCCCAGCTTCTGATGGGGGAAGAACCATGATCCCCTGGGGCAAACCTCATTCCTTGTGTCCCCAGGCTTGTGGCTGATCTCACTCATCCTCGGGCAGAGGTTTGTTGCTTAAAATAGGTCATAGATTACAAAATCATAGGATTAAGGGATCATAGCTTTAGGGGTGGAAGGTGTCTTGTCTTAGTGGCCAGAGCCCAACCCATTCATTCCATTAATTTCACTCAGAAGAGGTGGCAGCTAGGCTCAGTGGACTGGGAGCAGGGCCCAGAGATGAGAGAGTCCTGGGTTCAAATGTGGTCTCAGACGCTTCCTAGCTATGTGACCCTGGACACGTCACTTAACCCCTTACCACTCTTCTGCCTTAGAACCAATACACAGTATTGATTCTAAGACAGAAGGTAAGTGTTTGTTCATTTTACTCAGAAGAAACTGAAACCAAGAGAAATTGTGTCTTGTCCAGGACCACAGAGCTAGTAAGTATTTGAGGCAGGAAGTAAATCCAGGTCTTCCTGATTATAAGCCTAGTGCTCTTTTGACATCTTCCCATTTTATGGATGAGGAAACTGAGGTACAGAGAAGAAGTAATTAATTACACAGATTAAGTTGCTATACTAAATTTGAAACAGTCTCTTTACTACAAATCTAATTGTCAGTAGGCAGTCATCCATCTGGGATGGAAAGGGAGGGTCTTTCCCCAAAAATCTCTCCCCAATTAGTCTCCCATGATGATTGAAATTCCACTAGTAGAGTTACTATTGTGGGCTATGGTAATATCTCTGTTAAAATGCCCTCCTGACCTGGGAAGGGGAGCAATTAAACCCATCCATCAACACTCAGGAGCACATTAAGACTAATTAGTTTCTTGAGTTAGTTAGCTGCCACTAGAAAATGAGCTTAGTCAGAGGATAGCATCCTAAGATATAAAGAGGGAAAAGACTTTAAAGGTTGTTAACCTGGGGCCCATGTAATTCCCTTCAAAGAAATATTGTGGTAATTACCTCAGTATAGTTGGTTTCCTTTGTGATTCTATGGATTTTATTTTATGCATTTAAAAACATTCTGAGGAGTGATCCGTAGGCTTCACAAGACTGCCAAAGAGATCCATGAAATAAACAAAAAGTTAAGACTCTCTGATCTATTCCAACCCCCTCATTTTTACAGATGGGGAACTGGAGGCTGAGAAAAAGGGAAATTGTTCTTATAGGTGGGACACCAAACACACCACTGGAACTGTGAACCGATCTAACTGTCTTGGAGAATAATTTGAAATTATGCCTAGAGAGTTCTAAAACTTCGAATACCCTCAGACCCAGTAATACCACTGTTGGGCCTGTGTCTTAGGGTGACCAGGGAAAAAGGAAAAGAATGTGTATGTTCTAAAATATTTAGAGCAGCTTTCTTTGTGATGGCAAGGAACTGGAAATGGAGGGGATGCCCATCAATTGGGGAATGGCTGAACAAGTTGTGGAATATGATTGATATGGAATACCACTGAGCCATAAGAAATGATCAGCAGATTAATTTTTAAAAGGGAAAGACCTGCATGAAATTATGAAGAGTGAAATGAATAGTACCAAGAGAACATTACATACAGCTACAGAATTAATATTTGAAGAATAACTTGTGTGTCCACCTCCAAAGAAAGAACTGATAAATGGAAACATGAAAGACATGATTTATATATATATATATATGCATTTTTTTGTCAAAGGATGCCTCCTCTTAATGCAGAGAGGGCAGGGAGAGAGGGAAATACCTGGGATTTTTGATGTAACCAACAAATAAAATTAATAAAATCCCCCTCCCCCCAAAAAGACTGCATAGGTAATATGTAGCACAACAGGGATTTGAAACCAGGTCTTTATATAGTTCTATTCCTCTTTCTGCTATACCTGCTATGCCTCCCTGAGGGCAAAGGACTCAATGTGGGTAAGCTTTGATGAGGGCAAGAGACTGGGAAATTGGACTATCTGACTTTGTGGGATTTTATGCGTTAAAATGATGTAGTGCATATTTGGGGAAGAAGATAATGAAAGGGTTGTTGAGGAAAAAGGAAAAAAATGAATTGCCCAGTTGAGTGGGGTCTTTTTCTGAGAATTGTCACCACCCTTCTGGGACTCCCATCTGCAATCAACTAATAAAATTGATTGGACTCCAGGCTCCTTTGTCTCCTCGAGAATCAAAGGATAGCCAAACACAAACCTGGGCATCCAGGACTCAAGAAAGACGGGGACCGGCCATTTGGCCTCCTGGGATTCCTCTCAGGAGAGGGAGCCAACTTTTAAGATTTAAGAGAAAACTTTGGGGAGAACTTAAGGAAAGGACCAAAGGGTAGACCTGACACTCCCCCCACCCCATTCACCACCTCCTAAACACCCATCAAACATCTTTTTCCTGCCCAGGAGCCTTTTGTCCTCTTTGGTGCCTGGCAATTGCTCCCTCATTTCCCTTTTTCATTTTTGCATGCTATTGATGACCACATCTCCCCTGCATCTCTGTTTTCTTGCATCCTAACTCTATGCATCTTCTAGACTAGAAGGGGTTGGAACTGAAGCCCTCGCTATGTGCACAAACCACTTATTATTTTTCTATTAACGTGGAATGCATTATTTTTCCTCCATGAAATACTAATATCTGGCAGGAAGCGGGACCCATACATCATCCACTGAGGAGCTCAGGCTGGGGAAGTCTCCATAGAAAGTATAAGCCTCTGAAGTTAGAATATGTAAACTATTATTATCTGTTTATTCTTAATTACCTCCAATTCTTATTTGTCTTCCTTTAACGGAGTGTCAACCAAAATTTTCCAGCCTCTCACTCAACATTGCACCCTATAATTAGGTGCACTTAGGTGCACATCTGTCGTAGATGGAGTTGCAACTTTGCCAAATGCCCATCTGGCCAGTCCCTTTCCTGCTTAGGTATTCAAGTCGAGTCCCCTGAGCAAGAAGTGTTTTACTCATTGAGCAAACCCATTTCTGAGGATGGTTAAGTTACCATAAAAAGAAAAATCTGGGCAGCTAGATAGTTCAATGGATAGAGAGCCTGGCCTAGAGACAGGAGGACCTCAGACACTTCCTAGATATGTCATCTTGGGCAAGCCACTTAACTCCAATCACTTTATCATTCTTTTGCCTTGGAATGAACATTTATAATGTAAGAATTTGGTTTTTTTTTAATCTACCCTGACAGCTGTCTCTTTGGGAGACAGAATGGGCAGGACTGGCAATAATCACAGGCAAAATAGACAGCTGATCACTAACATTCTTGTCTCCTTCCCAGAGATACCCAATTCCCACCTGGAGGCACTGTCACAAAAAGGAATATATTTAAATGGGCATATGTTACCTGGGAGAGATAAGTCATTAGCTCACTAACAAATCTGCAGGAAGTTGCTCAACATCAGGGGAGCCAGTGAATAAAAAGAGAGAGAATGGGACCCAAGAAGAAGGGAGGGGAAAGACTCTGGGGAAGAACAAATGACAAATAAGGAGAACAATAATAATAACAACAACCTCAGATTTACATGCATAAGTTTTGAAAACCGCTTCCTTCACATCTACCTAGTGAGGAAGAAAGTAATAGAATTATTCCAGTTTTGCATCATCATCCCCATTTTACTGATGAGGAAACTGAAGCTGTTAGACTGTGAATCCCTTAAGGTCAAGAACCATTTTTGCCCAACTTCTTAGTGCTTAGTAGCTACTTAGTAAGTGCTTGCCAAGTTGTAATAAATCTTTGTTGATCTGAAGCTCTGAGGATCTGATTTACTGGTAATTATAGAGCTAACGTGACTGAGGTAGAATTCATTCTAGTATCTCCTGACTCCAGTTTGGTAGCCACCACACCAGCAAAATATAAAAGGAAGGAGAGAAAGAAAAGGTGAAATAGGATTGAAGAGAAAGATAGGAAAAGAGGGATGACAAAATGAAGAGGAAATAACAAAAGGAGAAGTGATTGGTGGCCATGGAGTGATTCTTCTTGTTGTTCGTCCTTCTTTTTCAGAGTGGACCCGTGACATTATGGGTGATGTCTTGATTCTTGAGTGTGTTGGATCTAAATGGAACAGAGTTGTGTGAAGTTGTTATCAGCCTCACTTTCTCTTGCAGAGTCATCAAAGTCCAGTGGCAAGACAAAAGTCGGAACAACTGGTAATGGCCTGAGATGTAGTAGATGATGTTGGTGTCTCTGATGTCTGACCAAGTTCAAAGTGCTCCACGGCTCCCTTCGTGGATTTTGGACCAAATTGTTCCCATTCACCTGTAGTCTAGGGGACGTCTTCACATGATTGGGGTAGACACCTTTGAGATTTTTCTCAGTCTGGTTTAATCCATCTGCAGAGAAGATTTTATCGGACTGTGGCTGGAGACCTGAATTTTATTCTTCATTCCATTACTGGCTTGCAGTGTGACTTTGGGTAGATTTCTTTCCCTTCTGGGTCTCAATTTCCTCATCTGTAAATAAAGTAGATGATCTCGAAGATATTTTCCATTAATAACAACAACCTCAGATTTACATGCATAAGTTTTGAAAACCGCTTCCTTCTAAAGGGCAAAAGTAAAGGCAGAGAAAAGAGACAAATAAAAGGAAAGAGAAGTAAATTTGAGTATGGATGTGGTTTATACACCCCAAATTGACAAGATTAAAAAATTGACATCAAGGTTATCAACTGTCAGTCCTTAAAATATGGAGTCAAAAATTTAACAACTTTAGATGTGTGACAGATGGCGCTAATGAACTATAGCAGTGGGGTTTTTTTTTAAGTTTGCATTTCTATAAAAACAAGAGGAAATTACTTTTTTAAGGTACCAATCCAACCCCCCCCCCATGGAATACTGCCTATGCCTTAGCTGTTCCAGACAAAAATTTTAAATAAGCAAAATTGTTTGCCAGCATCCACTACATACTGATTCTTCCTTCTGGAGTCCCTCATCTTCAATCCCTTAGAAAATGCTTGTTTCTTGACCATCCTACCCCTCCCCTCCCCACCAAAACTACTCTTCTGAACATCAGAAACTTATTCATGCTAAGATGTAAACCTATATTGACTGGCGGTGTTATCCCTCCCAGGGAGATTTGTATATTAACCTCTGAGTCATCTTTGACACTTCTCTCCTTCATTCTTCTATCTCTAATCTGTCACCAAGTGCTATTGATTTTCCCTTAGCAATGTCTTTCAGGCTCACCCTATATTACCACTCTGTTAGGATTTCATCACCTTCTACCTATTCTTTCTGCCTGCAGTCCCTTCCCTTTCAATCTATCCTGAACACCTTGGCAAACGAATCTTCCTGGAATACTGATTTTATTACATTTCTCCCTAGCTCAAACACAGACTACAGGATCCATTGCCTTCAGGTTCAAGTCCAAACTGGTATGGAGGAGAAAGCATGCTGGATTTAGATTAAGAAGGTATGAGTTTGAGGACAGCCAAATGGCTCAATGGATTGAGAGTCAGGCATAGAGATGGGAGATCCTGGGTTCAAAGGTGGCCTCAGATACTTCCTAGCTGTGTGACCCTGGGCAAGCCACTTAATCTCTGTTGCCTAACCCTTGCTACTCTTCTATCTTGGAACCAGTACACAATATTGATTTTAGAACGGAGGTGTGGGTTTAAAAAAAAAAAGAGTGAAAAGAAGATACTTTCTAACTGTGAGACCCTGAACAAGTCACTTAATCTCAGATGCCTAGCCCTTACTGCTCTTCTGCCTTGGAACCAGTATACAATATTGATTCTAAGACAGAAGATAAGGGTTAAAAAAAAAAGGCATGGATTCAAATCCCAGTTTTGCCAGTTCCTGACTGTGTGACCTGGAATAAGTCATGTAACCCCTGGTTCTAGTTTCCCCGTTCATAATATGGAGAAGAGGTTGGACTAGAGGTCCTCTGAGTCTGAGGACCTTTCTAGCTTTAAATCTATGATCCAATGACCTTGACTCTTCCTGATTGTAATTCCAATTTTCCTCTCTAAACTGATTTCTCTCTCTTCTCCAAAGCACTATCAATCTATTTAGAAATTCTGGGAAGTTTTCTTGTAGTATTTTCTTTTCTTTTTTTTTTTAAACCCTTACCTTCCATCTTGGAGCAAATACTGTATATTGGTTCCAAGGCAGAAGAGTGGTAAGGGCTAGGCAATGGGGGTCAAGTGACTTGCCCAGGGTCACACAGCTGGGAAGTGTCTGAGGTCAGATTTGAACCTAGGACCTCCCATCTCTAGGCCTGGCTCTCAATGCACTGAGCTACCCAGCAGCCCCCTCTTGTAGTATTTTCTACATAGTTATAATCAGGGTTTTTTTAGTACTTCCCAGGAGATCTATGATCCTTAACTTATTTCTGCTTATACTATCTTGAATGTCAGTTGCTTTGGTCTCTATATAAGTTTGTGTTTTCTTTTTATCATAGTTATCATTTATTTCTCTTCTCTCATAATTTTCTCCACTTTAGTGTTTCTGTGTTTCAAATCTTCTAGTCTCTCTCACACAGCTTCATATTAGAGGCAATTAGGAAAGCATAGTGGTTAGAACTGGACCTAGAGTCAGGAAAAAATGAGGTTCAGCTCTTGCCTTTGCTGTGTATAAATCATTTAAACTCTCAGCCTCAGTTTTCATTTGTACAATGAGGATAACAATAGCACCCAGCCCACCAGTGTGTTGTGAGGATCAAACAAGAAAAGATATGTAAAGGACTTTACAAACCTTAGTATGCTGTATAAATGTTAGCTGTTGCTCTTCAAATTCTTTAGAAAGATGCTCCATTATTCATTTAACTTTTCCTATCCTGATCGTTGTGGTTTTCTCCCCCCACCCCAGAAGGGCTTTACTTTTCCAAAATATTTTAATTAAATTTTAAAGAATTTATTCCCAAGCCTTCCTCCCCTCCCCACACCACAGAAGGTATCACTCTACAAAAAATATATATCTATGTACAAATTATATCTTTCATGTTTTTATTTATCAGTTCTTTCTCTGGAGGTGGACATTCACAAGTTATTCTTCAAATATTAATTCCATCGCTGTACATAATGTTCTCTTGGTTCTACTCATTTCATTCTTAATTATTTCAAAAGTGGGTTTTTATTTTGAATCACTTAAAAATATATTGTTTTGCTCCCCTCTCCACACAATAGAAGGTATCATCCAACAAACAGATATGTATATAGAGATTATGTCTTTCCTCTTTCCATTTTTCAGTTCATTCTCTGGAGGTGAATATTTACAAGTTATTTTTCAAATATTAAATCTGTTGCTGTATATAATTTTCTCTTGGTTCTACTCATTTCATTCTTTATTATTTCACATAGATCCTTTCAAGTTTTTTTTTTACAATTTAAAAATATATATTTTCCCTCCCCTCCTCACAATATAGAAGGTATCACTCTATAAAAAGATATATATATATATATATACACATATATATACATACATATTATGTCTTTCATGTTTTTATTTATCAGTTCTTTCTCTGGAGGTGGACATTCACAAGCTATTCTTCAAATATTAATTCTCTCGCTGTACATAATGTTCTCTTGGTTCTATTCATTTTGTTCTTTATTATTTCAAGTAGGTCCTTCCAAGTTGGGGTTGATCACTTTAAAATATATTTTTCCCCTCCCCTCTCGACACAAGAGAAGGCATCATCCATCCACCAGATATATGTGTGTGTGTGTGTGTGTGTGTGTGTGTGTAAAAGAGAGAGGGAGAGGGAGGGAGGGAGGGAGGGAGGGAGGGAGGGGGAGAGAGAGAGAGAGAGAGAGAGAGAGAGAGAGAGAGAGAGAGAGAGAGAGAGAGAGAGAGAGAGAGAGAGAGAGAGAGAGAGAGAGAGAGAGAGAGGGAGAGAGGGAGGGAGGGAAGGAGAGAGGGAGGGAGGGAGGGAGATAGAGGGGGAGAGGGAGAGATTATTATGTCTTTCCTGTTTCCATTTTTCAGTTCATTCTCTGAAGGTGAACATTTTCAAGTTATTTTTCAAATATTAAATCCATAGCTGTATGTAATGTTTTCTTGGTTCTAGTAGTTTCCATCTTCATTATCTCATGTAGTTCTTTCCAAGTTCTTTTTAAATTAACCTACCCATTGTTTCTTATGGTGCTGTAGTATTCCATCACAGTCATATACCACAATTTGTTGAGCCATCTCCCGGTTGATGGACATTCTCTTGCTTTCTAGTTCTTGGCCACCACATAGAGAGCTGTATAAATATTCTGGAATCTATGGATTCTTTTTCTTTTCCTCTGCTCTCCTTGGGAAACAGACCTAACAATGGTATTGCAGGGTCTAAGACTATACAGTTTTATAACTCTAATTATAATTCCAAAATGATTAGGTCAGTTTGCAGTGTACTAGTGCCCCAATTTTTCCATATCCCCTCCAACATTTGGCGTTTTGCCCTTTTATCATTTTATAATTGGATAGGTATGAGATGATATCTCAGAATTGTTTTGATTTGCATTCTATAATCAGTAGTTATTTAGAGCATTTTTCATATACCTATTATATGGCTTTTATTTCTTCATCCAAAAATTCTCTGTGCGTATCTTCTGACCATTTATCAGTTGGGGAATAGCTTTTATTCTTACAAATTTGACTATATATTTTAAATGTGAGACCTCTATCTGACTATATGATTTTCCCCAATTTTTGCTGTCCTTTTAAAAAATATTTTTATTCTATTTTTTTTTACTTTTTAAACATTATTTTATTTGGTTATTTACAAACATTATTCATTGGAAACAATGATCATTATCTTTTCCTCCCCCCCCAGCCCCCCTCCCACCATTTCTCCCATAGCCAGTGCACAATTCCACTGGGTTTCACATGTGTTCTTGGTTCGAACCCATTTCCATGTTGTTGGTATTTGCACTAGAGTGTTCATTTAGAGTCTCTCCTCAGTCATTTCCTCTCAGCCCCTGTAGTCAAGCAGTTGCTTTTCCTCGGTGTTTTTACTCCCACAGTTTATCCTCTGCTTGTTAAATTTCTTTTTTTTTTTTAGTTTTATAGTATTTTATTTGATCATTTCCATGCATTATTCATTAAAGACAAAGATCGTTTTCTTTTCCTCCCCCCACCCCCCTTAGCCGACGTGTGACTCCACTGGGTATTACATGTGTTCTTGATTCGAACCCATTGCCATGTTGTTAATATTTGCATTAGGGTTTCCTTTAGAGTCTCTCCTCTGTCATGTCCCCTCAACTGCTGTAGTCAGGCAGTTGCTTTTCCTCGGTGTTTCTACTCCCACAGTTTGTCCTCTGCTTATGGATAGTGTTTTTTCTCCTAGATCCCTGCCGATTGTTCAGGGACATTACACCACCACTAATGGAGAAGTCCATTATGTTTGATTATACCACAGTGTATCAGTCTCTGTGTACAATGTTTTCCTGGTTCTGCTCCTCTCACTCTGCATCACTTCCTGGAGGTCGTTCCAGTCTCCATGGAATTCCTCCACTTTATTATTCCTTTTAGCACAATAGTATTCCATCACCAACATATACCACAATTTGTTCAGCCATTCCCCAATTGATGGGCATCCCCTTGTTTTCCAATTTTTGGCCACCACAAAGAGCGCAGCTATGAATGTTTTTGTACAAGTCTTTTTGTCAATTATCTCTTTGGGGTACAGACCCAGCAGTGCTATGGCTGGATCAAAGGGCAGACATTCTTTTATCGCCCTTTGGGCATAGTTCCAAATTGCCCTCCAGAATGGTTGGATCAGTTCACAACTCCACCAGCAATGGATTAATGTCCCCACTTTGCCACATCCCCTCCAGCATTCATTACTTTCCATAGCTGTCATGTTAGCTAATCTGCTAGGTGTGAGGTGATACCTCAGAGTTGTTTTGATTTGCATCTCTCTGACTATAAGAGATTTAGAACACTTCTTCATGTGCTTATTAATAGTTTTGATTTCTTTATCTGAAAACTGCCTATCCATGTCCCTTGCCCATTTATCAATTGGAGAATGGCTTGATTTTTTGTACAATTGATTTAGCTCTTTATAAATTTGAGTAATTAAACATTTGTCAGAGGTTTTTATGAAGATTTTTTCCCAATTTGTTGTTTTCCTTCTGATTTTAGTTACATTGGTTTTGTTTGTACAAAAGCTTTTTAATTTGATGTAGTCGAAATTATTTATTTTACATTTTGTGATTCTTTCTATGTCTTGCTTGGTTTTAAAGTCTTTCCCCTCCCAAAGGTCTGACATGTATACTATTCTGTGTTTACCCAATTTACTTATGGTTTCCTTCTTTATGTTTAAGTCATTCACCCATTTTGAATTTATCTTGGTGTAGGGTGTGAGGTGTTGATCAATTCCTAGTCTCTCCCACACTGTCTTCCAATTTTCCCAGCAGTTTTTATCGAATAGTGGATTTTTGTCCCAAAACCTGGGATCTTTGGGTTTATCATATACTGTCTTGCTGAGGTCGCTTGCCCCCAGTCTATTCCACTGATCCTCCTTTCTGTCTCTTAGCCAGTACCAAATTGTTTTGATGACTTCTGCTTTGTAATATAGTTTGAGGTCTGGGACTGCAAGGCCCCCCTCATTTGTGTGTTTTTTTTTTTCACTATTTCCCTGGATATCCTTGATCTTTTGTTCTTCCAAATGAACTTTGTTATGGTTTTTTCTAAATCAGTAAAGAAATTTTTTGGGAGTTCCATGGGTATGGCACTAAATAGATAAATAAGTTTGGGTAGGATGGTCATTTTTATTATATTGGCTCGTCCTATCAATGAGCAGTTAATGTTTTTCCAATTGCTCAAGTCTAGTTTTAGTTGTGTGGCGAGTGTTTTGTAGTTATGTTCATATAGTTCCTTTGTTTGTCTTGGGAGGTAGATTCCTAGGTATTTTATTTTGTCTAAGGTGATTTTGAATGGGATTTCTCTTTCTAGTTTTTGCTGCTGAGCTGTGTTGGAGATATATAGAAAAGCTGATGACTTATGTGGGTTTATTTTGTATCCTACAACTTTGCTAAAGTTGTTGATTATTTCAATTAGCTTTTTGGTTGAATCTCTAGGATTCTTTAAGTAGACCATCATGTCATCTGCAAAGAGTGATAACTTGGTCTCCTCCTTGCCTATTTTGATGCCTTCAATTTCTTTTTCTTCTCTAATTGCTACTGCTAGTGTTTCTAGTACAATGTCAAATAGTAGAGGTGATAATGGGCATCCTTGTTTCACTCCTGATCTTATTGGGAATGCATCTAGTTTATCCCCATTGCAGATGATTTTAGCTGATGGCAGTTTTAGATATATACTGTTTATTATTTTTAGGAACGACCCTTCTATTCCTATGCTTTCTAGTGTTTTTAATAGGAATGGGTGTTGTATTTTATCAAAGGCTTTTTCTGTGTCTATTGAGATAATCATGTGGTTCTTGTTGGTTTGTTTGTTGATGTGGTCAGTTATGTGGATGGTTTTCCTAATATTGAACCAGCCATGCATCCCTGGGATAAATCCTACTTGATCATGGTGTATGACCCTTCTGATCACTTGCTGGAGTCTTTTTGTTAGTATCCTATTTAAGATTTTCGCATCTCTATTCATTAGAGAGATTGGTCTATAGTTTTCTTTCTCTGTTTTTGACCTGCCTGGTTTTGGAATCAGTACCATGTTTGTGTCATAAAAGGAGTTTGGTAGAACTCCCTCTTTGCTTATTATGTCAAATAGTTTGTATAGTATTGGGATTAACTGTTCTCTGAATGTTTGATAGAATTCACTGGTGAATCCATCAGGCCCTGGGGATTTTTTCTTAGGAAGTTCTTTGATGGCCTGTTGGATTTCATTTTCTGATATGGGATTATTTAAGAATTCTATTTCTTCTTCTGTTAGTCTAGGCAGTTTGTATTTCTGTATATATTGTCCATATCACTTAAATTGGTGTAGTTATTGCCATATAATTGGGCAAAGTAATTTTTAATGATTGTCTTAATTTCCTCTTCATCAGAGGTGATGTCCCCCTTTTCATCTTTGATGCTGTTAATTTGCTTTTCTTCCTTCCTTTTTTAAATTAGATTGACCAGTACTTTTTCTATTTTGTTTGTTTTTTCAAAGTACCAGCTTCTTGTCTTATTTATTAAATCAATAGTTCTATCACTTTTGATTTTATTAATTTTGCCCTTAATTTTTAGGATTTCTAGTTTGGTTTTCTGCTGGGGGGTTTTAATTTGGTCACTTTCGAGTTTTTTTATTTGCATTTCCAATTGATTGATCTCTGCTCTCCCTAGTTTGTTAATATATGCACTCAGGGATATGAATTTACCTCTGATTACCGCTTTGGCTGCATCCCAAAAGGTTTGAAGGGATGTCTCGCCATTGTCATTTTCCTCGATGAAATTATTAATTGTTTCTATGATTTCTTCTCTAACTAAACGATTTTGGAGTATCATATTGTTTAGTTTCCAATTAGTTTTATTCTATTTTTTTAGTTACATGTAGGAACACTTTTTGACAATTGTTTTTAACATTTTAAAATCAAATCAAAATGTCTACTTCCCTCTCCTCCCTCTCTCCCTGAGATTATAATAATATAATAATAATAGTCTGGTATAGGTTATACCTATCCTTTCATATAATACATATTTTTATATTGCTCACAGTCTGATAGAAGACATATCACACATGCAATAGAAATCTCATGCAGGAAATATAGTAGAAGATGGCATGCTTTGATCTGCACTCAGCCTGCAATAGTTCCTTCTTTGGCTTTGTATAGTATTTTTGTCATGAGTCACTTGTGCTTATCTTGGGGACTTGCTTTGCTGACCTACACAGTTGATCATTGTATAATATTTGTTACTGTATACATTGTTCTAGCTCTGCTCCCTTCACTTTACATCAGTTCATAGAAATCTTTTCAGGTTTTTCTGAACTCATCTTGTTAATCCTTCATTACGGTGGAATAGTATTCCATTGCAACAACCTATTTATCCATTTCCCGAGTGATGGACAACCCCTTAATTTCCAATTCTTTGCCACTAAAAAGAAAGCTTCTACTTTCCTTCTAATCTTAGAGACTTTTATTTGGACAAAACCTTTTTAATTTAATGTAATCAAAATTATCCATTTACATCTCACAGTGCTCTCCAACTCTTGTTTACTCATCAACTCCTCTCCTGTGCATAAATCTAATGGGCAATGTGTTCTCTGATCTAATTGGCTTATGTCTAATCTTTTGTATCTATATCATCTATCCATTTTGATTTTATTTTAGTGGATTGTATAAGACTAGTCTACACCTAGTTTCTGTCAAACTACTTGTCAATTTTCCCAGCAATATTACCAGATAGGGCGTTTTTATCTCAAAGATTTGAATCTATACTTTTGTCAAATACAATCTGTTAATACCGTTTGTTGTTCCACTGATCTACCTTTCTATTTTTTAGCCAGCATCAGATAATTTTGAATACTATTACTTTAAAATACAGCTTAAAAGCTGGAGCTGTTAGATCTTCTTTTACATTTTTTTCATTCATTCATTTAATATTTTTGATCTGTTGTTCTTCCAAATAAATTTTAATATTTTTTTAGTTCAAAATAAACTTTTGGTAATTTAATTGGGATGGCAATGAATAAGTAGATTAATTTAGGTAGAATTGTCATATCAATCATATTGACTTTTCCCACCCACAAACAATTACTATTTCTCCAATTATTTAAATCTGACATTATTTGTGTAAAAAGAGTTTTATAATTGTGTTTATGGAGTCTATTTTGGAAGATAAACTCTGAGGTATTTTATTTTGTCTGTGGTTATTTTAAATAGGGTATCTTGACAGTGTGGGAAAGATTAGGCTTAGATCAACACCTCACACCCTACACCAAGATAAATTCAAAATGGGTGAATGACTTGAACATAAAGAAGGAAACTATAAGAAAATTAGGCAAATACAGAATAGCATACATGTCAGACCTTTGGGAAGGGAAAGACTTCAAAACCAAGCAAGACTTAGAAAGAGTTACAAAATGCAAAATAAATAATCTGGATTACATCAAATTAAAAAGTTTTTGTACAAACAAAACCAATGTAAAATCAGAAGGAAAACAACAAATTGGGAAAAAATCTTCATAAAAACCTCTGACAAATGTTTAATTACTCAAATTTATAAAGAACTAAATCAATTGTACAAAAAATCAAGCCATTCTCCAATTGATAAATGGGCATTTCTCAGGCAGTTCTCAGCCAAAGAAATCAAAACCATTAATAAGCACATGAAGAAATGTTCTAACTCTCTTATAATCAGAGAGATGCAAATCAAAACAACTCTGAGGTATCATCTCACACCTATCAGATTGGCTAACATAACAGCAAAGGAAAATAATGAATGCTGGAGGGGATGTGGCAAAGTGGGGACATTAATTCATTGCTGGTGGAGTTGTGAATTGATCCAACCATTCTGGAGGGCAATTTGGAACTATGCCCAAAGGGTGATAAAAGACTGTCTGCTCTTTGATCCAGCCATAGCACTGCTGGGTTTGCACCCCAAAGAGATAATGGACAAAAAGACTTGTACAAGAATATTCATAGATGTGCTCTTTGTGGTGGCCAAAAACTGGAAAATGAGGGGATGCCCTTCAATTGGGGAATAGCTGAACAAATTGTGGTATATGTTGGTGATGGAATACTATTGTGCTAAAAGGAATAATAAAGTGGAGGAATTCCATGGAGACTGGAACAACCTCCAGGAAGTGATGCAGAACGAGAGGAGCAGAACCAGGAGAACATTGTACACAGAGACTGATACATTGTGGTACAATCGAAGGTAATGGACTTTTCCATTAGTGTCAATGCAATGTCCCTGAACAATCTGCAGGGATCTAAAAAATACTACCCACAAGCAGAGGATAAACTGTGGGAGTAAAAACACTGATGAAAAGCAACTGCTTGACTACAGGGTTGGAGGAGATAAGACTGAGGAGAGACTCTAAATGAACACTATAATGCAAATTCCAACAACAGGGAAATGGGTTCGAGTGAAGAACACATATGATACCCAGTGGAATCGTGTGCGTCAGCTATGGGAGAGGGAAAGGGGGGGGAGGGGAGGAAAAGAAAATGATCTTTGTTTCCAGTGAATAATGTATGAAAACGACCAAATAAAATAATGTTTAAAAATTAAAAAAAAAATAGGGTATCTCAATCTCTTCTTCCAGGTCTTTGTTAGTGATATATAAAAATTCTGATGATTTATGTGGGTTTATTTAATATCCTGCTACTTTGCTAAATTTGATAGTTTCAACTAACTTTTTTTGATTCTCTATGATTTTCCACTTATACCATCATAACTTCTGCAAAAAGAGATAGTTTATTACCTCTTTCCCATTCTGATTCCTTCAAATTTTCTCTTATAGCTATTGTTAGCATTTTTAATACCATATTCAATAATATAGGTGATAATGAGTATCCTTGTCTCACTCCTGATCTTACTGGGAAGGCTTTTAGCTTATTTCCATTATAAATAATACTTGCTGATAGAAAAAAAATCCATTCATACTGAGACTTTCCAGTATTTTTTAATAGAAATGAGTGTTTATTTCTTCAAAGGCTTTTCCTGCATCTACTGATATAATCATATGATTTTTGTTGCTTTTGTTATTAACATAATCAATATAAATAATATAGTAAAATTATATAATCAGTTTTCCTTATTTTAAATCATTCCTGCATTCCTGATATAAATCCTGTTTGGTGACAATATATTATCTTTGTGATATATTTGTGTAGTCTCCTATCTAGCATTTTATTTAGGATTTTTGCATCCATATACATTAATGGGATTGGTTTATAATTTTCTTTCTCTGTTTTGTCTTTCTGCACCATATTTGTTTCATAAAAGGAGTTTGGTAGGATTCTTTCTTTACTTATTATTTCAAATAAATTATTTTATAATGGAATTAGTTGATCTTTGAATGTTTGGTAGAATTCACATAAATTGATCTGGTCCTGGTGCTTTTTGTTTTTTTAAGGAAGTTCATTTATGGGCTGTTAAATTTCTTTTTCTAAAATAGGTTTATTTAGATAATCTGTTTCCTCCTCTGATAGTCTAGGCAATTGATATTTTTGTAGATATTCTTCTATTTCACTAACATTGTTAAATTTGTTGGCATTTAATTGAGCAAAATAACTAATAATTGCTGTGATTTCATCGTCATTGGAAGCATATTCACCCTTTTCATTTTTAATGCTAGTGATTTGGTTTTCTTCTGATTTTTTAAAAAATGCATTGAGAACCTTAATTTCTTTGTTGAGAATCCTGATTCCTGATCAATATTCACTCCTAATTTCTTCTCTTTTGAAACACTCTGGAGTTTCTTGTCACTGTTCCATGGCCTCTGGGGAGTCCATAGGAATTTGTCTTTCATCAGGTACTATTGGTTCACTTTCCTTCACATTATAATATTTGCTAAGTGAGCTTTGGCTTTTCTTTGATGTTTTACTCATTCTTCCTTCTCTGATGATTTATCTGCTCCTGTGCTGGCCTTTTCCTCTTGCTATCTGTGGTCTTCCAGCCTTTTTCTTATTTTCTTCCTTTATTCATTTTCTATACCCTTCCCCTTTGCTGGTGTGCAGACCCCTGAGGCTGGGTTTCAATGCAACCTCAGTCTCTTCAGTGGGAGGGAAAGAGATCATTGGGCTGAATAATCTCTGGTGAGACAGGCTTGGCCCCAGCTGAGTTTCTAGTTTCTTTTTTGTCCATCCTGATGCAATCAATTATACTGCCTCTCTCCACTTTCTCTCCTTTAAGTGATTGGCTGGAATTTGTGCATGCCAATTCTTGCTGAGGTGGAGTAGAGGAGTTAGGGCATAGTCACTGCAAAAGTCACTGCAAACATCTGGGAGTTGGCTTTTTGGGCTTGCTGTTGTGGGTACCTGGAGCCTGGTGGTGCACGGAGTGAGACCTCTAGTTATTACAGCTCTCTAATATGAATTCATAAGTCTTTACACTGAAATGGGGTTCTATTTTCTCCTGTGGATTTAGCTGCAAATATTCTATATCCAATGTGTAATTTCTTTGAGAAAGGAAGCTTAATGGGTTTCAAGAAGTTTGTAGAAAGTGACTAATCTGCTATTTTGCTGGATATGTCACGCCTTCTGCGGTAGGCTAGTCAGCTTCTTTACCATCCCCCTTATACTCTTTTATTTTTAAAACAATTACTTTCTGTTTTAGAATTAATACTAAGTATAAGTTCCAAGGCAGAAGAAGAGCAGCAGTAAGGGCTGCCAATTGGGTCTAAGTGACTTACCCAGGGTCACACAGCTAGGAAGTGTATGAAGCCATATTTGAAACTAGGACCTCTTATCTCCAGACCTGATGCTCTTTCCATGGAGCCACCTAGCTGCCCCATACTCCCCCTTATGCTCTTAGTGTAGAATGCCCTTCGTTTCCTTCTGTCTCACCAAATCTTCCCCGTTTTTTAAGACCCAGCTCAGGTATCAAGTACCAGCTCATGCTGATCTCCCCTTCTCGGAGATCCTATAACACTTATTATTTTAAATCACACTCAAGTTTGTTTCATTATATATCCAAGATCACGTGTATGACTCTTGTCTCCCCAATAAGAGACAAGCTTGAGGTAAAGGACTGTGAATTATATTTTATATTCTTTATTCATTGGATCACAGAATTTAAAGATAGAAAAGGCCTTTAGAGATCATCCTCTCTAAGCCTGTCATTTTATAGATGAGGAAATTAAGACCCAGAAAGGTAATGTGATTTGCTGAGGTCAGACACTAGTCAGGAAGGTGGTACAGAGGATAGAGTGTCAGGCCTGGAATGAGGAGGTTCATCTTCCTCAATTCAAATCTGGCCTTAGACATCTACTATCTGTGTGACCCTAGGTAAGTCACTTTACCATGTTTTCTGCCTCAGCTTCCTCATCTGTAAAATGAGCTGGAGAAGAACATGTAAATTTGCCAAGAAAATCCCAAATGGGTTCACAAAGAGTTAGACACAACTGAAAAAAGACTGAACAATAAAACATCATATAACTCTTCAAAACAGAACTAGGATTTGAAGCAAGGCTCTCTGGCTTCAAAATTCCTTTCTCTTTGCCTCAAAGCATCCTGCCAGGGAAAGGTCTACTGTGAACCAGAAGTAGAGATTACTTTGGGGGAAGGAAAGAATTACATATTACATATACAACCATTTTTACCTAGTTTGCTTCAGGTATGTCCTACTGATCAGTCCTCAGCAAAAGATATGCCCAGAAACTCAAGGAAACTGGATTCACCCATAGATTCAAACTACCTTGCTTGGTCAGGAATTCAGGACCATTTTTAGACCTGTGAAGGCAGAAAAGGAGAGCTCAGGAAGCCAGTTGGGATGTCAGCCTGGGATGCCAGGGCATTGGGAGTTCTACTTAGAATGAATGGTACACCTATTTCATAAGTGATCCTTGGGGGCAGGGCTCCTTCTTAGAGCTGGCTCAGTTCTCAAGAGGAAGGAGAGTTGAATTTTAAAGGAGCTAACTTAAGTTTTGCTTCTGCTGTTTGGCCTTAGACAAGTCATGCCATATTTTACAGCCTTACTTTTTTCATATTTGGGATAAGGGCATTAAACCAGATGATCTCTGAGCATTTTTCAAAGCTATAAATGCTATGATTTCAATGTCAGAAATGTTCTCTGTTCAAGAATTCCTGGTGACTGATGGTCTAGGAGTGAAATAATTTCATTCTATTTTTCCCTCAAAGAATCAGAGAATGATTTAAATTCTAGATTTGCTACTAGTTTGCTGCATGAGCTGGGCAAATCCCTTCTCCTCTGGCTTCAGTCTGTTCAGTCCTAAAATAAGAGGCTTTAACCAGATGATTTTTAAAGACCCTTTGGGATATAAATTCTATGAATTAAGAGAATTAGTAAGGATCATCTTCTAATTTTACAAATGGGGGAAATTGAGGCCCACCCAGAAAATGAAAATGACTTACCCAAGACCACATAGTCTGGCAGAGTTAGTGACTAGGATTAGTTCTGGCTTGTAGCCCAGGGCTCATTTCCCCAACCACTGATTCTGTAGGCAGAGAATTTGTTTTTTTTTTTCTCTCCCAGGTGGGTGGCTAGGCTAAGATCTATTGTAAAGCAGGGACTGTGGGAGGTGATTGGCAATGTCACACTGTGCCTGGGGGCAGCCATGTGTAAGGCCAGAGTTGAGGAGGTGCAAGTCCAGCCCATAGGATGTCAGGTGAATCTTGCTAAGTTTAATGTGAAGACTTTCTGGCTCACTCTTTCTCTGGGTTCTTCTTTCCTCGTTTCCTAAATCCTGATTCTAGATATCCTTGGGTTAGAGACCTGGTCAGAGACAGAGACACAGACACAATCCTTCCCCCCTCCCCGCCAGGAACTTCCCTTTTTTGAGGGAATACATCACCCCTAGCCTCAGGGAGCCTGTTGTTTCAGGTAAAATGTGATCCTATCCTCATGAAGCTACCAGAATGAAGAAGAGACCCAAGCTTTGCCCTCATGGAGCCATCCTTCTGAGAAAAGAGGCAGCCCCCACATTCAAGGGGCCTCTAAATGGAGGGAAAGAGGAACCCCCTGGTCTATGGAGGAGACATAGCCTTGTCTTTATGGAGCCTCCCAGTGTAGAAAACATATCCCTTAGGGTTTTTTTTTTTTTCAGTATGGTCTGAGGGAGAGATAAAGCCCTGTCCTCAAGAGCTAATCAGAGCTGATCAAGGAAGAACTTTTCCTGCTTTCAGGGAACCCCTACATTGACCAGCTGCAACCTTAGCAGCTTTCCTAGACACTATAACTACTGGGGTTTACAAGGCTCCTTGGAGGAACCCTGGACCCTAAAACCTCAGGACCTGGGCCTGGGGCTGGAGGCAGGGGCAAGATTCTCAGGCCTGAAGTAGCAAGCAGAGCCTACAATCCTTCGCTGAGAAGGGCCACAAGAGACCACATAATCATGATGAAAGCTTTCTGGCATCAAATCCCACTGGGTAAGCAGCAATGTTGCTGCCCTAACAGCTCATTAGTTTGGAAGGCTTTGGCTGAAATTGTTTGACTCAACTTTGGACTCTTCACCAATTTTAGCAACATTTTCTTTAGGCTTTTGTGACAGTGCACCTCTTTCCTGATTCTCCTCCTACATAAATATTGTTCTCTTCAGAGAGAGACAGACAGACAGACAGACAGACAGACAAGAGACACAGAGAGACAGAGAGAGAGACAGAGACAGAGACAGAGACAGAGAGAGAGAGAGAGAGAGAGAGAGAGAGAGAGAGAGAGAGAGAGAGAGAGAGAGAGAGGAGGAGAGAGAGAGAAGAGAGAGAGAGAGGAGAGAGACCGACAGAGACAGAGAGAGACAGAGACAGAGAGAGAGAGAGAGAGAAGGCGAGAGAGACAGAGAGAGGAGAGAGAGAGAGAGAGACAGAGAGAGGAGAGAGAGGCAGATAGACCGACAGAGGGACAGAGACAGATAGAGACACAAGATTTGAAGTAGAGATGGGAAGGAATCAAATTCTTAGCGGTTTGAAGTCACAAAAGCTCAAGGGAAGGGTCATATTTGTAGACTAGCTAGGAATAGTCCAAATGTCCAGAATTTAGAGTTCACAAAGGGCTTGGAGAAAGATGAAGCTGTTAGAAAGATATGGGCCAAATTGCAATGGACCTTAAATGCCTGCTTTTTATTCCAAAGACAATAGGGAATCGATGAAGGCTTTTGAATTGGGGAGGAAAGATTATTTTAACTGCTCCTTGGAGGAGAAAGGACCTTGTCCCACCCCTCCAAAGGCGGCTTCGGTAGTTTAAGTGAAGATGAGATAAAAGCCTAAACTCTAGTCTCTTGGTCTCTCTCAGTTTTCACCTTGTACATACATATTTGCATACTTGGAATAGTAATGTGGATCAATGGGAATAATTTTCTATTTGGATTCAAAGGATTTGGGTTTGAATCCAGCCCTTGCCTGCTTAAACACCTTGTGACCTTGGGCAAATAACTTAACTAACCTTTCTGGATCTGTTTTATCTATAAAATCCGGGAGGATTGATGGCTTCTTAGGTTCTAATCTATAACAAGTTGTAACTACCCTTCCCCTAGAAAGGAAGCTCCTGTTTGGGCCTTTGTTCTTCAGAGGACTGTCTGAGGATTGGGGTCTGGAGGGTTCCGGCTTGGTGCAGGTACGAGTTGGGGGGACATGCATAGGACAAACTCTGCTGGACTTCACTGTGAAGGCCCTGACAGGCAGAGCAAGCGAAGACGTGTGTATGTCACAGAGATCTGCAACTGACTTTCCCGCAGTGCCGGGGCCCGAGGTCAGGGGCTTGTGGCTCCGAGGAGTCGAAGGAGGGGCGTGTGCGTGCGTGGGGACCAGGGGGAGCGAGACAGCGCGAGGGGAGGGGTGCGCGTGGAGGCCGGGAGCGCGCTGCAGCTCCGGCCGGCTCGTCGCCGCCACCGCCGTCTCCTTCGGTCGCCAGCCCCCTTCCTCCCCCCCTCCCTCTCTCCCTCTCCGGCGCGCGCGCGGCTCCGATGTCGCGCGCGGGCGGCTCGTGGAGCGGAGCGGCCCGGGAGGGGGAGTGGTGGAAGGCCGCGAGAGCGAGGGAAGGAGGCGCTCTGGAGCCGAGGAAAGCACTGGCGCGGCTCCAGGCCGGGGGGCGGGGGGAGACGGGGGGGCTGCTCCGAGGGGGAGGCAGCGGCGGCGGCGGCGGCGGCGGCGGCGGCGACGACGGGCGGGCAGGTTGGCGGCTGCATATTTGAAGGAAAGTATCAGTTTGTATTCGCTCAGTGTGTTTGCTCCAGCGGCCACGGCGGGAGCCCGAGCCTGAGCCCAGCCAGCTCGGCCGGCTCAGCGCAGCGCAGCGCAGTTCGGCAGCTTTGCCCAGCCCAGCCCAGCCCAGCTCAGCGCAGCTCAGCTGGGGTCGCCGCTGCCGCTACCTCTGCTCCAGTCCTAGCTCCAGCCCCGGGCCGCCTTCCCTCCCCTTGCCTTGTCTTCCCTTGCCTGGCTTTGCCTAGCCTTGTCTTCCCTGGGCAGGCACTCCGGACAGCGCAGCAGAGGCGCAGCGCAGGACTCAAGGCGGCCAGGCGAGGCCCGAGCAGGCGGCCCGGAGCCCGGCCCCCGGCCCCGGCTGGTCCCCAGCTTCTCCCCGGTCCGAGGTGCCTGCGCTGTGCTCCGCTCTGCTCCGCTGGGCGCGGAGTCGTTCATGGAAACATGGCGGTGTCGGCTCCGACCTGCGGCGCCTCCTCGCTCGCCCGGGCTCTGTGCGGCGGCAGCGGCGGCGGCCACCTCCACCTCCACCTCCACCTCCTGCTGCTGCTGCTCGTCCTCCCGGTGCCCGGCGCCCGCAGCTACAGCTTCCCCCAGCAGCACACGTAAGTGGCCGGCGCAGCCCGACGTCCCTCTCCCCGGCAGCGGTGGCGGCAGGGGTAGCGGTAGCGGCGGCAGCGGCTGCAGCCGTCCGTGGAGAGTAGAGAGGAGCGGAGCCGATCAGAGTCGGGCAGGGCAGGGCAGGGAAGAGGAGGGGGCTGGGGAGCAGACAGGTTGCGCTGCTCGCATCTGCCGCCGCCGCCGCCGCCGCCGCCACTGACTTTCTGGAGTCCGCGAGGCTAGGGGCAGAGGTCGCTCCCGGGAACGAAGGCGTGCGGGTGCGGGGAGACAGAGATTGCGAGAAAGGGGATGAAGGGATAGGAAACAGGAGGGGCAAAAGAATGGAGACCGAGGGGAGGACCCGGGGTGGAAAAAGGCGTAGAGAGAAAGGGAAAGAAGGCAAAGGACGGAAAGAAGGGGTAAAGAGAAAAAAGAGGAGAAGAAACGAAGAAATAGGGGAGGAGGGAAGAGACCAAGAGGGGAAAGGAGAAAGGGACAGAGAAACAGAGGGGAGGGGTGAGGGCAGGAAGAAAGAAGGGGAGTGGGAGAGGCGGCGGGGAGGAGAGGAATAGAGGAGGGGTAGGGCAAAGAGAGGGGAAAAGGAAGGGAGGGAGGGTAAGGGGGGTCAGTGAAAGATAGGTGGAGAGAGGGTGCAGGGGCGGCTTAGTTCGTCCTCTGACGAATTAACCCAGATGGACATCTATACTCCAACCCTTTTCCTGCCCCGGGTAATACAGAAGGAGAGCCAAAGCTTTCGATCGAAGAGCAGAACCCCTTTTCTCTGGTAGATCGAGATGGGCTAGGCAGGGAAATAGGAAAGTTCCTGAAGATGACGAGCCCCGGCATCTCTATTTCTCTCTGCGCAGCGCACCCCTCTCTTTGAACCTGGTCTGGAGAAGAGGGGGGCATGTTTACAGACAGATGGGGAGCCCAGCCCTGTGCCTTCTTAGGGGGAGCACGAAGAAGCTGACCTAGTTTACCCCCCCCACACACACACACACTCACACAATATGCACACACAGACTTCTTGTCCCCACAGTGACCGTCGGAGCCCCTTGGATGGAAAGCCTCCGTCAGAGGAGAGGAATGAGGAGAAGGGTAAAGTCGGGGATGGAGAGTGTGTCTGGTATTTTGTCTCCTGACCTTTCTCGGATTGCCTGCCCAACAGAGTTTTAGCATCAACTACAACCTGGTCTTTCCATTCAACACAGTCAGTTCCCTTTCCCCAGATGCAGTCTGTTTGGTCTTTTTCAATGAGTGTTGCCCCCCCCACACACACACAATGGTCACACCTTGCAGTCTAATAAAGGGACCCCTTCCTCTCCCCTCCCCTCCCACACCTTGGTGCTTTCGGTTCTTAATTTTCTCTTAGAAAAAGGATGCTGAGTGAGTTGGGAGGCAGTTGGGAGAGAAAACATTTTGGCTGGAGCCAGGAATCCAATTTTCCCTTTGCACAGCCACCTCCTTCCCTAAATCCTTATGTCTCTCTCTAGCAAGTGTGAGGCCTTATTCCCAGCTTCTAATAAAAAGGCGATTTCCCCAGCACCTTCTCCCATGCCTTCTGTAGGAGCCCCGGTTCAGAGTTAAAAGGTGGATGTTAGCTTCTGCCTGACCCTTCAGCTCTCCTGAAGGGCGATGTTGGCAGAAGGGTTTCACATCCTTGGGAGCCCAGCTACAACTTTCGCTTCTGTTTGGTCCCCAGATTGAGTCTATAGCCAGGTGGTTTTGAAGCAGACTAATAAATGGGTATTGTCTGGGGAGCAAGGTATTAGTTTAAAATGGCCATTAGGCTTAATGTGGATAATTTATCTGGTGGTCAGGTATCAGACGGGGACATTTAAACTCATATATCCCCCCTGTGTGTCTGACATACTACCAGCCCCAGTGGGTGATGGTCCCTTTCTGTTGGAAGGACTCTTGAAAGGTGCAGGCATGCTGGAGCCCTTACACTAATCATTTATCCAGCAGCTCCGCAAAGAGTCCTTTAGGCACTGGTCATGGGCAGGTGTCTGCCCCCAGGAGGCCAGATCAATACTGGAGGAAGCTAGAGGAAAAAAGAAAAACACAAAACAAAAACAAAAACAGTGGCTACTGCCACTGTTCTGCAGTGGGAAAGTGTGGACTCCAATGGAAAAGAGAAATGTGAGATATGTATTAGTCCTTTCTGCTGAGATAGGTGCAAACAGGCACCCTTCTGGAAAAAACCTCCAGACAGTTACAGGTCCTCAAAATCAAATTCAGAAAATGCACTTTATCTCATCTCTAGCAGGCTTGCAAATTACAATTTATTTTGTGCAAGTGCCTTTATTGTTACTCTTTTTAATTGGAGGAGATAATGTTCAATGGTATAGATATTTTTTCTTGCATTCCAAATGAAAATGATTAGAACTGATTTAAACCAAATTTTGAAAGAGGAAGGAGGCAGGGAATTGTTAAGGGTTCTCTCTCTCTCTCTCTCTCTCTCTCTCTCTCTCTCTCTCTCTCTCTCTCTCTCTCTCTCTCTCTCTCTCTCTCTCTCTCTCTCTCTCTCCTTCACAAAGCTGAGCTCAGGCCAAAGCACAATTATTTTTTTTTCCAGCCCTTCTAGTCAAGGTTTAAAATAGACATCTCTCGTCTCTCGCTTGCTCCATTTCTCCCTGCAACCTGCAGTGGTGTCCAGACGATGGTCGTGCATACATAAGTTTTCATAAAATGGGTGGTGTTAGACCCTGAGACAGTACAGATGGGCCAGGATTTCACCAGTGTTGGGCATGGGGAAGACGGCAGGCATGCAGATGAGTATTCTGAGAGAGCTGGAAGCTATTCACTTGTCTGGTGTAGTTTAGGTTCATGGAATGAGGTAGGGAGGAGGTTGGATGAATGCATTTTGCAATGGGGAGCCAGTGAGAGTCAAGGTGTGTGTATATGGGGGTTGGGGAGTAGAACTTCCCAGCCTGGCTTCTGTGGGCAGCCTCCCTTGTACCCCTCTACATACAGGTGTCAATTTGATCTTTGGCCCTTGCCAAGAAAAAAAAGGAAAGAGAATTCCCCACTACTCACTGCCCCCATGCACTCTGCCAGACTTGATCTGGGGACAGAACAGCTTTTGCTGAAGTGTGGAAAACTCAGAGATGGAAGACAGCTCTCCAGTTTGCTGGGGCTGAGAAGCAGGCAGTGTGAGATTGTAGGGTCACTCTGGAGGGGCAGTGGGCAGAGGGTAGAGGCCTTCCCTTATGACACCATCTCAGTGAGAAAATAGCAAAGCAGAAACCTCCTCCCCCAGAAAAAAACACAAAAGAAGTGATGTCCACAGCTGTTAGATAGTGTTTGGCTCTCAGGTCCATAATGACACAGTCTCTGATAGAGGCATTATTTCCTAGGAGAGGAACAGACAGCCTGGAGGAGGTAAACTTCCTGGACAATTTCCCTGGCCATAAATCACCAGAATTAGATGGTTCGGTGGAATGAACCTTGATAGAGATGGTGCATCTTTCAGGTGGAGGGCCGTTCTCTTTAGTCTTGCCTCAGTAACATCAGTGCCAAATTGCCTTGAGCTTTTCCCATTATGTCAGAGGGATCTGGGGCAATTTATTTATTTATCTTTAATTTCTTAAAACCTCTAGGCACCTTGATTTCTTATATTTATCCTAATGAAAGAAAAGAGATTTGAATTAGATTTTTGTTGATTTTTTTGGGTGGGGGACACTGGGGATTATCATTCTCTTTTGGTATGTACCCACTGCTCCCATAATAAAGGACTCTCTAGACCAGATGCTATTAAACTGGAATCTATGATTGTGCTTTTTGAAAATATTTTGATAATTGTATTTCAATATAATTGAGTTTTTTAAATAATCCAATATATTTGATTTCAAACATTTAAACATATTTTGAGAAGGTTCCACAGGCTTTATCATACTGCCTAAGGGGTACATGACACGAAAAAGGGTAAGACTTCTTTGACTAGACCCTGGTCTCCTTGAGATTTTTTTCAAAAAAGTAATAATTAGTTTCTTTGACCTCCTTCAAAGAATGGGAGAGTTAGAAGAAGATGCTTTGACTTCCCTCCTACCATTTTTAATCATTCTTATTTTGTATATGAGCCCACCATAATACCTGTGGCCTCTGAAATCTTTTTTCCTCTATCACTCTCTCTTCTCTGTTTCCCTCTCCTTACTCTCTGCTCACCTTTTTTATTTCCCTTTTCTATCTCTTTTCTTCCCTCTCATCCTTTGCTTATCTGGCTCTCACAGATTCCATATGATGCAGAATGAGGTAGGGCTTTGCTCAGACAAGGTTACTTGCTTATGATCGCGACTCCCAGGCTGTCTGGGTGGTACTCCCTGGCCAGGCAGTGCCTTCTCTGGGGTAGACAGGGTGAATCTAGCCTTTAGTTTGGGGGACAATGGGTAGAGAATGGTGATCAGCTTCTCTTGTGTGAGTCTCCAGCAGCTGGCTGACCCATCACCAGCCCTTTTAATGAGCAGCTACTTAGGGGGGATGTTTTATCCATAGGGTCTTGTTTCCCTTTGGTTAGGGCTAATTGGAGGACATCTGTTGGGACAGGGGAGATCTTTTATCAGGGAATACAGCTTCTTCCTTCCCTTAGGAGAAGGACAAGAAACAGCAAAATGGCCTCACCCCAAGACCACCACATATTGTCAGTGGGATGCTATCTGTTCTGCTCAGCCCCTATGTTATGCCTCAATTATCCATCCTTAGCTCCTCTTCCTTTCTTTTTTCTTTCTTTATTACCAGTTTGTTTTTGCCTGCATGGCTCTCCTTAGCTGTTGCTTGGATGCAAAATTGCCAGGTGCTTAATGCTACTGGTAAATCTGGGAGCATTTGGTGGTGAGCACAGTCCAACTGCTTCCCTCCCCCTGCCCCACTTGCTACATCTTGTCTTGGGGTGGGGTGGGATGGTGTGGGACTACCTGCATTTATAGACTATTTTGTGTTCCAATATGGTTCCTCACAAAAATGGATAGGATTTGTTTAAGAAAAATCCCATCAAATGTCATGGGCTCTAGATTAGCTTTGGCTTGTGCCTAGCTGATGTGTCCACTTCTCATAAGCATGCTAGGTTCCCTAGAGGCAGGGCATCTTGTAGGAACATTGAGTAGGGATCATAGGATATCAAACCTTATATAAAAGGACAGTAGAAATTTTTCTAGTTCAATTTTCTCATTTAATAGAGAAGGAAGCTGCAATGCAGAGAGGAGGAAAGTGACTTGCCCAAGGTCATACAGGTAGAAAGCAGCAGAACTTGGATTCATATCCTAATTTCAGTGTTTTTTCACTATGCCATGTTGATCTTTCTTCATTTTACCACCTCACATTATTGTACTCATTCTTGTACCTTTCCTCATACTCTTCTCTCCACCTGTCCTTGTCATCTTCTATTACAACTCCTCCTTCAAGAGGAGTCCACCTTGAGTCCACCTCTTCTCTTAAACTCCAGAAGGATTAAAATAGTGTGTTCCAAACTATTTTGCACTTGATTATATTTTTTCCTGCATTTCTCTTGTTGTTTCTAGAATCTTTCTTCTACATCCAGATTGTAAACTCCTTGAGGGCTATCACAGAGCTCCTTAAAATGTTCCTTGATTAGATTGCTGAGTTCAGGCAGTAATCAACCGCGTGTCAATGACAGGAGGATGAATGATTGAGATAGCTTTAGGGGCTTCCTCAATATATTTCAAATTTCAGTGTTCTCTTTATTTCTTAACACACACCCCCAACTCTTCCCACCTTTTCTTTCCAAAGCCCTAGTTTTATTGCAGCCTTGTTCCTATCACCTCACCTCCCTTCACCATCCACATCTGTGGGAGAATGGGGCATTCCACAGGTATCCATCAGTGGTCTCTTCCTTTTCTTTTTTTCCATTGTCAACCAAATACCTAGGTGTTAAAGCTTAATTGGAATCAAATTAAAAAAAATTTTTTTCTTGATCTTTAGAGCAAGAATGTGAGGTATTATGTGTAAAAGAAACTACCTCCCTTCGCTTTAAGATTCAATGGGATTCCAACTATCCAGTCTCCCTTCCAGTCAAATGGTGTTTACTTTTAAAGAACTGTGCCAAGGGCATTTATAAGTTTATGTTAGCTAATTTCAGCTGGGCCATCACTGGTGCACAACAAATGTTTTATTCTTCCTTGATTGACTTTCTATCAGACTACCTACAGTGACGATTCCAAACCTCCCTCTTTTGCAAACTCCTAGATCATTCTCTCTCTCCCTTCCTCTTAGCAGAGCACTTCACTTCCAACTTTCTAAAGCATCTTTTCCCCGACTTTGCACCGCAAAATCACTCTTTATCATTGCCCATTCTGCCCTCCTTTGCACTATACTTTGATGAAGAAGTGAGACTTTTTGCTAAGGCTAATCTTGTGCTTTTGATCCAATCGTCTCCTATCTTTTCCAGGAATTTGCCCCTTACATCATTCCCTTTCTATCTAATTCAATTTCTCTTTATCCACTGACTCCTTCCTCATTGTAAAATTGCCTAGTTCTACCTCACACATTTAAAAAAACATCCTTTGCTTGATCTTAAGATTATTTTGCCTCTCATAGCCAAAGGCCTAGAAATGGTTGCCTCCATTTTCTCATCTCCCACTCATTTCTCAATCTCTTGCCATCTGTTTTCTGACCTTAGCACTTGATCAGCCCCTGTTTCAGTCTTACCAGTGAACTCCCAACTTCTTACTTTCTTTCTTTCCTCCTTTCTTCCCTTCCTTCCTTCTTTCTTCCTTTCTTTCGTCTTCTCTTCCTTCCTTCTCTTTCTTTCTTCTTTCTCATTGGTTCTGTCTCTTTCACTCTTCTTTCTCTTTCCCTTTTCTTCCATATTTCTCACTTTCTCCTTTCTGCCTCTTTCATTTTCTCTCTAATTCTTTCTTTCTCTCTAATTCTCCCTCTCCCTTTTGTTCTTTCTTTCTCTCTTCATATCCCTAAGACTAACATTATGCTTTTTAAAAACCCTTACCTTCTGTCTTAGAATGAATACTAAATATCAGTTTCAAGGCAGAAGAGCAGTAAGGGCTAGACAAATAGGGTTAAGTGACTTATCCAGGGTCACACAGTGAACCCAGGACCCCCCATCTTCAGATCTGGCTCTCTATCTACTGAGTCACCCAGAGACCCCCTAACATAATTCGTTGCACATAGAAGGCATTTAATAAATATCTGTTGAATTGAATTGACTTCAGTTCACTTTAGAACACAGAACATAAGAGCTGGGAGGCACTTCTACAGACCATCAAGTTCAGTTTGGGAAGAAATTGTACAATGGAAAAAGTGATAAATTTTTCAAGGTTTAAATCCTACTTCTTCAACCTCCTCTGACCTTGGGAAAGCACCTTAACCTCTCAATTTCTTTCACTTTCCAATTAGAGTGTTGGACTAGATGACCTTGAAAGTACCTTCTATTTCTAAATCTTTAATCCTAGGAATATTTTTGTTTCACAGAGAAGGAAACTGAGGCCCAAGATTAGTGGTAAAGCTGGAACTCTATCCCAACTCCTCTGATTCTTAGCCTCTGTTTTCTCTCCACTAACTTTTGAAAGAATGGGATCTGGTTTCTCCTGTAAATCATTGTTCCTCACCAAATTATAATACCTGTTGAGTAATATATCTATGGATTAGTGAAAACTTAAGGCTATATCCTTTAGTCCTTGTCCTAAGCATGGAGCTTTGAGAAGCCAAAGGTGTCTTCATTCCGATTTAAATGGCCCAATGTAGTGAGATGGGAATTGAGACAGCCCTAATTGAGGCATAACTTGGGGTTTGTGGTTTTGTTTCCAAGATAAAGAAATATTTGAGGACAGAATCATTTTAATCTGATTTCTTACAGAAAGAAAGGAAGGGTACATTCAATTTTAGCTCCTGAATGCCTTGTGTATTTCTTTCTGGATTCAGAATCATAAAATAGGAGAGCTGCCTGAGTTTGTCAATATCTTATTCAACATGCATGTATTCTTTGGGTATTAAATGTATGTAGTGCACCATACTTAAGGAGAGGAAAAGCTAAGGTCTCTAAGATTTTAGAATTGGGAGCTAGAAGGCAAGAGATTATCAAGGCCAACCCTATCATGTTGCAGATGAGAAAAGGTCATACCGGTACTGAGTGGCATAATTGGGATCGGAACTCATGTTCTTTGATTCCAAATTCCATCCATTATTCTAAGGGTCTTGTTTTGTTCTGGTTGGATGGGGAATGGGGAGTTAAGAGGATCATAGAATTTATAGGTTTAAGGGGAGCTTTTGATTTCAAGTTCTAATCTTCTTATTTTACTGAGGAGGGAGAGGTGACTTACCCAAGGTCATACAATTATTCCTTTTTAAAAATTCTTACCTTCTGTTTTAGAATTGATAGTAAGTACAAAATTTAACAATATGGAAATGTTTTGCATGATAATACATGTATAACCCAGATCAAATTGCCTGCCAGCACTGGAAGGGTGAAAGGGAGGGAGGGAGAGAAGTTCAGTCATATAAGTTAGCAAAACTTGTGTGGAAAATTATTACGTGTAATTGGTAAAAATAAAAATATAAAAAAGCAGTTGGAGTTAAGTGACTTACCCAGGGTCACACAACTAGGAAACATATGAGACCAATATACAGTTATTCTTAATGCAAAAGTAGAGCGCTTTGTAACCATAGTACCCAGAAGGAGCTTATTATTTAGTAAAGAGTGACATGATATGACCAAAGATAAATATGTCAGCCAGATTATGACACATGCCTAAGAAGAATGGAAGATTCTGTGAGATTCAAAGAAGTGATAATTACTTCTAGCCAGAGGGAATCAGGGAAAGTTTCATGGAGGAGGTGGCATTGAAGTGGGCCCTAAAAGAATAAATTGGATGCCACTAGGCAGAATATGGATAGATAGGAGGGACCAGATGGATGGGCCACTTCAAATCATCCTGTTTGGCTGGGATACAATGGGTAACAGTGGGAGATGAGCAAAGGTATGCTGGAATCCACTTGTACCAGCTTGAAGCATTTACACCTTGGAAATATTACAAATCAGAGCTTGATTTATTTTTGACCTTAGAAAATGATTGTGAAAATGTCAATAATGCAGATTAAACTAAAAAAAAAATATGTCTTTGGTACATTTTCTCCTGGAGAGCTTGTTGTTAAAAATTAACATGTATACACCTGGAGATGAGCCCATCACATGACAAAGATAGGTCACAGTCCTATTGTAAAGACTTTTAATGCTGCCATCTTGCTTATGCCCCTCATTCCTGGTGGTTTTTGTTTTATTTTGTTTCATGTCATTGGTTCCTTATTAAATGCCAAAATGGCAGAGCCAGGCCTGGAATTGGGAGATCCTGGATTCAAATCTGGATTTAGACACGTCATAGCTGTGTGACCTTGGGCAAGTCACTTAACCCCAATTGCCTTCCCCTTGGCATTCTTCTGTCTTGGAATGGATACTAAAACAGAGGGTAAGGGTTAAAAGCAAAGTCCTAAGGAACTTGATGGTGTGCTGGAAAGACCATTAGACTTGGGAGTATGAGGATATCCATTAGAATTCTGACCCAGTTACCTATTAGATGTGTGACCCCCAGGTAAATCATTCCCCCTCTCCCAGCCTCAGTTTACACATCTGTAAAATAAGGCATTGACTAGATAAACTCTGAGCTTCCTTTTGGCTTTCTACTTTGTTGGTCTTTAATAACCTTTAGCACTCTAATGTCTCCTAAACTTTCCTTTGGCTTCTACTAGTACTGGATAAGGTAATATGAGGAGAACTGATGTGGAATGGTGGCAACTTTTGTAGAATCTTGAAGAAGGAAGATAGATAGGGTGTCCTTCTTCCTATCCCCATTCCCCACAAAAACAAAGCACAGATTTCTAATGGTGATGGCATCCGTTCAGACAAGTTGGAGAGCTCTCCCCTGCTAGGCTTTTCCTAGTAAACACTGTCTAAACAAGAAGCTACAGAATCAATATGTGTATTCCCCAGGGTGAGAGGGGTGTGTGTGGTTTAATTTTTTTTCTCCCCCCCCCACTTATCCTGGGTAACTTAAAGATTTAAGGATGTCTGCCAGTGGTTGGGTTTCTTTGGGGCTTGAGGTTGTTTTGGGAGAGTGAAAGGAAACTAGGATAATGACCTTCTCTCCTATCCCACTAATTGAAGAGAAGGACGAGGAGATCTGAAGGGAAGGTGGATAAGGTTGTGGCCAGGAAGTGGAAGAATTACACCTCCATCCAATTCTTCTTCCAAGCCCTGATTTCTGTATATTCTGAGAAGAGGTAGGGGAAGGATGAGTGGTATGGGGGGCGGGGGGGGGGATACCAAGAAGATTGTCATGGAATGTCATTTGTTTGGTCCCCTTCTCCCTCCTGTAGTTGAAGAACAGTCATCATAGTCTATTGTACAGAATAAGGGACTCAGTAGGAGCTCTGTTTCTTGTCCCAGCTCTGCCTCTAGAGAATACACCCAATATGACCTTGGGTAAATCATTTGACCTCCTATATCTCATTCATCCTTTGTAAAAGAGGACTGATAAAGTCCACCCTTGATTGCCTTGCAGAAAGATTGTGTGAATGAGAGCCCAGCTGTGAGAGTGGTTTGGAAAGCTGTCAGTGCAATCCCTCTGGGAAGGATTTCCTGACTGAATCCTGGTGCCAATATGGTGTTCAATTTGAAAGTTCAAAACCCATTCATTCTGTGTAAGATACTATGTTTAACACCGGGGAAACAATGAAAAATAATACGATGCCTTGCCCTCAAGGAGCTAACACTCTGGGTGGGGAAGGACATGGAGAATAGGACCCAGATGCAAGTATGAGCAAGGCAAAGTATTAGAAGAGAAAGGGAGAGATTTCGACGGTGCTATGAGAAATAGGAAGGAGAACTCACTTTAAGGTGGGGACAATCAGTCAGGGAAGGATTTGTAGAGGAGGTGGCCCCTTTTCTGTGCTGTGCTGGGTTTGGAAGGGACAGGTAGCCCCCTAATTCATACTGGGCTTTGAAGGGAGAGGAGGAATTTCATAGGTAGGTATGTGAAGGAATATATTTCAGCCATTAGAGAGCCTGAGAAGATGAGTATAGGATAAGATTAAGCAGTCCAGTTTGGCTAGAGAAGCAGAGTGAAATAAGGCTAGAAGGACCATATTATGAGTAGCTTTCATTGGTGGGTAAGAAGTTTGTTTTTTGATTCTCTGAACAATAGGGGGCCTCTGAAGAGTTTTGAGCAGAGGAAGAGCATAATCAGACATGAGCTTAAGAAGATTATTTTGGCAGCTCTGTGAACAATGAATTTGAAAAGTGATAGACTGGAGGCAGAGAAATCAGTTAGGACACTATTTTAGCATTTCAACTAAGAAGTGATCATATTTGAGATAGCAAAGAGGTTTGGATTAAATAATTTTCAAGCTTCATCTAGCTCATTCTATGACTTCCCCCAAATCACATAACTAATGAAGGGAGGAAGGGGAAGTGACAGATTTTAGAGGTGTGAATCAATAAGGTTTGGAAAGCGAATGGATTGGGTGATGAGGGAGAGGGAGGAGTCAAAGATGACTTGGAGGTTTTAAGAGAGGTGATTGGGAGGATGGTGGAACTAGCAAAAGAAAAGGGAGGCAGAGCATCCTGTCTCCAGAGAGAGATAATAGATAGAAGACTGAGAGTCTGGGGAGCAGTGCTTTAAAAGGACCAGATTTCCTGCATTAGGCAAAACTATCCTGGATTCTTGGTTCCCTGAACCTTCCTTGAATTAGGAATCTTGGTTTTGTGTGACCTTGGCAAGTCATTTCACCTTTGGGTGCCCAAGTTTCTCCTCTGTTATATGAAGGTCCTAAGGCTCCTAAGGGCTTAATTATCCTCTCTCTGCAGATGACTGCCAGATCTACTTATCTATGCTCTAGAGGTCCTCATCTGAACTCTAGTCCTGCATTATTAGATATTTCTATTTGATCATCTCCAACAGAACATGTCCAAAATAGAACCCATTATCTTTTCCTCCAAAACCCATTACTCTTCCCAATATCCCTATTTCTTTTTTTTTTTTAAATTGGTTCTAAGGTGGAAGAGTGGAAAGGACTAGGCAGTGGGGGTTGAGTGACTTGCCCAGAGTCACACAGATAGGAAGTATCTAAGGTCAAATTTGAACTCAGGACCTCCTGTCTCTAGATCTGGCTCTCAAACCTCTGAGCCACCTAGCTATTCCTCTTTATCATTGTTTCTGCTGAGAGTACCACAATCCTTCCTGCACTCCAGATTTACAGTCCTTAATTTTCACTTTTCCTCATACCTCATAACCAATCAATTGTAGTCTTGCAAATTCTCTATAAAATGTCTCTCACAACTCTCTCCTCTTCCCCATGGACAGAGCCAACATCCTTGTTCAGCCCTTGTCTCCTCTCACCTGGACATCCCCCTGAACTATCAGCTCTCACCTGCAATAGTTTTCTAATTATTCTCTTAGTTTGAAATCCCTTCCCCCTACTTTATTCTCCTCACAGAAGTCAAAATGATGTTCTTAAATGCACATGCATCTGACTATGTCATTCTCCTGCTCCAAAAGCTCCAGTGGCTCCTGTTACTTCTAGGATAAATGTAAACTTACATATGGCATTTAAAGTTCTCCATAATTTGGCATAAGCCTACTTTTCCAGGCTTATTACATGTTACTCCCCTTCACAAACTCTATGGGCCAACCACCATATTCCATTTCCCATTTCCATGATGTTCTCTATGCTAAAAATGCATTCTTTCCTCATAGGCAGAATCTCTAGCTTCTTTCAGACCTTAGTTCAAACATCACTTCCTGCTGGATACTTCTCTTGCTCTTCATTAGCTGTTAGCACTTCCCCTCCAAGATTACCCAAGATATTCTTTTTATTATATTTCATATTTATCTATATGTGTGCATTCTGTTTTCTGCAGCAGAGGGCAAGCTCCTTGAGGGCAGGACTACTTTTTGGATGGTCTTTGTGTCTCTTGCACCTAGTAGCATAATGTCTGGTACATAGTAGGTACTTAATAAATCCTTGTTGATTATTTGATTGAATGAGATGATCCCTAAAATTTCTTATGTTTCTAAGGGTCTGTGGGGCTGTGCTCAAGATCATACAGCATGTTAGTGGTGATTGGCCTCCCAGCACATATTGTATTACCCTACTTCTGCCCCTATCCCAACACGTGTCTTCTCAGGCTGGAAAAATTCATCTCCTGCGTTTGGGCAAGGAGACAAGAGATAGTTCCATATGTCAACATCAGAGCTGCTTTAAAAATGAGTAGCTCTGGGATTCCTGCCTCATTGTCCCCAGCTTGAGAAAACTTATAAAAAGGACGTCTATGACTATGACCCACTTTATAATGGTGATCTGTTAACTGTTTAACTAAAAAGGGGAGAACTAAAGCATTTCCTACTGATCATTAAACATCTCCTTGGGAAAATGACTTAAAAGGAAATTTAAGCTCTTCCAAAAAGACAAGAATCAGTAAATGTATGAGAGAAGGAAATTGCTTTCTTTTAATGTCTATCAAACCATTTCTCCCACTGCTTCTTCCATAAGAATCCTTCTCTCCTCCTGATCAGCTGTTCTCCAGCCTGGAATATCATACTTCCTCATTTCTATCTCTCCAATTCCCAACTGTCCATCAGAATGGAGCTCAATTATCCACTTTCTCCAGGAAGTTTTCCCTGATATTGCCAGCCTACACTGATTCTCTTTTCTACCAATTCCTTCTCTAGTTACATTTACTTTGAATACAAAGAAATGATTTTATTTAACCCACCCCTTGAATAAACCCAGAGAAGGAATGGGATTTGCTCAGTCACATAGCTAAGGAAGAGATCTGGGGTAAGATTGTCTCCTGACCCATCTTCACTGACTTCTCAGGGTTATATACATGGTGGGAGATTGGGATGTTCAAGGACAGAACCTGAATTTATTTCTCCTCTATCTTTCTCCCCCAAACCCTGAGATTTTGAGGGTCACACTAGACTTTGTTCCTCTTTTGTCTTTCTGTCTCTGGCCACTCTTCCTTCACAGAGCTGCCAATATAATCTTCTTAAGGGGTATCTGACTATGTCACCACTCAACAACCTTCAGTGACTCCCCATTACCTTGAGAATAAAATTCAAATTTTCTGCCTAGTATTTAAATCTCTTTGCAAATTAGTTCCAATTAGTTCTTTGAGCCTGATTTCATTAGAGTACATTGGAAAGTATTGTGTTTTTGTTTTGTTTTGGGTTTGTTGTTATTATTTTAGAGACTGAAGCCCTTCACAATATGACTCCCAAATTAATCTTTCAACTTAATTATACATTACTCTCTTCCTACAGCCTGTGTTCCAGCCATTCCTCACATGTTCACATATTTAGACCTGTCAGGGACCTCAAGGGCTATCTAGTCCATGCCCCTCATTTTACACATAAAGAAACTGAAGCCTAGAACTCCCACTTCATTTCTGTTTCTTGGAATCTTTGGTTTCCTTCAAAACTCTGTTAAAGAGGCAGCTAGGTAATTTAGTGAATAGAGATCTAGACCTGGAGACAGAGTCCTGGGTTCAAATGTGGCCTCAGACCCTTCCTAGCTGTGTGATCCTGGGCAAGTTACTTAACACCTCTTGTTTAACCCTTACTGCTCTTCTGCCTTGGGATCAATACAATATTGACTTTAAAACAGATGGTAAGGGTTTTTTTAAATTACAAAAAAAAACCCACCAAAACTATTCAAGCAACATTTTATGTAGTAAGCCCTTCCTGATTCCTTTTTTTGGGGGTCCACTTCTCCCTCAATAAATATATGCTCTCTGAAATCAAGAAAATACTTTGTTTTTAGTTTCATATCCTCAGTATGAAGCAAAATGTCTGGAACATGATAGACTCTTAGTAAATGCTTGTTGAGCAACTGGCTGATTGACTTGGATTGATTGGTTTATTGATTTACTATCCATGTGGTCTTGGGCAAGTCATTTAACCTTGATGGGTCTGTTTCCTAATCTCTAAAATGAGAGGGATGAACTAAATGACCTCCAAGGTCCCTTCCAGCTTTAGTATATGATCCTATGACCCTACTCCACTGAGTAACATGAAATTCCATTTTCCACCTTTCTGCTTTTGCCTAGAATCCTTTCCCCATCTTCTCCTTTATCGTTCTTGTCTTCTTCCAAGCCTCAGCTTGATTGCTAGTGTTCTCTCTCTCCCTTCAAATGACTGTTTTTTGTCTACTTTTTGTGTCCTTCCAATAAAATGTCAGTTCTTTGTTTTGTTTTTTAGTGTACCAAGTGTATATTTCAATTTACTGTATGCAATCTAACAACAAATTTGGTCATAATTTACCAGATATACATAAATGATTTAAGTAGTAAAAGAAGATTCTTTTCAAGAGAATAAGTTCATACCTTGAGAAAAAAGTTAAAGTACATTAAGAATGAAAATCCAGGTCCAGTTTCTATGCAGTAAGTGAGCTGTAGTCTAATAAAGCAGATTTAGATGAATTTCAGATATATAGCTTTCTTTTTAATATACATATATTTATATAGAGAGACAGATCTACCAATTATAAACTATGGTTTTTCTTTAAGGAGGGATAAATGGGATGGAAAAATCTAAAATGTCAGTTCTTTGAAAGCAGAGAGTCTTTCCTTTTCATATCTCTAACATCCAATCAAATGCCTTCGTGCATACAGTAGGCTTTTTGTAAATGTTTATTGAATTGAATTACTCTTCTTTGCCCCAAGACTCTGAACTCCCTGAGGAAGAAGCCTATATTCATTTCCCTTCTCTTGTCCCTCTGATCTGGTCAGGCACAAAGCTGGACACCCAGGGGTGCCCAGGAAAAACTTGGTAGTAGATTGATATTTTGGTTTCCCAGTTTCTCTCTCTCCTTCTCTGCCTTGGAGAAGCCTACACATCTTCACTTCTCTTCCCATCTGCTTTGGAGGTCAATGCCAGTTCTCAGTTTGGAAAATACCAACTTGTTTCATATCCTGAAAAAGAAAACTGTCAGGATATGTATATTCACATTTGCAAGCCTTTATGTCAGGAAATACAAAACTTCAGACTTAGATGGAAAGTTGTAACTCCCAGCGTGATGGTAACACATGAGGGCCCTTCTTCATGCAGCACATACCTTCCTGTAAATCTTTTTGTTCCCTAAACCGATTCTTATTTTAAATGCATCTGCAGAGCCCACTACTTTTAAAGTAAATCTGATTAATCATTTTGTAAAGTGAAAAAAACCTTTGACAATGCAAATAGTCACTACTCCCTCCAATTTTATAGTCATAGCCTGATTGCATTTTATGTAAGAAATGTTATCTAAGATCCACTGAGGACAAGGGACATATCCAAGGTCATATCAAATCTGTGATAGGTTTGGGCTTAGATTGAGTTTCCTAACTCTCAGTCAAAATTCTGCAACTCAAATCATATTTTAAATATACTTAGTGAGCTACCTTTTTTTAAGCCCTTAATTTTTGTTTTAGTAACCACCCTAAGACAGAAGGAGAAAGGCTTGGAAAACAGGGTTAAGTGACTTGCCTAAGGTCACACAGCTAGAAAGCATCTGAGGTCAAATTTGAACCTGGGTCTTCCTGACTTGACACTATCCATTGCAAGTCCAAAACAAGAATGGGAAGCAGCTTGAAAACAAGTTCAAAGAAGAGATTTTCTCTCTCTATATATATAAAATCCATCTGTGAATACACATGTGTTTATGTTTCTAGGGCCCTTGATCTCATCATCTGGGAGCAACCCCTTGTCCAGCTAGAAGTTTCCTATCTCCAACTGTGGCATTTTGGAGTTGCAGTAACAGTTTTTTAGGCCTTTTCCTTTCCCAATTTCATGATACAGGATGGTCGTTCCTTCTTAAATGCTAGCTTTGAAGTCTTAAAGGTCATTCATTTTAGAGGTTGACACCTGTTCAAAAAATAAATTAAAATGACAAATATTTTTCTTTGAAAAAGGGAATGGTGTAAACTTATGTGAAGGATTTCAAATGTTTCTCTTCCCATTTATTCTTTGTACTAAGCACAGATATTAAAACCAAGCTTACTTTTTGAGTATATGTGTATATATCATATAAATATATATATTATATTTGTATGCGTGCATATATGGGTATGTATGTATGTATGTATATATATATATATATACACACACATATACATAGAGATAGAGAGAGATGTGCCTGTGCCTACACACATGTGTAAGGCTGTTAGACTTGGAATCAGGAAATCTGGATTCAAACTTAACTCTAACATCAATTAGTATGTGATTCTAAATAGATTATTTTACTTCTCTAGCCTCAGTTTTCTCATTTATAAAATAGGACTAATAATGCAACCTCCCTTGCAGATCTATTATGGATAGGCATTTAAAAAACTTTGAATTAATATTAAAATGAGAGTTATGAGGAAGAGGAGGTGAGGATATAAGTAAGCTTTACTAATTCACGACTGAATTTCATGCAAAAAGTGATTTTAAAGATCATTCAAAAATCTGTAAAATGGTGGAAATGGATAGAATTGCCTCTTAGGTTCCTTTTAGCTTGAAATATAATGATCCTATGAAATATATAACTGATAACACAATAAAGGTGAGGGATAATTGAAGGATAACTGAAGTGTTTCCTTGGTATTCATATTATGCCAAGAAACCCAGAGGAGGATAGTCCATTAGGCAGATCACTCATGTTATAAGGCATGGCTCACAGGATGAGAAGATATTGAGATATTGTGATCTATAACATTGGAGGGTGTGCTCAAACCTTTGAGATGAGTGATCTCATCCATCTGGATGTTTTTTCCAGTGATGTGTATAACAATCTATTCATGCCTGTTCATTCCATGTGATTCTTTTCTATATCTTTCAGGAAGTTTGAAATAGGAGAGTCACCCCATGTTTTCTTCTGACATTATGAGAATCACAATGGAATGGCTGTGCTATCTACTTGTTATTCTTTTACTAGACCATCTTTTCCTCCTATCAAACATACATTTCTCTAGTGACATCTTGTTCTTCTTTGACATTTCTCATTGCTCATATACTTCAGCTGGCTTATGATTACTATGTATCTCTTCATTAATTTCTGCATGATATTTATTTTCAGTTCTTTGGACTCTGCTGTATTTTGTGTTTCATGGCCATCTAATAACACTGGTAGATGTTTGGCATTAAAAAAAAATGGGACTGTTTCCAAGAGAAGTTTGGAGTTATTAAAGAAGTTTTACAATTTTATGAAAGTGATCCAGTGTGCTCTACTCTTCTTCCTGTTTAATTCTGGGTCCATTTGTGTTGTCTTCCCAAGACGCGCACGCACACACACATACACACATGTATACATCATAATCCAAGCAATAGATATTCTTTTTATCCAATTATTCTTTATTAGGTGGACAGTCAGGTTGAAAATTTTGAGTGCTTATAGTTCTCTTTCAGGCAGCTTTGTAGTATTATGAATTTTGATTCAACCTGGATGATATCATCTTCAAATAGGGGCATCTGGAAGACCTCATCATCTACATCCAAAGGGAATTCCTCTTCAACTTGGGCTTAATATCTGATCTCCTCCATCACCATGTCAAATGCCTTGGGCAAGAATACTTCTCCCTATTTTAGGACTCACCTGTTATTTGTGATTCACATGCTGTTAAACAAGGATGCTTCCATTGTTAGCTCTTTTGAGGAATCTTGAATGACTTTGATATATGGATCAGAGACTCTTTGTTTGAAAAAGAGTCTTTAAGTTGGTATTTTTGCTTTGATGGATTAAATGATTCTTTATAACAAAAAAAAAGCATGGGTTATTCTCTGCAGCTTTCAGCTGATTACAACATGGTAAAGAAATGTTTCATTGAATCACTTGCAGTAGCTTATCCATTCCTAATACACATATTGGAAATGGCCTTGAGGCATGTATCAATTCATCTTGTTGTAAGGAGTCCAATAAAGATTTTGTGACTATATGGAAAATATCAACATATAGATCTGTGGTTGTTCTCTTGATTACTACTTTTTGATATTAATAGTTTCAGATAAAAAGTTCAGGAATAAATTATTCCAAATTCACATCATATATAATTTTCTCATTATTTTCTTCTTCTGACTTTTAAACTAATTATGATCATTGCTCTAACAAGTGAGTGGTTTGATTCTATATAGATAACAGATTAAGAGTTAACTTCCATCACAGTAATGAGTCATTTCCTATCTGTTATTCATCTTTAAAAGTATTATCTGGTATTCACTACCTCCAGTTTTCTTCTCATTTTTTCCTCAAAGTATTAATTATGCAAAGGTGATAAGCTTCTATATGATTGACAGATGTTTAGCCTTTTTCATTCCTTCTTCCTGACCTGTATTTTCTGATCTATCTCTCCTCATCTTCACTTGTCCCATTTTTGAGTTGAAGGCACCAGGTATCAAAGTGTATGTTGATTGGATGTAAAAGCTCATATCAAGTATTATACAGAATATCTCGATTCTTCATCCTGTGAAACCAACATTGATACATAGACTGGCATTATTTTCATGGCAGTTTTTTGTGAATATACTGATTGTGAACACTGTAATATGAGATGGCCCAGTTCCCCATGAAATCATGTTTCTTGTTGACTTTAGACAGACTCCACCAGTTCTTCTATTTGTCTCCCTATGGATCAAGAGCCTGTGAGTTATCCTTCCATTTAGCCACCACTTCTTTTTTTCTTCTAGTTTATAACCAAAATAATAAGATTTATGTGATTTGGTCTTCAAGTAGTAGACATAGTGGATAGAGCTCCAGGCTTAGAATCAAAAGGACCTGGATTCAAATGTGAGCAAGTTACTTAACCCTTGTTTTGTCTAGCCCTTGCCATTCTGTCTTAGGGTTATTACTAAAACAGGAAATAAGAGGTTGGTTTGTTTGTTTTTAAAGATTGATATGACTCAGTTCCCCCAGCAATATTTCCACTTTTTGGTCATTGGACAAGGATTTCACATTTAGAGTGTCAACAGTCAAGTTAAGATTTGTAGATGATAATCTAAAAACTGCGTGATTCTTAGCATCCCTTGGCTCATGTCTGGCCACTCTGCAATCATCAGGCAGATGTCTCATCCTGATATGGAGATGACCCTGACTTCTAGAAAACAATGCCAGCAGAGCTAAGTTATGGCAGGTTCTGCCAAGTTAGGATGGCTACATGTATGGTCTTGGCAATAGACTGATTCTGCTATCTGATGACCAGCCTAGTTAAGAAAAGAGAGGCTCATCACCAGAAGTCTGGCCACTTGATGGTGATGGATTATTTGGCAACAGCCAAATTTGAGGTAAGAGGTGATAAGGACCTGAATTAGGGTGGTTGTGGTGTGACTAGAGAGGAGACACATTCTGGAGATAATGAGAAAGGCAAATCATTAAGACTTGATGACTGGTTAGTTATGGAGGTAAGGCATAGTGAAAGGTAGAGGAAGATAAACCAGGTTTTGAATGTGACTAGAGGGCTGGTGACATTCTCCACAGAAACAGGAATGATCAAAAGGTATAGGTTGGGAGTAGGAGAAAGATAATGAGTTCCTTTTTGGGTGTGTTGAATTGAAGTGTCTGCAGGAGACACAAGGGGAGATACCCATCAGACAGCTAGTTGAAAATATGAGACTAGAGCTGAGGAGAAAGATGAGGACCGGGTACATGGCTTTGGGACTCATATACCTAGATACAATAGTTGAATCTCTTGGAATTTAAGAGCTGCTTTAAAGTGCCCTGAAGATCCTAAAGATCTTAAAGAAAGGCCTGGTGGCTTGAACCCATGTTGGGCTTACTTCTTTACTTTGTGACAAAGGAAAAGTGACTTGCCTAAGATCACCCAAGAATGGCCAAATTATTTTTTTAACATTATTTTATTTGGTCATTTCCAAACATTATTCATTGGAGACAAAGATCATTTTCTTTTCCTCCTCCCCCCCACCTCTCCCATAGCCAACTGGGTATCACATGTGTTCTTGATTCAAACCCATTTCTATGTTGTTGGTATTTGCATTAGAGTGTTCATTTAGAGTCTCTTCTCAGTTGTATCTCCTCAACCCCTGTAATCAAGCAGTTGCTTTTCCTTGGTGTTTTTATTTCCACAGTTTGTCCTCTGCTTGTGGATAGTGTTTTTTCTCCTAGCTCCCTACAGATTGTTCAGGGACATTGCATTGACACTAATGGAGAGTAGTTGAGGCAGAGCCATAAGGGTTAAAGCCCTCCTCTTCTCCCCACTTGGGCTGCATAGTCAAGGTCATGGGTTGAACTGTGTACGACCTGCCCAGCTGCATGCTCAAGGTTGGAATAGTCAGTAGAGGGAGGTTTGATAATGATTGTGAGAAAATGCAAGTTTGGAATAGTCAACAGAGGGAGGTTTGATAAACACTGTGGGAAACTGTGAGAGACTTGTTTCTTTGCCCTTTTTTGGAATCCTCTTGGTTCCTCCTTGTTCCTGGCAGGTAATGTCATGAATTCCTATGAAGTTGCCCAATTATTGGTTCCTGCTGTTGCTGGGCTGTAACGTCATATCTTCCTGTGGTCTTAATCTATATATGCTTTGTTTGAACTCAATAAAGGATCGCTATGCATTTCATATAGCGTCCATTTGTTACTCTTCATTTCGTTACCCCAAGTAAGGTCACACAGGGCTGGCCGACCATGGAGATGAGCCTTACAATGGAGAAGTCCATTACATTCGATTGTACCACAGTGTATCAGTCTCTGTGTACAATGTTTTCCTGGTTCTGCTCCTTTCGCTCTGCATCACTTCCTGGAGGTTGTTCCAGTTTCCATGGAATTCCTCCACTTTTGACTAATTAGTATTAATGACATTCAACAGAAGCTAGTGCAATTGCAAGATTTCATTCAGCCCAGTTCAGAGGAAGGTAAGAGGCCTCCTGTTCTTTGTACTTGGTGTCTTTGCACCCCATCAAGGTACTGTGTTCAGATCTGGGGTCCACATTTTAAGAATGACATTGACAAGTGAGAACACAATCAAATGAGTGCAACCCAAAGTGATAAGTATTTAAATATTTAGAGAACAACCAAAGACCATTTGATGTGTCAAAGAGAAGAATTCAAGGACATACATGATAGCTGCCTTCAGGAATCTGAAGGACTGTTGTGTGGAAGGAGAGATTATTTTTTGCTTGATTTTAGAAGGCAGAAAGCTTTTTTATTGCTGGGTTCCCATTGCCTAACACATGTGCTTAATAAATATTTGTTGAATTGAATGAGGAGTGGTAGGGCATGAGGTGGGAGGAGAGATAAAGAGAAAATTTTTAACTTGAGGAATTTTTTTAACAACTCCAGCTCTCCATCATGGAATGGATGGGTACCTTTTGTCTATCACATATTACTGAGATGCAGGATTATAGGATTTTGAGCCAGAAGTGGCCTTAGAGACTGTTTAACTACAACCCCTATTTTTATGGCTGAGGAAAATGAGAACTGAGATGTTAATGCAATTCCAAGACTTGGATGTGATGGAAATCATCCTTAGAAGTGAGTGTTGCAAAGTAATAGAAAGGGCAAGGTTTAAATCTTGGAATTAGTGGTTGGGAGGACCTACGTTTAAACCCTGGGTTAATTTTTCCCTAGGTTACCTTAGGTAGGTCATTTCCCTGAATCTCTTGTTTCCCCATCTGGAAAATAAGAAAGGTGCAACTAGATGATTTCTGAGGTCCTTTCCCAATCTAGATTTCTTTTATTTCTCTCATTGGGCAGACATTTGTTAAGTACTTCTGAGTGTAGGTATTGTAGTAGACCCTGGGGCTGTAGTGCTCAATAGAACACAGACCCTTCTCTCAAGAAGTGTATATTCTAATGGCAAGAAAGATGGAAACATGCATCATTATGCCATGAGGGAGAATTAGAGAACTACCAAGGACAGCTCCTGCAAAGTGATGAGAGATATTTGGCTCCCTCTAGGAGGATTGAGATAAGATCAGATGCTCCTTGGAGTCTCTCCCAGTGCAGAGAAGTTTTGGTCATATTCAGGACCATTTATTAATTGCTTACTCGATATGATGTACTATGCTACTTGCAAGGAATCAAATGATAAAGGATGCCATGAACCCTGCCTTCAAGAAGTTTATATTTTATTGGTAAGTAGGATGTAAAGTAGGACAAGAAAGCAACAAAAAAAGGAATCCAGACAAATTTCTCTAGGGAAATTTGAGGAGAGAAAGAAATGCTGAGAACCTCCCTTATACTTGGAGGATATAAGTAGAGATAAGTAAGCAATCATTATTTCCAAGACAATTCTATTCTAATGGGGAAGCACTTTTACTTAGAGATCAGGGAAGGCTTCATGAGAGAGTTGGGCCATGAAGGAAGAGGACTTTTGAAGGTAAGAGGTGAGTAAGGATGCATCCAAGCATAGGACACCACTTTCCTTGGAGGTGGAAAAGGTCAAGACAAGAAGAGGAAACAGTTATCTCTTTACTGTAACACAGAGTCTGTAAAGGGGAGCAGAATTAAATAAGGCTGGTAAGGTAGGTTGGAGGCAGATTGTGAAAGGTCTTCAATACAAGACTGAGTAGTTTTTATTTTATATAAGCAGCACTAAAGAGCCACTGAGGGTTTTTGAGAAGGAGACTAACATGGTTGTATCACTGAATTAGGAAGATTAATTTGGCAGCTGTGTGCTGGATGCACTGAGAAAGTCAGTGAGACAAATTAGGAGGCTATTACATTAGTTAGGCAAAAGATAATGAGGGACTGAACTAGAGTAGTGGGGAGGGAAGATATTGTTGAAGATAGAATTGACCAGACTTGGCAGCTGATTAGAATTGGAGGTGGAGTTAGGGATGGGGAAGAGGACAGTCAGAGATGACACTGAGGTTTCAAACTGGCATGGGTGAAGTTAAGGAGGGAGGATCTTAACATTAAAGATTTACAGCTGGAAGGGATCATAGAGTGCATTTAGTCCAATGTCCTCATCCTAAAGAAGTTTGTGTGACCTTCTAAAGGTCACACAGCAAGGAAATGGCAGCTTGAATCTGAGCCCAGGTCCTCTTACTTCAGATCTGGCTCTCTTTACACTATGCCACCATCATCAGCTCCAAGCTGACCTGAGAGCACAGTATTATAGAGCTAGAAGAGATATTTAAGGTCATGTAGTCCAACTCCTTCATTTTCTAGGTGAAGAACTGAGAAGAGAGGCTAACTGACTTGCCCAAGCTCCTGCAGCCTTTCTAGCAGATCAAGATGTTGAGTTTGAAGTACTAGCAGGACATCCAGAAAGATGAAAGCCTAGAACTAAAAGAGAGACTAAGTATGGATGTGTAGATTTGAGCGGGATCATTGTGCAGATGGAAAACTAACAACTACCACAACTTTTGACTTAGAGGCAGGGTTGACATGTACCTTGGTCTTGCCTCTCACACTTGAAACACTTAACTGGTTGTATGATCACAGTCAAGTCATTGAGTTCCTCCAAGACTCAGTTATATCAATTGTAAATGGGAGTAAATACATATAGAAATTTCCAACAGGGTTGTCAGGAATAGAATGAGAAAAGATGTTTGGATTCTTGCTGTGGGAGGGAGATTTCATTAGATTACCGTTATCATTGGAATCCATCCACATAGAGACAATAATCAAACTCCTGATAATGTAGAGATAAAGACAAGATAATCTTTTCAGTCTGGGGCTTTAGAAGTTATGGTCTAGGAAACAACATTATTGGAGTGTGTGTGTGTGTGTGTGACACCAGAATGGTATAGGGTACTGATTTTGTCTGCAGATGGATCCATGCAATTGGGGCTGTTCCTGAGAGGGAGAGTCTATACTTGCTAAATGGGGCTAACTGTTGGCTTAACTCATGAGAGATGTGATATAGTAGGACAGAGGGCTGGGCTTGGAAGGCAGGAAGACCTTGGGCCAGTTTTGTTTAACCTCTCAGTGACCTTCCTCATTTTAAAAAATTGGAGTATTGGACTCTGTTGACAACCTCTAAGGTGGTCCCTCCTTTCCCTAAATCTGTAATCCTACATTCTCAATGGCTGAGATGCAAAGAACAGATGGTCAGATCCTGGTTTCTCCTTATATATGTCCCTTCTACTTTCAGGAGCAGAGAAGACTCAGAGTAAGCATCAGGGCCAAAAGAAAGAGTTAGCCAGATACAGGAGACATCAGTAACACCAGTTACCTCCTGTTGCCAAAGAAGAGCCCTGTTTTAGGACAGAATGAAGCAGCTGCTGAGTTGCTTTAGTCCGTGAGATTGCAACCCAGAGGGAGCTGGGCATGGATAAAGGCACAAATCGGATTTCACTAGGGGACTTGGTATCTGTTCCTGAACACTGTTGAGTTGTTGTCTGTCCAGATAATGGAATATTTACTTGCTCTGTGTGTTTATGCATGTGTGTACATGTGTGCAGGCCTGTGGCAATGCAAAGAAGAGCAGCCAGTAGGAAGAGACTTAAGAGGTACAAACTGGGCTCATTTCTGTTTCTCAGCCTTTGTTCACATTTTTCCTTATCCCTGGTACCCTCTGGCTTCCTCTTTCCCTCTTTAGATCCTGCCCAACCTCAGAGACCTAGCTCAAATTCCATTTCTGATAGAAAACTTTGATTCCCCTTCCCCTATCAAACAAAGCTCATACTGGTCCTCTGATGTCTCATCTCTCATCTCTTGGTTTTCCCACAGTTCTTCCTTGATCCAAACCATAAAGACTTAGATGGGGGAAAATGCAATTGTTTCTTGTTTGAACTTCTTTTCTTCTAAACTATTCTCTTCCTGAGGGGGATAGGGGTATTGTCTGCTTCCTGGACCCACCTCCAAGATTAAGCTACCTTAAAGCACTTCCTGGATCTGCTTCATTTTGGTTCCTTCCAGACTGAACTACTTTGTTCCTTCTCTATCTCCCAAAGACATACCCTTGAAGGTATGGCCTAGGAAAGCATACCTCCTTGGTCTCTGCCAAATAAGAAGTTCCTTGAGGGCAGGGTCTAGGTCTGCTGCTATTGTTCCTTTGTTCTACCCAGACTGGGAGCTCCCTGAAGCCAGAACTCAGTTTCTGTTCCTCATATCTTCCTCAGGTGTAGTTGGTTATAGGAGAAGAAGATGGAGTTGGGCTTAATGAAGACCTAGAGAGAGGTGGCATTTCAGGAGCCAGTGATAGTTTTATGACAAGCTCAGACAGCTTCAATGAAAGTTGTAGAAGTAAGGTCAGGAAAATTAATGAAGGAATCAGCCAACCCTAGAAGAACCAGCTGTTGTTCAGGTTGAATACTGTTTGTCTAAGACTAGAAGGCACTTGGAGAGTTCAGCCCCCATTTCTGGGGGCTGACTGAGTACCTTTGTATCTCTTTGAGTGCAGTTTCTTCATTCGTAAAATGAGGAAATTGAACAAGGTGATACCTAAGGCCCTGTCCAGCTCTAAATCTAGGAGCCTTCATAGAAGTCACTGTTCCAGACAGGCCTAGGGAGGCAAAGATGAAAAAGAATATTCAACCTGCATTAGAAGCAGAACCTCTGAATTGGAAGGAATCCCAAAGGTCAGCTAGCTCAACATTTGACTTGAGTGAATCTATTTTACTATATCAACCCAGAATGGTCAGCGAGCCTCTGTTTGGAGATCTGGGACAAGAAATTCACTATTTCCTTAAGAAGCAAAATCTATCCTTGGACAAGTGCAATTGCAAAATAATGAGAGGGTTGGATTAGAGCATCTTTCAGGTCCTTTGAGATCTAGAATTCTTTGAGCTTGACTCACAATCTAAGAGTAGAAGCGATGAGAGGATGCTAATAGCTAATGACACCAGAGAATTTAATAAGGGTACATGAGAGGTCCAGTCAAAGCACCATGAGAAATTTGAAGTGGGAAAGCTTTTCACAAGGGGAGTAGGCAATGTGGAGTGGGGTATATTTAGGAAAGGCTTCATGGAGGAGGTGATTTTAGAGCAAGTCCTTGATAGAAGAATCTTTTCTGATCAGGACTATCCGAAGATCATTCTAGATAGGTAATATTGTCCTTAAAAATTGGTAATGACTTCTTGGCATTCATATACCTGAGAGAGGGACCTGGATTCTTCAAGTTCCTTCCCATTTCAAGAATTCTATAATCAGAATATTTCCATAGCAGCTCAGACAGTTGGAGCTAACCCACCCAAAGCTAATAAGTAGGGAGAGAGAGAGAGAGGAGAGAATCTAGACTTAGGTGTCCCAAGATACTTCCTTGATGGTTCAGAAAAATCCTGGTGCTTTGTTGGAATTCAAGAAGAGCAGGTGAGCCCTGTTTGTGGCCCTATCTTAATGAGATCAGACCTGAGAACTGACCCTAGTAGTTCTGGGGCCAGGTATTGACTGCAGCTGAAAGCTAAAGCAGCATGCATTTAATTCTGGTTGGTTGCTCAAGATCCCTTGGCATCCCAGGTGTGGAATCTTGTTTCACGATCTGAGTGAGAAGCAAAGGGTGGGATGGATCCGGGGGAGGTGAGTGTGTTCCTATGCATTACTATGTTCCCTTATATGACTTGATGTGTGTTTGAGAAGTAAATGAGTTGGGTATTGATTATGCTTCAGTTGATTTATTAAGCGAGTTCTTTGTCTCTTTTATACCTTGCTCCCTCTGAAGTGATGGAGTACTTCAGGCCAGATTTCCTGAATTGCTTAACTTCACCCATCTTAATGAGGCTGTTGCTTCAACTGCCTTCCCTTGTTCTTTGGTCAGACTTAATCCATTCCTCATAGGTCAGGGAATTTATAGTCATGGGGGACCTTGAAGAACTCCTAGTCTACTCCCTCATCCCATTTTACTGATGGGGAAACTTGAGACTGTTCCAACAAGCATGTTATGTGCAAGACACTCTAGAGATAAAGCAGATTTTTAAAAAGAAACAACCCAGGATCTGCCCTCAGCAAACTTACATTGTACTACAGAGAGGAAAAGGTTCTTGTCCAAGGGCACATGGGTGGTAAGCAGCAGACTTCTGCTTCAAACTTAAATCTGTTCTGCCTCCCTAAAACATCCAGGCTAATCCCAGGAAAGGCCAGAATGAAGTAATTGAAAGTTCAAATTATACAATTCAAACAAAAACCACTTGTCTCCACCACTCTAGAGAGGATTGCTTTTCAGGCATGAGTGCAATTAGATGACCTTTGATGTCCCCTCTTGATCTCCTGTTCTACTTTCAGATCCATGGCCTACCTTAAAGGAAGCACTTGCCCAGTAAAGAAATATTCAGGGTACCTAGTTTAATGAAGAGATAAGAATGATTTGTGATTGGCACATCACTTGTTTCTGTAAAGGGACTTATCAAAGTGTTTGAATGAGATAAAAGCCAATAGTTATGTTTATAGCATGAAGTGCTTTGAAACTCTCCCATCCCAATTAAAATGCATTCTAAATCAGGAAGGACCAGATTATTTCCTATATTTATCTGCAGTTTAAAATTGAAGAGAGTTGGGGAAGGTAGGATCTAAAGTAGAAATGCCTTGAAAATAATAATAGTAATTATTAGTCACATTTCTATTGTACTTATCATTTATAAAATCTTTTCTGTGATATAAGAAATGAAAGTATTGTTTTTCTTGTTTTACCCTTGAGGAAACAGGCTCAAAAAGATGAAGTCATGTCTTGCCTGAGGTCTTAAGGTTTAGAAGTCTTACAACTAAGCCTTGAACTTGGGGCTTCTACTTCAGACTCCTATTACCTCAGGATCCCCAAACTGAGAGTCAGGTGACCTATGCCATTATTATTATCCAAGCTCTACCAGAAATTCACTGTGATCTTTAACTGTCTTTTTCCCCTCGGGGCTTAGTTTCTAAATGTCTCAAGAAGAGATAATAATTGTTGCCCTGGATGATCAAATGAGATAAAGGATGGGGAAGGATGATCAAATGAGATAAAGAATGGGGAAGGGCTTAGCAGATAATAAAGTGACAACATATAGTTCTTTAAGGTTTATAAGGCTCTTTATAGCAGTTTAGCAGAAAGCATAAAAAATGGCTTTAAATCTTATGGATACTAGCTATGTAACCATGAGCAGGTCTCTTTAACTTCAATGAGCCTCAGTTTCCTTATATGTAATATGGGGATGATAATACCTTTGAAACCTTGTAAGGGGGAAATTTAGGGGATTTTAACTAATATATTATCCTTATGGTCGCCAGGGATTAATTCAAATCCCAATAAAAATACCTATCAGTTTGGGAATTTTATGGTGGTTTAATTAATATAGAGGGAAGGGAAGGAATTAAGAAGAAGAGAGAGGGAAAAGGGCACAAGATTTCTCCAGTCTAGCCTGAGCCAAGGGAAGTTCAGAGATCTTCCAGCCACAAGGCCTCCTAAGGTTCTCCCAGTTACCTCATCAAGGACGCTCACCACCAGACCCAGACAAAAACTGCAGCCACGCCAAGACACCCAGCATGCTGCCACCAGCCACCTCTCTGCCAAAAGAGCCCTGAGAGAGGAAGTGATGCAAAGTATATAGACTGTTTTTTACATCACTTACTGAGTCTCACATGTACCAATGGTAGCTTAAGCTTGATTTAGGTGTGACAAGGAAATCACTTTAAAAGACTGATATATATTAATTTAAGGTCGCCAAGGAATTCAGCTATGTAATTCCTAAACGAAAACTCAAGTCAGCAGTCAACCTTTTATGGAGTTTAATTACAAACAGGAGGAAGAAAGGTATTAGAGATAGAGAGGGGGAGAGAGAAAGGGGAGAGAAGGGAATAGGGCTTAAATACCCCTTCTGTTTAGGCTGGGCCAAAAGGCCCAAGCCCTTAGATAGCTGAGGCAAAGAAAAGAGATCAGTCCCTATCACTCACGTGACCAAAATGGAGAAACAGTCTCAGGGGCTTCCACCAACAGCTTCCTTCAGAGCAAGCTTCTCAGAGCACAACCTCTCAGAGCAAAAACCTCTCCAACCAACCCTTAGTCCTCAGACCCCACTATCTTTAAGGAACCCATCCAAGTTCCCTCCCCTCAGTTCTCACATCTACCAATCACTGTCCATGTCTTCCCTGTGCCAATGGTGGCTCTAGCTTGACCCAGGACCACCTAGAGATCTGTGGCTTTGCACATGTCTGTTGAAGGTCATATTCTCAAATAATTAAATCTTGATCCTTTGCTACAGCCCTTCCTAAATCCTGTTACCCTGAGTAGGGTGGAGATTGGAATAATTAAATTTTGATCTATGCTGCAGCCCTTTCTATTTTTCAGCAAAAGGTTTCTGTCCTAAAGTAATCTTAAGAAGGGAGGAGGAGGAACCTCTCTTGCCAATGGGGTTCACATTCCAATGGTGAAATTTCCAACATTCACAAGTCTAAGAAATTTTAAAGTTTACATAGGACAACCCAGGAGGTCTGTCAATTGTTTCTGATTTGTTACTTGCTAGCAGATGTCTGTCATAGGCCATCCTCCTCAACACTTAATCCTTAAGTAAGGGTTCCTGATTGCTAGACTACGCAGGGTGGAGTAAATCCAAAATTCACAACCTGGACTTCCAGCCAAACTCAGGTCATTTTGCAAGACGTAGATATAACTCCTAATTGATAGAGAAATATTAAGGTAGTGCTACAGACCAGTGTGAGAAGCAAGAGCTTGGGAGGAGACACCTTCTTTGAGAGAGAAGCAAAGTTGCAACTATTCCTTGGAACCAAGGAGGAAGAAAGAAAGACTTTGGAAGATTGGGATGTGTAGGGGAAGCCTGCTCTTCAGCATGCCTTTTGGTTTCTAGCTTGCCTCGCTAGAAACATCACACTTTTGGGTGAGAACAAGCTGAAATACCTTTTTTAAAAACCCTTACCTTCTGTCTTGGAATTGCTACTAATTGTTATTTTAAGACAGAAGAGTGATCAGGGCTAGACAACTGGAGTTAAGTGAATTTTCTGGGGTCATACAACTAGAAAGTGTCCAAGGTCAAACTTGAACTCATATCTTTCTGACTTCGGACATAGTCCTCTATCCACTGTGCCCCTTAGCTGAGATATTTCACTTCCAGCCAGAAAGCTGATTTACTCTTGTATATTTTGGGGGTATAGTCTATCTCTAGAACTTATCTAATTTTTATTTTCTTGGATAAATGGGTTTATTCACTACTTGCTATTTGTCATGGTCTTTTGTGTAGTCAGCATTTGATGGGAAAGGCCAAACCGTTGTGTGTGTGTGTGTGTGTGTGTGTCTGTGTCTGTTAGCTTGTGATGATACTCTCCCTCAACTCTAAAGCTAGTGACCAGAGAAGTAGCTCTTGTTTTGAACCCTTAAAATCATACCATAAGACTGAAATATGGGTGTGGAAGTCAGATGTATATTATAATGATATATTATATATAATCATGCCATTCTAATCCAGCAACTCTTGTCCTAAAGACTAGAAAAAGAGCACCCTGCTAGGACTCTTCTCCTGTTCCCTTCAAGGCAGTGATTACAATGTCCCTTGGAGAGGAGTGGGTCAGATTCCAGAGATATGTATTCTTGCTGCTTCCAAGCCATATTTGAGATAATCCATTTGGACATTCATATTTTCTGTGGGTACATACACATGATCTTACACCTCTAGTACCTGTCTTGAAGTTTGTCATAAGGCTCAGATGAGTATGCATAAGCTTTAAAACAGTCAGTTATTTTTTAAAATAAATAATCATATCTGTTCTTTACACTAATTCTGAGGAAAAGACAGTATTATCTTCAAGTACATGTAGTATCATCCTCTTTAAACAGATGAGGAAACTAAGACTGAAAGAAACTTAAGTGACTTGTCTAAGGTCACACAATAGTACAAAGGCAGGTTCATATTCTAATTTTCTCACGGGTATGTTTTTGTTCACTCTGGTATTTAGGTTTTTTTAGCCATGTCTGTAAATGTAAACTCCATTCTGCACTTAAAGTCCAGAGGCAGAAGTCGGCTTCCCCATCAGTCCTCTGAAGTCATCAAAGGATTAACACTGTATCATTCTGATCAGAGTTTTGAATTATTTCATCACTATTTTCTTTTATATTGTCAAGGTCATTGGATAAATTGTTCTTCTGACTCTGGTTTTTACCATGTTTATTATTTCTTATGGTCATTAAGTGGCTACATCACCATTTGTTAAACTCTTCCTCTAACTGGGCCAACTTTCTTTCCAGTTCTTTAGTTTTCAATTTCTTCATTAAAAAAAAAAAGGAGTTCAAACTAGATGATTCTCCAAAGGCTCTTCCAGCTCTAAAATCTTGTCATCCTAAGTGGTAAAAATTCAAGCCAGGTGCTCTGACTCCAGGGTCTACAAATCTTTCTACTGCTTATAATACATCCTCACCCTGCTGTCGCCCTCCTCATCAGGCTAAGTGTTGAGTGTTATGAAAAGTCGCTCTTTTCATGGCAAACCATCTTATCATTGAGTCCTCGCCTCTAATTCTCCAACTTAGCAGCTAGAAATAAGTTTGCCTTCAAAGCCGGCTGAAGGTAGGCTTATCTCTGCCCTGGATGTGTAAAAGCAGATCTCTCCTGGATCTCTCTGTCATGCATAACTTTAGAGACCTAGAAAGAGGGTTAAAGGAAACAGCTTTTAATTATTCAAACCCTGTGAGTTAGAGGCTGGCCCCACGTGGGTGTGGGAGGGGCAGACACTAGGTGTACATTGCAGTTCTCCTTTGCTCTTTCACTATTTCTGTCCTTGCTACCATCCTTACTTGTAAGATAGGATACATTTGGGCAATTAACTGACTGTCATTCATAGGGTTTGAATAATTTCTTTCAATTAAAAAAAAAAAGCTCTTTTCTGTTCACCAGCTCTCATCTTACTAAAGAAAGACTTTTGACTTGGGAAGCTAGAAACCTTAACTCAATTTAATATCTCTCCTTTTCAGTCTCCTTAATTGTAGATATTCCCTATGCTCTTGCTAGACCCTCTCTTTGCTCTCTCTACTCTTTACTGGGTGATATTTTTTATTTGTATTCTTAGCATTTAACACATTGCCTTGCTTAGTAGGAACTTAATCAATGTTTGTTAATTGAATAATTGATTTCTGTGTTGGTGACTCCCAGATCTATATGTGAGTCTTTCTCTCTCCTGAGTCCAGTTCTATGTCATCAGTTTCATATTGAATGCTTCAAATGACACGACATCTAAAATTCAAATGTCCATAACTCATTTAATTATCTTATCCTCCTAAATCCACTCCTTCTAAACTTCCCCTCTGTCTGTTGAGGCGCCATCTTCCTTCCAGTTACCTGGCTTGCAGCCTCCATGGCATCCTTGCTGTTAACTCATTCCACATAGCCAATCAGTTGCCCAGCCTTGTTTCTATCTCCATAAAATTGGCTTCTCCCTAGTCATGTGGCTACCACATGAGCTCAGACAGACACTTGTCACTTTTTGCTCTATTGCAATACTTTTTTCAGTTATTTCTCTCAAATTCACACTCCACACAACTGCTTAAGAGATTCTGCTAAAGTTTCGCTTTGACCATGTGAGTTTCTACTCATTAAACACTGGCGGCTCTCTGTTGACTTTAGGTAAATTTTAAACTCCATTTTTTGACATTTAAAATTCTTCACAACCGGATTCTACCTGTCCAGTTGTAATGTAGGTAGGTATGTCTATAAATGCATGTGTACATACACACATATACATACATATGAGTCTATGTGTACATACATACATTTATATATGTGTATATATGTATATTTCACTCCCTTGCTGCACTCTATGGTCCAGCCAGACTGGCCTTCTTGCTATTCTTCCCATACACACTCCATCTCCTGTCTCCTTGTCTTTGCAATAGCTGTGCCCCTTGCATTGAATGTACTCCTTCCTCATTTCCATTTTACAAACTCCCTTGTTTTCTTCATAGCTCAGTTCAAGTACCACCTTCCCTATGAAGCCTTTCTTGATTTCTTCAACTTGTTAGGTTTTCTCCCCTTCCCATCCTCATTATGTTCTATTTCTTTTCTGTAGATTGGCTATACCTGTCTGTGTGTATATGTAGTCTCCCCCAATAAAATTTAAGCTCCCTGAGGGCAGAGACTGTCTCATTTTTGCCTTTGTATCCCCAACACTAGCACAGTGCCTAGCCTGTAGCAGGCATTTAATAAACAATTGTTTTTTGTTTATCAAATACTTTTGCAAAGTCATGGAGTGAAAAAGAGCATTCATTTGGGAGCCAGGAGACTTTCAGTTCATATTCCAGTTCTCCCAAGGCTACTCACCTGGGTGAGCTTGAATAAGCCCTTTTCTCTTACTGGGTCCCCTTTCCTGATCTATAAAATGAGGCTGTTTCATCAGATGACTTCTAGGGGCCTTTCCATTCTCAGTCTTCTGATCCTATAAACTGATGCTTACCTTTGGAGTCATCTGGGTCCACCAAGGTTTTCTCTCACTTCCTGTTATGGATTTCTGAGATGCTTTGATTTGGCTCCAAGGGAAGAAAGATGGTATAGGATAATAGAAAAGACATTGAGGTCAGGAGTCATCCCAGCTCCATGATTCTGTATGGCCTTGAGAAAGTCATGGGATAGTCATGAGATTTAAAGCAGAAGGGTCCCATAAAGGTCCCTTTGTTGTAGTCCAACAATTCGTTTTATAGAATAGAAAACTGAGGCTTTGGCAGTGGAACAGACTTACCTAAGATTAAACAGAACTGAGTTTCAAACCCATTTCCTCTGACTCCATATACAAGATTCCTTCCATTATACCTAGTAGCCTCTCTCCATAGGTAAATATAGAGATCTCGATATATTTTTCAATAACATTTTATTGATATCTTTTGTTTTTATATCACCTCCATTTCTCCCAACATATCTCTCCCTCCTTCTCACATCAATATATGTTTGACTTGAGTTGACACTATTGACTATCTGTACTACTCGGCATTTAACTCTGCCCTGTATTATGCTATAGCTATGCATTGTGCAGATTTCTCCTTTCAGAACCTCAATTTTTCCATCTGTAAAATGAGGATACAAACTCTTGCCCTGCCTTTCTCACAAAATTGTTCTGAGAATTAAGTGGAATTATAGATATAAAAATGATTGAGGAGGGAGGCAGCAAAGGGAATAATTTTGGCTAAATGTGGCATTGTGGGCTTGTCCAGATCTATGACTTCATCAGCAACTCTGTAAGATGATGTAAATGTAGTCATTTCATAGAATCAGAGACTTAGAGTTAACAATAACTTTAGAAATCATCTAAATAAGCCTTTCTGTTACTGATGAACAAGATATATAGGGATCCAGAAAGAATAAGTGCATAAGTGTCTTGACAAAAGGTACACAAGGAGTAAATTTTAGGGTCATAATTCACACTCAAGTGCTTTGACTTCAAATAATTATTAAAAAAGAAAATATTGGGGTGCTTTATCCTCAGACATTTTGCAATTCTGCTAGCCTTAGCAGTTGATCTTCAATATTACAATAATGACAATAAGTAGGGGGGCAGGAATGAAATTGGGGGAATGAATATAAGTAGAGTGTTTAGGGGTTAGACTCACCTAAAAAAGATCTTGCTTTAGTCAATAACTATATTCCTGAAGTGCATGGGCCTAACCCCTTCACAAAATTGCTTGTATAAATTAGATTTTGTAAATGAAACCTCTTTCCCCAGAGACTTAAATGGTAATTCTAGAGATGATTGGTTTTATTTTCTGATCGATCTCCAACTGGTAGTTCTCCTAATGCTTTATCTTTGTTTGTTTTCTCTCTCCAAAATTAATGATCTATAAACAAATGCTTAAATGCACTAATAGAGTGTTAAGGTGAGTCTTCTTAATTTGAATAGTCCTCACCTAATTCAACCATCAGTTGACTAGTCAGCCAGGCTTTACAGAGGATATATTCCAAGACGGATAGTTAATAATCTACAACATCCCCAGTCTATAGCATATATTTCTAGAAAGATGTCTGTTATGCCATAAGGAATACAGAACAGGTATAAGTCTCTGTCCTTGCCCTTCTGGAGCTCACAGTCCCTTAGAGAGTTAAGACTCAAATGAGACATTAGAGAGAACAGCAACAGACAGGAGGGGTGCTGATTTAATTTAAGTACTTGCTTGTGTGGTACATGTTCTAAATGTTTTAAGAGTTCTGAGAAGATGGAGGTCTGTGGGACTTGAAATAAATAGTGGGGGTGTCATTCCAGAAGAGATGAGATGTGGGCTGATTTTCAAAAGATGGGCTGAGTTTGAATAGAAGGGAGAGGAATCGGCTTAACATAAATGAAGGACAGAGATGCCGTTATCTGTGTGGCAAATTCACATCTCTTATACTGGGACATTCTGTAATGTGTGTTCTTTAGGTGGAGCATTTCTGTAATCTGTCTCAGATTTGTCACAGAATCTTAAGAGTTAGAAGTGACCTGGGAGGCAAATGCTTTAGGGTAGAAGCAGCTTAAGAGATAATTTAGTTTCACTCCCTCATTCAAAGATAAAGAAATTGACATCTAGAGCTCTGGATTTTTTTCAAAGTCACACAGGAGCTGAGCAGTCCTCTGACCTCTGACCACAGTGCCCTTTCCCTTACATCATGCTGGCCACACATATTTAGACAGGATCTTTCTCCAGCATTCCTTATTAGTAGTCATTCAGCCTTTGCTAGAAGACTTTAACTTGATAGTGAACTTGTTACCTAATCAAACAGCCATTTCTGGGCAGCTCTGACTGTTAGGAAACTCTGTCCTAATAATGCACCATATCTTTGTTGAAGGAATTGGGAACTCTTGGCAGAAGGCAGTCATGTCCAGCTCAGCTATGTATCTTTCACATGTTGGGAGACAGCAAGACATTCTACCAGCCTAGCGTCTAGGTTAGCAAGTCTCAGTAGCTTTAAATTTTCTAGGTGCAGAGACGGGCTCCTTTGTCTGCTCTTCCTTCTATGTGACTTCCTTGGGGCCACAGCAGGCAGGATGACTTCCCTCATGGACTTCCTGTGTTCTCTATCTTCAGACTTCTTGGCTGAGGGGCCAGGTCACAGGCAAAAAATTTCTGAGTAATCCTAGCGATACTTGGGTGAAACCCAGGGGAAGGACTCTTAGGACAACTAGACAACTAGTCGCCTCCTTAGCCAAATTCTACCCTTTAAGACTAGCACATCCATAGCTTTGTAAGGAGAATTCCTATTTCTCTAGGATTTTAGGCTTACAAGGTAGTTTCTTCACAAGAAGATAAAGCACAGGTTATTATCATTATATATATATGTGTATATATATATATACACATATATATATATATAAACATAAACTGAGTCACAGAGAGGAAAAGTGGCTTGCTTAAGGTCACACAGTGAATAACAGAGCCAGGACTTGAACTCAAGTGTTCTTGTCAACAGGTCTGCCATGCTGCAGTTTTGTACCCATGGCTTTTATTGGGAATTAATTGTTTTTAAACCCTTAACGTCCATCTTGGAATCAATATCGTGTATTGGTTCCAAGTCAGAAGGGCAGTAAGGATAGTGGAGGTTAAGTGGCTTGCCCAAGGTCACACAGATAAGAAGTATATGGGGTCAAATCTGAATCCAAGACCTCTGGTCTCTAGGCCTTGCTGTTAATTCACTGAGCCACCTAGCTCAGTAATTAATTAGAATTAATTTAGAAAATAAAAGATTTTGTTCCCCCAAGAGAATAATAGTTCACATTTATGACAAAAAATTTTTTTCATTTAGACTATGCCAGAATTTCAACCTGGAAGAGACCTTAAAGATCATCTAATCTAACCCCCTCAGTTTACAAATAATGAAATTGAGGCCCCCAATGGAAAAGACTTGTTTAAGATCACATGTATACTAAGTGACAGAGGCAGATCCTTTAACTCCAAACCCAGTGTTCTTCCACACTGCCCTTTCAGTTATCTCACATGATTCTTAAAATAAATTCCTCTTAGAAGAGGTCATTAGAGCATTATTATCCCCATTTTATAGATTGGGGGGGGGAGGTTATGTGACTTGCCCATATAGCATGGTCGCATAGCCAGAAAAGGGCAAGGCTGAAATTCATTCATTAAAATATATTCAATTTATTCAAAATTCATTAAACATTTATTAAATTCCAACCATGCGAAAGGCACTGTGCTAAGTGCCAAGGATGCAAAAAGAGGCAAAAGAGAGCTCCTGCCTTCTAGGAGCTTACAGTTAATGAGGGAGACAACATGTGATACATTTACAAAGTAAGCTGTACAGAATAGTACACATGTCAGACCTTTGGGAAGGGAAAGACTTCAAAACCAAGCAAGACTTAGAAAGAGTTACAAAATGCAAAATAAATAATCTGGAATACATCAAATTAAAAAGTTTTTGTACAAACAAAACCAATGTAACTAAAATCAGAAGGGAAGCAACAAATTGTGAGACAATCTTCATAAAAACATCTGACAAAGGTTTAATTACTCAAATATACAAAGAACTAAATCAATTGTACAAAAAATCAAGCCATTCTCCAATTGATAAATGGGCAAGGGACATGAACAGGTAGTTCTCAGCCAAAGAAATCAAAACTATTAATAAGCACATGAAAAAGTGCTCTACATCTCTTATAATCAGAAAGATGCAAATCAAAATAACTCTGAGGTATCACCTCACATCTAGCAAATTGGCTAACATGACAGCTATGGAAAGTAATGAATGCTGGAGGGGATGTGGCAAAGTAGGGGCACTAATTCATTGCTGGTGGAGTTGTGAATTGATCCAACTATTCTGGAAGGCAATTTGGAACTATGCCCAAAGGGTGATAAAAGACAGTCTGCCCTTTGATCCAGCTATAGCACTGCTGGGTTTGTACCCTAAAGAGATCGTAAGGAAAAAGACTTGTACAAGAATATTCATAGCTGTGCTCTTTGTGGTGGCCAAAAAATTGGAAAACGAGGGGATGCCCATCAATTGGGGAATGGCTGAGCAAATTGTGGTATATGTTGGTGATGGAATACTATTGTGCCAAAAGGAATAATAAAGTAGAGGAATTCCATGGAGACTGGAACGACCTCCAAGAAGTGATACAGAGCGAAAGGAGCAGAACCAAGAAATCATTATACACAGAGACTGATACATTGTGGTACAATCGAAGGTGATGGACTTCTCCATTGGTGTCAATGCATTGTCCCTGAACAATCTGCAGGGATCTAAAAAATACTATCCACAAGCAGAGGATAAACTGTGGGAGTAAAAACACTGATGAAAAGCAACTGCTTGACTACAGGGGTGAAGGTGATAGGACTGAGGAGAGACTCTAAATGAACACTCTAATGCAAATATCAACAACATGGAAATGGGTTAGAAACAGGAACACATGTGATAACCAGTGGAATCGTGTGTTGGCTATGGGAGAGGGAAGGGTGGGGGGGGGGGAGAAAGAAAATGATCTTTGTTTCCAGTGAATAATGTTTGGAAATGACCAAATAAAATAATGTTAAAAAAAATTTTTGAAAGCAGAAGGATAATATACATAGTTATGAAAATAAAAAAAACAAAGTAAGCTGTATACAAGATAATTGGTAAATAATTAAAAGGGGGAAAACACTGGAATTAAGAGGGGTTAGGGAAGGTTTCCAGGTCTCCTGAATCCAAGCATATTTCTCTTTTCTACTGTACTTCAGCGGCAGCATCAGAGATATCTGGTCAGGATGGATTTGGTGTAATACTTTCTAGAAGCTGAGGGATTAAATGTTTGACCTTTGGAGAGCTTGTAAAGATATGGTATGGGTGTAGGGTGAATAGTGGCATTTCAATTCAGTTTAACAAATATCAGCTATGTGGATCAGTGAATAGAATGCCAGGTCTGGAGTTGGGAGGACCTGAGTTCAAATATGACCTCAGATACTTCCTAGCTTCCTACACCCTAGACCCTGGGTGAGTTGTTTAAACCCAGTTGCCTAGCCCTTGCCATTCTTCTGTCTGAAGGTAAGGCCTTTTTAAGAGCTTTACAGTATTAGGAGAGTAAAGAGATAATGTGGCAGAGTTGATATAGAGAGCTAGCCTTAAAGCTAGGAAGAGTTGAGTTCAAATCTTGCCTTTGACATATGTTGCATGGCGTGGGCAATTCCCTTCACTTAACCTCTCTGCTCTGGGCAGCCCTCTAGAGTTGCAGAGAGTGCCACCCTCCATCAGATTTATAGGGAGTTTCCTCAACCAGAAATTCCCTACAGATCAATGAAATCACAGTTCCAGTCTCTGAACAAAAAGCACTATGCTGGGGCACTGGGGCAACATACAAAATTTATTAATAAACACCTTTGAAACAATTCATATTTCCAAAGTTTAAAACTTGCAAAGCCTCAGAGAAGGAAGTATATGTCACATTGTTGCCTCCTTTTACAGATTAAGAAACTGAGTCTCAGATGACTTGACCATATTTGTAGGAAGTCTTAGAGTTAGGATTTGAACCCAGGTCCCCTGAATCATGTTTAGCTATCTTTCTACCACACCACACTATTTATCATTTGCTTCAGTAGTCTTTCATGCTTTGCTCAGTAGTAGTAGGGCTGGGGTGTAGTGGCCCCTCTGTTATTGCTTTCCCCCATTCTTGTCTGGGCTTTTCTTTCCAGACTGAGGAGATGACTAAGTGGAATTTGCCAAGATGTTGCATATTATACATTCCAATCCACATAACGTGTATAAATAAACTATAAGCTGCATAAATCTCTTCAGCTTCGCATATATGAACATTTCAGTCTGCAAGAGATAGTTAGTAATGAGCTTGCATGAACCAGTACTTGTAGTAATGGGGTTCTTTGTTACTAGTATATTTTTACGGTCATCAAATGTGCTGTTGCATGGTTCTCCCAGAACAGAGCAGGCGTTTTCTCAAATTGGGGCTTGTCTGTCGTGAGCACTGCTCTTCACAGCTGCTGACTCAGAATAGGCTGTGTGTGTGTCAGTGGGGGGAGAAAACTGTGGCTCCCTAAATGCAACCCCTTTGGGTAAACCATTGTGAGGCAGGTACTGTGAATGACCTGATGCTCAGTACAGGAAAAAGAGCATACAGTTTAAAAAGGATCTGTGTTCAAATGCTAACGTTGTTTTCTATTACCTTATGTGACCCTTTGGGAAAGTCACTCAATTTTCTCTCCTTAGTATTTTTGCCTATAACATGAGAGAATCTCTTGAGTTCCCTTCTAGCTCTAAAGCTTTTAATCCCTAGGAGTCTAGTGTCAGCCTTAGTTCTTACTGCCAGTCTGTTGACTTGAGAGGCAGCAAGTTGAAGTGGAAATTCAAATTTAGTGCCTCAAGTGTCCTGAGGATTGCAGAGAGAGCAATGAACTTTGGTTGAGAAGATCCAGATTTAGACTTCAGGCATGGCCTTGTGTGAGACTCAAACTCTACTCTTGCAAAATGAGAGCATTGAAGATCAGTAGGTAGCACAGTGAATTAAGTGCCACGCATGAAGTCAGAAGGACTTGAGTTCTAATTTGACCTTGGACACTTCCTGGTAGTTTGGCTCTAGTTGTCAAGTCACTTAACCCTCATTGCCTTACCTTTGTCTTAGAATTCTAAGGCAGAAGGTAAGGGTTTCTAAAAACATATATAATATAAAATAGGAGGGTTGGACTAATCTCTTAAGATCCTTCTAACTCAATCTAGCATGATCTTATAATGTTAATTATTGAGGTATAATCACCTTGACCCTAGCCATGTGGTCTTGGGCAAGTCAACTAACCTTCTCCACCCGCAAAATCAGGATAATAATCATACTACCTACTTCACAAAGGACTCACTTTGTAAACCTTAGAACTATATAGAAACAGGAATTGCTTTTCTCATTGCCCTAATTCATTTGGCACAATTGAAATCTTGGGGAAGCCAAGGTCATGGTTACTTCCCTGCTTCAGGATTACTAGGGAGTGAAGATTAAACTTTCTTCAGCTTCCACTCATCTTGGGTCACCCCAGACCTTAGCTAGCAGTAAGCCTATGGGGTGGCTACTAGGGGACTTCAGATGAAGTGAGAAGGCTGGAATACGGTATTAATTCTTTTCCAGAGAGGGTGCCACTTCCCTCTGAATGACCTTGACCAGCCTCAATGTCAGTAGAAAGGTAGGGAAGTGGAAAATGACCTCAAATGAGGATACTTCTCCCCTAGCAAGGTGGTGCTGATGAAGGTAGTGAGAACAACAGCATCAGAACAGAGGAACATAGTTCTGCAAACATCTATAGTTTCGTTTAACAAACATACCTGTAAGTTTATGTGGGGGGCTTGGAGTGGAATGTGCTGAGTAAAAGAGCAGAGAGCGACCAGGTTTAATTGAAATATTTTTTGTTTAAATTTTACTTTTTATTGACATTTTATTTTTACAACATCTTCATTTCCAAATATATCTCTTTCCCTGTCCTACTCATCGAGCCACCCCTGTAACAAAGAATAAAAAAAGAAAAGTGGGGGAAGCAATTCAGCAAAATTCACCACACATCAAGTCAATCTGGCAGTATATGCAGTGTTCCATGCCCATAGTGCCCTGCATCTGCAGAGAAGAGAAGATGTTAGTCACGATATCTGGAGCTGCAGGGGACCTTAGTGATCCTCTAGCTCCCTGATTCTCATGAACTCCTTGGAGTAATTGTAAAGGGCCCCCTAATCCATAACGTCTTCCTCTTCCTTAAGACACACCATCTTGTCTCCAAGTATTTTCTCTGGCTGTCCCCCATGCCTAGAATTCTCTCCCTCCTCAGCTCCACTGACAGACTCTCTTGGTTTCCTTTAAAGTTAAATCCTACCTTCCACAGGAAGTCTCTCTGTTAATTATTTCCTATTCATCTTGTATATGGCATAGGTATCCATTCCACCTTGTGACAGTCAGCATAAGAAATTAAATAGAATTTTGGGGGAGTTTTTCTGAAATGGCAGATGACACAAAAAAGTCAAGTAGAGAAAATATTTAGTAGAAACTCAGAAATGCATAAGATATATGTAAAGTATTATATGATATCAATTTAGCTTATCTTTTAATATCCTAAATATGAACAATTTCTTTTGCTGTAAACACCAGACTTCTCTGGTACAAAGAGGGGGTCAAAATTTTTTTATCTGAATTCTCCAGATTATAGGAGTACCTTGCCCCTAAATCCTGTAATATGGAAGGGATACATGAATTTATTTACATGTTGTTTTCTCCATTAAAGTGTAAGTTCTTTGATGGTAGGGACTATCTTGTTCCTTTTTTATCCCTAGTGCTTGACAGAGTTCCTGGCACATACTATGGGCTTAATAAATGTTTATTGATTGATTGGTTGAAGAAAACAAAAGACCCTTGGATAGTTAAGAATTTGCTCAGTCAAACAGAAAGTAAAGAATAGAGTCAGGAGCTAAATCCTAGGCTTCTGACACTAAATCTCATGCCTTTTTCACCAAGCTAGGTTCTTTGATTCTATTCTCTCTCTCCCATTGCTCCACATTGGTTTTATCAATAGTCTAGCACCTCTGATTTTTTCTTTTATTACTTAATTAATCCATCCATTAAACATTTATTGAGAAGTTAGGTACAAATGTAAATAAGGTATAGTTCTTGGCTTCAAGGAGATTTTTAATCTAGTAGGGAAACTAAGATATATGATATATGCATATTTTTCTATGTGCATCTATGGTCTCTCATTTGGCCATTATATAAGGAAATAGACTATTTCTCTTGGTTTTAAATCCAGCCTTTTCACTTTAACTTACTAGTTTTGTGACCTTGAACAAGCCATTTTAACTCTTGAGTTTAATAAGATAAGTAAAGATGCTCTGGAAGGGACAGTATCCCTCCTCCCCAAAATATTGATCTTATTCCTAGCCTGGTCTTCATAGTCTGGATCCAACCATCCCTATGAGCTGCTCCACACAGGGCAGGCAATCCAGCCTGGCGGAAACAGCAAGGCACCCTGAGGGAGACAGGAGGCAGTGTATATCAGACAAATCAAATCACCACCAACTCCCCTCAGACTCTGATGAGGACATCCCAGAACCCTAATCCCAAGAGCTTTGGGAATCAAAACCCCTGTGGAAACCCAACCGGAAAACTGCTCCTATATATGAGACAGTTACTGACAACAAAGAAAAGAAAGTTCTTGCCAACAAAATCCTTGGCATTGTCAAATGATTCAACCTCAGAAATTTATATGATTTTATCAGAGGAAATGATATAAAAGAAGAGACATTCACATTTGCTTTGCTTGCTGTGTCCCTCAGGAGTCGGTGTCTTTCCCTTACAACTTAAAGCTAATGCCTAACCTGTATTGCTTTCTTCATTAGAATGTGGTCTCTTTGAGCACAGGGATGCTCTCTTCTATCTGTATTCCTAGTGTTTAGCACATAGTAATTGCTTAATAAAGGCTTCATTTATTCTGGGTGTCACTTTAGCCATCCATAGAATGATGGGAGTTGGGGTAGATGATCTTTGAGGTCCTTTTCAGTTCTGTCCTGTAGAATCTTATTATCATCACTGGTACACAGTGTATGAGATTCCATCAAATGATTAGAAGCCATCAAAACAAAAAGTAGTCCTGGGTACATAATTACAAAAATTTCAGAGGGAATAATTTCTATATCAAACATATCTTTCTTTTTAGACTATAAGCTTCATGAGAGCAGGGACCCTTTCTCATCTAAACTCTGTATCTTCCCTAGTGTCCTTCTAAATGTTCTACAAACATAAATGCTTAATTAAATTATTAGGCTAATTCTCTCTAAAACACCTTCCACTCAGCCCCAATCTTAGCATTTCCTGCAATTCTTACCCCACATATCCAATCAGTTTCTAAATCTTCTCATTTCTACCTATACAACATCTCTGCCTATCCTAATCTCTCTGCTTTTATGGTCTCTACTTCTATAAGTCTCACTTTTTATACATACTTAGCTTATTCCAACATCAACATATTAGTTCATGCTGTTTCCTCTAGCTGAGATGCTCTCTCTCCTCTTAATTTCTACTTAATAAAAGTTGTCATTGAAACAATACCATTTATGTGGTAGATCATTTCAGTCTTTGGAATTCAGTGTCCTCTCTAAAATGAAAGAGTAAAACTAGATGACCTTGAAGATTCTTTTCTATGAAATTCTCTACTCTCCAAGATCCATCTTATACCACCTTCTTCATTTCTATCCTGGAAAGAGCAATACATTTGAGGACAGAGAGAGGGCCCAAGATTTAATCTTAGCCCTGCTGCTTATTCCTTGTGAGTTGGGGCAAGCCATTTAACTTCTCTGGACTTTAGTGACTTTTAAGATTACTTCCAGCTTTAAACCTGTCTCTTGCATTAGCCAGCCATTGGGCTCCTGATCTCTCTTGATTGGGTATGGATCTCTTCCCTTCTTGTCCCTTAACATAGGGATGGACCTAAAGGGCATAACTCAAGACTGACTTTATTGATTTTGAGGGCAAAGATACTTAGCCTGCTGTTTGAGTTAGGCATATGGTTTCTACACACTCAAAGGAGAAAGGAGTGGGAGATGGTAGATGCTCAGAGTCCAAGGAAACAGATGTCTCCCAGATCTCATATCTCTCTTGAGCTCCAATCTCTTATGACCAACTGTCTATTGAACATCTATAGGTGGCTATCCCATAGTTATATCAAATTCAGCATGTTAAAACAGGACTAATTTTCTTTCTGCCTAAACTACCTCACCTTTCAAAAGCCTATCTGTTGAGGGCACCACCATCCTTCTAGTCCCCCAGGTTCACAATCTCAGTATTTTCCTGAACTCCTTATCCTACTTATCCAATCAGCTGCCAAATCTTCTCATTTCTAACTATAATATCTCACATCTGTCCTGTGCTCTTTGTATTTATAGCCCTCTGCTCTAATTTGGGCCCATGACTGGACCATTGCAATGGTGTCTTAATTGGATTCATCGCTTGTCACCTGGGTTATCGCAGTAGACTCCAGCTTCGTATATCTGCTGCTGGTTTCTCCCCCTTCAGTCTATCCTCCCCACAGCTGCCAAGATAATTTCCTAAAGCACAGCTCATTTACCTGCTAAGAACCATTAGTAGTTCTGCATTCCCTCTATGATAAAGTACAAACTCCATTGTTTGACAATTGAGACCCTTTGAACCAACTCCAGCTTCTCTTTCCAGACTGGTAGCACTCTCCAACATGTACTGTATCTGGCCTACTATCTATTCCCTATACATTTCATTTCCTTCCTTCATGATTTTGTACAGTACATTACTCATTCCTTGAATTCTATTTTCCCTCACCTCTGACTCTTATTCTTCCTTCTAGGAACAGTTCAAATACCACCTCTCATATGGGTCTTTCCCAATTCCTCAAATGATGTCTTCTCCCCTCGAATTATGTTGTATTTCCTTAGGGTGTATTGTACTTGTGACTCTCGGTACATGTGGTTATCTCTCAAGTAGAATGTAAACTCCTGGAGGGCAGGGACTTTTTTCATTGTATCCTTAGACCTCAGGTGTTTTGTCTTCATGCATCCTCTCAGTAACTCAGGAGATGTTTAATAAATGCTTGTTGAATTGAATTGGATCAGTCTAGAAAAGGGGACCCCAGATAAGCCTTGAGCTTTCCTATCAACATTCCATCTTTTTTTTAGCGCTTAATCCTTGTTTTCATTCATTTATACCGAATTCTAATTATGCTTTTTTTGCATTTATTATTCCTTTGGCCTATAGCTTTTATTACTTTGTTTTACAGTGATATTTTCAGTGTCTAAGCCTAATTTCCCACACAATACTTTACAAAAGAGGTGAAAGATACTAATAAACAACATTTGTATAATGCCTCAACATTTGCAGAGGTTTTTACACCCATGATTTCACTTGAGCCTTACATTGACTCTGTGAGTTAGGTACCACAGGTATTACTGCTCCATTTTACAGATGAAAAGATTGAGGCCAGAGGAGGGAAAGTGATATGACTGGGCAAACAGCTAGGAGGTGTCAGAGGATCTATGCCAGATTGTGCTGTCTCTAAATCTAGCTATACTACCACACCACTACAGGAGGCCACATCAGTAGACTTTTGGTGATGATGATGATGATGATGATGATGATGATGGTTTTGCTTTATGGATGTACTGATCATAACCTCCTCAAACTTGGAGCTCAGACAGATCTTAAGAGATTATGCACTCAACCACATCCTTTCATAGATGACACCCAAAAGGGAAGTGATTTGCCTAATCACACTGATATCAAGGATGCAAGAGAGAATTCTAATGAAATTTTTCTGTTCATAATCCAGTCCTTTTTCCACAATACTACCATCCTGGAGGCTTAGTTACTCTCTTTCAGTGAGACTGTAAGCTTTGTGCGCTTCACAGAATGGACCATAGGGCACCATACCTCATAAGGCCTCTGTAAATGTTTTATGATATTCCTGCTGTGTGTAGGCCCTGGACATGGAGGTGAGTTCATTACCTTTTATTCCTTTGCTCTGGACTTGTGTTTTCACCAATGCAAAGAATTTCTAGTGTAGAAATGCCTTCATTCTAATCATCAATTCATCTCTCTGGAACTTGGAGGGTTGCCTGGGAACCCTGCAAGGGGAGCAACTTGCTTGAGGTCTTACAACCTCACAGCCTGTGTTCAGGATTTGAATTCGTATCTCTCTGAATCCAAAGCAGACCTTTAATTTTCATTTTGCCACACTGTCTTCTTATTCTTCTTATTCATAACTTAAAAAAAAAAAACACCCTTGTGTTGTATCTTAGAATCAATACTAAGTATCTGTTCCAAGGTGGAAGAATGTTAAAGACTAGGCAATTGGTGGTAAGTGACTTGCCCAGGGTCACACAGCTAGGAAGTATCTGAGGTCAAATTTGAACCCAGGATCTCTCATTTCCAGGCCTTTACTAAGTCACCTAGCTGCCTCTATAACTGACTTTTAGGTATAGATCTTTACAGTTTATACAGTGGCATACATGTGTTATATACTGTTAGATTCTTATGTAGGAAAAACAGATTAAGGATCAGTAGAGGGGGCAGCTGGGTAGCTCAGTGGATTGAGAGCCAGGCCTAGAGATGGGAGGTCCTAGGTTCAAATCTGACCTCAGACACTTCCCAGCTGTGTGACCCTGGGCAAGTCACTTGACCCCCGTTGCCAAGCCCTTACCAATTTTCTGCCTTGGAGCCAATACGTAGTATTGACTCTAAGACGGAAGGTAAGGGTTTAAAAAAAAAAAGGATTAGTAGATAATTTTACAGCTGAGGAAACTCAGGTCCAGGGAATGACTTGTCCAAGGTCATAGAGCTAGAAAATGGCAAAGTAGGAGAATTGAACCCAGGACTCCTCAAACCCAGTACTTTTCCCATTTTCTCTCTCTTATCTCTTCACACAAAATGTTGCCTATAAATTGTTAAGAGGGTGGGTACCCAGAACTTCTAGGACTGAAGGAAACCATTATTGAGTATTGTGTACTTAATGATGCAAAGATTTCTCTGGATATCTTCAGTGATTTATTGCTAGATAGGAATTCTAGAAATGAATTCCTATAATTTGTCCTTCCCAATCTCTATTTCTATCCCTGGGTCAAAGGGCTGCATTCTATACTTGAGCAAATCCTTAGGTCAGAGTTGCTGAATGGGAGAAGTGACAAAGGGCCTCAGGGGCTTAGCCAGATCATGTGGGTTCCCCTTCTCTGGACTGACTACAAGCCCAGCCACATTAGAGAAAAACAAGGAGGTCTGAGTTGTAAAGGGAGTAGCAGATTCAGGCCAGAGGTAGGAAGGGGTTAATGAAGTCTTCTGGCTCAGGAGAACCTTGGAAAAGAAGCCCTGTCCTGTAGCTCCTGCTGGCCCCTCACCAAAGGAGGGCAGCTGTTGTTCCTAGAAGAGCACTTAGAAAAATTATATTTCTGTTTCCGCTGACAATACCTCTTTGGACCCTACCCCCCTTCCTGGTTCTTGGCCTCTACTAGGGTCTGGCACCAAGCCCCCTCTGCTCGTAGCCCATTTGCCTTGGGCAGTGGGGAAGTCTGGCCATAACTCAAAGTATGGCCTGCCTCAACCTTGCTATGACATCATTTGAGCTTTTCTATCTGGAGGAAAGAAGAGGGGTGGAGGGGTGACTCCAGAGAGGAAGGGAGTTGGAGACTCTAGAGGCCATTAAGCTGGGTAATTTACATGCCTCTCAATCTTGCGCCTGGGGAAATATATTTCACAGGTAATTTCCAGTCTGTTGGCGTATGGAAGAAACCATTACTCTAAATGGAAAAGGGCTGATGATGTCATAAGAGCCATCAAGAGCAACCACATAAAGGATGGGTGTTTGTTGTCTAAAAGAAAGAGCTGCATCCACCCAGACTGGTCTCCATGGACACCCAGAACATCAAAATGGAAAGTTAGGGGCTGATCTGTGGGGACCATTTATTCAAAAACACTCTCTGAGTGGCCATTCCCTGTGTACAGGTCTAATAATGAATGTTTCAACGAATGAATATAAGGTCTTCTGTTGGACACAGAGGGGAGAAAAGGAAATTCTTGCCCTTGTAGAGTTTATAGTCTAATAAAAGGGATAATAGAGATACCATAATATAAGAGAAAATGTAGTCTGACTCCTTCATTTGATACTTGAGGAAATCAAGTCCTGGACAGTCTTGGATTAATTTGCTTTAATTATTCCTAAGTATGTTCCTAGCCCTGGTGAGGATATAAGTATCCTGAGTTCAGGAGCTAGGTGAATTTTGTGTGCCTACTGCGTGTATGTGCATACATATATGTAAGTGCTAAGCACATAATAACCAGTACTAACATTATTATTAAAGGGTTACATCTACATGGTGTTTTAGCATTACAACAGAATTTCCTTCTGAATCGACAGTGGAGAAATAGCATTGGATGTGGAGTTTAAGGACCAGGCTTCCATATTGTCTCTGCTCTTATAAACCCTTGAATTAATCTCTTCTCCTCTCTGAGCCTCAATTTTCCCATCTATCAAAAGGGATGGGGGTGGGGGAAGTGTACTAGATGGCTTCTGTAGGTCCTCCTATCTCTGACATTCTGTATTTCTGGTTCATTTGATACCTATGAGAGTAGTACATGTATTATTAATAATAATTATAGCTCATGTTTCTATAGAGCTTTACATTTTACAAGTGTTTCCCTCACCACAACTCTGTGAGTAATGCAATACGGACATTATCATATCTGCATTTTTACAAATCAAGAAAACTGAGGCTCTGAGAGGATAATTAGTAAGTGTAATGAGCAATAACCAAATTCTAATTAATAAATGACAGAGCTGGAACTCAAACCTGGATCTTCAGACTCTTAAGTTCAGGCATTTTTCTTCCATATCAAAATAATACATATTTTATTTCTCAGTGAACTGAAGTCTTAAGGGGAAATTACCTGTCCACAGTCACACAATTGGAGCAGAGCCAAATGTAATGAATCCAAGTCTCCTTAAAACGTGTCTCAAGCTCTTCTCATTTTTTTATACCACTGTAACCTCAAAAAGCCTTCCTTTCCCTGCCCCCATATTAATTATATAATTATAGAAATCTGGGACAATTCATTACAAAAGGATTCATCTTCATCTTCTATCAAATAGTTGAGTACCCTAAAGCCCTTAAAGATGTCACCCTAAGTGGTATTTAGAAAGTTAGCCTTCAAGTCAGAAATACTTGGTCTTAAGTCTAACTTCAAACATACTAGCTGTGTGACCCTGGGCAAAATACTCAACCCCTCAGTATTCCAGGCAGCTCTGGAAGTCTATAAATTTTAGAGCAGTTGTTGATTTGCATTGATCATGAAATTTACATGGCAGGAAACTCCCTATTGTCAGTGAAATCACAGGTTTGATCTAATGAAAGAATGGATGAAGATTCTCTCTACAGACATTTGGTCTGCATAAAACTTTTCACAGAGATAAAGTTGTGCAAAACAAGGCATATCTAAAACAAGGACTTTCACCAAGCCCCTGGCATGTTGTAGAAAGACTTTGGAGGGTCCTTGCTCTTGGATGATGTTTTCATTGGAGGGGAGGAGGCCCTCATTGGCTAGGCTCTTTAACATTCCAGTTTCCAAGATGTACCTATGAAGATTTCTGTCCTTGGAAATAATCAGAAAATTGGAGACATTTATACTAGATAAACTTCCCCAAAACAGAATGAACAAAGTGCCCCTCGTCCATTTTCTAGCATACTGCTACTTGAGTGGAAGGTTTGGGGTGAGAGGATTCATGTATTCCCTGTTTTAAATGCTGCTCTCCTTTTGGCCTTGAGATCCTTTTAAAATCTCTTTAGATTTCTCTATCTTCATTAACAAAATTCCATTTTCCTTCACAAAATCATGACCCCTACCCTCTCTTAGTCTTTTATCTTAAGAGCATTGATGGTGAATCTTTTTGCAAATTACTACTTCATTTCTAGAATGGTTTGGAGTTGGAAGGAGAAGGATCCTAAGAGGTCCCATTAAAGGTGGCAGTATAGAAGAGGGTGAAAAGCCCAGGACTTCAGATCTGTGAGGAGACTTCTAGGAAAAGGGATTCTTACCCAAGACAAGGTCATCTTAAATGAGTTTATTAAGTGTTTGAAGGGCAGCTAGCACATTGTTAAGTGACAGAATGAGGAAGAAGCATATTAAGTGGTCTTTGTCCCTAAGGATCTTTCTTAGTTTTGTAGTCAGAAAGGCAGAATTGAATGCTATATAGAAGAGGTGCATGAAAGGCTTGTTATATGAATTTTAAAAACATTTATTGATACTTTGTTTTTTTCATCATCTTTATTTCCAAATGTATCCTTCCCCCAGCATCTCTCCCCAAAGAGTAGAAAAAAGAAGTTCAATAAAATTACTGTATCAAACAAATCTGGTATATGTAGTATTCCATACCTATAGTCCTCCACCTTCACAAAAGCACTCTACTCATATTCCTGCTGCCTTCTCAGGCACAGAGAGATGTTTTTCCATCAGACTTTATGGTCCTTTGTAAGACTAACCTCAAAAGTCAGTGATTGTATCTTGAGTCTTGGATCTCAACTACCTAAAATTTTACTTCTGCTGCCACTACTCTACAGAAACTCTTCCTAAAATCACTGATGACCTCTTTATCATCAAAACCTATGACATCTTTTCTTTCCTCATTCTCATTTATTTCTTTGAAGCATGTCAAATAATACAATTGGTGATCCAACTTCTGAATATAATCCCCTCCCTGGATTTCCTGGATTTCTTACCTCCTGATCTTTCCTACTTGTTATTCCCTGCTGACTTCTTATCTTTCTTCTTTCCTCAAAACATGGAAATCCCCCAACACTCTTAAAACTTGCCCTTCTTTATCTTTATCTTCTACTGATCTCATTTATTCCCATAGCTTTAGCTATCAAGTTTATGCAGATGACTTCCTTCCTTCCTTCCTTCCTGCCTTCCTGCCTTCCTGCCTTCCTGCCTTCCTGCCTTCCTGCCTTCCTGCCTTCCTGCCTTCCTGCCTTCCTGCCTTCCTGCCTTCCTGCCTTCCTGCCTTCCTGCCTTCCTGCCTTCCTGCCTTCCTGCCTTCCTGCCTTCCTGCCTTCCTGCCTTCCTGCCTTCCTGCCTTCCTGCCTTCCTGCCTTCCTGCCTGCCTTCCTGCCTTCCTGCCTTCCTGCCTTCCTGCCTGCCTGCCTGCCTGCCTGCCTGCCTGCCTGCCTGCCTGCCTGCCTGCCTGCCTGCCTGCCTGCCTGCCTTCCTGCCTTCCTGCCTTCCTTCCTTCCTTCCTTCCTTCCTTCCTTCCTTCCTTCCTTCCTTCCTTCCTTCCTTCCTTCCTTCCTTCCTTCCTTCCTTCCTTCCTTCCTTCCTTCCTTTCTTCCTTTCTTCCTTTCTTCCTTTCTTCCTTTCTTCCTTTCTTCCTTTCTTCCTTTCTTCCTTCCTTCCTTCCTTCCTTCCTTCCTTCCTTCCCTTTCATTCTTTCTTTTCCTTTAGGCTATATATCTATATTTATCTTTCTAAGCTCTTTCTTTTTTTTTTAATTTTATAGTATTTTATTTGATCATTTCCATGCATTATTCATTAAAGACAAAGATCATTTTCTTTTCCTCCCCCCCACCCCCGTAGCCATCGCGTGATTCCACTGGGTATCACATGTGTTCTTGATTCGAACACATTGCCATGTTGTTAATATTTGCATTAGAGTGTTCGTTTAGAGTCTCTCCTCTGTCATGTCCCCTCAACTGCTGTAGTCAGGCAGTTGCTTTTCCTCGGTGTTTCTACTCCCACAGTTTGTCCTCTGCTTATGGATAGTGTTTTTTCTCCTAGATCCCTGCAGATTGATCAGGGACATTACACTGCCACTAATGGAGAAGTCTATTACATTCGATTATACCACAGTGTGTTTGTCTCTGTGTACAATGTTCTCCTGGTTCTGCTCCTCTCGCTCTGCATCACTTCCTGGAGGTCATTCCAGTCTCCATGGAATTCCTCCACTTTATTATTCCTTTTTGCACAATAATATTCCATCACCAACATATACCACAATTTGTTCAGCCATTCCCCAATTGAAGGGCATCCCCTCGTTTTCCAATTTTTGGCCACCACAAAGAGCGCAGCTATGAATATTTTTGTACAAGTCTTTTTGTCCGTTATCTCTTTGGGGTACAGACCCAGTAGTGCTATGGCTGGATCAAAGGGTAGACATTCTTTTATCGCCCTTTGTGCATAGTTCCAAATTGCCCTCCAGAATGGCTGGATCAGTTCACAACTCCACCAGCAATGAATTAATGTCCCTACTTTGCCAAATCCCCTCCAGCATTCATTACTTTCCATAATTGTCATGTTAGCCAATCTGCTAGGTGTGAGGTGATACCTCAGAGTTGTTTTGATTTGCATCTCTCTGATTATAAGAGATGTAGAACACTTCTTCATGTGCTTATTAATAGTTTTGATTTCTTTATCTGAAAACTGCCTATCCATGTCCCTTGCCCATTTATCAATTGGGGAATGGCTTGATTTTTTGTACAATTGATTTAGCTCTTTATAAATTTGAGTAATTAAACCTTTGTCAGAGGTTTTTATGAAAATTTTTTCCCAATTTGTTGTTTTCCTTCTGATTTTAGTTACATTGGTTTTGTTTGTACAAAAGCCTTTTAATTTGATGTAGTCAAAATTATTTATTTTACATTTTGTGATTCTTTCTATGTCTTGCTTGGTTTTAAAGTCTTTCCCCTCCCAAAGGTCTGACATGTATACTATTCTGTGTTTACCCAATTTACTTATGGTTTCCTTCTTTATGTTTAAGTCTTTCACCCATTTTGAATTTATCTTGGTGTAGGTTGTCAGGTGTTGATCAATTCCTAGTCTCTCCCACACTGTCTTCCAATTTTCCCAGCAGTTTTTATCGAATAGTGGATTTTTGTCCCAAAACCTGGGATCTTTGGGTTTATCGTATACTGTCTGGCTGAGGTCACTTGCCCCCAGTCTATTCCACTGATCCTCCTTTCTGTCTCTTAGCCAGTACCAAATTGTTTAGATGACTGCTGCTTTGTAATATAGTTTGAGGTCTGGGACTGCAAGGCCCCCCCTCATTTGTGTCTTTTTTTTCATTATTTCCCTGGATATCCTTGATCTTTTGTTCTTCCAAATGAACTTTGTTATGGTTTTTTCCAAATCAGTAAAGAAATTTTTTGGGAGTTCCATGGGTATGGCACTAAATAGATAAATAAGTTTGGGTAGGATGGTCATTTTTATTATATTGGCTCGTCCTACCCATGAGCAGTTAATGTTTTTCCAATTGCTCAAGTCTAGTTTTAGTTGTGTGGAGAGTGTTTTGTAGTTATGTTCATATAGTTCCTGTGTTTGTCTCGGGAGATAGATTCCTAGGTATTTTATTTTGCCTAAGGTGATTTTGAATGGGATTTCTCTTTCTAGTTTTTGCTGCTGAGCTGTGTTGGAGATATATAGAAAAGCTGATGACTTATGTGGGTTTATTTTGTAGCCTGCAACTTTGCTAAAGCTGTTGATTATTTCAATTAGCTTTTTGGTTGAATCTCTAGGATTCTTTAAGTAGATCATCATGTCATCTGCAAAGAGTGATAACTTGGTCTCCTCCTTGCCTATTTTAATGCCTTCAATTTCTTTTTCTTCTCTAATTGCTACTGCTAGTGTTTCTAATACAATGTCAAATAGTAGAGGTGATAATGGGCATCCTTGTTTCACTCCTGATCTTATTGGGAATGCATCTAGTTTATCCCCATTGCAGATGATATTAGCTGATGGTTTTAGATATATACTGTTTATTATTTTTAGGAACGACCCTTCTATTCCTATGCTTTCTAGTGTTTTTAATAGGAATGGGTGTTGTATTTTATCAAAGGCTTTTTCTGCGTCTATTGAGATAATCATGTGGTTCTTGTTGGTTTGCTTGTTGATGTGGTCAATTATGTGGATGGTTTTCCTAATATTGAACCAGCCCTGCATCCCTGGTATAAATCCTACTTGATCATGGTGGATGACCCTTTTGATCACTTGCTGGAGTCTTTTTGCTAGTATCCTATTTAAGATTTTTGCATCTATATTCATTAGGGAGATTGGTCTATAGTTTTCTTTCTCTGTTTTTGACCTGCCTGGTTTTGGAATCAGTACCATGTTTGTGTCATAAAAGGAGTTTGGTAGAACTCCCTCTTTGCTTATTATGTCAAATAGTTTGTATAGTATTGGGATTAACTGTTCTCTGAATGTTTGATAGAATTCACTGGTGAATCCATCAGGCCCTGGGGATTTTTTCTTAGGAAGTTCTTTGATGGCCTGTTGGATTTCATTTTCTGATATGGGATTATTTAATAATTCTATTTCTTCTTCTGTTAGTCTAGGCAGTTTGTATTTTTGTATATATTCATCCATATCACTTAAATTGGTATATTTATTGCCATATAATTGGGCAAAGTAATTTTTAATGATTGCCTTAATTTCCTCTTCATCAGAGGTGATGTCCCCCTTTTCATCTTTGATGCTGTTAATTTGCTTTTCTTCCTTCCTTTTTTTTAATTAGATTGACCAGTACTTTGTCTATTTTGTTTGTTTTTTCAAAGTACCAGCTTCTTGTCTTATTTATTAAATCAATAGTTCTATCACTTTCGATTTTATTAATTTCTCCCTTAATTTTTAGGATTTCTAGTTTGGTTTTCTGCTGGGGGGTTTTAATTTGGTCACTTTTGAGTTTTTTTTATTTGCATTTTCAATTGATTGATCTCTGCTCTCCCTAGTTTGTTAATATATGCACTCAGGGATATGAATTTACCTCTGATTACTGCTTTGGCTGCATCCCAAAAGGTTTGAGAGGATGTCTCGCCATTGTCATTTTCCTCGATGAAATTATTAATTGTTTCTATGATTTCTTCTCTAACTAAATTATTTTGGAGTATCATATTGTTTAGTTTCCAATTAGTTTTTGATTTGGTTTTCCATGTACCATTACTGATTGTTATTTTTATTGCCTTGTGGTCTGAAAAGGCTGCATTTATTATTTCTGCTTTTCTGCATTTGTGTGCCATGTTTCTGTGACCTAATGTATGCTCAATCTTTGTGAATGTGCCATGTGGTGCTGAGAAGAAGGTGTATTCCTTTTTATCCCTATTTATTTTTCTCCATATGTCTATTAATTCTAATTTTTCTAAGATTTCATTCACTTATTTTACCTCTTTCTTATTTATTTTTTTATTTGATTTATCTAAATTTGATAATGGTTGGTTCAAGTCTCCCACTAATATGGTTTTACTGTCTATTTCTTCCTTCAATTCTCCTAGTTTCTCCATTAGAAATTTGGGTGCTATATTATTTGGTGCATACATGTTGATTAGTGATATTTCCTCATTATCTAAAGTCACTTTTAACAAGATATAATTACCTTCCCTATCCCTTTTGATCAGGTCTATTTTTGCTTTGGCTTTATCAGATATCATGATTGCCACTCCTGCCTTCTTTCTGTCAGTTGAATCCCAGAAGGTCTTACTCCATCCTTTAATTCTGACCTTGTGGGTGTCTACCCGCCTCATTTGTGTTTCTTGGAGACAACATATGGTAGGGTTTTGGATTCTAATCCATTCTTCTATTTGTCTACGTTTTATGGGTGAGTTCATCCCATTCACGTTCAATGTTATGACTGTCACTTGTGGAGTCCCTGACATTTTGATATCCTTCCCTAATTCTAACCTTTCTTCTTCAGCTCTACCTTTTAGTCCAGTGATTTACTTTAAATCAGCCCCCCTTGTATTTCCCTTTCTACCCCCCTCCCTTTTTATTCCCTCCCTTATTTTCCCCTGTAGTCTTTTTAAAATTTCCCCCCTACCCTCTCCCTCCCTTGTACTGCTTCCCTCCCCACCAGTCTGTTTTTTACCCTTCTACTCCCCTATAGGGCGCAAATCTATTCTCTTCCCCAATGGATTGGATTGTTCTTCCCTCTTTGGGTCAGTTTCAAAGTACGTAAGAGTTGAGTATTTCCTATCTCCAACCTCTTTACCCTTCCAGTGTATCGATGTTCTCCCCCCTCCCGCCATGAGCTTCTTTGTGACATATAAATTTACCCCCATTTGTTTCTTTCCCCATTTCTTTTAGTCATAACCTCTTTTCTTTTTTAGCTTTAGTCATGTGTATATATATACATACACATGTATATATATTTATGCATGCATATATCTATATACCTATTTATGTCTTGTCCTTTCATCCTATACAGTTTGTCACTGTTCCCTCTGAGTGTATTTCTTCTAGCTGCTTAGGTGATAGCAACAGTTTTTAAGAGTTGCCAATGACCTCTTTTCTTATAGGGATACATATCATTTTAACTTATTGAGTCTCTTAAAAAAAAAACCTTTGTTGTTGTTGTTGTTGTTTTTCCCCTCTTTTTTAATTACCTTTTGATGATTCTCTTGAGTTCTGTGGTTGGACTTCAAATTTTCTGTTCAGGTCTGGTCTTTTATTTATGAAAGCTTGGAACTCTTCTGTTGTGTTAAATGACCATACTTTCCCCTGTAAGAATATAGTCAGTTTTGATGGGTATTTTATTCTTGGCTGTAGGCCTAGTTCCCTTGCTTTCCGGAATATCCATGCCTTTCGGTCCTTCGGTGTGGATGCAGACAGATCCTGTGTTATCCTCACCATGTTTCCATGGTATCTGAATGGTTTCTTCTTGGCAGCTTGTAATACCTGTTCTTTTATCTGATTGTTTTTGAATTTGGCTATAACATTTCTTGGTGTTGTCCGTTGGGGATTAAATACAGGGGGTGATCTGTGGATTCTTTCAACCTCCACTTTCCCCTCTTGTTCTAGGATTTTGGGACAGTTTTCCCGGATAATTTTCTCTAGTATTATGTCCAGGCTTTTTCTTTTGTCGTGGTCTTCTGGTAGTCCAAGGATTCTTAAATTGTCTCTTCTTGAACGATTTTCTAAATCGTCTGTTTTGTGAATGAGATGCTTCACATTTTCCTCAATTTTTTCATTCTTTTTGTTTTGTTTTATAGTGTCCTGCTGCCTTGTGAGGTCACTTGATTCTAGTTGTTTTACTCTGGTTCTTAAAGATTGGATTTCATCTTTGGCTTTTTGGTCGTCTTTTTCCTTCTGGTCTGAGTTTCTTTGAAGATCGTCTTTCATCCTCTTTATCTCGTCTTTCATCTCCTTTGCCTCATCTTTCATCTCCTTTGCCTCATTTTCCAGCTGGATGATTTTGGCTTTCAGGACACTATTTTCTTGTTTTAGTTCAAGTGCCTCTGTTTCCAGATGACTTATCTTAATTTTTAAGTTATTTTCCCAATTGTCTTCAGCCTCTCTTAGTTGTGTTTTGAGTTCTTCCACAGCCTGTATCCAATTCGCTGGGATTTCTGGTTTATTGTTTGCTGATCTCTCCCCCTCTGTTCCATTTGGTGAGTAGTAGTTGTCTATTGTAGTTTCTTTCTTCTGTTTCTGTTGTTTGTTCAAATTCACCCCTTCTTTCCTCCCCGTATTTGTCTGTGCTCTTGTTCCTCTCATTTTTTTTTGTTTTTTGGGGACTTCTATCAATCTCCCCTCTTGGAGCTTTAACAGAGGATCTCTTGGTGTAATCTCTGAGGGAGGGTTGTTGGGGGTTTGAGCTTTCCTGTCCTCTGGAGGCTTTTGATTGGCTTAAAGTCAGGCAGTCAATGAGGATGGATGGAGAGCCTGGGCTTCCCTGTGTTCTGGAGACTTTTGATGGGATTGAGTTCAGCTTAGTTGGGCTGCGTTTACTCTGAGTTTTAAATTTCCTGGACGGCTGGAGCAGATATGGAGGATCTCTAAAGCTCTGGCCAGGCTGCCAGGTCTATGCTCCTTCTAGGCTGCCATCTTGACTTCCCCTCTAGGTTTCTGTTTTTTCAGAAGACCCTGCTCTCTAAGGGGGGAGGGGTCGTGGCTTGCCTGGACTCTGAGGGCTCCTGATGGGATTAGGTTCAGGTGGTGTGGGCCGAATGATCTCGGAGCCAAAAAAAAAGGAAGAAGAAAAAAAAGCAGCCACCTCCTCTTCCACAGTCTTTGTTGAATGCCCGGAAACTGGCCTGGGTTACTTTCAAGGTAAGCTCTTTGGAGCAACCCCTTTGCCAGCCCTGAGTTTTCTGTCCTTTCAGTAGCTCTGAGGGCTCCTGATGGGATTGGGTTCAGCTGGTGCCCTAAAGCTGGGACCTCCCTTGAGACTCAGATAGAAGGACCCAGCCAGGGGGCTATAGGCTTCCCCCTTCTCTCTATGTTTCCTTGCCATCTGTGTTGGGCGCCCCAGAGACTGGCTCAGGTTGCTTTCAAGGTGAATCCTCAGAGCCCTGAGGTTCCCGCTGCTGCCATGGGCTCAGCACTCTTGGTTGGGGGGGATGGGTCCTGGGACCTTCTTTCTGTCTACCCCTTAGATCTGAGTGATCTAGGGTTCTGGCTTTTGGGGTGTGGTACCTTTTGATCCAGGTCCAGGAGGAGGTTTCCCCAGGTCTTGAATTTCAGTGGCCTAGGAGCACTCTGTTTGCGATCAGTAAGGAAGGGTTTCCTAGGTCTGAACTTTCGCTGCTTCTACACCGCCATCTTGACCGGAAGTCTCCCTAAGCTCTTTCTTAAAGATAAATCCTCCTTATCTATATCTGTGTGTGAAAATGTATATATACTCACTTATCTATTTATTTAAATACCTATATAGAGAATATAATATCTATATGTAATAGATATTAATATCTTTATAGGCTATATTATATAGATATTAATATCTATTTTTATGTCACTGTTATATTTGATGGATATTCATATCTATAATGTGTGTACATATTTTACATATATATCATATTGATAGATAATAGATAGATACATCAATTGATAGGTTGATCGGTCTTCCTAAATTCCAGTCCTATTTCTCCTGTTACCTCCTGGACACCTCCACCTAAATATCCTCTTATCCTAGACTCTTAAACTTGAACTTAAAATGTCCAAAATGAACAATCTAAATGAAGTAAGCAGGCAGGTGGTATAGTGGATAGCATGCTGGCCTAGAGTCAAGGAGGCCTGAGTTTAAATCTAGTCTTAGGCACTTAATTAATTTTGTGACTCTGAGCAAATCATTTAACCTCTATCTGCCTCCATTTTCTCAACAGTAAAATGGGAATAATAATTCATCTATTCCCAGGGTTGTTGTGAAAATCAAATGAGATATTTATAAAACACTAAGCATAGTGTGTGGCACATAGTTAGGCACTTAAATTTTTCCTGCCTCTTTTCCAAATCTGACCCCTTCCTAACTCCCTCTCTCTTTGTATCCTCCTCTTCCCCCTTGTCTCTCCTTGTTAAATGCTTCATGACTCTAAGGACCTCTGTTTTCTTCCCTAAGGTTAGGTTACATGGTCTCTTGGGTTCATTCTAGGACTCCTATTTTATGCTTTCTAGTAGACATTTATTTGAGACTTCCTAACTGATGAAAAGCCTCAATATTGCTATCTTTCACAGAGATGAAGCTTCCCATCCTGCCCCTCCCTTTAGGAAATAAGGTGTTATAAAAAGAACAGTCAGTTCTGGAGTCAGGACACCTCTGAGTTAAGCCTGTGGTGACCAGTGAGGACTCTATAGCCTTGGACAGGTTAGTTTACTTGTCTGAGATTCAGAATCCACTTTTGTAAAAAATAAAGTAAAATCAGTAGGGATAGAGACAATGGCCTCTGTGGTACATTTGAAGTTCTACCATTCTAGATTTTAAGGTTGATCTCAATTCTAATATTCTATGATCCTTTGAAGACTCAAGTAGAGAATGGATGGGAAGTTACTCAATTGAAATGTAGCTGAAAATCCAGAGTATTGTGTCCTTCTATTGTGGACTTCTGAATTCCTGAGTTCTGGATTAACATAGTTCTCCATATTGATGCCTGTCTGTATTCCTGGTCTTTCCCTGGAATTCAGGGTCAGAGAAAGGGTGGTGACAAAGCGAATGTAATCCTGTGTCAGGTTCAGTTTTTAAATGGCTTCCGGAGCCCTATCCTTTTGTAAAAGGCAGCTTTTGCTGCTTAGGCTTGCTCTCTCCTCCTACTTCCTGGAACAAGTACTGGGCTCCAATGATCCCCCTCTGCCCTCCTGGGAGAACCATGAATTATGCAAGGGATAAACACAAAATCCTGCACTGTCTGTCATTACATCATAAAGCTTAATAATTCATGGGCCAGAAGTGTCTGTGAAGTAGGGGTGGGGGGAAGGGGGCTTCCTGAGGAGTATCTCAGTGTGTGAAGCTCAGAATTGGACAGCTGCTCTTTGCTACTTTCCATCTCCACCATCCCATGTGCCCCAGTAGTGCCCAGTGCTATAGGGGTAAGGAACCCAGGAAACAGAACTAGATATAAGCCTTCCTGCTCTCCTACCTACCTCTGCCTGGGTTTAAGGTCTTATAATTTCTTTGTAATAATAGTCTCCTAAGCTGTCTCTATGCTTCTAGTCTTGCCTTCTCTAAACTATTTTGTGAGGATATGCAGATTAGTCTTCCTAAAGGCACTGTTAAGATTGTGTCACTCCTCTGCTTGAAAATATTCAGTGCCTTCCAGTTGCCTATAAGATAAAACCCAAACCTTTTGCTTGGCTTTTGAAGTTCTTTACACTCTGGTTCCAACCTGCCTTTCCAGTCTTATTTAATAGAAGTCTAGAATTTCAGAGCTAGAAGACTCCTTAGAAGTTTAGTCCAACCTCTTCATTTTATAGGCAGGGAAACTGAAATTTAGAGAGGGGGAGGGACATACCTAATATGCCACAAGTTGTAAGTGGCAGAATTGATTCTCAATCTCACCTCTTCTCACTCTGTTATCCTACTTACCCTTGTATATCCTGTGCTTCAGCCAAATTGTACAGCTAAGCATTTGCTGGTTCCATGAAAAGTATCCCATGTCTTCATACTTTTAATCATGCCATCACCACTACTTAGAATGCCCTCTGTACCACATCCAGTGTTGATTTTCCTATCCATCCTTCCAGACCAAGATCAAATGCCACCTCTCTAAAAACCTGTTCCTGTTACTCTCCAGCTGGAAATCATTTCTCCCTTTAGTTGATCTCATGACATTTTATTTCCTTTAAGGATTGACTATATTTTGATTTTCATTCTACTTACCTTTTCCACTGTTAATGACTCATAGGAAGAAGCCCAAGAATGATATATCAGAACTATATAAGCACTTGGAGATTGTTAAGCCCACTCTCCTCATTTTATAGAGAAAAGATATCCAAGACTCAAGCCCCTTAATTTAGGACTCTCTCAATGTACTATGTTTAGTTTACATGTGTTTCTTTCTCCTCTTAGATCTCTAGGTATTAGAAATATTTTCCCTTCTTCTTCCACATCTCATCCCTCTTTCAAGGCTCAAATCAAGCTCCCTCCTCCACAAAGCTTTCTTTGACTCTCCTAGCCCACATTCATCTCTCCTTTCAATGAATTACTGAACCCTTATTCATCTGTACCTCAGCCTGTAGCATTTGTTCTCTGCTATTATATTCTTGGAAATTGTCATTTGAGGATTTATTTCTGGAGGTGGTCTATGAATTCTTTTAATTTCAATTTTATTTTCTTGTTTGAGAATCTTTGATAATTTCTTATAATATGATGTCCAAGTTTTTTTCTTGATCATGGCTTTTAGGTAGTCCAAAAATTCTCAGATTGTCTCTCCTAGATCTATTTTCTAGGTCAGTTTTATGCATAACATATTTCATGTTTTCCTCTGTGGTTTTTCTTTATTCCTTTGATTCTGCTTTATTGTTTCTTGATTTCTCATGAAACCATTAGTTTCTAGATGGTCAATTCTGTTTAAGTCCTGATTTTCCTCTGTAAGTTTTTGGTTCTCTTATTTCAGTTGGCCCATTTCCTCTTGCATCACTTTCGTTTCTCTTTCCCACTTTTCCTTTGCCTCTCTTAATTGGTTTTTGAAGTCTTTTTAAAAGTTTTTCCAGAATCTAGGTCCAATCCATATTTTTCCTTTGGATTATGTGTGTTTCATTTGTTTTCACTGTTCCCTTCTGTATCTTGTCATGTCTCCATAAAAATTCTTTATTGAGTTAGGAGATTTTTTGTTGTTTGTTCATTTTTCCTATCTAATTATAGGTAGTATTGGGGGATGATGTGGGTGTTTGAGGGCTGTGAGCTTTGAGTGCCTTCTCCCCCTGCTGATTCAGTTGATCCTTGAGATGCTGATAGCTTAAAGATTTGCCTCAGGCTTAGGTATAAGTTGTTGTTGTTTAAACCCTTACCTTCTGCCTTGGAGTCAATACTATGTATTGGCTCCAAGGCAGAAGAGTGGTAAGGGCTAGGCAATGGGGGTCAAGTGACTTGCCCAGGGTCCCACAGCTAGGAAGTGGCTGAGGCCAGATTTGAACCTAGAAAACCTCCTGTCTCTAGGCCTGGCTCTCAATCCACTGAGCTACCCAGCTGCCTCCTTAGGTATAAGTTTTTGACCTCACTCTGATCTTGATAAGGTCAAGGGGGAAGTGTGTACTTGATCCAATCTGGCACACTCTTGATTGTCCTGTCTTGGAGCTCCACCCTGAGCTTTAGGCAAAAAAGATCAGTACTTAGTACTTAGTACTATCAACCACCCCAAAGTGTGAACTAAGTTCTTATCTCAAGCCCAGACTAGAATTCCCTGGACGAGGGCTCCAGACTTCTCCACAGGTTTGAAATTTCAAGGGTTATGGGTTGGTTTATACAATTATTTGCCCAGGCAGGGTCTCAGAGTCTGGATATTGGCTTGGCCATTGGTTCCCAAACTTCGGCCAGCAGATGTGAGGTGGGGGAATGGAGTTTGCTCTTCGCTTGCTCTTCCTTCTTTGCTATAGCTTCTTGTTGGTTCTGCTCTCCTCTTACCTCTGTGCCCCAGATGTTCTTTGCCTACCTTTTGGATTTTTCTTTTCTTGAAAGTTCTTTCGCTCTGTCTCCTTATTGGTTCTTTCACTCCTGTATTCGTTTTGTGGTGATACTTTAATCATGGCCCGGAGCTGTTCTGGATTATTCTGCCATCCTGACCAAATCTTCTGTTTTCCTAGCATTTGTTCTTTGAAATAGCCTCTTTCTCTCTCCCAACTTTATTTTCCAATCTGTAAAAAAGAGAAATTGAAGTAGATGGCATTGAAGGTCACCTTCATGTACTTTACATATTTGTTTTTTAATTGATACCTTTTAAAAAATCATAGTCACTTACCAGCGATTCCTTATCTTCACCCATCTAAAACCTTCCACTGGATTAGAGATAAATACATTGTTACTGCCCAGTGAGGTTCTGTACAGTGGAAGAGGCATGAAGAAAGAGAGGATTTGCAAGATAAGCCAAACAAGAAACAAAGTTGGGGACCTGATCTGTCAATCAAGGTGTCCATTCCAAAATGGAATGTTCTCAGAAGAGGCAATTGGGAGCCTGGCCAGAGGAGAGGAACTGAGACTTGGGCTCTGGGTTTACTGAACAAGGGAGAGATCTCTTTTCTGGGGTTCCTGACCAGGGGGAGATTGGCTTCATCTGTTCTAGCTTGAAGGACCTTTGGGAAGGCTTCTGGAGTTGGCTGTGAAGAAATTAACTTTTGTTGGTGGCTTTGTGTAATTGAAAAAGAAAGAAGATTTAACAGTTGTCCTCCATTTCTCTGGCTATCTCAGAGTCACAGTTGTGACTAGACTGCCATTTCCCAAACCCTCCTAATTCTCCTTAGAGATTAGGGACACCCTCATCCCTCTCACCTCAATTTCCATCCTGTCCTATCTTTCCCAATAAACCTCCTTACCTGAGAAAGAGAACAAGAGTGTCTTCTCTAAACCTTTCAGTTCACCTTTGAGTTATATAGAAAGGTGACTGACTAACAGATGGGAGGGGAAGGGAGGCAGGAGGGAAAGGGCAGAAAAGGGAGGGAGTCAGGGAGGAAGAGTGGTAGGAAATATCTTGACTTATTAGCTATTAGTGATCTAATAGGCAACCCCAGTGAGTAACCCCCCTAGCAGCATCTCTCCATCTCTCAGAAGTACTTCTATCTCCATAACAAATTGGCCTCCCTGAGGTTTCCCTAGTACCTCTCTAGTCAGCCAGAGTATATTCCAGTTATTACAACAAGAAATAATTTCCACAGATTACCATCTTTTATCATAATTGCCACCTCGAAGTTTGACTGAACCCCACAATCCTATGTAACGAAGAGTAGAACAAGAAAGAAACAATGTTTAAGCAAGTTGCCTGGCTTGTCCTGCAAATCCTCTTTCTTCATGCCTCTTCCACAGTACCTGTCATCTGTCTACCACTTCTCTGCTGACATATTGGAAGGCATATTCCATTGTTGGTCCTTTAAAAATTTCTTACAGTGTTCTGACTGTTAATATTATTTTCATTTATATTCATGTTGTCATTGTATAAAGTGTTTTCCTGTTGACTCACTTAACTCTGCATCGATTCATAAGTCTTCCAAGGCTTTTTTGAATTCTTCATAGTTGGTGTTTCTTGTAGCACAATACTGTTCAATTACATTAATATACCACAGTTTATTCAGACACTTCACAGTTTATAGATACCAGCTTTGCTTCTGGCCCTTGGCTAACAACACACACACACACACACACACACACACACACACACACACACACACACACACACACACACACACACACAGTTAGTATCTGTAAGATTTCTTTGCCGGCTGCCTTGGACCGTCTTGAGGTCTCTTCCTGGTAGTGATTTTATTGGAGCAAAGGTTAAGTGCCATTTACTGACTTTCCTAGTATAATTCCAAATTATTTTCTAGCATGGTCATGCCCAATATACAGTTCCAGCAACAGTGAATTAAAATACAAAATTTATATTCTAACCATATTGAACTCCTAGCTATTCTCCAAACCATTCTTTCTTTTTTCTGCCTCAAAGTAGGCTCTTTCTTAAGCCATGAATACCCTTTCCCTACAGTTATGCCACTAAAAAGCCTTTCTTTTTTCAAGGCATCACTCCATGAGGAGCCTTCCCAGACTTCCTTCCCACAGCTGAAAGTGTTCTCTTCCTTATCAGATTTTCCTAGATCACTGTCACCCTGTTTCCTTTACCCCCTCACATTCAACTTTGTGGCATATTTACTTAAAAAAAACCCCATTACCTTTCATCTTAGAGTCAGTACTATGTATTGGTTCCAAAGCAGAAGAGCAGTAAAGGTTAGGCAATGGGTGTTAATTGACTTGTCCAGGATCATCCAGCTAGGAATTATCCAAATCCAGATTTGAACCCAAGACCTCCCATCTCTAGGCCTGACTCTCAATCCACTGAGCTATCCAGCTGCCCCTAACATACTTCTTTATACACATGTCCTATCCCTCCCCTTGCCTCTGAAACCTGGTAAGTTCCTTGAAGGCAAGTGCTCTTTTCATCTTTACCATTCTAATGCCCAGTGATGGAGGACACAAACACAGTGGGCTCCTCACAGGGTAGGAATTTAGTAAAAAATGTTTGTGGAAGTGAACTGAAGGGTCTGTCTAGCCCTGGGTATCATTTTTTTCTTTTTTGGCTTCTCTCTTCCTCTCCCACTGTCAGCCTTTTGTGAGTAAATATTAGGCTGAAACCTGGAGACCTAATTAAGCCAAGATGACTGTGCACAGGCTATATGTGACTGGAGTTAGAGCAGTAGAGCATCTCTACCTTGTGAGCCAATTAGTAGGAAAAGTTCTGCTACTAGCAAAAAAAGAAGAAAAAGAAGGGACAGCACAATAATTAATAACCTCATTAAAGAGTGCTCTTTGGGCTGCTTCCTGAGATGCATGAATTAGAGGAAGAGGTTATTGGACAAATAAACTCATAAGCAGACATTCTTTTCTTCATGATCCAGGTTGCTAGGGTATTATTTACCTTAATAAATGAATTGGTCTTATGCACTCTTGTTCAAAAGTGTGCATGGAATGTAGACAGGAGGGCAACATGGCATTGTAGAAGAGCACCAGCTTTGAAGTTAAAGGACCATGTTTCAAATTTTGCCTCTGATATTCACTACCTTTATGGCCTTGGACAAATCATTTAAGATCTATAGGCCTCAATTTCTTCACCTTTAAAATTAGTGGATGGAATAGATGGCCTCTGTGTTACCTTGCAGTTCTTGATCTGCAATCCTCCTTTGGAACAGGATTGAGGGGCCACATGGCCCCCAGTAAGACAAAGACTAGGAGTGAGAGAGAGAGAGAGAGAGAGAGAGAGAGAGAGAGAGAGAGAGAGAGAGAGAGAGAGAGAGAGAGAGAGAGAGAGAATGTTGGACAGATCCCTTTCTTTCTCTGTGCCATGGATTCCCAACTTATCTTAGAGTCTTTGGATGGCAGGTTCTACCTCTAATCAAGTCATCATACTCACAAAATTATAGAAACTAGCACTGACATTCAATTCAACAAACATTCATTAAACTCCTACTATATGCAAGGGATTGTGCTAGATACTGGAGATACATGAACAACAACAAAAAAAACAAACAGTTCTTCAGATGCTTCCTGGCGGTGTGACCCTGAGCAAACCCCTTAACTCCATTTGTCTAGCCCTTGCCTCACTTCTGTCTTAGAACTGACACTAAGTCAAATGGCAAGGGTTTGGGGGGGGGGAGAAACCATTCTTGCCTTCAAGGAGCTTATACCCAAGGAAGTGGGGGAAATAACAGATACACAGAGTGAAAAACACCAAGTATATAAAGAACTCAAAGCAATTTCAAGACTCAAAGAGGGTTAACAACTTGGAGGGATTGGAAAAGGTCTTGGGTAGGAGATGGACCTGAGCTGTGTCTTGAAGGAAGTTAGAGATCCTGAGAGGCTGGTATTAAGAAGGCACAATGCAGAGAGAATATGAAATATGAAATAAGTCTAGAGGGGAGTAACTGGTATTGCTCTAAAGACAATAGGGAGCTATTGAGAATTTTTTGAGTGGCATGTCAGCTCTGTATTTTAGCAATATTGATCTGACCATTTGTGTGGAGAACAGACTGAACAGCGTAGATACTGATATCAAGGAGAATGCCTAAGAGACTGTTGCAATAGTTAGGTAAGAGAAGAGGGCCTGAATTAGAGTGCTATCTGTCTAAATAGAGAAAAGAGAATGGATGAAAGAGATTGTGAAAGTGAATTCCATAAGTCTTGGCAACAGATTGAATATGAAAGGGCCTTAGAGGCCATCAAGTGTCACTGCTTCATTTTATAGTCAGGGAAATGGAGGCTAAGAGAGGGAGTATATAACATAGATAGTGAGTAGGCAAAGGTAGAATGAGAGACCCAGGTCATCATTTGTCTCCTGGTTCCATATTCTTCTCACTACAACCTGCTGCCACCTTTCTGTGCCTTGACTTTCTCACTTCCCAGGGACATATGATGATGAAAAATGCTCTCAATCATTCAAGAACATTCTACCTTTAGAACGAATGCTGTTCAAAGAATCTGAATCTATGTAACAGATAAATCAGGCAGAATGATTCTTCATGTGCCAAAAATATTTCCTTAGTTATGTAGATTTCCTCCTCATGACCTAAAGTTCCTAGATCATAAAAAGACTTTTGGATTTTTTTTTCTTTTCCATCATATTGGGAGCTTCTTGAGGTCAAGAATCATATTTTTCTCCTCAGATTGGGATTCACACCCCCTCCCACCAAGGGCAAGGGCTATGATTCCACTTTGCTTCAGATTTCTTTCAGAATTCCCATGCATAGTCATCAACTACAATATACCAACTTCCAGACATTTCTTTTAGCATTAAACGCCTTCTTCTAAGAGGTTGGCAATGACCCTAGATCAGTTGATTCCTGTCCCTGGGGATACAGCTATGGGAAGTCCAGCAATGGGCCAAGTTGTCTGGGAATCAGAAGGACATTCCACTGCTGAAAATATACCTATTTGATAAATACTTGTCAGCACAGTGTGCCAGTGAGTGTAGTGGCATACTTTTCCCTCTTCTTAGTGAGGTGGGGGAAGATTCAGAGGCAAGTGGAAAAAGGCATTGCCCAGAACCATCTAGTTGTGCTCTGTCTGTGCTCTGAGGGGTTAGGGAGGGGGAGAAGAGAGCAGGAGGAGATACCATGCCTTTTGATATAGGCCACACATATATTTGACAGAAATTAATGCAAATGAATATCAGATAAAATCTTGAGAAGTGTAGATTAATGAGTAATCTGAGCTGAGCAGGGATAATCAGGAAAGACTTCCTGGAAGTGATGGGGTTTAGCCAGGTTTTGAAGTCATTTGCAGTAAAGGAGGATATTGACACTTGGAGGAAGTTTCTCTTTTGGGAGGTTTATTATTATTATTATTATTATTATTATTATTATTACTGCTACTACTACTAGCATTTATATAGTTTTAAGGTTTGCAGAGTTTCTTCGATACATTATCTCATTTGATGCTTACAGTAGTGCTGAGAATTAGGTGCTTTTCTTATCATTTTAGAGGTAGGAAACTGAGCCTAAGAGAGGTTAAGTGACTTCCTGAGGGTCACACATTCAGTAAGAGGCTGAGAACAGATGAAAACTCAGACTTAACTGATTCCAAGTGAAGTATCCTTTACACCATATACCACTGGTAATTTACTGAATATGTAATGGCCATAGAGGCCTTCTAGACTCACTTAATTTTATAGCCAGGAAAATGGAGGCAAAAAGAGGGGACCAATGGCACAGTTAGTAAGACCATCTTCCTTACTGCTTTACATGCCTGATCAGGAATTTTGACTTATAACCAAGAGGAATCAGTATCCTTGTCACAAGTGGCCAGGCATATTGGGACTTCTATCCATTTAGGCTTTCTTTGTGCATTCAATTTACAAAAAATAGAAGGACATACTTTATCTCAAATTACACAGAAGCATTGCTTCCAGTGCCCTCTAGCCCCACCTGAGGTGGGCAGAAATGGCCCAGGGACCTCCATGACTGTTCACTGTCTCCATCCTGAGGTAGACATTAGTGTACATTATATCAGTAGTTCATTTTAACACCCCCCATTAGCCCCTGCTGTGACCTTTCTCTGTCTCCTCCATCCCTCTTTTGGCAGCTGTTGAGGAGCTAAAGTGGGGAGTGGGGGTGGGAGACTTGAGATGAAATCGAATGAGGATAATTAAATGGCACTCTGTCTAAAATGGCAGCCTCCCCTGGGACCATCAGGATAATCAGTTGGCATGTAGGCTATGTGGGCCAAAAGAGAGGCCCACAGATTTTTAGGTCCCTCAGCCCGTGAATATTTTGGGACTCCAAATTTTAGTTTAAGAAACCTATAGTGCTAAAGGGGCAGAGGATATCTTCTGTTTCCAGTCTCAACCTACATATTCTACCTTCTGCTAAGCCTCCACTTTATCCTCCCCTCCCCAGTGAAATATTGAGTGACAGGAGACAGAGATGTAAACACAGAACTAAAGGGCAGAGATTAATCAGAAAGGGCTTTCTGGGTAGAAAGCACTGAAGGTGGATGGAGAGCAGACGGAATTTTCTTTGAGGGTCAGGTGAAGCAGGGAATTACCTGTGCAAAGTACTAGCTATTGGATATCAAAAGAATTCTTTTAACCTATCCAGGAAATAGAGGAGTCTAGGAGAATGTCTTAAGACCTCCACCTTCAGGTGAAGCTCTCAACTGCCATAGCATGAGCTCTTTGTAGGAGGAAATTAATATCAAGATGTGAATACATAGTAGTAATTCTTGAATCTCTCTCTTCTTCTCCACTCATACAGATATTCCACCAGCTCCATTCTTGACTCCAATTCATAACCTTTCATCTAGACTGTTGTAATGGGTTTTCAGTTGGTCCACAGGCTCTCTCCTTTGTCCAAATAAGACACTGTCTGATACTTATTACCTTTCATGGCAATAGATGTCAGTGCATATCAAGAGGCCCTGAGTTCAAATCCTTCCTCACAAGGCTGTGTGACTCTGGGCAAGTCATTTAACTGCTCTGTGCCTCAGTTTCCTCAACTGTAAAATGATAATAATAACACCCACCTACACCTACCAGGGTTGTTGTGAAGATCAAATGAGATATTTGAAAAGTGCTTTGTAAACCTAGAAGTTCTATATAAAAGCTACTATAAATATCCTTGTGATCTTAGGCAAATCACGTAAACCACCTGGACCTCAGTTTTCTCATCTATAAAATGAGGGGATTAGACTAGATGACCTCCAAGGTCCCTTTGAGCTGTATGTCTAGGATCCTATGAACTTTGAGTGGCTTTCTGATGTCCACAAGATGAAGTACCAACTCTGTTGTTGCTAAGTACCAATTTAATCTGGCATACAAAGCCCTCCCTAGAACAATTTCAACCTGTCTTTGTGGCATTATTTCACACTACTCTCCTTCTTTCTGTTCCAGCCAAATTGGACTACTTACTGTTCCCTGTACTCAACCTCTCATCTCCCTCTCTGGGATTTGTCCTAATTAGTAAGTGCTTGCAAACTCCCATAGCCCACTCATTCTGTCTAGCTGGACACAGACCATGCTTCACATTCCCTTCCAGCTGTCCACCATGCTGCCGAATACCTTCTCCCCCTATCAATATCCCTTCTCTACTTTTCACCCCCTGCTCTGGTAAACATAAGCCAATCAATAGTACCATTACTTCTGGAATGGGCACACCAGTTATGCCCTCTCCACTCAACATTCCCATAACTTCCCCTTTCCTGGGCCACCATTCCCCTGTGTAGGCTGCCCTCTCCAATTAGAACATAAGCTCCTTATGGACTGGGACTTATTTTGTTTTCATATCCCTGGGATAGCACAGTGCTTGGCACATAGAAAGCTCTTCATAATTGCTTTTTATTCATTTCCCCTTCAATGCATTCATATCAAATAGGCCATCGAACATGCTTGGAGTATTTTCTCTCAGCATCTCTGTTGAAATTCTTCCCTTCCTTCAAGGCCCAGCTTAGGTGCCACCTTTTCCCATTAAACTATCCCTCATTCTCCCTCCCAAATGAAAGCAAATGATCTCTCCCTCCACAATTCCTCCTAAAGTGCTTATTTGGAGGTCTCCTTTGTCCACCACATTCTAATTACTATCATCCTCCTTTATGTGTACATTGTACAAAGCCTAGCAAATGGTCAGTCCCTTGAGGGCAGAAGCTGTCTTTTTTTTTTCATCTTTTTGGCTCCAGTATGAACAAAAACTTTTGCATACAGCAGTTACTTAAATGGTTGGGGAATTTATTGCATCAGGCTGACCAGAGCAGTACCCAGACTGAGCAGAGACTAGGGATGCTTACAATCTGGATTTCTAACCTTCTTATCCCCTCCTCCTCTACATATGTGTGTCTCACCCCCAGCAAGACTCCTCTAATCCCTACCCTCACCCCACTATCCCTGGCAAATGACCATCTTCCTCCCCACTCTGTCTTTAAGGCCTAACTCTTCCAGCAAGCTTTCCCTGAAAATGTCAACCCACAGGGACCTCTTTTCTTTTAAATGGTTCCTCGAGCTGCTAGCTACCTATAGTCAGCTTATACTGCCTGCTATTGCCTTGTCTATTGTGGGCACATCTTATCTTCACTTGTGTAGCTTGGACTTTAAGTCAGAGGACCTAGGTTCAAATACCAATTCTTTTTCTTATTGTTTTTGGTCTTGAAATATTCTTTTTCCCTCTCTGAGACTCAGTTTTCCCAATATTAAAATGAGGGAGTTGGTATAAGATTCCCTTCAGCTCTAAAGCCTATGACCCTAGGATCCTCAGGTAGATTGGGAGTTCCTTGAAGGAATGTCAGTGAAAGGGGGAAGAGGATAGCAAGCCTAATTGATTTCAGTTTATCAATAAATATTTATTTGTGCAAGGTGGAAAGGCACATGTGCACGCGCGCACGCGCACACACACACACACACACACACACACACACACATACACATACGAGCACGTACAGAGTCCCAAACCACAAAGAACTTCCCTTCCAAGGGGGGTTACACATGTAAACCAAAGAATAAACACGAAGTATAAACTAAGGAATACAAAGTAATTTCAAGACACGGAGAACTGGTACCCCTGGTTGGGTGGAGTCATGATCAAAAAAGGCCTCAGAAAGAAGTGGCATCTGAGCTGTATTTTGAAAGGGACATTGGGCATCAAAGGGAATGGGAGAAGAAAAGGGCATTTTAGAATGTGCAGGGGAGGAAAGCTTGTCAGCCTTAGTGTGAATTGGATGTTCAGGTTAGTTCTCATTAGAGCTGATATGGATCTATAGGAATGGAACTGGGAAAAGTAGTTTTTGATGGGAGAGAATTTGAAGTGTCAGTGTGTGTGTGTGTGTGTGTGTGTGTGTGTGTGTGTGTGTGTGTGTGTGTGTGTGTGTGTCTGGAGGGAGAAGGAGCTTTACCAAGGGCAGCAATCTCTGGAACTATGAGGATGATGCCCAGTGCTGACCTCAGGCCCAATCAAAAGGTCCTGATAAACCAGTCATTTAGAGAGAAAGGGGCCAAATAAATGAAATGATTGTTAATAGTATTAAACCCCAAACCCTCTTTTCCTTCTTTCCCTGCCAGGCCAATTTTCACATCCTCCCCCTCACAAGTGTGCACACACATGTCATTTATAGGGTGCTCTCTTTGCCCTCTTCCTCAATAAAATCTCTCCCTCCCCACTGAATGGGTTTTGGGTCTTCTCTGCCACTTCCTGGGTCTTTCTTCCACCCATGCCCTCTCTGGGGTGAACCTGCCCCATCACCTGTCTCTGAGTTTTTTTGATTTGTTTAATTATAGATGAGTTTTCTGCATAATTTATTCTGAAAGCCTGGATTATACTGTACAATTAAATCACATTCTGATCAACAACTTCATGTATAAAATTAACAACTGGCAAGAGTCGAATCTCTGCAAGGACTATGAGACTGTGAGGTCTGTTTTTTTCCTCTTCCTGGTCTCCCTGTCTCATATTCCTCCTCCTTGTTGAGGTGTCTTAACTAACAGTATGAGGGGCAAGGGGGTGCAGCTAGAGAAAGAGAATTTTCTTACAATTGAGGCTCATATTAGGCAATATAGCTTAATTTAGTTTTCAAAACAACTTTGCTGAAATATTCTGTATCCACATCCTTGTACCTAGAGCTAGAGAAAATAACAGAGTTTAGAGAAGACTTGGGTCCCTGCTTTCATGTAGCTCCCAGTTTAGTTGGGGGGAAGGGGTAACAAAATACAGTCATATGTAATTCCCAGTATTATAAATGAAAGAAGTAAAAAATAAGTGCTATGGGGTCCCAGTGGGGAGGTCTTCTATGAGAGTCAGGGAAAGCTTTGTAGAGGAGCTTTTAGAAAACACTATCTAGCATGTTGGAGATAGCATATTGGATTTAGGAAGACCTGAGTTTGAATCCCATTTGCTAGTCTTGTGATAATGATTGTTATTTAACCATCTCTGAGCCTCAGTTTTCTCACCTGCAATACTGGCATAACAATGGGAGTCGACACATACTTACCGCATAACCATAACCAACTTACTTAACCTTCTTGATGTCTAGGCAACTCTCTAAGACTAACTTAGAGATGAGTTGTAGTAGGTTAGCTTAAGTGGAAGGAGTTCCCTAATGCCTCTCTCCACTGTGTTTTAGGAATGTCAGTTTGGCAGCCATATGAAGAATAGATTGGAGAGGTGGAGAGACTCTCATACCTCTCCAAGTCAGGGAAAAAACTTAAGATGCTCACACAAGATAAAGGATGATGCAGGAATGAACTATGATGGTGGCTATGTAGTGGGGGGGGGGGATGGGATGGATGCAAAAGGTATTTTGGAGGTAGATACAAAAGACTTGACAACTGACTGAGGGATTGGAGAATGAAGAGATGACATGACTCCAAGTTAGGAACCTGGATGACTAAAAAGATGGTGGGGAAGGGAAGGTCAAATAACAAATTCTGTTTCAGATATGTTTAATTTGAAACCTCTAAGACATTCACTTGGAACTATCCAAAGACAGTGATGTAGAACTGGATCCTGGGCAAGATGGGGGCTGGTTATATAGATCTGGTGATAAGTGAACCCATGGGAGCTGGTGAGAGAGAAAAAAGAAGAGCGTTCAGGACAAAGACTTAGGGTATACTCACAGTAAGAGTTGAGGCATGGATGAAGAGCTGTTAAAGGAGATTGAGAACAGACAGCAGGTAGTTACTAGTTTTTGAGTTGAGCTTCAAAGGATAGCCTCTCTGAAGCCCTCTGAAGGTACCTCATCTTTAAACAGAGATAGCCCCAGGCCCTAGAAGGTTGTTGCTAGAGAAGCACAAGGCTTAAGAGATCATTGCAAATTGAAAACTCTTTGGATATGGGCCTAATGATGGACTATGTCTACTAGCTAAGGACTAGTCCAGCAATCATGGAGAGGTCCAAGATCTGCCACCTTTGGGGAGGATTACAGTTTTTGCCATACCAATTCTCAAAGACAGTCTTTGGGGTGTTGGGGATGTCTTGGTTGGGGAAAGCACCCATGATGATAAAGTTTCAAGTACTTAAAGAAATAACTTTCTATTTCCTTTTGAAACATTGCATACTCAGTAGAATAAGCCTGGGAAGTTTGGATTCAAGACCTACTTCTAGCTGTGTGACCTCAGGCTTATTTAGATTTAGAGCTTGAGAGAACTTTAGAAAGGGCTTCTAGTTCAACACACTCATTTTACAAGTTAGGAAATTAAGACCCCAAGAGAATTAAGTGATTTGCTCAGGGTCTGGGACTGGCAGGCAGCAGCTGGGCAGGTAGCACAGTGAGTAAAGATCTAGGCCTGAAGTTGGGAGGACCTGGATTCAAATGTGGCCTCAGATACTTCCTAGCTCTGTGTCCCTGGGCAAATCACTTCACCCCATTTGCCTAGTCTATCTTAGACATGCTATTAAGACAGAAAATAAGAGTTTATTTTTTTAAGTAGTAAATGACAGAAATGGGATTCAAACTGAACTGCTCACAGCATTTTCCTCCTTTGAGCTTTCCTTCCCCATCTGTAAAATGGGAATAATCCTACTTAGGCTTCCACTTCACAAGGTTATAAGGAAGGTACCTTAAAGGTAGACATGGGAGTTGCTATTAGAGCTAAGATTTAAAGGATAAAAAAGAGATTTCTGTAGATAACAAGGAGGAGGCAAAAGGAGTTATTAGATACAACAAATACAGAAGCTGGAAACCATAGGGTATAGTCAAGTGCAGAAATTTTTGACAGAGAATGGAATATTAATTATTAGCATGGAGTTTGGAGTTCTAATTAATGCTTGAATGAATAATGGACTTAGAATCAAAAGACCCACGTTCAAATCCTATCTGACTCTCACTAGCTGTGTGAGCCTAGGCATATCACAGCCAAATTAATATTTCCTCATAGGCAAAATAGGGATAAGTATAGCACCTGAATCCTGATAGGATGGTTATAAGAGAGGTGTTTATATGAGAGAATATGTATACAAAGCATTTTAAACATTTTGTAAATGTTTAGCATTAAATCAAATTAAATTGTTCTTTCATTTATCCTACTATTTTATTTCATGGGTCATTTCATCCTACTTTCTTAGATCTCAGTTTCCCCACAGATAAAAGGGACATAGTACTACTCAAGCTAAAGAAAGAATTCTTTCTTTTTTGTTGTTTTTAAACTCATACCTTCTGTCTTAAAATGGCTACTGTATATTGATACTTTTAAGGTAAAAGAATGGTAAGGGCTAGGCAATGGAGGTTAAGTGTGACTTGCCCAGGGTTATACAGCTAGGAAGTGTCTGAGGCCACGTTTGAATCTAGGACCTCTGGTCTCTAGGCCTGGCTCTCAAATCCATGGAGCCACCTGTCTCCCAACTTTTATCTTTCTACCACAGACCTTGACTTTAGAGGGTACTAAACAACCTCCAAGTATTTGTCTCTCCCTGCCACCTCCCTTCAAATGACTTCCTCCTAGATATAAATATTGTCTGGCCCTGAACCCTCCCTCTTAAAATCCACTCCCATAAATTGCACTTCTAAGTATCCCTCACTTTAAGTGAGAGTTGTTTTCTCTAAAGGTTTGCTATAAAGTGATTATGCTTTCCTGCTGACTTCCAAGATCATATCAGAAATGGTTTATCTTAATTCCTGACTGCTCTCCAGATAAGACTTAAACTTTCCATTTTTTGAGAATCCTAGACTAGCAGAGCTGGAAGAGACCTGGGAGATGATCAGTTTACCACTTTCATTCTACAGATGGGAAAAATGAGGATTAGCCAAGTGAAATGAGCTAGGGGTAAAACTGAGATTAGAATGTAGTTCTCCTGACTCTAATGAAGTTCTTTACCCACTATGCCATTCTGTATGTGTATAATTAATAATAATAATAATGCTACTTAGGGGGGCATATTATTTAAAGGTGCCTTGATCTTTTTCTAATGTAAACAGTCATCCCCTGGCATTGTAGAGTTGAATTATAGACTGTTTAAAGATGAAAGAGACTAGTTTTCCCATCTATAAGGGAATGAGATTAGATGATCTCTAAGGTCCCTTCCTACTTAGTTAGAGTAAATTCTATGGCCTGGACTGACCTGAGAGGCCACCTAGCCCAATTCTCTCACTTTCCAAAGAAAGTAAAGACAAGAGAAAGCAAATTTCTTAGCTTTTGCTGACAGGATTAGTCCAAGGTGACCTTGGGCAACACATTTCCTCTCTACCGTTATACTGCCCCTTTTACTTTTTTTTCTTTTTTTTTCTTTATTTTTTAACATTATTTTATTTGGTCGTTTTCATACATTATTCACTGGAAACAAAGATCATTTTCTTTTCCTCCCCCCCCTCCCCCGCCTTTCCCTCTCCCATAGCCGAGGCATGATTCCACTGGTTATCACATGTGTTCTTGACTCAAACCCATTTCCCTGTTGTTGGAATTTGCATTATAGTGTTCATTTAGAGTTTCTCCTCAGTCTTATCTCCCCCAACCCTGTAGTCAAGCAGTTGCTTTTCATCAGTGTTTTTACTCCCACAGTTTATCCTCTGCTTGTATACTGCCCCTTTTTCAATTACCCCATGCCTGGGCTGGGTGTTTGGAGCAGGCATTGAGGGATTAGAAAGAAGAGTTATGTAAAACCTGGCTTCTGCCTTAGTAGACTATATAATATAGTTCCTGGCACTAAGTGAGCACTTAATAAATATTTGTTGAAGAGGAATTAGGTAACATAGTGGAAAGAAAGACAGGCCTAGAGTTGGGAGGACCTGGCTTCCAATCTGGCCTCAGATACTTCCTAGCTGTGTGACCCTGGACAAGTCACTTAACTCTAATTTCCTAGCCTTCACCACTCTTCTGCATTGGAACCCATACTTGGTATCAATTTTAAGACAGAAGATAAGAGTTTCAAATAAATACTTGTTGACTTAATGGACATGGATTTCTTCTATTTTCTGAAAGCTGAGCATCATCTCTGTTTCTTTGCCTGCATACTGCTTTTGTTTAATGTCTCATGAGTAGGTGCTGCTTTGGTCTCTCTTTTCCTGACCTACCTGTTATCCTGTGTTTTCTGTCTCGCTCAGGTTATAAACATTGGACTGAGAATCAGAATTCTAGTTCTATTACCAACACTTCCTTTCCTCTCTCTGGGGCTCAGTTTCTTCCTTAATAAAACCAAGGGTTTGGGCTAAAAATCCCATCTAGGGTCCCATCTCACTCTAACTCTGTGATTAAATTAAATTTGACAAGCATTTATTAAGCCGTGTGCTCAGTACTAGGATGGACACTGGGAATACAAAGACAAGAGCCCAGACGAGCAAGCTAGTCCCTGTTTTTAAGATGCTTCCATGGAGAAATGCAGTACATGTAAATAAAAGTCCAAGAAACTGGTACAAAATAATTATGACTTCATGGGTTGGGATAGTAGCAAGCGCAGAAAAAAAGGAAAGGCCTCTTGAGAAGGTGGCACTTCATCTGAGCCTGGTAGGGAGCTAGGAGTTCCAAGATTGGGGAGAGAAAATATTCCAGGCATATGGCACAGCCTGGGCAAGAGCATGAGGATGGAATGTTGTGGACTGCAAGCAGTAAATCTTGTGGCTAGACCAGAGGTTTATGAGGACAAGTGATATAATATGTAATCAGCCTGGAAATATAGGCAAGTTCCAGATAATAACAATGACAGTGATGATGATGATGATGATGATTGTAACAAGCTTTTGATGTTCAGTCATTTTTCAGTCTTGTACAACTCTTGGTGATTTCATTTGAAGTTTTCTTAGCAAAGATACTGGAGTAGTTTGCCATTTCCTTCTCCAGGTCATTTTACGGATGAGGACACTGAGGCAAACAGGGTCAAGTGTGACTTACCCACGGTTACTCAGCTAGTCAGAGTACAGATTTGAACTCAGGTTTGTCTTCTTGCATCCAGGCCCAGTACCCTATATACTACATCACCTAAACTGCCCCACAGTTTTGGGGTAAGCCAATATTCACACGTAGTCTATATAGGGTAGTTACCTCTCAGCTTGCTACTTGATTGTTATATTCATTTTCAGCATCCAAAATCTAACATAATCCAGGGCTATCTTTAAATGTTTCATTACTAATCACTAAAATTGCCACCTCTCAGTAATCAGTCATCTCTGACCTTCTCATCCCATTTTATTAATATTACTTACTTAATAAACTGGAGTAACTACTTTCCCAAAAAGCAGCTGCTCATTTCCATATACAAAACTCCTCACCTCCTTGGGTTAAATAAATGTCAGTTACTGGTGATACAGTTTGACAACTAGTAAAACATAAATAAGTATTTGCAGCGTTTAGGGTCTATACATGATTATCGCCAGAGTCCTCCTTTTTCAGGACAGCAACCTAAGTCTTTTAAGAATTCCCATTATAAGTACCTTCAAAAGATAAAAGTTTAAAACAGTTCCCTCCAGAAAGAAGTTTTCTTAACCTTTTTTTTTTCCCCACCAGATCTGATTCATTCACTCTTTGGCCATGACAGGAAAACAATCTTACTCCAGTGATGGTGAAACTGGTGGTCTCAAGATTTTGTTGCCTCTTAAATATACAGTAACAACATCTATATAATCTCTATGGGAGAGGCTGTTGAAGCAGATGTTATGTAATAGTTACAGTAGCTCCCCTTTCTCATATGATTTACAGTTTACAAAGTGCTTTCCTCACAAGAATCTTTTGGATAAGTAGCTCAAGTATTATCTCTTTTTAACAGATAAATGAAAATCAGAGTCTATTTTCTAATCCAAGGTCACACAGCTAGGAAGTGTCACAGCTAGAGTTCAATCCCAGACTTGTGGACTCCAGGTTCTGAATTTTGCCTCTCTTCAGAGGTTCTTTTTATTTTTCAATAAATAAATGTGTATTGCTATCTTGAACATTACCAACATGTTACTCAGCATTCTTTTCCCTGCCCCTCCCAGAAATCCAGCCCATGTAATGAATATTTTTAAAGAAAAAAGAGAAAGTCAGCAAAACTCATCAATATATTGAAAAAGCCTAAAAATATATGCCATTGTCATATCTATAGACTTCTCCATACCCCCACCTTGAAAAAGAATAGAGTAAGAGTATGTTCTCATCACCTTCCTTTGGAAACATGTGTATTCTTTATAATTTTACAGCATTCACTTTTGACACTTTAGTGATCTTTCTTTGCTTTCACATTGTTGTAGTCCTTATATATGAAGGCAGCTAGATGGAGTAGTGGATTGAGTGCCAGGGCTAGAGTTAGGAAGTTCAAATCTGACTTCAGACACTAGTCGTGTGACCTTAAGCAAGTCACTTAACCCTGTTTGCCTCAGGTTCTTCATCTGTTAAATGACCTGGAGAAAGAAATGACAAACCATTCCAGTATCTTTGCCAAGAAAACCTCAAATGAGGTCTCGAGTGAGACACAACTGAACAATAAGAAATCCTTATGTATAGGGTGGGATAAGATTGGGCTTGGGTTGATTGATAGGGCCTCTTTTGTATTCATCATATTTTTTGTTATTTTTAATTAAACTTTAAGTTCATTGTCATGCAAAACAGATTTCCATATTCGTCATTGCTGGAAGAGCACTCTCAGACATAACCAAAATCTCAAAATAAAACCATACATACACTGATGTGGAAGACAACCCCAACAGTTCTTTCTCTGGATATATTTGTTATTTCTTGTAGCACATTAATAGTCCTTTACATTCATGTATTACAATTTGTTTAGCCATTCTCCAATGATTACTCTTTCCATTTTACCAAAACCTTGGAGATCTTGCCAAAGCACCTCATTTTACAGAGAAGGTAACTGAGGCTGAGAGAAGAGAAGGGACTTGTCCCAAATTATAGGACAAAGGAGTAATCTTCATTGTCCCTTGGGCTAGTCCTCTGCCTTTCCAGTCCTGCTGCCTGTCCCCTGGGTTGGGGTGGGGGTGCAGTAATGGTAACCCCTGCCTCTGTGAGGGAGAAAGGGGAGATCCTTGAGAAGTCTAGCCAACAACCTTACTTTACTTTGCTCACTGACTACTGACCCCCTGCCCTTTACTAACCAACCTGCCCTGCCCTATTCCAGCCCTGCCATTATTCTTTCCTAATCTCTCAGTTGTATTTGAAATCTAGTTTCTCCTGAAAGTGTCTCTTGTTCTCTGTTTTTCTGTATACTCTACCCCCTAACCACTATGCTGGACAGTCTGCCTCAAGCCCTTCCCTAGACAATAAAGCTCCCACATTTCAAGCTAGAACAGCACTTCTAGATTGAGCACTTCTAGACTGAGATTATAGCAGCACCACTGTGTGGCAGAAAGGTCTCTGACCTGGGAATCAATCCCCAATTGGCTTCTTACCCATAGTGGCCCTAACTCACTATGGGACTTTGGGCAAGTCCCTTCCTCAATTTGGTCCTGAATTTCCTCATGTATAAAAATAGAAATAATCTTCTTCCCTCCCCCCCCCCTTAGACTTACAAAATTGGGTTACTCAAATAAGACAATGAATGAGAGGCAGAACACAGAGTGGGAAGCACACTGGATTAGGACAGTGAGAGAAACCTGGATCTAATCCAAGTTCTAAGCATTGCTACTTTCATGTGGCCTAGGGAAAAGTCCAAGGTGCCTACTAAATCCAAATCTTCTCATTCTGTACTAATAAACTCGCCAATCTAGGTTATATGGAAGGGATTTTCATCATCTGTAGAACAGTTTTTACAAAGCTCTTCTTTAGAAGAATGTTAGACAAAGTCATACAAGTCTTGTTCCCATTTTACAGAGATGACAGTGGCTTGCTTACGTTAACATGGCTAGGCAATGTCAGGCCAGAACCTGAACACGTCTCTTGGTTCTGAAAGCAATGTTCTTTCTCCTGTGCCACGTTGTGCTGCAAAAACCCACAGTGTTCTACAGATGAAGGACTGATATTCTTTGTCAAATGGATAGAGAAGGATTCTGAATATCCCAAGGGCTCTGGTTCCCTCTTCCCCCACCCCCTACACCATCCTACTGCTACCCAGAAACTCCCCTTCCTCAGCCATTGCCTGCCTGCCCTCTGTTCCTGAACAGTGTTCTCCTGCTCACATCTCTTCCTCCTGACTAATTTAAAGGCATTTAGAGATAAGGAATGTCATATGAATAAAGAGCATGAGAAATATGGAAATGATGGGGCAGTTGACAAGCAAGCTACTGAGGGCCTGTTAGGGAGGAAAGAGGAGCTACAGTTTAGTGTCTTTGTGCTAAGGGGTGAATGGAACCAATTTCTCTCTTGGGGTTTTGTGCCTATGGCAAAGGGCCTTTCTGTGACTGAATTTGTAGGGGAGATTTTCTGCCTGGGGATTTTTCTTCCTCTTTGCTCCCTTCCTCCTCTTAGAGCTCACAGAATCAGCTCAGCTTGACTCTGCAATAATTTTCTTGTGAAGAGCTGGTCTCTTACAATCCTAGGACACCACAAGCCTAGAACTGCAAGGGCCCTTAGACAGACCTCCTACTCTAACCTCCATATTTTACCCATAAGACTCAGGGGAGAAGGGCATGGCCAAGGTCAGACACCCAGTTGAAAGCATAGCAAAGACTAGAAAGCAGGTGTCCTGGTTCCTAGTGCAGTGGAGATTCTATGATACCACATGTAGGTAGAATCCTGCATTTTTTTTTAACCCTTACCTTCCATCTTGGAGTCTGTGTATTGGCTCCAAGGCAGAAGAGTGGTAAGGGCTAGGCAATGGGGGTCAAGTGACTTGCCCAGGGTCACACAGCTGGGAAGTATCTGAGGCCAGATTTGAACCTAGGACCTCCCATCTCAAGGCCTGGCTCTCAATCCACTGAGATACCCAGCTGCCCCCAGAATCCTGCATTTTAAAGAGCTTTTCTCATAATAGCCTTGTAAAGTAGGTAATACAAGTATTGTCCCATTTTACAGATGAAAAAACTGAGTCTTAAAAATCTTAAAAGATTTGCACAATAGTCACATAACTAATCTTAAGATGTGACCTTACTGTATCATATAGGATCATGGGAGGCAGAGCTGGAGAGGAAGAACCCAAGAGGCCCTCTTAGTCCAACTCCCCTCACTATTCAGCAGGAGAAACTAAGACCCAGTCATATGGAATGATTTGGCTACTACCACAAATTAGCAAAATATAGGATTTGAACCAGGATTTGACTCAGAGCCTAATACCCTTTCCTCTCCAACATGCTATTTAAATATAGTATTTTATCTGGTCCTCAGAACAGCCCTGGAAGAGAGGTAGTATGTTTATTATTTATCCCCATTTTATAAATGAGTAAACTGAGCCTCAGAAAGAGGGAGCAATTTCTAATGTCATTCATCTAACAAGTGGTAGAGTCAAACACTGATCAACTCTTCTTATTTCCAGTCCAGGGCATGTCTGTCCAGTCAGCTCTCCACTCTCTACTTTGTTAGCCCCTGGTTTCATGCTTGTTTTGCCTTCTTGCATTGTCTTGAATTCTCCTGAGCTGTCCTTCCCCTTTATCCAGTATCTCACTAGAATATTAACTTAAGGAGCACAGCATTTTGAAAATTCTTACTATAACAAAAACAAAAGCAAACCATCGCCAGTAGCTAGCTCTAAAGACAAGACAAAAAGCCTCACAAATGTCTCCAAAGACCAAACAGAAAGGATATGGGGATCATCTCCTATTCCTGATTATCCATATCATCCACTCTTTATCCATTAGTTCAGATCATGTAGACACAATTGTGTAATAAAAATATGCTTTCCTTAATGAAAGGCCACATTGATAATCATTCCCATTTTAAAGAGCTTTTCTCATAATAGACTTGTGAAGTAGGTATTATCCCCATTTTACAGATGGAAAAAATCCCTGAATCTTAGAGAGGAGAAATAGCTTGCCCATAGTCACATGGCTAATGAGTGTCAGAGGTGGAATTAGGAACAAGTCATCCAACTCCAGGGCTCATTTTCTTTCTATTACTCCACATGCTGTCATCCCTAGGGAGGAGAGGAGAGAAGCATATAATGTTAGATGTAGAAGAATCCTTTGAGATAGATGATGCGGTCAGAGGCTGTTTAATCTCTCTATGGATGAGGAACATATACTATCAGATCTAAAAGAACCTTCTGAGATCCTCCTGTCAGTGTCAGGCAGCCTGGTGTGATCAGAGGAACCCTGGACCAGTAGCCGGCAGACCTGAGTTCTTTGTCTTGGTTCTGCCACTTACTGAATTGGTGAAGTGGAAGAAGTCACTCCCTGACTTCAGCTTTTTCATCTATAAAATGAGGGGGTTGGTCTAGACCAGAAATATCAAAAAGGAGTCCCACTTCACATTGAATATAACCAGGACATACTTAACAAAATAATGATATGATAGAAAATAGGTAATATTAGTGCATGCCAGTATTCTGTCCCAGGGACCTTTACGTATGATTTGTTATTATTGTTGTTCAGTCATTTCAGACTCTTGTGACTCCCTTTAGGACTTTTTTGGCAAAGGTACTGGAGCGTTTGCCTTTTCCTTCTTCAGCTCATTTTGCAAATGAGGACAATAAGGCAAACAAGGTTAAGTGACTTGTCTAAGGTCACATAGCTAGTATGTGTCTGAGACTGGATTTGAACTCAGGTCTTCCTGACTCCAGACCTGGTGCTCTATTTATTTGAATTTGGCACTGCTGTTGTAGATGATTTCTGGATTTCTTTTATCTCTGATTTATGTAATCCTATAAACTTTTGAAAAGTTTACCCAGGGGGCAGCTGGGTAGCTCAGTAGATTGAGAACCAGGCCTAGAGACAGGAGGTCCTAGGTTCAAATCTGGCCTCAGACACTTCCCAGCTGTGTGATCCTGGGCAAGTCACTTGACCCCCATTGCCTACCCCTTACCACTCCAAGACAGAAGGTAAGGATTAAAAAAAAAAGAAGAAAAGTTTATCCATAAATGTGTGCCTCATATAAAAACTTCAGTATACAAAAATCCTTATTTTTAGAACAGATATATCAAAGGGTCACAATTCACATTACAAAAGAAATTATCTTTGAGAGAGACGCTGGTCTTTTATGTAACAAGCTCCACTGGTCCATTTAAAGCTAAATTTGTTTTTATTTGGAGGATCTGGCCTACTGCCTAATTTTCCCCTCCCTTACCTGGACTTCAGCTGAAAGGAAAATTGCAAAATGTGCTTCCTTCCATTTCTTTCCCTCTGCTTCCCCCTGGGTGTAAATTGAATTCTGATGCTCATGTCCTGTCTCAAATGTAAGGCATTGTGAATCTTTGGTTTGGGGCCTCTTCCTGGTCACATGGAAATAAAACATGAAGCAGTGATGTTTCCTTTATCCTCCTAGTTGTCCATAGAACTAAATGTTGGATTTTGCTGCTGCCTTTCCCTGAGCTTGTGTCCTCCCTCCTTTCTTACAGGATGCAGTACTGGTCTCGAAGGCTGGAACAAGAGATTGATGGAGTGATGAGGATCTTTGGGGGTGTCAAGCAACTCAGAGAGGTAAGCTTGTTTGGCCCCTCTTACAGACTTCTCTTGTGGCTCTTTCTGTTTTAACAGGATGCTGAAGGTCAGGCTCAGAGACTTATTCAGTTCTTGCCACTTTTTTGCAATTAGAAACGAACAAAATATCTACATGCTTTTATATGTTTTGTCTCTTCTTCCCAAGGCAAGTAGACTTCGGCAGTGATTGTAGCTTTTTATCATGGAAGCTAAATTTGCATCTCCACCAGCACATTTGAATTTAACAGATTTTTCACATAGCAAAATTGGGCTCAGCAAATCTGCTTTCAAGGTACAAACAGGGCTAATCCAGTCAGAAGCCCTTAGTTAAATGATGGTTGAGAAAGGGGTCTGCTTGCAAAGAGGGCTTGGCAAAGTGATCATACTGCTAAGTAGGACCTTTTGGTATTAGGCCAAACATGAAAATGGGATTATATTAGACAGTGTATAGAGACCTCACTCAGAAAAGTCCAGGGCAAGCTGACCCAGATAGAAGGGAAAACCAGCTTGTGAATCTAACTGTGAGGCAAGTACAGAAATGTGTGCTTAGTGAAAATGAGGAATTAAGGGTATGGAGTTAAAGGGTGATTGATTAGCCGAGATATGCTGTATTAAGTCTTCGGAAGATTATGTTAATGTTTAGAGATAGTGATGTGATGAGGAGAATAATCAATCACTACATTAGAACACTCTGAAACATGTCTTAATGACATGTTAAACTGCTTATACCCAATCACTGCATAAATGGAAATGTGGCCGTTTAGGGCCATGGATGGGGTGGGCCCTCTGGGGCTCACACCATGTGGGAGGCTAATGACTCTGCCTATTGGAAATGATCCTTCTCACAGCCCTGCTCTGTTTTCGGGAAGACAGGGAAGCTGCTGTCTGGAGAAGTAGCCCAGAGTGAGTGCCACATTCCATTGAAGAAATCATTAGGAAAGGGAAAGTGGACATATAGTTCATTTTTTACTCATTATCCTATCTTAGGACCTAAGCTGTGGTTCATTTTAGATGTAATAACAATAATAACAATCATCATCATGATCATAATAGCTATTTACAGTTTTGAGGTTTGCAAAATGCTTTACACGTATTATCTCATGATAGCCTCACAATAACTCTGAAATATAAGTGTTATTATCATCCTCATTTTACAGTTGGGGAAATTGAGGCAAATAGGGATTAAATGATTTGCCCAGGGTCACCTAGCTAGTAAATATCTGAGGATGGATTTGAACTCAGATCTTCCTGACTCCAGGTCCTGTGTTCCATACACTGTACCACTTAGCTGACTTTTCTTATTTTTTTTTACTTTTCTGGGTTTTGTTTTTATGCTATATACATACATGCTATATATATAGTATAAACTAGATGTATCAAATGCATGACCCCCCCCCAACATTTGCAAGTGTGCCCTGAACCAAATTAAAATGTAATTGGAGAACATTTAAACAAATAAATAAAAATGCAGTGCATTCTGGATAATGTTAATTTGTGGTTTCCTAAGTCACCACACAGCCTGCAGGGGGTTGTTTCCATTTGAGTTGGACACCACTGGAATATACTTCCACTTCTCCAGAGCCAGTCTTATGATAGGCAGTAGTGAGTTCATGGGTTTGTCAAGCCAAGTCATTTTCTTCCTTGGGGCACATTTTAAATCATGTATTAGGACCCCTAATCTCATGCATGCCCATTTGTTCTAGCACCTATGTGTTAGCAAAGTGTCCACAACTTAGGAAGCCAACTCATGCTCCTCTAGCAGGGCTTTAACGAGAATGTGGATGACTGTTGTGGCCATCCCCATGGGTGGGTGGGTGTGGCAGTGAGCTCATGGGCAAAGAAGAAGAGGCATAGTTAGGGCAGGGAGTTTGTGCCTCCTAGGCAAGGTCTGATGCTGTTCATCTATATGTAATTTATTGACCTCTAGGGTTTCAGAGCTTTCTCTATGACATCTGCAATTTGATTCGATTCAGATCAGTTCAAGGCAACAAACATTACTTTTGCCCCTGTGATGTCCACAATAGAGTGTGCTGAGCTTCTGGGGATACACAGAGAGCTACAACACAGGCCCTGCCCTTGAAAAGATTTATTAATAGCTGATGCGAGGCCATGACACATGCCTATTCATGGCATGGAGGTGATCCTGGGCTCTCAAGACAGGGCTGTGCCAGAGAAGGATGGGTTCTGATTGTAGATCCTGGGGATGGAGTGTATAGAAAGGCTCATCACCACACTTGCTACAGAATGACCTCAAAGGTCTTTCATGGAATACTAGAGGAACTGGAACTTGTGTTGGTGGAAGGACTTCCCACACTAATGAAATTACAGACCCTTGAAGTGTGACTTGTAGATATATAATGAAAAGACAAGAAGGAGTGCAACAAGGACAAAGGAAAGGCCTGGACATGGAGCTCTTAAAAAAACTGGAGTCTGAGGTTCTTTTTAGCTCTGAGGGTCAGGGAAGGCTCCAAGGAAGAAGTGACAAATTGAAGGGAGACAAAAATTCTAACAAATGAAAATAAGGACAAGAATGTATTCCAGGCATGTGGGAACTCCTGAGGGCACAAAAGGATCTGGAAGGGATTTAACTTGTCTGTAGCCATTCCCTTTCTATCTCTCTTCATGCCATAGGGTATGAATCACAATGACTTCCTCCTGTGGGAAATGTAGAATCTCCAACCTTGAAGGGACCTCATTGGTCATCTTGTCTATAGTCTGCACCTGAAGCCTAGCACAGTGTAAAAGCTTCCTGGATATGTAGTGAGAGGACCCACATTTAAGTCCCATCTGTGCCATGTACATATGACCTTGAACAGATCACTTACTTTCTCTAGGCTTCAATTTTCTCATTCATGATATGAAGGGGTTGGACCAAGCATCCTTTAAGACCCCTTCAACTGTTGTTCTCTCTCCAACATTCACCATGACATTCCAAACAAAGGGCTACCTAGTGTCCACTTAAAGAATTCCCTGAATCCCTGTCCAAAGCAGCCCATTCCACTTCTTTTTTTTTTTTACAACTATTGTTAAATTTTTTCATTATGTTGAATCAAAATCTGCCTTTCTACAAATCTACCCCCCATTGTTCATAGTTTTACCTTCTAGGACCAAGGCAGAGTGACTCTAATCCCTCTTTCATACAATAGCCATTCTAATCCCTGAAGACAGTTTTCTGAGTTTTCTCTTTTCTAAACTAAATTTCTCTAATTATTTCAATTGCTTTTCATATGGACTGATCTCTAGGCCCTTCTTCATCTTGGCCAACCCATTTGGTCATCTCCTTCTGTTATTATCTTCCTTCATATACAATGACCACTATAGGGTACACTCCAGTAGAGTCTGACCAAATAAAGGTAGAAAGAAGCCCAATGATTACTTCCTATGTTCTAGATACCATGCCTCTTGATAGCACAGTCAGTCTGATGGCCATCACCATGTCTCACTTGAAACTTTAAATATTGAGGAAGATTTTTTACACTATTCCCTCAGGAGTAGCTATTGGACTTTGAGAGGTTTAATCACTGTCTCTCCTAGGAAATCCTTCCTAGCTCAGAATAATGGATGACCAGGTCAAGCTGACTTTGCCAGTGGTCTCAAACAGAAAACACTTTTAAAGAAATGTAGCTTTATTACTTTCAAGAACAGTAACATCTGAATGGATGCCTGGGTATTATTATTGGATTTGGAGTTACAGGACCTGAATCTAAATCTCAGCCTTGCTATTTACTAGCCATATAATGTTGGGTCCACCCCTTTCCCTCTCTGGCCCTCACTTTTATGATCTCTAAGGTCCCTTCTGGCTGTAAATTCCATAATCTGTGTGTAAATGAAAAAATTGCACTTCCCAAGAGCAGAAAGTGGGCCCATCACCAAAGGAAGGTTCATAGAGGCATATAAAATGTCCTCAGGAATTACGTACACACTTTCCAAATGAAGCCACAATTTACTGGACCCTCTGGCTCTGAAAGTTACTGACTTTGGACTGATGAGCAAATAGAATCCTGAATCATTTGCCAAAAAGGAGATTGCACAGGGCTCTTAACTTGACAACAATCATATATCCAGGTATGTCTGAATTGTTTCAGAGTTCCACCCTGTTTGTGACCCTGATTGTCTGTTTTCAACCCATCCAAAGCAAGGGTGGGGGGTGCCTCTTGCTGTCTTGATCAAAGATATTGCTCACCTAAGTCATCATAGGCCATAGGTACCTGGTTTCTGGTGAGAAGTTTGTATTCTGAATTTTGGTGTTTTTTCATCTGTTGAAAGTGGAATTGAAAGTTTCTTTTTCCAGTCTCTTAGACAGAAGACTCATATCTAAAATGTATAGAGAACTTTGTTAAAGTTATAAGAATAAGAACCATCCCCCAGTTGATAAAAGGGCAAAAGACATGATCAGACAATTTTCAGAAGAATTCAAAATCATATATGAAATATGTGGGGAAAAAGTGTATGAAAAAATCTCTAAATCACTACTAATTAGAATAATGAAAAACATATAATAAAAACTCTGAGACATCACCTCATATTCATCAGACTGGCTAAAATGACAAAAAAAGGCCAAATGACAAATTTTGGAGGAGATGTGGAAGAATGAGGACACTAATATATTGTTGGTGGAGCTGCAATTTGATCTGATTCTTTTGGAGAGCAATTTATATTTACACCCAGAGAGTTATAAAACTGTTTATTCCCTTAGACCCAGCAATGTATTTCCCAAGGAGATCAGGGAAAGTGGAAAAGAATCCATATGTTCTAAAATATTTATAGCAGTACTTTTTGTGGTGGCAAAGAATTAGAAATTGAGGGGATGCCCATCAATTGAGGAAAGCCTAAACAAATTGTGGTATATGATTGTGATGGAATACTACTATGCCATAAGAAATTATAAGCAGACTGATTTTTTAAAATCTTGGGAAGAGTTACACCAGATAATGAACAGTGAAATAAATAAAACTAGAGGAACACTATTCACTGCTACAGAATTAATGCTGGAAGAATAAACTGCGAATGTTACCTCTAGAAAGTAAATAGAAAGTGAAACATGAAAGACTTCATTTATATGTATGTGTTGGTCTCCTAGACAATATTTTCTGTGATGCAGGGAAGGTGGGAAGGAACTGAGAGACTTATGGATGGGATTTGTTATATGAATATGAGGAGTAGCTAAACATATAGGAAGAGATTTGTGATTTCATTTGTATACAGTCTTCTTTTTCTTTGTATGTGAAAATGCTTGTTTTGTAAAATTTGGAATAAAAAAAGAAAAAGAACAATTTTCTCTTTCTGTTGATGTCACCCCCATCCTAACAGTTATCCTGGTTTGCAGCCTTAATTAAGGTCCTGAGTATTCCCTCTCTCTTATTCCCATTTTCAATAAGTTGCCAAGTCTTGATTCTTTCTCTACAGTATCTCTCATATCCAACTCCCATCTTTCCTCTTATAGTCTTCTCCCTTCATCATTTCTTTCCTGGGCTTTTACCACAGTCTCCTAATTGCTCTCTGTGTTTCCAGTCTCCTCCTCTCTACTCCATCTTCCAGAAAGCTGAACAAGTTTTGATATTCCTCAAAAACTAATCATGCTATTCCCCTATTCATATCTGTACAGTGGTTCCATCTCTTGGATAAAAATGCAAAACCTTTTACCAAGGATTTAAAGACTTAAACAGCAGGGTTCTGTTTATTTATATAGCCTTGTTTTGTTTTTTATTACTGCCCTTCATCTGTACTCTGCCTGGTAGCTGCATCTCACTCAGGATATCCTATCTTCCACCTCTATGCCTTTGCCCAAGTTCTTCCTGTTTGGAAGAGAGTCTTCTCTTCATTCCTTAGAATCTCTAATTTTCTTTAAAGCTCATTTCAAGTGTTACTTCCTACAACAAGAATTTCTTAATCCCTCCCTACCTGAGGTGTTACTGTTCTTGGACTCTTAAAATTACTTTGTAATGTTGTTCATACTTTGTATTTACTTGTGTGTATTTGTTGCGGTTCTTCCCCATCCTTTGCCTCCAGATGAGTAGAAACTTCTTGAGGGCAGAAACTGTTTCATTTTGCCTTTGTATCCTCAGTACCTTGCACAGCGGCCAGTAGGTGGTTAATAAAATGTTTGACTTGTTAAATTGCATTTGTACATTAAGAGGTTTAGAGTTGAAGGGCCCTAAAATCCCTTCTAACCTGAAATATTCTGACCCTGGGACTGAGTTTTGGAGATCTCAGCCAATTCAGGACCTACTTAGAGCAGAAAAGTTTTTGAATCTGTGGGGCTAAGCAATGCACTGTCTCTTCTAGAAGTAGAGAGGATTTAACCACATATGGCAATGTCTCTACTTCCTTTTATACTACATAGTCACCATATTGGTCTAACCCATCACCTACTGAACAAATGCCAATTCCCCAATGTAGTATAAACAAATGGAAATCTACTAGGTATTTATAGATGCGAATCAATTGTAAAGATTAGCTGACCCTTAGTTGCTCCATTGGTAAAATGAAAGGATTAGATGAGATTGATATCTTCTAAAGTTCCTTCTGTGATAATAGGTTCTGGTCTTGGCATTAACACTGGCATACTATATGATTTGGGACAAGTCATTCTCCTTTGAAAACTTCCATTTTTCCACTTTTAAAATGAGAGGGCTGAATCAGATGTCTAAGGCTCCATTTGGGTGGCTAAGTGGTATAGTAGATAAAGTACCAGACCAGAAGTCAGGAAGATTCATCTTCCTGAATTTAAATCTGACTTTATATATTTATAGCTGTGTTACCTTGAGCAAATCATTTGACCCTGTTTGCCTCAGTTCCCTCATGTAAAATGAGCTGGAATGGGAAATAGTAAACCACTCTAGTATCATTGCAAGAAACCCCAAATGGGGTCATGGAGAGTTAGACACAACTGAAATAGCTAAACAACAACAAGGCTCTGTTTAGCTAGAAAACTCTGTGGGTCTAGGTAATTTGGACTCAAGAAACTTCATTTTGTTGAGAGGCATTTCTGAAGGAAAATGCCTAGAACACTCCTGGGCAAAGGTGGTACACAGTAAATAAGGTCCTCCCTTAGAGCCAAAAGTATGTGATGAGCTGTTTTGGAACAAGAGACTGGCCTTCAAATCCCAAATCTGCCATGGAGTCACACTTCCTATCTCTTAGTCTTTGTCTATTTGTAAAATGAGTTTTTAAGGTTCTTCCAGCTTCATAATTTGTTCATTCATTAGGCCTTTATTAAGGCCCCAATCCCATACAGAATCCTAGACCTGGTGCTGAGGAACACAAGGAGTTTAGATAAGATACACAGTTCTTGCCTTTATGGTCTCCATCTTGAATTATTTCCACCATTTCCCGAAACCTCATCTCCCTCTTCCATTTCTCACTTTGATGCATAGCTGACTTCAAGCAGGTAGCTCTCCTCAGTCTCTTCATGCTTCTTTGCTGGAAGCCTCATTGTTCCAGAAAGACTGTGCCATGGACCATTTTATACTGTGAGTAGATGACCACTCTTCCTCACTCCTCCCTGTTCTTCAGAGTCAAAGCAAGTCCTGCCTCCTCAAGGAAACCTTCCTGACTGTGGTAGCTCTCACTTATTTTCTTTTTCTCTGAAGACTTCATGTTACAAAGCTGCAAAGGGCTCAGGTCTTCTGATTCAACCTCTCCAGTGCAGGTGTCCCCAGTTGATGACTCTGGCCTCTGTTCAAACACTTTCAGGGAGTGAGAAGCCTTAGATTTAGGGAGTTTTCTTCTAAGGAGTTCATTTCTTCCTAGTACCACCTTTTGGTTCATTGCCCCAGTTCTACCCACTGGGAAAGCATAGAACAAAGTTGCTCCTCCATCCACAGGAACAATTCTTTAAATATTTGAAGACAGCAAGCATACCTCCCCTATGCCTCCCCTTGGTCAGGCTGAACATCCCTCTTTCCTCAGAGATCATAATCTTCCAACCTACCATCTCTTTAGACCCTTTTTGGGCTCATCTGCTTCTGGATTAAGAGCTGAAATAGCCAAAGGAGTTCTGGACTAGAGATATTGTAGAGAATCAAAAAGTCATGGTGTTAGAATTGAGTGACCTCAGGGATTATCTTAGATGGTTTCTAAGGCTCCATTTGGATGGGCAGATGGTGCAGTAGACAAGAGTACCAGGCCTGAAGTCAGGAAGAATCATCTTCCTGAATTCAAATCTGACTTCAGACAGCTTACTAGCTTTGAGATCCTGGGCAAGTCTTTTAACCTGGTTTTTCAGTTCCTTATCTACAAAATGATCTGGAGAAGGAAATGGCAAAGCACTCCAGTATCTACCAAAAAAAAAAAAAAAACCCAAACAAACAAACGAGAACAGGGTCGAGGAGAGTCAGGCACAACTGAAATGACTGAACAATAAGACTTCATTTAGCCATAAAACCCTGTGGTTCTATGTAATTTAGACTTGGGAAACCTTATCTTGTTGAGAGACATTTCTGAAGAAAAGTACGCAGAATACTCTTGGGAAGTGTTCACTTACAGATGAGAAACCTGGGTTTCCAACAGGTACAATGACCTATCCAAGGCTATACAGCAAGTTATTAGGAGAATTAGGACCTGGCTGAAGGGCCCTGATTTTAAATCCAGCACTCTCCACTATACCACACTTCCTTCTTTTACTTAGATCCTTTGAAATGTCTGTTCTTAGCAATGGGTGCACCCTACACAAGTGTAGATTTCAACCTTTTGATACCTTAAAGTGATTTTTGGACAATAAACTCATCTAAATATTTCATGGAATTTTAGGGAGGATGCAAAGGTCCTCCAAGGGATTGAAGGTCATCCTCTGCTTGTGTGCAGCACCTCCTTTTTTGGTCATGCATGTCCTTGCCTGATGTATTTTATATAACTTCTTCAATTTCCTTCAACAAATAACCTAGATATATGCAAATAGGCGAACTCAGCCACCAGAAATACAAAGATAGAGAGAATAAGACTCCTGCTCTCAAGGTGTTTACAGTCTAATGGCGGGGAGTGGAGAGAAGAGGAGAGAGAGGGTGAGAAAGAAGAAGGAGGAGAAGGAAGAGGGAGACAGAGAGAAAAGAGAAAAAGCAGAGACAGAGAAGAGATAAAGGAGTAGAATACAGAGAGAAAGTGGAAAGAGAAAGGGAGAAGGGAAGAGAGAGAGTCCTTTATACAAATAGTATATTTCAAAGAAGGGGGTAAAGGAAAGGTCTCAGAAATACATGGAAAGATCCTGTTCCCTGGAGGAAAGAGAAGTCAGGGCAGATGAGGGAAGGCTTCAAAAAGGAAATGAAGTTTGTCTGTGACTTAATAAAAAAGCTTAGGAAGTTGTGGGATTTGAAGCACTATCTTCCTGAATTCACACCCATTGGCTCTATCTACTATTGTTTGGGAGAGGGAGCTCCCCCCAAATATAAAGCATCTTGAATTTTTCCTTCTCGAAGCAAGCTAATAATGGCACTAGGATGGAGTCTCCTTTTGCCCACTATGCATCTTTCCAGTATCCTCAGGGTTATTTGTAATGTTAATTCTTAGATCTGGGTGTTCCATGATTCATAGCCATCCCTGGCAGAATATGGCTACAGAAGAGTTATGAAGGCCCTCCCCTTTTATGAGAGACAATCTGCCCCAGGGAAAGAACACTCATTAGGCTAGAAGACCAGGATTCCAAGTTCTGCCACTGTCTGACCCTGGGCAAATAATTTCTTTGATCTAGACCTCCAATTTCTCCTCTGCAAAAAAGACTATATAATAACACCTTCTGAACTCTCCTATTACTGTCAAGGGCATCATTTAATAAAGGATTGTTGACTGACTGACTTGACCAACTAAAGCAGTAGGGAAGAGTACAAAGGCTGCTGTCCTCACAGGCAGGAGGCCTGGAGTAGAATCTGATATTTTTACTAGCCATCCTGTAATCACTTTGCCTGACCTAGCCTCAGTTTCCTCATTTGCAAACAGAGGTAATAATATTTATATTCCTGACCTCATTGGGTTTTTGTAAGGAAAGTAAACTTTGCTACCTTAAAGCTATATAGAAAGAAGAGGAGTCCTAATGGTTATTACTATTACCTCAGAGGATTGTTGGGAGTGATAAATGAGAGAAGTTTGTGCAAATGCTCTGGAAACTCTAAGGTGCTATAGGATCCAGCTTCCTCACTGTTCCCTGAGCTTAGTATTCTATCTCCTATCACTTTCATACATGTCTGCTTCACCTTCACCTCCTCAAATCTTTAACCTCTTTCAAGGCTCCACTCAGAGACCCTTGGGAAGTCTTCCTTGATTTCCCCCCTCATATATTAGTGTGCGCTCTCTCTCTCTCTCTCTCTCTCTCTCTCTCTCTCTCTCTCTCTCTCTCTCTCTCTCTCTCTCTCTCTCTCTCTCTCTCTCTGTCTCCCCCATCTTTCTCTTTCTTGCTGTCTCTGTCTCCTACTTTCCCCTTTCATCCTCTTCCCTTCTTCTCTAACCCCTCACATTATGTTGTACTTATTCAGGTTGTGTTCCCCCAGTAGAATATAAGTTCCTTAACGACAGGGAATTTGGGGGGATCCAGTTTTGTATCCAGTGCTTTGTGTATTGCAGAGGCACAATAAATACTTGAGGGTTCTAGAAGGATGTCAGATGTTATTACTTGACCCTTAATTCCATATTATATTTTTATCTCATTGTTTCTTAAGAGTGAGCTCCCCAAGGGCAGGACCCATGTCATTTTGTGTTCCCCCTATCTGTTTTGTAAGCCATGGGTTCATGGCATATGGGAACCGTGCATGAATACTAATGTCTGTCAGTCTGGATTGTGTTTTGTGATAGGTAATGCCACTTCCTTTCCTCCTCACATAATGGGAAGCCATATACATGCTCTGTTTCCATTCTGTGAACCTCCAGCTGACCCTGGGCCCTGAATAAATAACTGTAATGAAAAGGACTTCCTTGGAGTCAGGTATTGTTTATTGATTCAAAGAAGAAACTGGAAAATTGTTGCTGCTTCTAACCAATCACCCCACCTCCTTTTTTCCCACCTCTGCCACCCAAAGGAAGGACAAGGACCCAGACTCCAGTTATTGACTAGAATCTCATAATGTTGGGTCACATGAGGCGTGAAATTTGTGGTCAGATATATGGTGTCCGAGAGCTAGGTGGCACTGAATATTTCATTCTGTTGGAGGACAGTTGTCCTAGGAAGGAACAGGCTAAGGTTTATTTTAACCCTTCAGCCCTTTCTTATAGGCAGTGTACAGATCAAACCAGGCACTCCCATCTCATTTTGTTGATGTCATTTCAGCCATCATTTCCTTCATTTCTATTGCATACCCCACTCTTTGCTGGGTACCCTGGAAAAGGGAAGAGAAAAGGTACTTTCTTTGGGGGAAAATCTGAGAACCATAGAAGCCAGAGTTAGAATGAACTTTAATAATAATGGAAGACATTTATTTAGCTCTTGAAGGTTTACAATGATATTTTTACATACAAAATTATCACTTTTATGTCACACACATTAGTTATATATACCTTTACACATATTATCTTATATCATTACTCTAATATCATGACAGTAAGTCATTTTAATCTTCATTTTATAGATGGAGGAACTGAGGCTCCATAAGTTAAATGACTTACATAATATTTATAAAGCTATAAGGACTGGAGGTAAGATTTGACCCCATGTGGCTCCTCCCTCTTATTTCTAGCTCTCTTCCCAGACAGTATATATCATGCTATTATACTCTAGATAGCACAATGAATTTAGAGTTGACTTACTCATTGTTTTTCTTCCTTCCTTCCTTCCTTCCTTCCTTTCTTCCTTTCTTTCTTTGAACTCCTTATTGTATAACCATAGGAATTGAAGCCCAGGCAGAGGAGGAGATGTTGAGGCAGATGCTGAGTCTGGGGTAGTCAGAAGACTTCTTGGAAGGGATAGAACTTGAGAGGCAGGCTTAGAGGAGGAGGCAGGAGGGCATTTGAGGTAGGGCAGGGCAGAAGCAGGAGATAGCCAAGACCCTGCTGTGAGCCAGGGATGCTGAAGAGGCTGGCCTCTGTCCAGGGCTATGTTCATGTGGATTCTGGCTCAGGCTGGGTCCCAGGGTGGTTAGAGAATTGTGCTGAACTGACAGATTTGAGGTTTTATTCCTGGACCCTCTCTGAATCTCTCCCCCACATTCTTCCCTTTCCCACTGCCTGTTCTCCCAAAGCCCTCGGAGGTGCTCCAGTTTTTCCTCACCTGCTTTCTCAGCTCTTTACCTCCTGCTGACAGCCTGGCTGCCAACTCTTGGCACAGGCACCCAAGCAGAGTGTGGAGGATGGGGAGAAGTGGAATCTCTGTCTGGTGGGGAAGGAGGGACAGCAGACTGACTAAAATACTGGGCCAGAGAGCCCCTTCTCCACCTTTCCAGGGCATTTGATCACAAGGCCAAACCCAATGGGACTGTGTTTCTTAATATCAAAAAACATTTTCTGAGTATTGGCTATGTGTTAATGAGATTTTGTGTTAAGTTCTACTGAGGAAGGTAATATTTAGTTCAGTTGTTTTAGACTCTTCATGACCCCATTTGGGGTTTTCTTTGCAAAGATACCAAGAATGGTTTGCCATTTCCTTCTCCAACTCATTCTAGATAGGAAACTGAGGTAAACAGAGTTAGGTGACCTACCCCAAGGTCATACAGCTAGTGAGTGAAACTGGATTTGCACCCAGGAAGATGAATCTTCCTGATTCCAAACCCAGTGCTCTATCCACAGCACCAACTAGCTGCCCCAAGGAAAAGGTAATATAATACAATTAAAAAGGAGATTTATCACAGAGACCTGGGTTCAAACCCTCAATCCACTATGTCAGCTATGTGATCTTGGCCAAGTCACATAATCTTTTTAAAAAACCCTCTTTTCTATCTTAGAATGAATATTATCCATTCCATGGTGGAAGTTGGTAAGGGCCAGGCAATGGAGGATAAGTGACTTTCCCAGGGTCACAGCTAAGAAGTATCTGAGGTCATATTTGAACCCAGGACTTCCTGTCTCCAGACCTGGCTTTCTTCACTAAGCCACCTTGCTGCCCCCAAGTCACCTAACTTTTTAAGGCCTCATCTTCCTCTGCTAGAAAACATGGACTTCTTGGTTCCCTTCTAGTTATAAGTCTGTATTGATTCTATGAGAGAAGTAAAGAAGACAATGGCCTGCCCTGACTGACCTCACAGCCTATCAGGGAATGAGGATGGTGCTGGGGAGTACATAAAGTCTGAGCACTTTAAAAGGGAGCTCATAATTCCAAACTAGTTGTAATAATGGCTGAATAAGGGATGCAAGCAAAGGGCTACAGGAGTCTGGAGGAAAGTGGATATGATCAAAGAAAGCTTTCTGGAGCATGAGGGACCTGGACGATACCTGGAGTACTGTATTCAGGTCTGTGTGCCACATTTTAGGAAAGACACTGAAAAATGGAGTGTCAAGAAGAGAGCATCATTTTCCTGCCATATTAGGATTGTTCAGAAGAACTAGGGGCAGGTATTTAGCCACCAGGAGAGAAGACTTACAAGGAACTTGAAGGTTGTCTTAAGTATTCAAAGGACTGTCGCATGAAAAAAATGATTCCCCTTTTTCTTTTGCTCAGTCCCAGAGGGCAGAAATGGAGCACTGGGTAGAAGTTGCAAAGAGGCATATTGAGCCTTGATATAAAGAAAAACAATTAGAGCAATCGACTGAGTCCATAGGAAGTGAGTTTCCCATCGCTGGAAAAGCAGAGGATGATCATCTGTTGGGTATGCCATAGAAAGGATTCTTGTTCAGGTGCAAATATAATTAAATAGCTGTGCTTTCTTGCCTTTAAGATTCTGTGACTCAGGGGCACCTAGGTGGCTTAGTAGTTGACTTCCTACCTATGTGATCCTGCAGGAATCACTTAACTAACCCCCACTGCCTAGCTTTTGCCACTCTTTGGCCATGGAGCTGATGCTTAGTATTGATTCTAAGGCAGAAGGTAAAGGTTTAAAAAGAAAGATTCTGTGACTCAAGGTGGGCCTTGAAGAACAGGTAGGATTTTGAGAGGTGGTAAGAAGGAATGTGAACTGGTAAGGAACAGGTATAATGAACAGCATGGGCAGTGAAAGGGAGAGGGGGATGTGCAAAGTGTGTTCATAAGATCTCAAAGAGACCAGTGACTGGCACAGAAAGTGCATTTAAGAGAACAGCAGGAAAGGCAGCTGGGGCCAGATTGTAGAAGACCAGGGATGTGAGGAATTGGGATTTCATTTGATAAGCACTGGGGAACCTGGAAAGGGTTGGTTTTGAGCATGGGAGTAACATGCTCAGAGTGTTGTGCTAAGAAGATTTATCTGTCAGCACATGACAGATTGATTGGATTTGGGGTGAGGTAGGGATTGGAGCCCAAATCACCAGTTAAGAAGCTATTCTGGTGATCTAGGCCAGAGATCATTGGATCTTAGATTTAGAATTGGAAAAGAACTCAAAGCCCATATGGTCCAACCTCTTTATTTTATAGATGAGGTAACTGAAGTCCAGAGAATAAAAGTAACTTGTCCAAGTTGCGTGGGTGGTAGAACTTGAACCCATGTCTTTTTACCATCCATTTTTTCTCTTTCTACTGTATTGTGTTGATATGATAAAGACCTAATAAGAGTGGTCTGAGAAGTTGATATGACAGAGTTAGCAAAGGAAGAGTTGTTGATAAGAATTGGTGGCTAGTTAGATGTGGAGATAAGAGAGAGGGAAGAGTTAAAAAATGCCTGAGATTTTGATACTCAATGACTTGGCCAATAGTGGTGGCATTAACTCAAAGAGCAAGTTAGGATGAGTAGAGCAGCAGGGGCTGGGGGACTGATAATAAGCTCAGGGTTGAACATGTTGTGGTTGAGGTGTTGGCAGGACATCCAGGTGGGGATGTCCTACAGGCAGCTGGAGATGCTAGTCTGGAGTTTCAGAATAAGGTCAAAGCTACAGATTGAGATTTGGGAATCATCAGAAGAGAGGTGATAATTGAAGTCCTAGGAGGAAAGAAGATTGCCAGGGGAGAGAGAATAGAGATAGGGTCGAAAGCTCAAAGCAGAACCTTGGAGGACATTCCCATTTAGTGGGAAGAGGAGACATCAAAGGAAAAGAACCAGAGTAAGAGAAATTAGATGGTGCCTTGTGTTGAGAAGAATTTGCAAGAAACTCTGGGTGGTCAAAAGGCATGTCCTGCTTTAAACAAACCCAGTATATTGAAATCCCAACTTAACAAAAAAAGGATCAAGTAGAGGTGAGTCTTGGCTCAACAAAAAGAGTTCACTGGAAGCTTCATTTCCACAGGGCTACAATTTAAGATAAGATTTTTAACTTTTTTTTAACCAAACTTGTGATCTCTTCTGTTTACGGAGCTTCTGATAAGGAAGTCCCCACCCCCAACCCCCCACCAACTCAAATCAGTAACTACTCTGCAACTACAATCTCAGAGAGTTACTCAGATTACTAATAAGTTAAATGACGTGCCAAACATCCTAGCCATTTTTTGTTAGAGAAGAAACTTAAGCCCAAGTCCTCCCAATTCCAAGGCCAAATCTCTAGCCATTCTATGTGCTGCTCCTACTTGAAAATAATATTAAATTTACCACAAATTCTACCTTTCTACTTTTTCAAACTGTCAGGCCTGTTATTTAAATATGGAGGAAAATTTAAAGATTTTTTAAGAGAATCACAGCTGATATCCTTGCTTGGTACTCTCCCTGCCCCTACCATGCAGTTTTCATGAGGGTTCATCTTTTAGGGCCAGTGTCCCCATCTCAGCTTTCCTCCCCATCATCACCTGGTCAAGCTGCTTTCCCCTGTTCCGACTGTAAGAAGCCCCAGCACCAGGCTCATCCTAAAAGCTCCCCCTGGGCAGGGTTCTTGAGCTGATGAGTGGCAGTTAAATTTAACTGGAGACCTTGCCCTACCCCCACCCCAACACCTATAATTGCTGCTGATTTGTGCTTCAGCAGGAGCCAGTGATTCCTCATCCATCTTTGTCACTGGGTGCCTCATATCTTTAAGCCTCTCCTCTCCTTCCCAGATGCTAGTACTATATCCTCCTTAGCCCCCCTCTCTCCCACTACTGCTGCACCCAGAAAATGTTAAATGATATTGGAGTTGGCAGATGGAGGAGCCTGTGAAATCCTCTATTTAGAATGTTTCTTCCCTCCTTCCATTCTAACTAACAACCCACTGAGATAAAGAGTTCTAGATGTCATCATCCGTGTTTGACTTGCTCAAGGCCCCATAAATGACTGTGGGAGGACAGAGGAAGCTAGGCCTGGACCTGAGGTGCCATATTAGGAATGGGTAGGCATCAGTGGCTCTGGGAGCCAAGACCTCTATTATATTATCCTGGAGTAATTTCTACTGCTTCGAATTGAAATAAGACTGATTTATTTTCCTTTATTCTTCATTTATACTTACTTCCTTTCTTCCCTTCCTGACACAGGGCTGCAAGAGTCCTTTGGCCCTGAACTATGGGAGAGGTGAGTGCTTTTCAAGAGAAGGGTTTTTTTTTTCCCCTTTCTCTTTGGCTTCGCCCTTTGACCCACCTGAATAATACTGGCCCAGTAGTGTTTCTTCACCTTGTTATCGTATCCTGAGACTCTCTGAAGGTCAATAGTATTAGATGAAGATAGGTGGTAGAGGAGGAAAAAATCCACTGAACCAGTGCTTAGATCTGGATTCTAGTCTTTGTTCTTCAACTACCGAGGTGTGTGATTTTAAACAAATTCCTTCTAATCTCAGAGTTATAGAAAGTAATCTTCTGGTCTTCTTTGCTGCTTCTTTCTTTTGCATTTTTCATTTCCAAGCAGTCACCAAGTCCTTTTGATTCTTCCTGGACAATATCTCTATTATCTGCTCTTCTTATCTGCTGTTTGTATCATCACCCCAATATATACTCTAATCACCCCTGCAGTAGACTAAAAGAGTCTCCTACTTCTATTTTCTCTCCTCAACTTCCAGTCTATCTCTTGTGTGCTGCCAGACTTATATACAGAGCTAGGCAAGTTTTTTCTCTATTCAAAACCAAACACATGTCTAAGTACAAAGTAAAAAAAAAACCTTATTTTGATCCCTTACCCTCTCTCTAAAAATATCCCTGGTTGCCTTCAATCTGTCTCCACTCTCTTCCCCAAGTGATACCATGCATCCCCTTCTTCTACTATCCATCTTTAGCTGTGTTGTTACTGTTTTGTATAAATCCTGGGTGACTCTCATTCCACAACTGATAAATGGTCAAAAGACATGAACAGATAATTTTAAGAAGAAATCAAACTTTTAATATTAATGAAAAAATTCTCTAAATATAATTAAAATTATAGAAATGCAAATTAAATCAACTCTAAAATACTATCTCTCACACTTGTCAGATTGGCTAACATAACAGGAAAGGGAAAATAGCAAATGCTGGATGGAAAATGGGTATACTAATGCTTGTGGAAAACAATTTAGAACTATTTCCAAAAGGCTATAAAACTGTGATCCAGCAATACAACTACTAGGTTTGTATCCCAAAGAGATCCCAAAGAAAAGAAAGATCAATTTGTACAAAATACTTATAGCAGCTTTTTGTAGTAGCAAAGAAACTGGAAATTGAGGGGATGTCCATCAATTTGGGGATGACTATAAATAAGTTGGGGTATATGATTGTGATAGAATACTATTTATTGTACTGTAAGAAATGATGAAGAGGGTGGCAGCTAGATTCCTCAGTGGATAGAACCAGGTCGGGAGATGGGAGGTCCTGGTTTCAAATCTGGCTTTAAATATTTCCTAGCTATATGACCCTGGGCAAGTCATTTAAACTCAGTTACCTACCTCTTACCACTCTTCTGCCTTAAAAACAGAACTTAGTATCAATTCTAAGATAGAAAGTAAGTTTTCTGTTTTTTCCTTTTTTTAAAGAGTTTTCAAAAAAATGATGGGGATGGTTTTTGAAAAACCTGGGAAGATTTATATAAATTGATGCAGAGTAAAGAGAGCAAAACTAGGTCATAGGACTATTGTAACTATGATCAACTGAAAACTTAATTACTCTGACCAATACCATTACCCACAAAAGTTCCAAAGGACCTATGATGAAAAATACTATCTACACCGAGAGAAAGAATTGATGAAGTCTTGAATGTGAATAGGAGCATATTATTTTTTCACTTTCTTCTTTATTTTTCTGCAATATAACTAATATTAGAAATGTGCTTTGTATGGTTTCACATGTATAATGGGTATCATATTGTTTGGCTTCTCATTGGGTGCGAGAAGGGCTGGAGGGAGGAAGAGAATTTGGAACTCAAAATTTTAAAAATTAATGATAAAAAATAAATTTAAAAAATAATGGATGGTTCCTGCTTCTGTCATGTTTTAAGGTTTATAGAGCCCTTTCTTCAAGACACTCCTATGAAGTAGGTAATGAAAATTTTATTAATCCCATTTACAGAGAAGAAAACACTCAAACTCTGAGAGGGGAATGATTTGCTCATATCATTGAACCTTTTATGACAAAGTCTGAACCTGAACCCAGGTCTCCTGAGTCCAAATTGCAAGTGCTTTTCATTGCATTTTAGGAATTATGTGTATTCCCTGTTCCAAGGAGTTTGGGTTTATTTTAAAAAGCCCCTCCTTGGTTTTTGCTCCCCACTACCACCCCTGAGCCCTTACTATTGATGCTAAGTTTTGTCCTCCCTCTCAGTTTCCCTTATTGCTTTGGGCTCTTCTGGTGTCACAGATTGGCAGAGATGCTCCTGAATCTTTCCTTCATAGGTTTCTTCCTCTAGTTTTTCTTCCCTTCACCCTTGCTTCCCATTCTTTACCATACTGCGCCCATCCTGGGGGGAAGATCAGGGAACCAGATGCTTTGCTTTTTATTTCATTTGCATAATGAGGCTAATGGAGATGAATAATTCATAAGGGTGCCTAGGACCGGTGGGCACAGGAAAGAGGCACATTCTGTCCTAAAGCCATATCGTTTCTTCCTGGGAGCTGGAAAACTTCTTTCAGTATCTGGAGGTAGAAGAAGGTAAGGACAGAGTTGAGGGTAGCCAGTCCCAGATAAGCTGCTTGTAAGCATCTCTTTGGGCCAGTAGGAATTAGAACTTCTTACCCTTCATAAGAATGGAAAATCCAAGGAAAGCGTGCAGCTTTTAAAGAAGAAAATAGATGGCTGTGTGTTTCGAATGCCTTAGGAGTTCATTTTTCTAACAGTGGAGAGATGGAGATTTCTTGAAGTCTCTTCCAGGAATAAGTTAATAGTCTTTATATTTTTATCTACTAGAATATCAGAACTAGAAGGAACTTTAACCTGACCCCTCTCTGAAGCTTTGATTCCCCTCTAAGGCCTTCTTGGCAAAAGGACAAGCCAGTTTCTGCTTAAACATTCCAACACTCACTACCTACCAAAGAGATATAATCCATTGTTGGACATTTGAACTAGTAAGCAGTCCCTCCTTCTGTGAAATTGAAATCTCCCCCTCTAATTCTGTTTTCTGGTTGTTGTTGCTCAGACATTTCAGTTGTATCAAACTCTCCATCGTCCCATTGGGGTTGGGGTTTTTCTCTTTTGCAAAGATACTGGGGTGGTCTGTTAATTTATTCTCTAGCTCATGACTTGCTCAGGGTCACACAGCTAGGAAAGGTCTGAGGATGAATTTGAATTTCTACGTGTAGACCTTGTGCTTTATCTACTGTGCCACCTAATTTTTCCCGTTATCTAGAGCCACCTAAAATAAGCCAAATCCACAGGAGGGACAGCATAGCATATTAGGAATAGCACTGAAAACAATAACAACAATAATATATACATAACACCTACCATGTGCCAGGAACTGTACTAAGCACTTTATAAATATTATCTCATTTGACCCTTATAGCAACCCTGGCAGGCAGGTACTAATATTATCCCCATTTTTAGGTGAGAAAACCGAGGCAGGCAGAAGTTAAGTGACATGCCCAGGGATACACAGTGCCTGAGTTTGGATTTGAACTCAGCTCTTCCTGACTCCCTGCCCATAATCCTAGCCACTTATCAACTTTACTCCCTGTGTTTGTATTTCATATCCCATGTTCTAGCTGTATGATCCCAGGCAAATTATTTTTCTGAACTTCAGTTCTTTACCTATTTCATTGTGCTGGTGGGAGAGAAGCACTTTACTTTGTAAACTTTAGAATGCTATTAAAATGGCAACTATTATCATTATTCCACATATCAGACTTTTAGATATTTGAAGACAGTTATTATGCCATGGCCTCTCTCTTACCCCCTGCCTTGATCTGTTCTCTTAACAAGCAGCCTACCCTTTAACAGCTAAGAGTGTGTGGCCCATTGCCCACCTCCTGTCCGTTCAAGTTTCTTAAATTGGAGACCAATCCAGCTCCCCAAAGATAGCATGAGCTCTCGTTCCCATGTGCCCATTTTTAGGAAGCTGAAAGGCCATGAGAAGGTGGAGGAGGTGGGGGAAAAGAGCGACTGACTGAAAGAACATAAGGGGTTTTATTTTAAGAAAACTATTTACAGGTTAAGAAGACCAAAGGGAACTGTTTGCCCAGAATTTTTATCCATTAGGAAGTAGCCAAAATCTGTGCTCCTGGATACTGACCCCAAGTCCAGCCTCTGGTGGAGGAGATTGTTCAACACTTGCCCTTCCTTCTTTGACCTCATAATGACTCAATTGCCTGAAGCTGTTTCTCTAGACTGAGGATGACCAAAGTCCTGAGGTTCTAATCACTTTTCTTTTAAACAGAAGGAAGGAAGAAGGTGAGCCTATAACCAAGGCCAGGATTTAGTCTGGGCCAAGTGTCAGGGCTCAATGTATGGCCAGAATAGAATCTGAGATTGTAACAGGATCAGAGTTTAGTTTGGAGTGAGGGCTAAAGCTCAGTCTAGGACCAGAATTAGGATTTGTTCTGGGACTTGGTAAAGGCTGTCTGTCATCCTGTCCAAAGGCTGTTTGTTTGTTTGGTTTTCCAACATAAAAGGACCTGGATCTGACATAGGAATCTCAACCTAGCCTTAGCCTCAATTGGGCTATAGATCAGTCAACATTTATTAAGTGCCTACTGTGTTTCAGGCACTGTACCAAGTGACACAGAGGGTCACAAAGAGGCAAAAGACTATTCTTGTCCTCAAGGAGCTTACAATCTAATGAGCTATGACCTTCATACCTTAAGCAGAGTTGAGCATTTTTTTTATAATCAATACACCTATGAGTTTGTCCCCTCTTACAGATAGGGAAACTGAGGCATTGGCTTATTGACTGTCCCCATTCATGAAGCCTATGCAGAAAATACATTGGGGGAAAACGAATAAAAACCATTTGTGCTCTTGAGGCTTCAGGGTGAAAGAGAGAAGGATGTGTCATTATTCTGCTTCCTGTGCCACCCTTCCCATTAGTGGCAGAGTGTAAATTGAAACTTGGAGCCCCCTCCTTTTGAAATCAACTGCTGGATCCTGTCAGAAAGGGCACATGAACTTTCCAGGAAGACCTAAATGACAGATGGGCAGGGTTTTGATCCCTCTAAATAAAAGGCTGCTGCCCTCCAAACCCTCTGTCCTCTGGGGCTGGGAACTATTTTTAGGCACCAGCTGATAGTTCTCTTCATATGCTGCCTCTGGCTTCCTCATTTCCCTCCCTGCAACCCCCCCCCCTTCTGTGCTGGAGCTCCCAGGGAACGTGTAATTAATATTTGTTGTGTGGCACATCTGGAGTACTCCAGGCACAAGCAGAAATCTGGATGCATTGGGTCCCCTTCCAACTCAAGCTCTAGGCTGAGAAGATTTGTCCCCAAGGGGACAGGAACTCTGAAGCCCATCGCCTCCATCTCTGGGTTCAGGGATTGTCTTTTTCCCTAGAGGCCCTCTAGAGAAGTGACAGGGCTCTCATTACCTGTCATTCTAGCATTCTTAAATGATCATATCTGACATTTATACAGTATTTTGTGAATTTACAGAGCTTTACATTGCTCATCTCATTTGATCCTCAAAACAGCCCTTTGGTGAAGGTCCTACTAAGTATTATCATCCCCATATTACTGATGGGGAAACTGAGACAGCTATTGAGCAGCAGAGACAAGATTCTAACTGAGGTCTTATAACTTAAAATCCAATGCTTACAACCACAGGATTTAGAAGTAGAAAAAACCTTCTAGATCATCTACTCCTTAGGGGGTCATCACTAAAGATAGTCTACATTCTATAGATAAAGAAAATGAAGCATCAGGACACACAGCTACTACTAGTAAGTAGGAGAGCCTCTCTGCCTTTCCCATTATACCCCTCTCTCTACCTCCATCAGGCCAGTAGTCTGGAGGGAGTTGGCTCTATCTTGAAGAAGGGATGAGTTTTGAGAGTAGGGCTAGAGTTAGAGATGTGGATACTGGTGAGGGGTGTCTCACAAAGTAACTGATTGTCATGGTAATACCCTAGTGTCTATGGGGTATGATGATAAATATTTAACAGTTGGCTCTGGTTTTTAAAAAAAGGCACTTATGACACATTTTTGAGTTTAATTTGCATTATTAGAATTTTCTTCACTACTTCTTGAGTCTAGAAGTCAACAAAACAACAAATCAAGCCCTAATTTATGGATTCCTTGATTTCTGGAAGTGTAAGTGTTCACACAGAAAATTTAACAATCTGCTCTCTACTAATTCAAGCTAGAGTTTACCCCTTCAAGTACCTCCACTGAGGTTAAGCAGTAGCTATGGGTTGGCCAGTGTGAAAGGGAAAGAGGAAGGGACCAAGGGAAGTAGGAGAAGGAGAGAAAATGAGGAGAGAACAAATCAAGAGAAAGGAAGAGAGGGAAGGAGAGAGAAGTGGGGAAAGAAAAAATGAGAAAAAGTCTAGAGTATAGGAAAAATGGAACCCCAACATGGGCCACAGTGGTAGGTCCCTGAGCTAAGGGTTACCTCCCTTATCTCAGGCCTCTTGTCCCCTTTTCATGTGGCACCCTCTTTCCCAGGCTATATCAGTTCACACCTTGCTTCTGTCCTCTTCCTTCCCCTAGAGTCCTGAAAACACCAATCTGATGCCCTTCATTCAAGAACAGCCAAGAAAAAAGGAACTCTTTTTTTCCTTTGCCAACTCTTTCCCACTATCCCCTCTACCACAACCCACCTTCCCTTTCATAAAATCCAGGGAATACATGCCACTGCCTGGGCCTTTTCATGACCAGCTTCTTTGGTGTCCAGAGGAAGCCCTTGGCTGGGGGCAGGGGAGGGGAGCATATGTTAGGAGCACAAATGCACGTATTACTGTGACAAGCTTCCCTTGCCTCCTCTGATGTTGTGACACCCCCCAGGGTCTATCTTCTGCTGCCTTCATAATAGAGGTAATGCTTCTGCCTGATTTAAATTCCAAGAGCATCAGAACTTGAATAAACCTTAGGCATGATCTTGTCAAGCCCTTCTTGGGGAGGAGAAGATTCCAACTGGGTAACTGAGATTCCAAGAGGGAAAGAGCCTTGCCCCAAGGTCAACAGTGACTTACAGGCAGGGTGGGGACTAGAACCCAGATTTAATGGAGCAAAGTGAAGAAGACATTATCCTCAGTAAGCTAGATCTCTCTCCCAAATGTATCTAGAGACTGAGATCTCCAGAGTTTGTCTACCTAAAAACACACATCTATTATTCTTTAATGGAAAGTTAATTGTCTTATTATTCTCTCCATATGGCTCTCTTCCCTTGCACTCAGTGGGGGAAGGGGGATACATGAGGCTTCCTGCAGCAGGGGACAAATCTCCCAGGAACAGCACCCATCACTCAGAATGAGGGCCAGAGTGTCTGTCTCAGAGGCAAGGGCAGACATTATGGTGGGGGAGGGGGGAGGGATTGAAGTAGGTAGGGGGTAAAGGGAAAAAGGGAAAGAGTAAACAAATAAAAATTTTACTTGTGACTCCTTTTTCTTCCTTACATTCAGTCAATCACCAGTTCATATGAATTCTTCCAAGATATTATCTCTTGCATTCATCTTTTCCATTCCTCCTGCCACCAACCAGCCTTCCCTGACTCCAATTTAACTGCTTATTGGCCTCTAGGCTCTACTAAAGTTCCAGCTATCCAGTCACTTCCCAGTCATCTTCCTCTTGTGCTTCCTTGTTCAGAAACCTTCAGACACTGCTTTTCATGCTCATGGTGAAGAACAAATTCCATTTACAGGAAATAGTTTCTGAGTACCAGCTCTGCCATCAAAGAAGCACCTACCTGGGAACAAATTCATTTCCTTGTTTGAACCTTCCAGAACCATCCTTGAAGCTGAAGTCAAGTCACCAAAAAGCAAAGAGAAGAGGGGGAGCAGTGTGGACTCCTTCACTACCTGCACTCAAGGGAACCCATATTCTTCTACCTGTAGCCAGCAGCCCTGAGGTCATGCCAATCTGTCCACCAGGTTAGCCTTACAAGTTGGCAGAGTACCTGTCTGCTCCCATGGGACATGCCTGCCTAAAAATACTCAATGAGATTGCTGAGCAAGACACTAGAAGGAACAGTTATGAGCCTGAGCCTGAGGCTGGGGTGGGCAGGGGAGTAACTATGCCAAATTCCCCAGTAAAGTCAGCCATTTCCAAGCTCACCACATCCCTAAAGTCTCTAGCAAAGTCAATCCTTTTCTGGTGCCCTCATTTACCGAAAGAATCATTCTGTATAATTAATTGTCACTTCCAACTGATTTTTCCTTTTATAAAAGTTTTACTAATGCCTTTTGTTTTTTATGAATCATTTCTAGATGTATACGTCTCTCCTGCCCGCAGAATGTTCCCTTGCAACAAAAAATAATAAAGCAAAACTGAATAACACATCATCCCATCTTATAGCCTATGCAACAGTCTACCCCAAAGGGCACCACATCTTAAAAAAAAAAACAAAAAACAGGAGAGAGGTATATTTCTTTGAGGCAACTAGGTGGTACAGTGGATAGAGCTCTATGCTTCAATTTAGGAAGACTCATTGTCCTGAATTCAAATCTTACCTCAGACACTTACTAGCTGGGTGACTCTGGGCAAATCACTTAACCTTGTTTGCTTCAGTTTTCTCATCTGTAAAATGTGCTGGAGAAGGAAATGGCAAACCACTTCAGTATCTTTGCCAAAAATACCCCAAGTAGGGTCATGAAGCATCACATATAACTGAATGGCAACACATTTCTTAACTGATTTTTTAAAGTCATTATCACTTAACAGTGATCCCTTCTCACAGAACCTTTGGTAACAATGGAAACCAGTTAAGCAATCCACATTGCTGGCACGTCAACATGTCTGATGATATTCAAGACATACACTCTTCTATCACCCTAGTGTGGAGAGGACAAAAGGGTACTTCCTTTTTACACTGGAATCAAGAACAGTCCTTGTAGTCTCCCAAAGCTACTATGAGTTCCTCAAATTCATTTTTCTTACAATACATTCATATTCCATTAATATATCTAAGCTTCGGTTTGTTCATACATTCCCCAATCAATGGACACTCAACTTTGTTACCATTCTTTTGCTACGACAAAAAGTTGCATAGTCTTTCCCTCTGACTTTGATCTCCTTGGAGTATATGCCTAGTAGTGGCATTTCTATGTCAGAGGAGGTAAAATATCTCTTAATTTGCCTTAAAAAAAAACCTTTACCTTCCATCTTAGAATCCATACTCCATATTGGTTCCAAGGCAGAGGAGTGATAAGGGATAGGCAATTAGGGTTAAATAACTTGCCCAGATGATTTTCACAAAACTAGGAAGTGTCTGAGGACATGTTTGAACCCAGGACCTCCCTTCTCTATCCACTGAACCACTTAGCTTCCCCTGTAATTTGCTTAAATTTTTTTTTCAACCTGCTGTGTCTTGGATTTACTTAAAGCAATGTCTTCTTTCACTTACACTTTTTATATCCCTTTGTTCATGCCTGAGAAACAGATCAGATATCCCTGATTTCCAGTTGAACTCCCTCCCTGTTCTGACATAGTACTAGTCATCCATTCAAAAGTATTTTCACAAATCTGTCTCTGTCTGTCTGTCTGTCTCTCTCTTTCTCCCCCTTTCCCTTTTATTTTCCTGGCAGCTCAGATGCAAGAGAAAACTGCAGCTCCCTGAGGGAAAGTTACTTTTCCAGGGTTATACAAAATTTGGAGCCAAACAGAGGAGTAGATTTTAGGTCTACTGCCTCCCAGATCTCCAGATTCCTATCACTGAATGATATGTCTTCTGATCCCCACCAGAAGAGGAAAAGGAGTTAGCATCTTAGAAAACTGGAGCTAGCAGGCAAAGTGTAGTCCAAACTCCTCACTTGTAGAAGATGAAGCAAAGCCCATAGTAGTGAAGGGACTTGCCTAAATCATGAGATCATATATCAGAGCTGGAAAAGACCTTTTATTTACATAGTGTAACTTTTTTTTTTTAACCCTTACCTTCTGTCTTGGAATTAGTACCGTGTATTGGTTCCAAGGCAGAAGAGCAGTAAGGGCTAGGCAATGGGGGTTAAGTGACTTGCCCAGGGTCACACAGCTGGGAAGTGTCTGAGACCAGATTTTAACCTAGGGCCTCCCATCTCAAGGCCTGGCTCTCAATCCACTGAGCTACCCAGCTGCCCCCAGTGTAACTCTTTCAATTAAAAAATCATTACAAACATAACCATCAACAAAAACCCATAAAACAAAATAAGGAATGTAATTTTACATAAAATCCCTGGCATTTAAAAAGATAGTCCCAAATTAATTAACAAGCAAAAAAAAAAAAGTTGTGTGTACATATTCTGGTTATGTTTGAAGATCTGCTAACATTGGCTTCCTTTTTTCTTTATTCTTTCTTTCCTTCCTTCTATTCCATTTCTTTGCTTGCCTTCCCTTTCCCTTCTTTCCTTTCTTATCCTTTTTCCCTTTCTTTGCTTCCTTTCCTTCCCTTTCCTTCCTTCTTTTTTTTACTTCTGCTGCTTTTCTTTCTTTTCCCTCCCCTCTCCTTCCATCTACCTCCCTTTCTCTCTCCTTCTTTCCCTACTTTCTTCCCTTCTCCCTTCCTACATTCCTTCATTCCATACTTTTTTCTTCCCTTCCTTCTTCCTTCCCTTCCTCTTTCCCTTCTTCCCTTCCTCTTCCCTCTTTCCCTTTATTCCTTCCTTGTCAGTGGATAGTTGACAAGAATAGTTCTTCTGATTTCACTTTGCTTCCCTTTCCATATTTCTCAGAGTGGTTCATATTTATCCATTTTTACAGCATTACAAATATTCCATTTTATGAGTGCCCTATTAATTTACTCAGTCATTACTGGGCATCAGGGTTGTTTACAATTGTTTTCTACTAAATTTATTTTTTTTTCAAACAGATCAATCCTTTATTCCTTTCTATGATGTGGCCATTTCATCTTGCAGGGGTAGGAAGAGATCAAGCCTAGCTAGATAGGTCACCCCCACACAGAGCCCTCTGAATCACATCCCAGCCATGGTTCTGCCAAAGCAAGTGGGGAGCCCCACAACTCTCACTAGAACCTAATAGGTGCTAGATCAATTGATCAAATGAATGAATCAATCACTTTCCCCTATTAGTGACTCACTTGTGGCTCCTAACAGTTTCTGGGAGAGGAAGAGGTGGGTGGGTTGGGTCCCAGGCATCTAGAGACCTTCCTCTCTCTGTGTCTCCTCCCTCTTGATACATCCCTATAAACAGGAACAGTCTTTCCAAGCCCTTTCTCACACTATCATCCAGAGGTTTAAAGGATGGCCTTGATGTCTGTGGCTGGTGGAAGAGAACCCTAAGCCTTCAATTTATCACTCTGCAGGATAAAAGCATGTGCTACAGGCCTAGCAGCCTCTCTCTCCATTTATGGAAAGCTACAAATTTCATAAGGCTTCTGGTAAGCATTAGAGTCTGCAAGGTGGGGAAGGAGGAAGGGAGAGGAAAGAAGGAACAGAGGAGGAGACAGAGAGGGGGAAGTCCTCAGAATCTACTGTGGTTTCTGTCTCCTCTCACTTGCTTTTCTCCTCATGCTTTGACCATTATTGCCTCCATCCTCAACTCAAGTTCTTCCTTTCCCCAGAAAGCATTCCTTAACCATTCCAGCCATCTCACCTTTCCTTTGTACCCCTACATGCCTTTACACTATTTTTTTTTTTTGTTGTTGCTATTCACTCATTCAATCATGACCCCAGGGAACATACTGTTTCATGAGGCTTGGCAAAGATACTGGAATTGTTTACCATTTTCTTCTCTGGTGAGTTTAGAGGGGGATTAAATAACTTTCCTAGGGTCACACAACTAGTAAATGTCTGAGAGCAGATTTGAACACAGGTCTTCCGGATCCCAGACCCAGTGCTCTTTTTACACTGTTTAGTATGGTGTTTTTCAAAAGTTCTGTGTCTCCTGTGGAGATGGTAAACACCTTGAGGGAAAGAACTCCCTAATTTTCCCTTCTAGTGACTCTGATAGCACTTGGCAAAGGGTTGAGCACAGTGGAAGTACTTAAGAAATACCTACTGAATTGAATCAAGGCAGAAGGCATTGTGGTGAATATTAAAGATATAAATACAAGCAAACAAAGCAGTCTCTGCCCTCTAGGAGCTTTTATTCTGATGGGGGAAGATAACACATGAAGGGGAGCTGGAAAAGTTGGGGGAGACATAATGATGTAAAAGATGGCAAGGGAGTGGAATAGAGACCTGGTTCCAGTGCCTATCAGAGGTGAGGGTCAGAGGCCAAGATATATAAAGGAGGGGAGTGGGAGACAAAGCATGGTGTGGAAATAAACAGAGCAAAAGAAAGGTGGAAGAATTGAAAATAGAGAAATGAAGAAAGACAGAAGACATTTTTTAAAAGATAGTGAAAGCCAGGAACAGAGAGGAAGAATGAGAAAGTGATAAGAAAAAGGCAGGGAAAAAAAAGAGACTGATAAAAAGACAGAAGAAAGGAAGAAAAAGAGAAAAGGGAGCGTCTGATAGATCTGGCCCAACTCTGCCTCCCTTTGGCACCTCTCCTTCATGCTTCTGCTGCCCAAATCTCCTGGTATGCCTCTTGCTGACAGATGGGGGCATGAACAGAGGTGCCACTGAAGGCCAGTGCATGATGTGTAGCACTAGTTTCTTTTTTTTTTTCAATTTGAATTAATTTATTTAGTCAATTTGAACATTATTCCTTGGTTACACTAATCACAATATTTCCTTCCCTCCCTTCCACCCATCCTTCCCGCAGCCGACATGAAATTTCATTGGGTATTACTTCTGTCCTTGATCAGAACCTATTTTCATGTTGTTGATGTTTGTACTAGGATGTTCATTTAGTGCAGTGGTTCTCAACCTTTCTAATGCCATGACCCCGCAATATAGTTCCTCATGTTGCAGTGACCCCAAACCAAAAAATTATTTTGGTGGCTACTTCAAAACTGTAACTTTGCTACAGTTGTGATTCAGAATGTAAATACCTGATATACATTATGTATTCTCATTACTACAAATTGAGAGGTTGAGAACCGCTGATTTAGAGTCTACATCCCCAATCATATCCCTCTCGCCTGTGTATTCAAGCAGTTGTTTTTCTTCGGTGTTTCTACTCCCACAGTTTTTACCTCTGAATGTGGACAGTGGTTTTTCTCATAGATTCCTCCAAGTTGTTCAGTATCACTATATTGCCACTAATGGAGAAATCCATTACATTCGATTGTACCACAGTGTGTCAGTCTCTGTGTACAGTGTTCTCCTGGTTCTGCTCCTTTCACTCTTCATCAATTCCTGGAGGTTGTTCCAGTCCCCATGGAATTCCTCCAGTTTATTATTCCTTTGAGCACAATAGTATTCCATCACCAACATATACCACAATTTGTTCAGCCATCCCCCAATTTAAGGGCATCCCCTCATTTTCCAATTTTTTGCCACCGCAAAGAGTGCAGCTATGAATATTCTTGTACAAGTCTTTCTCCTTATTATCTCTTTGGGGTACAAACCCAGCAGTGCTATGGCTGGATCAAAGGGCAGACAGTCTTTTAGTGCCCTTTGGGCATAGTTCCAAATTGCCCTCCAGAATGGTTGTATTAATTCACAATTCCACCAGCAATGCATTAATGTCCGGACTTTGCCACTGTGACATGGAAATCACTTTAAAAGACTGATATATATTAATTTAAGGTCGCCAAGGAATTCAGCTATGTAATTCCTAAATGAAAACTCAAGTCAGCAGTCAACCTTTTATGGAGTTTTTAATTACAACAGGAGGAAGAAAGGTATTAGAAAGAGAGAGAGAGAGAGAGAGAGAGAGAGAGAGAGAGAGAGAGAGAGAGAGAGAGAGAGAGAAAGGGGAGAGAAGGGAATAGGGCTTAAATACCCCCTCTGCTTAGGCTGGGCCAAAGGCCCAAGCCCTTAGATAGCTGGGGCAAAGAAAAGAGATCAGTCCTTATCACTCACATGACCAAAATGGAGAAACAGTCTCAGGGGCCTCCACCTCCAGCCTCCTTCAGATCAAGTCCTCCTCTCAGATCTCCTTCAGAGCAAAACCTCTCCGAGCAAAACTTCTCTCCTTTGTCCTCAGACTCCGCTATCTTTAAGGAAGCCATCTAACTCCCCTCCCCTCAGTTCTCACATCTACCAATCACTGTCGATGTCTCCCCTGTGCCAATGGTGGCTCTAGCTTAACCCAGGACCACCCAGAGGTCTGTTTCCTTTGCACATGTCTGTTGAAGGTCATATTCTCAAATAATTAAATCTTGATCTTTGCTGCAGCCCTTCCTAAATCCTGTTACTCTGAGTAGGGTGGAGATTGTAAGTTCCAAGACCTGGTTCTGTCATTCCAAGTATCTCTATTGTATCAATTCTAAAATCAATCATGACTCAAAGAACTTCCTGTTCTATGCTTAAGCATAGGTCAAAGCCCTTTCCATTGTTTAGCAAAAGGTTTCTGTCCTAAAGTAGTCTTAAGTAGGGAGGAGAAGGATCCTCCCATTCCAAGGAGTTTCACATTCCAATAGAGTTCTTACTATCAGTAGGAAATTTTTCAAGTATGAAATTTCCCAATGGGGAAATGTCCAACATTCATAAGTCTAAGAAATTTTAAGGTTTACACCACATCCCCTCCAGCATTTACTACTTTCCTTTGCTGTCATGTTAGACAATCTGCTAGGTGTGAAGTGGTACCTCAGAGTTGTTCTGATTTGCATCTCTCTGATTATAAGAGATTAGAACACTTTTTCATGTGCTTATTAATAGTTTTGATTTCTTTAACTAGTTTCTTTTTTTAAACCCTTACCTTCTGACTAAGAATCAATACTGTCTATTGGTTCCAAGGCAGAAGAGCAGTAAGGACTAGGATATGAGGGTTAAGTAACTTGCCCAGGGTCACACAGTTAAGAAGTATCTGAGGTCATATTTGAACCCAGGACCTCCCATCTCAAACCCTGGCTCTCAATCTACTGAATCACCTAGCTGCCCCTATGGAGCAATAGTTTCCAGAAAATGGATATCCAGTCTCAGCTTCCTTCTGTCTATGAAGTAGCCAATGCTTGGCAAGAGCCTCATCCATCTTCTTAATGCTTTCTTTGATCATTGGTGGTAGACGCCTATCCCATACTCTCACCCCTGTTCACTAGGCTGAAAAAGAAAAGAAGAATGGGTTTAGAAGGGAAAATGTTATGAGAGATGGGGGGATCTTCACTACCTCCCTCCCTCACTACAGTAGCCAAGACTAGTCTCTCCAAAGGTATCCCTCCTTCTGCCCTCCATCCCAGAGCACTGTGACTTCCTCACTGTTGGCCCAGCTCTCAGGACTAAGTAAGTAACTAAGGAACCTCAGTGCCCTGCTGCTCCCTCCTCTCCAGAAAGGGTTCTTATTATGTCCCCCTTCTTTCCTGAGCTGACAATTCTTGAATTCTGAATTCAAGCTCTGAGCGAAACTTACTCTGTGTGCTGGTGGTGAAAATGGGCAAGATCAGCCTCTGTATATTATCAGGTTCAGTTGAAATTTGAGCTCCCTGAGGGAAGGAACTGCCCTTATATCCCCCAACACCTAGTTGGCACATAATAGACATTTAAATCTTGTTGAATTGAAATGAATATAATTTTTCCTTCACCAAGACAAGGAAGATCAGATTCCAGAAGAATAAAAAGAGAGAGCCTGGGTTCTCTGTAGCCTTCTACAGGTCCTTGAGCTAGCTAGGTGGATCAGTGGATAGAGCTCTGAGTCTGGGGTCAGGAAGATCTGAATTCAAACCAGCCTCAGATGGTCATTAAATCGGGTCATGGCCCTGATCAAGTCACTTAACCTCTGTTTACTCATTTGTAAAATGGGGATAACAATATCCCTTACCTCCTAGGGTAGTTGTGACAATCGCATAAGATATGGAAATGAGATAATATTTGTGAAGTGTTTAGCACATGCCTGGAATATAGCAGGTGCTATAAAAATGCTAGTTATTATTATTCTGGCCTTAGTTTCCCCATCTATAAAGCAAAAATGAAAATAGTCTGTGCCCTGCCTATCTACCTAAACATGCTGCTATGAGAATCAATAACAATAATATAAAAAGCATAAAGAGAGGCGGAGTCAAGATGGTGGCCTAGAAGGAGCAGAAATTCAGACCTCTGAATACCCTTCCTTACCGATCACAAACTGAATGCTCCTAGGGGACCAAAAATCAAACCTAACAACAAGACAGAGCCAAGGAACCCTCCTGCTGGACTCAACTCAAAAGGTACGCGCCCCCCCACCCAAAAGCCAGAATCCAAGAACACTCGGGTTTAAGGGGAAGGCAGAAGGAAGGTCCCAGCACCCATTCCCCCACCCCCACCTAGAGTGCTGGGCCTCCAGCAGCAGCGGGAACCTCTGGGCAGGCAAAGGTGCTGGTCTAGAGGGTGTACCTTGCAGGCAGGGCAGTGGCAGGCTTTAAGAGTTGAGCACAGACATCGGGGAAGGAGCTGGTGAGGGAGATGGCAGCCTGGTCAGAGCCTTGGAGATCTTCCATATTGCTCCAGCCTTCTAGGAGGTTTTCAGCCTCAGAGCACACCTAGCCCAACCCAGCTGAACTTAATCCCATCAAAAGTCTTCAGAACTCAGGGAAGCCTAGGCTGCAACACCCCTCCCTCACTGACTGCTGGACTTTAATCCAATCAAAAGCCTGCAGGGGACAGGGAAGAGCAAACTCCAACACTCCTCCCCCAGAGATTGCACTGAGAAATCTGACAAAGCTCCACGAGGGGAGACTGACAGCCCCAAAACCAAAATAATGAGAGGAACAAGAGCACAAACAAATAGGGGGAACAAAGAAGGGGTAAATATGAGCAAACAACAGAAAGAGAAGAAAGAAATTACAATTGACTTCTTCTGCCCACTCAATGCACCAAGAACAAACAATACATAGGAGGAGGCAAGTAATAAAACAGAAATCCCAGCAAATTGGACACCAGCTTTGGAAGAACTCAAAAGGCAATTCAAAACACAATTAAGAGAGGCTGAAGACAAATGGGACAAAAATTTAAAAACTAAGATAAATCATCTGGAAACAGAAAATAGTGTCTTGAAAGCCAAAATCAACCAGCTTGAAAATGAGGCAAAGGAGATGAGAGATGTAGTAAAGAGAATGAAAGATGACCACCAAAGAAAATCAGACCAGAAGGGAAAGGATGACCAAAAAGTCAGGGATGAAATCCAGTCTTTAAGAACCCGAATACAACAACTGGAATTAAGTGACCTCACAAGGCAGCAGGACACTATAAAACAAAACCAAAAGAATGAAAAAATTGAGGAAAATATGAAGGAAGCATCTCATTCACAAAACAGAGGATTTAGAAAATCATTCGAGGAGAAACAGTTTAAGAATCATTGGTCTACCAGAAGACCATGACAAAAGAAAAATCCTGGACATAATACTACAGGAAATTATTCAAGAAAACTGCCCCGATATTCTGGAACAAGAGGGAAAAGTGGAGATTGAAAGAATCCACAGATCACTTCCTTTTCTTAATCCCCAACTGACAACACCCAGAAATGTTATAGCCAAACTCAAGAACTATCAGACCAAAGAAAAGATATTACAAGCTGCCAAGAAGAAGTCATTCAGGTACCATGGAACCACAGTGAGGATAACACAGGATCTGGCTGCATCCACACTGAAGGACCGAAAGGCATGGAATCTGATATTCCGGAAAGCAAGGGAACTAGGTCTACAACCAAGAATCAACTACCCAGCAAAATTGACTATATTCTTACAGGGGAAAGTATGGTCATTCAACAAAATAGAAGAATTCCAAGAGTTTGTAAAGAAAAGACCAGACCTGAACAGAAAATTCGATGCCCAAGCACGGAACTCAAGAGAGTTATTAAAAGGTAATTTAAAAAAAAGAGGGGAAAAAGCAAAAGCAAAACAAAACAAACAACCCCACCTTTTTTTAAAGAGACTCAATAAATTAAAATGTTATGTATCCCTATAAGAAAAGAGGTCATTGGACTGTTGTTATCACCTGGAGAGCTAGAAGAATTACACTTAGAGGGAACAGTGACAAACTGTATAGGATGAAAGGACAAGACATAAATAGGTATATAGATATATGCATACATAAATATATATACATATGTGTATATATGCATATATATACATATATATATATATACAACTAGGGCTAAAAATAGAGGTTAAATGGGGGTAAATTTATATAACACAAATAAGCTCATGGCGGGAGGGGGGACAGCATCAATACACTGGAAGGGTAAAGAGGTTGGAGATAAGAAATACCCAACTCTTACGTGCATTGAAATTGACCCAAAGAGGGAAGAAAAATCCAATTCATTGGGGCAGAGAATAGATTTGTGCCTTATAGGGGAGTAGAATAGTAACAAAAAGCCTGGAGGGGGAGGGAGAGGGTGGGGGGTAGTTTTAGAAAGACTACAGGGAAAATAAGGGGGGGATAAGAAGGGAAGGGGTAGAAAGGGAAGTAAAATAAGGGTGGGAACTAGGGGAACTGATTAAAAACAAACATTGGTGTAGAAGGAAATAGTGAAAGAAGAAAAGGCAGGACCTGGAGTAGAAATCAAAATGCTAGGAAATACACAGCTAGCAGTCATAACTCTGAATGTGAATGGAATGAACTCACCCATAAAATGCAAGCGAATAGCAGAGTGGATTAGAATCCAAAACCCTACCATATGCTGTCTGCAAGAAACACACATGAGGAGGGTAGATACGCATAGGGCGAAAGTAAGAGGATGGAGTCAAATCTACTGGGTATCAACTGATAAAAAGAAGGCAGGAGTCGCAATCATGATATCTGACAAAGCCAAAGTAAAAATAAATCTAGTTAAAAAGAGATAGGGAAGGTAATTACATCCTGATAAAAGGCAATATAGACAATGAGGAAATATCAGTACTCAACATGTATGCACCAAATGGCATAGAATCCAGATTTCTAAAGGAGAAACTAGTGGAGCTCAAGGATGAAATAGATAGAAAAACTATACTAGTGGGAGACCTGAACCTTCCTCTATCTGAACTAGATAAATCAAACCAAAAAATAAATAAGAAAGATGTAAGAGAAGTAAATGAAATCTTAGAAAAATTAGAGTTAGTATACATGTGGAGAAAAATAAATAGGGAAAAAGGAATACACCTTTTCAGCAGCACATGGTACATTCACAAAAAATGACCATGTATTAGGGCATAAAAACATTGCAAACAAGTGCAAAAGAGCAGAAATAATAAATGCAACCTTCTCAGATCACAATGCAATGAAAATAATAATTAGTAAGGGTACATGGAGAGGTAAATAAAAAATTAATTGGAAATTAAACAATATGATTCTCCAAAACCGGTTAGTTAAAGAACAAATCGAAGAAACAATTAATAACTTCATTGAAGAAAATGACAATGATGAGACATCCTTTCAAAACCTATGGGATGCAGCCAAAGCAGTACTCGGGGAAATTTATATCCTTGAGTTCATATATTAACAAATTAAGAAGGGTAGAGGTCAATGAATTGGGCATGCAAATTAAAAAACTAGAAAGTGAACAAATTTAAAATCCTCAGATGAAGACTAAATTAGAGATCCTAAAAATCAAAGGAGAAATTAATAAAATTGAAAGTCAAAAAACTATTGATTTAATAAATAAGACTAGAAGCTAGTACTTTGAAAAAACAAATAAAACACACAAAGTACTGGTCAGTTTAATTAAATAAAGGAAAGAAGAAAATCAAATTGACAGTATCCAAGATGAAAAGGGAGACCTCACCTCTAATGAAGAAGAAATTAAGGCAATCATTAAAAACTATTATGCTCAATTATATGGCAACAAATATAGCAATATAGGTGATATGGATGAATATTTACAAAAATATAAACTGCCTAGACTAACAGAGGAAGAAATAAATTACCTAAACAACCCCATATCAGAAAAAGAAATTGAACAAGCCATCAAAGAACTCCCTAAGAAAAAATCCCCAGGTCCAGATGGATTCACAAATAAATTCTATCCAACATTCAAAGAACAACTAATCCCAATATTATGCAAACTATTTGACAGAATAAACAAAGAAGGAGTTCTACCAAGTTCATTTTACAACACAAACATGGTACTGATCCCAAAGCCAGGCAGGTCAAAAACAGAGAAAGAAAACTATAGACCAATCTCTTTAATGAATATAGATGCAAAAACTTAAATAGGATACTAGCAAAAAGACTACTGCAAGTCATCACAAGGGTTATTCACTATGACTATGTAGGATTCATACCAGGAATGCAAGGATGGTTCAATATTAGGAAAACCATCTGCATAATTGATCATATTAATAAGCAAACCGACAAAAATCACATAATTATCTCAATAAATGCAGAAAAAGCCTTTGATAAAATACAACTGCCATTCCTACTGAAAACACTAAAAAGCATAGGAATAGAAGGGCCTTTCCTAAAAATAATAAACAGTATATATGTAAAACCATCCGCAAACATCATCTGCAATGGGGATAAACTAGAAGCCTTCCCAATAAGATCAGGAGTGAAACAAGGATGCCCATTATCACCTCTAGTATTTAACATTGTACTAGAAACATTAGCAGTAGCAATTAGAGAAGAAAAAGAAATTGAAGGTATTAAAATAGGCAGCGAGGAGACTAAGCTATCACTCTTTGTGGAAGATATGATGGTTTACTTAAAGAATCCTAGAGAATCAACCAAAAAGCTAGTTGAAACAATCAACAATTCTAGCAAAGTTGCAGGATACAAAATAAACCCGCATAAGTCATCAGCATTTCTATATATCTCCAATCCATTTCCGCAGCAAGAATTAGAAAGAAAAATTCCATTTAAAATCACCCTAGACAATATAAAACACTTGGGAATCTATCTGCCGAGACAAACATAGGAACTATATGAACACAACTACAAAACACTCTCCACACAATTAAAACTAGATCTAAACAATTGGAAAAACATTGATTGCTCATGGATGGGACAAGCTAACATAATAAAAATGACAATCCTACCCAAATTAATTTAATTATTTAGTGCCATACTCATTGAACTCCCAAAAAACTTTTTTACTGAATTAGAAAAAAACATAACAAAGTTCATTTGGAAGAACAAAAGATCAAGGATATCCAGGGAAATCATGAAAAAAAAAATGCATTGGAAGGAGGACTTGCAGTCCCAGATCTTAAACTATACTATAAAGCATTGGTTATCAAAACAATTTGGTACTGCCTAAGAGATAGAAAGGAAGATCAGTGGAATACACTTAATACACTTGGGGTAAGTGACCTCAGCAAGACAGTCTATGATAAGCCCAAAGATCCCGGTTTTGGGGACCAAAACCCACTATTTGATAAAAACTGCTGGGAAAATTGGAAGACAGTATGGGAGAGATTAGGTTTATATCAACATCTCACACCATACACCAAGATAAACTCAGAATGGGTGAATGACTAGAATATAAAGAAGGAAACTATAAGCAAATTAGGCAAATATAGAATAGTATACTTGTCAGATCTTTTGGAAAGGAAAGACTTTAAAACCAAGCAAGAACTAGAAAAAATCACAAAATGTAAAATCAATAATTTTGATTACATCAAATTAAAAAGGTTTTGCACAAACAAAACTAATGCATCCAAAATTAGAAGGGAAGCAACAAATTGGGAAACAATCTTCATTACAAAAATCTCTGACAAAAGTCTAATTACTCAAATTTATAAAGAACTAAACCAATTGTACAAAAAGTAAAGCCATTCTCCAATTGATAAATGGGCAAGGGACATGAATAGGCAATTTTCAGTTAAAGAAATCAAAACTATTCATAAGCACATGAAAAAGTGTTCTAAAACTCATATAATCAGAGAGATACAAATCAAAACAACACTGAGGTATCACCTCACACCTAGCAGATTGGCTAACATGACAGCAAAGGAAAGTAATGAATGCTGGAGGGAATGTGGCAAAGTCAGGACATTAATTCATTGCTGGTGGAGTTGTGAATTGATACAACCATTCTGGAGGGCAATTTGGAACTATGCCCAAAGGGCGCTAAAAGACTGTCTGCCCTTTGATCCAACCATAGCACTATGGCACTACTGGGTTTGTACCCCAAAGAGATAATAAGGAAACAGATATGTACAAAAATATTTATAGCTGCACTCTTTGTGGTGGCAAAAAATTGGAAAATGAGGGGATGCCCTTTAATTGGGGGATGGCTGAACAAATTGTGGTATATGTTGGTGATGGAATACTATTGTGCTCAAAGGAATAATAAAGTAGAGGAATTCCATGAGGACTGGAACAACCTTGATGAAGAGTGAGAGGAGCAGGACCAGGAAAACATTATACACAGAGACTGATACACTGTGGTACAATGGAATGTAATGGACTTCTCTATTAGTGGCAATGCAATGACCCTGAACAACCTGGAGGAATCTATGAGAAAAACTACTCTCCACATCCAGAGGAAATACTGTGGGAGTAAAAACACCAAAGAAAAAAAACTGCTTGAATACATGGGTCGAAGGGATGTGGTTAAGGATGTAGACTCTAAATGAACATCCTAGTGCAAACAACAACATGGAAATAGGTTCTGATCAAGGACACAAGTAATACCCAATGAAATTGCCCATTGGCTGTGGGAAGGGTCGGTGGAGGGGAAGGAGGGAAACTGTGATTACTGTAACCAAGGAATAATGTTCTAAATTGACTAAATAAACTAATTCAAATGGGAAAAATAAATAAAGTGCTATATAAAAATAAAAAGTAAAAAAATAAAAAGCATACAGAATGCATTATTTAACTCAAAATATTATTATTGACCCTATTTCCTCCCCATTTGTCTTCTCTCCAGGGTTTTTCTTTTCTTTTTTTTTTATTTTATTTTTAAAAAAGGGCTCATTTCCTTGTCTTATTTCCTCATCCTTTTCTCAGTCACATAACCTTGGATACCTTGCCATTCCTTCCTCTGATCTGGGTGTGCAACATGGGGATTTCTTCTCTTCTTTGGTAACAGACTGAACACATACCAAGCCCTTGGTTATACATGGAAGTGTTTAAAAGAGGCAGGTTACCAGGCAGAAGGAGAATAAGAATAGTGCCTGGAAACTGCTTCAAGTATTTAGTGGACACAGTAGGAGAGAAAAAATTACAGTTGGCATCCACATAGCATCTGGTATGTGCCAGTCACTATGCTAAACCCTTTACATGTATTATCTTATTTGATCCTCCCAACAAGCTTGGGAAGAAGGGGCTATTGTTGTCCCCATTTTATAGTTGAGGAAACTGAGATTAGATTAATTATCCGATGGCATAAAATTAAGCTTCTGAGGTAGATTTGAACTATGGGCTTCCTGACTCCAAGTCCAGCACTCTACTCTAAAAACTAAATTTGGAGTCAGAAGACATACATTTGAAAGTTGGTTCTGTTGTTTACTACTTGTATGACTTCAGGCAAATCATGTAAGTCCCTGGACCTCAGTTTCTTTTTTATTTTCATGTTCTGAGTTGAATCCCTACCACATAAGTGACTTTCCATATCCAAAGGAGGCACATAATGAGAATTATACATTAAATCATAGACCTCTATTTTGTATAACTTGTTTTTTTTCTTTTAAGCATATAGTAAAACCAATATTTTACTTTTGAAACTGGGCTGCCCATCTGTGTTTGCTTTTGAACTTTACACATCTGTGCATTTTTGAAAATGGCTCAGTAACCAACTTTTCTTGACAATACTATTGCTATTCAATACCCTTGCCCATTTTTAAAAAAGAAAAACAAAATCTTTGTAACAGAAATAGTCAAGCAAAAGAAATCCTTACATAGGATGTATCCAAAAGTATGTATCCCATTCTGCACCTTGAGACCATCTGGTTCTACACATCCACCCTATATCAGTTCATAGAAGTCTTCCTAGGTCTAACTGTCACTAGGTCTTGATTTCCTCCCCACCATGGTTATAATAGGAAGAGTACTGAATTTGGAATCTGTAGATCTAGGTTCAAGCTCTGGCTTACTAGTGTGACCCTGAGCAAACACCTTCTGCTCTGAGACCCAGTTTCCTCATCTATAAAATGGAGAAAAATAAATCTTAGACTACCAACTTCCCAGGGTAAATATAAGGAAAGTACTCTCCAAACCTTACAATGCTATGGAAATGTGAGTTATTATTTTTGTCTGTAAAATAAGACTAGTGGATTAAATACTCTCTAAAGTTCCTTAAAGAGAACACTATCCTACTCAAATGTGCATCCCACCCTGCAAACAAATAATCCCTTCAAGGAAAACTGTACGCCTGGCCTGGAAAAAAAACAAGGGCCAGCTATAATAGAGTCATCTCAGACCAATTAGGCAAGTACTGCTCAATCTGGCCTTCCAGGTCTCCAGAGGGACCAGGAAGCTCACAACAAAGAGAAAGGGAGAAGGCATGGAGGAAGGGGAAGTAGCCATTTAGTCAGCTACCATCAACTAGGAGCAAAGCCTTGTCCTGAGTAAGTGGAATACCAAGCAAGGAAGAGAATATCTAGCTAGGAAGAGATAAATGGCCCTGATGAAGGCCAGGGGGAATGGGGAGGCTTGGAGAGACCACTACTCCACGAAACACTGTGAAAGTGTTTAAATTCCAGGGAATTCACAGCAAGAGAGAAATGAGTTGTAGGTTAGGAAATTGGACAATGAAGAAGAGATAAATGAGCAAAGACTTTTCTCTGAAGAAGCAGCAGCTCAGGGGATCCCTAAAATTGGGCTTTGGATATGGATCACTCTTGCTTGATATCATAGATATATTTAGACACATAATTTGAGAGAATTAGCAGGAACTTTAGAGATCATCTAATTTGATCTCCTTGTTTTTACTAATAGAGAAACTGAGACCCAGAGAATCTGTTCCTTACAAAAAAATGTGTGCAATATGAAGGTTTTTTTTTAATAAACTGCTTACAATTGCATGAGGGGTAGGATCACTGTTTGAAATATCCAGGCTTGAAAGGAAGGAATTCTTCTGTAAAGTGAACAATCACCCCTAAAATTATTTGTGGTGAGATTTTTTAATTAAATTTTTCATTTTGAAATATTTTTTCCATGGTTACATGATTCATTTTCTTCCCTTCCCCTCTTCACTCTCCCCTTCTGGAACTGACAAGCATGTGGTGAGGTTTTGTTGGTTGTTGTTTACTGTGTATCTATGAGTAAGCCACTTTGCCCTTCTACAGCTTTCCATTACTGGAAAATGGGGATACTTTCTATTTTACCTACCTCTCTGGGTGGCTGTGAAGGAACATGTAGTATTGGGAGCTATAGTTGTGGTCTTTGAAGAGCAGCAAAGACTTGTCTCTCAATCCTAAACCTAATCAAAGAACAGAAAAGGGTATTTCAACATTATACAGTCTAATGTTTTTATTTGAGAGAGAAGGAAACTGAAGCATAGAGGAAACAGGATTTTGGGGAGGGAGAGAGGGAGGGAGACAAGTTGGATCATATAACTTCAGAAAACTTAAGTAGGAAATTTTTTAATACATGTAATCGGTGAAAAAGAACAAAAATAAAATGGAATTTGCTCATGGTTGATCACCCCAAGTTGCTTTCCTTTCACAAATTGAGGAGAAAGGTCAAATTGGAAGTCCCCTCAGCTGTCCCCATCAAAGCAAGAGACTGGCTTAACAGGAGACAGTGTGGCATTGTGTATAATAGCAAGCTGGGCTCAGATTCCAACTTTGATGCTTATTAGTTCTGTGATCATGAACAAATTATTTAATTTCTCTAAGCTTTAATTTCTTCATCTGTAAAATGGGGATAATATTGCTCCTTGTAATTCACAGGGTGTTTATGAGGCTCCAATGAGATTTTGTGTAAAGTGTTTTTGTAAACTTTAACATGGTATATGAATGTCAGGTATTATCATTATTACTTCTATAACTCTTTGATGGACTACTGCAGCCCCGGGCCATGAGGTAATGGCCAATTCAAACCATCCAACCACAATATCCCTCTCATTCATCTCCCTAAACCTGTAGTGTCCACCAACAGTGGTGTTACAAGGTTGTTAGAGCCCAAAGCACTCCCAGGAAGGGAATTAGTTGGTTTTGACAACCCACAGCCTTCCCCAAGGTGCTGGAAAAACAAAACCAAACCAAACCAAAAGTATTTATTGAGAGCATGCAGAAAAACACAGAGCTCCAGTATTTTTTCACCTTTAGTCTTTTTTTTTCCAAACCCTTTCCTTCCATCTTAGAATCAATACTGTGTGTTGGTTCCAAGGCAGAAGAGTGGTAAGGGCCAGGCAATAGGGGTCGAGTGACTTGCACAGGGTCACACAGCTGGGAAGTATCTGAGGCTAGATTTAAACTTAGGACCTCCCATCTTTAGCCTGGCTTTCCATCCACTGAGCCACCCAGCTGCCCCCTCACCTTTAGTCTTGCTATAAAAACATTTCTACCAGAGCTCCATACAGCCAGAGGATTTACCAGACCAGCTTTGAAATGTCTTTTTTTTTTTTTTTGAAAATTTTATTTAGTCAATTTAGAATATTTTTCCATGGTTACATGATTCATGTTCTTTCCCTCCCCTCCTTCCCCACCCCTAAAGCCAAAGAGCAATTCCACTGGGTTTTACATGTCTCCTTGATCAAAACCTATTTCCATGTTGTTGATGTTTGCACTAGGATGATAGTTTAGCGTCTATGTCCCTAATCATATCCCCATCGACCCATGTGATCAAGCAGTTGTTTTTCTTCTGTGTTTCTGCTCCCACAGTTCTTCTTCTGGATGTGGATAAAATCCCTCTGAATTGTTCTGGATCATTGCATTGCTACTACTAGAGAAGTCCGTCATGTTTGATTGTACCACAGTGTACCAGTCTCTGTGTACAATGTTCTCCTGCTTCTGCTCCTTTCGCTCTGCATCACTTCCTGGAGGTTGTTCCAGTCTCCATGGAATTCCTCCACTTTATTATTCCTTTTAGCACAATAGTATTCCATCACCAACATAGACCACAATTTGTTCAGCCATTCCCCAATTAAAGGGCATCCCCTCATTTTCCAATTTTTTGCCACCACAAAGAGCACAGCTATGAATATTCTTGTACAAGTCTTTTTCCTTATCTCTTTGGGGTATAAACCCAGTAGTGCTATCAGCCTTAAAATTTCTAAGTGCATCCCATTCCCTCATTTAGTAAGGGATTTAGGAGAAATGAAAACCTAACTCTTGGCATCCACAGGCAGAGGCCTAAAACTTCTACCATCTTTCTAGGTCCCTTCTCTCAAGGGAGCCCCAGGCACTCTGCATACTTTCTCCCATCTGTCAACTTCATAGCCTTGAGAGGGCTCCATTTTTCAGGTAAGGGCTCCTGAGGGAAGCCCAGAGCAGGTTATATACTTCATCCTCCTCCAACCACATTTCCATCCAAACCCAACCCATTCTTGCTCAGCCATCCATACACTCATGGGTTAAGCAGCTCACTAGCTGGGTGGTAATTAGCCCTTATACTCCTGTGGGATTTGCTACCATTAAGCATTATCTTATTCCCATCTCAGAACCCTGCTGGAGACTCAGGAATGTTAGAATCATTATCCCTTTTATACAGATGAGGAAACTGAGGCTTAGAGGAAAATAAGAAAAAAAGAACTGGCATCTGGGTGGCACTTTGAGGTTAGCAAAGTCCTTTATATGAATTACCTCTTTGGAGACTCCAAATGGTGCTGAGAGGGCAATGATGACTTCCCCTTTCTGGATGAGGAAGCTGCAGCTCAGAGAGTCTGTGACTTGCCCAAGATCACCCATCTGGTCCATATCCAGTGCTCTCTCCACTACAACATACTGCCCTTCGTGTCCAAACAATCATAATAAATGGCTCTGGCACAACTCAGTCCTAGCTTTCTGGCTCTTAAGTTCAATTTTTTTTTACTACAGCCTCCTGACTCAAAGAAATACAGTAACTTAGAGCTAGAAGGGACCTTATGACTATCTAGTGAAACTCCCTTATTTTATAAATGCATTAACTTAGTCCAGTGCCTGGCAGAATATTAAATGCTTCACAAATGCTTGTTAATTGATAAATTGAGAATCTCTAGGTCCTCTCTCCAGCAAACCATACTGCACAGCCTTTGTCCATGTTGTTGTTCAATCATTTTTCAGTTGTATCCAATTCTTCATAACTTTCTTGGCTGAGATACTGGAGTAGTTTGCCATTTCCTCTAGTTCTTTTACAGATGAGGAAACTGAGGCAAACAGGGTTAAGTGACTTGCCCAGGTCACATAACTAGTAATGTCAGAGAATGGATTTGAATTTAGGAAGTTGAATCTTCCTGACTCTCAGACCCAGCCCTCCATGCACTGTGCCACCTAGCTTGCTTTTGACCACATCATCTAAGATATCTGCCATTGGGAGATCTACCCAACATAATGGAGACCATCTTCTCTGGACCTTTTATTAGCATGAAGGGAGCCTATACATTGTCCATTGACTATTCTTCACTCTAACTGTATATAACCAATCCACCTCCCATTTCTCATTGTACATATATTTGATATCTTTTATACCACTTCATATGCCCAATACATAGTTCATAATATATGATGGCCTCTTTACATCTACCATGCATCAGTTCATTGCCCTGTTGGAAACTTTCAATTTTGATATGGGATTGTGATTTAGTGAGAAGTTGGGGGTCATTGAAAATAATGCAAAGTTTCCATATATGTGTATATATATATGTGTGTGTGTGTGTGTGTATATAGTTATATTATAAATCTAAAACTATCCACACAAGAAAACCAAGTGAATTCAAATTCTGATAGTCTAGACTATGCTGTGAAATTAGAAGGATGGCCCATAGATCTGATTTATCAGTTGGTTTTTTCTTTGCTGAATTTCTCTGCTGAATCCCTAGGTATCTCTGGAAATTATACAGTGTTCCAAGATTTGATGCAGTCAGCAATACAAGTGGAAACATCTGGAATATCTCACCATCTGGAAGGAATCCCTTTCCAGTTAGGATCTTGTACTGGACATTTTCCATTACAATGGCAGACACTTTTATAGATTTCCCTGATTCATATCTCATTTTATGGTGATAATCAATCAATAAACATTTATTAAGCACCAACTATGTCCTAGGCATTGTGCTAAGCAGTAGGGAAACAAAAGGGCAAAAGATAATCCTTGCCTTAAAGGAACTTACAATCTAATGGGAGAGATAACATGCAAGCAAATATATACAAAGCAAGCTATATGGAGGACAAATGGGAAATAACAGAAGAAAGGTTTTAGAATTAAAAGGAGTTGAAAAACTAGTGTATTGTCAAAATTAACTCTTCTTATGTCTATCAAAGAACTGTGTACGGTCATGTATACAAAGGAGACCTTTAAGATTGCATTTTGTTCTACTGAATAAAATGATTTTTTAAATAACCAGCAAACAATAAATCCAGCAGGAATCTCATACACTGCAGTTTTCAGTCAATTGTGTGACTGTTAAAATGTGCGGTGCAATATAATTTGTGAAAATCTGCCTGCTCCTTTTACATATTTTTGTCAAGGGTGTAAATTTTCCAGAAGAAAAAACTGAGTCAGATAGCAAAGGAAAGCATGCAGATCTCCCTCTAGAAGCCTCACTTATAGCTTCATGTTAATGATTGACACAGGAAGTATCGATGCTTCAGAGTTCAGGAATCTCTTACCTTGAACTTGAATGGAGCTGGCACTAAAGGTCATACAGGGATTAGAAGGATCACTGAGACAGTCCACATAGGTGATTCTTGATGAATGCAAGACCAAGTTCTCTGTGAGTCTAAGCAGAGGGAAAAAGTTACTATAGACTGGGGGAGTCAGGGAAGACTTCTGGTAGAGGTAGCATTTGAGTTGGTCTTCAAAGAATAGGAAATTTAATAGAAAGGTATCAGAGAGGACATTCTAAACATAAGGAATAGTATGAGCAAGGACATGGAAATGGTGGAAGGCACAGGTTGTATTTGGAATGCTGGAGTCCATTTTGGCTGGATTAGGAAGAAATGTGAGATAGGGCTTGGAATATAGGATGGGGGGAGATTGCAGTGGGCTACATCAAAGGAGTTTGAACCTTAGGAAGCAGTAAGGGGTTCCACTAAAACATTTTGAGCAGAAGACTCAGGTTAACCTCAATCATTACTCTTGGGATTAACTCATTCAACTATTGCTTAACCAGTTGATTTCTCCATCTTGTCCACCATCATTTTTGAGAGTTTTACTGAATTCCAGGTGTTTTATATGTAGGATTTCCCTTCTTATCTATCCATTAAAATGGTAGCTGGCTCCAGATTATAGGATATAGAAAGAGATATCAGTGGGGACAGGAACATCCTTTTGTCATGGAAGTCTAGAAACAAATGAGAAGGGATCAGGGAATCCACCCCCCCCCCATTTTTTTTCCAGATGAGATAATGGCAACTAAGTGACTTGCCCAAGGGCACATGGTTTGTAGATAGCAAAGCTAGAATTAGGACACAATCTGTCTCTTTGGCTAGAGCTCCTGTCACTATACCTTCTTGATCCCTGACTTCTAATCTAGAATTCTTTCATCATGGAAGAAGTGATATTTGAAATATGATCGCATTTGGATTTCAATTTGGTAAATCTTGGGAGTAAAGTCAGGGAATGAGGTAAGGGGAAGAGAGAACATGAACAAAGATGAGGATATGGGGATAAACTTGCATGTGTGTAATAGACAGAGGAAATAGGCTTGGTTTCAGCAAATGACCTTTGCTGGGAAGCATTGGGAGAGAATTGGAGAGGTTGGGCCCAACTCTCTCTGAGGAATGGCAGAAAAAGTGAGTTTGGATTTGATCCAAAGACAAAAGGGAGCCACTATAGGTTCTTTTTTTTTTTTTTAATAATCATTACATTTGGTTTCAGAATCAATACTAAGTATCAGTTCCAAGGTAGAAATGCTGTAAGGGCTAGGCATTTGGAATTCAGTGACTTGTCCAGAGTTGCACAGCTAGGAAGTGTCTGGATTTAGATTCTGTTTGAACCCAGGATCTCCTGTCTCCAGGTCTAGTGCTCTATCCACTGAGCCACTTAGCTGCCCCTCACTATAGGTTCTTAAAGAGGAATTGTAGAGCTGTGCACTGAGAAAAAAAATTTTTTTGGCCTAGATCAAATGGAATGGAAGTAGGAAAATGGAGGCAGTTAAGAGACTACTGAATGTTTCTTTAATAGCCCTTATTACTCCCCATATAACTATATATTTCTTTCTACTCCTCACTATATAGGTTTTCTTTCTACTCCTCCTCCTTGCTAACTCTCCCTTCTCATCCATTCCCAAATTTTCTTTCTGTCTCTTTCCTAGCAGATAGCTAGGTGGTGTGGTAGATAGACTACCAGTCCTGGAGTCAGGAACACCTGAGTTCAAGCCCAGCCTCAAACACTTGCAGTGTCACCTTGGACAAGTTACTCAACCCTGTTGCCTTGGTTTCCTTATTTTTTTTTCCTTTTTTCCCCTTGTTTTCCTTGTAAAATGAACTGGAGAAGGAAATGGCAAATGACTGTAGTATCTTTGCTAAGATAACTTCAAATGAGAATCACAAAGAGTATGATATGGCTGAAAAAGACTGAACTATCACTTTCCTTCCATACTGGTTGATTCTGCTGCTTGGGACACCATCCTCCACCTTTAATTCATGCATTTCTTCTTCTTATAAACTACTTCCCTCCCCTTTAAAGCTTTGTCCTCTAGGAAGTCCTCCCTAATTAATTTTCATATTCACTTTAAAAAAATTAGTTCCTTTTTACCACATACCTAACCCTTGATTTACAAAATTATATCATGAAGGACCATTTCCTAGCATCAAGCTCACATGAGCCCCAGAGACACTTTCTCCATGTGCTCTAGGAGGAAAGAGCCCTGGAATTGGTACCCAAAGCCTTGGGTTTGTGTCCCATAGGACCTTGGGCAAATCTCTTGCCTATTCATCATCTGAAAAGTGGTGGTGGTGGTAGTGTTGATAATATTGCACCACAGGGCCACAGGATCCTGGGGGGCAAATGGTGCAGGAATTAGGAGTGCCATCTTTCAGATGATGAAACTGAGGCCAGGAAGAAAGTACTTTTGTAAGCTATAAAATGCCATGGAAATGGGAGCTTTATTTATTTGTTAATTATTTTACTTTCTTTTGGAAGTACAAACTGTGTTTCTTCAGCCTCCCCCGGCCCTTTCTGCAAGATTAGTTTCTAGTAGGCAGTCAGGAAGAAATAAATACTAGGAGATCTCTAGGGATGGGGAAACGGGGGTGTAGAGAGAGAAGGTGGGGGCAGGCAGCACAGAGACAGGGGGAATGTGCTCTGCTAATTGTAATGGAGAGGGCAGACTTGCACAAACCCAGAGGTGCTGCTCTGGCTCCCACGGTGTGGATGGTGTGAATTGACTGTTTGCAGTGTGTTTCCATAAACTGTGGGGTTGTGTGTGGGGGAAAGTGTGAGAAATCTAGAGTCAGGGAGCGAGGGAGAAACAGGGAGGGAGGGCTGGTGTTGTCAGAGATAGAGAAGTAATGATACAGGCAGTAAATGGAGGTGAGGGACGCTGATAGCTGTGTCAGATGCAGGGTGAGAACCACTTAAGCAATTAATTAGCAGAGCTGAGAAGTTGAGGTTCAGCTCTGAGGAGCTGGAGCCCAGACTATATGCTTCTCACAGACTGCCTTCCCCATCACCCTCCCAGGATAAACATTTCTTTGTAGATGCTGCTGCCTTACAGGGGGCTAATATGGGTCTTCTAGAATTAAGCAGGATTATGTTGTTATTCTTTCTTTTATTCATCCTCCTCTCCTCTTATTTCTGGTATCTGCTGTCTCCTCTCTTGCCCTAGAGATGAAAAAGTCTTGGGGGGGGGCAAGCTTGGGCTCTAGTCTACTGTTTTTTTGTTTGTTTAAAAAAATTATCTTCTGTCTTAAAAATCAATACTTGGTAACAGTTCCAAGGCAGAAGAACAGCAAGGATAGGCAATGGGAGTTAAAAAACTTGCCTAGGGTCACACAGTTAGAAAGTCTCTAAGGTCAGGTTTGAACCCTGGACCTCCCTTCTCTAAGCCTGGCTTTCACCACTGAGCTACCTGACTGTCCCCTATAGTCTGTTGTTGATGAAAACTAGACAGAAGAAAGGTTCTCTGGAAAGGACTTTAAACTGAAAAGCAGGAATTTAGCCTCTTTTCTCCCCTATATTTCACACTGGAGCCCCACTTTTCCCTGTTCCATCTGATCAAAAAGAAAAAAATTCAATCCTGACACTCATCCCCTCACTATTAATGACTCCACCATCCCCTGTAACACGGATTCGAAAGCCCAAGCATCTTTGATTCTCTCCGCTCCCTTTATCTCCCAATCTAATTAATTAAATCCTGCCAATTCCACTTTGAAAATAGTTTTCCTGTTTTAACCTTCCTTAGCACACACACTACTACCAGTCTATCAGGTGCTCATGCCACTACCTATGACATAAACTAGTATTCTAGCTTTCTTACTCGTTTCCTTATCCCATGTCCCCCTCACCTCTCCAACCTATCCTTTACAGAGCTGCCAAAATAATACCCCTAAGGAACTGTATCCCTTCCTGCTCAAAAACTATCTGTGGATCCCCATTGCCTAAGGGATCAAATCCAAACTTCTGTGCTGGCATTTAAAACCTTCTGTCATCTGGCTCCAACCTACCTTTCCAGCCTTCTTTGCCACTACCCCCCCTCCCTCACACAATCTCATTCCAGCAAAAATTGTAATACCAGCTTTGCCCTGATCTCAAATTGCTCTCTCCCACCTCCATACATTTACATAAACCATTTCCCGTGCCTAGAACACACATTCCCTTCTTATTTCTGTCTGCTGAAATCCTTTAAGACCCGGTTCAGTTACCATCTCTTCTATGAAGTTTTTCCTGATCCCTGTGGCTGAAAATTATCTTTTCTTCCTTGGATTTTCCTAGAACATTTGATCACTCCTTTGCCCTTATCACCCCTCTTTATTAAGGAAAATTGATGGGAAATGGTAGACGGAACTGAAATATGGTAGACTGAATCCTTACCTAGTATGTAGCTCTGGATGAATATGCCTTATTCAAAAGAAATGGAATAGATCAAAAGAGGAGCAGGTGGATTTACCTTTATGAAGAAATCCATAGACCAGAGAATGTGGATGAAGAGCAGTGGAGGAATAAGCAGAAGTGATTGTCACTGGAGCATACTATGGACTACAAGAGAAAAAAATGGACTATATGAGGGTTGGAAAAATGTCACAGCTCTGACCCAGAGGCATGGTGTTGTGGTGATGAGGTAATTCAGTTATTCAGGCATCCTCATCCTCATCACCCTTTCTTGTCTCTTTCGCTTTGTCTGTCTCTCTTTCTCACCCTCTGTCTCTTTGTTTCTCTCTGCCTCTCTCTCCCTTTTCTCTCCCTCTGTCTCTGACTCTCTCTGTGTCTCTCTCTCTTTCTGTCTCTGTCTCTCTTTCTCCCCCTCTGTATCTCTGTCTCTCTCTGGCTTATCTCCGTTTCTCTCTGTCTCTCCCTTTGTCTCTGACTGTCTCTCTCTCTCTATGTCTCTGACTCTCTCCCCCCTCTGTCTCAATCTCTCCCTTCCTACATCCAACAGCAGAGCAGCCAATAACCTCTTGACTAGTCCTGACAATAATTTTATTCTTCAGAAGATGGAGGAAGCAACAGTGGGAAATTCCAGTTTACTCAAGAGGGTAAACAAGGAGCCTTAGGGAGAAGTATCTGTTCCTTCCTAAAATCCATGATACAGGAAGGAAAAGAAATCTGGGGATCATCTGACAATGCTCCTGGATTTTTTGGAAAAGTTTTCAAAAGTTTCAAAAGAAGAATTGGTAAGATCTCATAAACTCAAATTCTATGGAAAAAGTCAATCCAGGATGGATGAGTGAAATTCTAGGGATTTCTAGGTGGCTCAGTGGAGAGAAAGCCAGGCCTAGAGACAGAAGATCTTGGATTCAAATCTGGCATCAGACACTTCCTAGCTGAGTGACCATAGGCAAGTCACTTAACCTCCAAACTTAGCCCTTACCACTCTTCTGCCTTGGAATCAATACACAGTATTAATTCTAAGACAGAAGGCAAGGTTTTGTGGGGGTTTGTGGGATGGGTTTGTTTGTTTTTTTAAGAATGAAATTCAAAAGACACAATTCCAAAAAGGAACAATTCCATTAAGGATTAGGAGAAAAAATGTCAGTTGTCTAACCAGACCAGTGTGAACTGAGACCAAAATGACATTACTAATCAATTTAGATTTTATAAAATTTTATAAAATATAAAATATTTTATAAAATAAATGCAGAGAAGATGAAAGCATATCTTCATAGAGGAGGACAAATATAAGAGCCTGGCTTTCCCCATTTACTCTCAGGACAAGGATAAATGTTGTTCCTATCTCCTCCCTCTTGATGAAATAGAATTTCTCTTTGTCCTATAAAATAGTGTCAGGAATATTAGAACTCTGAAGGAGTTGAGACTGATGGGAAACTAAGAACAACAAAAATGGGTAGGTTCTACCCCAAAATGGGTAAGTATATTAGGAGGAAAGAGGAGGATCAAATTGGAGAGATATTTTCTTGGGTTGGACATGATAATGGCAACTGACAGCAGAGAAGGCAGAAAGAACTGCTTAGTCCTTATTTCACTTCTGTTTTCTCTGCCAAAAAAATGACTTTTGTTCTGGAAATGACAGAACACAAATGGCTTGTAGATGATACCCAAGATAACCAAGGAGACAGTACAGGGGCACCTCAAAGCTTTGGATGATTTCAAGTGACCTGGGCAAGATGAACTAGATCCTTAGATACTGAAAGAACTGGCAGATGCTATTGCTGAGCCATTATCAGTAATATTGTAAAACCTGAGTTGGCGGTCAGAGAATCCACAAGATTAGAGAAGGACAAATGTTGTCCCTTATCTTCAAAAGGGACAAGAAACTAAAGTTTACACACTATAGGCCAGTGAACTTGACTTTGACTCCTGGGCAATTTAAAAAAAATGAGTCATTAAAGAGATGGTTGATGAATGTCTCAAAAGGGAAACTGATTACAGAGCAGTATTTCATCAGTTCTGGGGTGATGCTATAGTTCATGTTTGCTATATTCTGAACAAACTATAGTTCAAATGGGGAAGGGGTGATGAATATGGTGAGAGCTCTGAAAACTCTGCCTTGCAAGCATCATTTAAAGGAACTGGGGATATTGAGCCTAGAAGAGAGAAGATATGAGGAGGAACATACCTTAAAATATGTGAAGGGGCATCCTGGGAAAGAAGAATTAGATTTCTCTTACTAGTCCCAATGGGAAGAACTAGGAGCAGTAGGTAAACGTTACAGAAAAGTAGGGTTAGAAACAGAATTAGGTTTAGGGTTAGACATTAGCTGAACTTCCCAACAATCAAAGCTGAACAAAAACTCAATAGGTTTGTCCTGGGAAATAGTGATTTTGCCATTTCTGGGAATCTTCCCACACTTGTAAGAGATGTTCTAGAGGGGATTTCTCCTCAGATGTGAGTTAAACTGGAATATTAAATTTTGATAATCTGTGATTCTGTGAAACTAAAGAATTTTGACTCATTATAATAAATAACATTAACAGGAGCTGTCCAACTATAGGATAGAGAAAATAGTAAGCTTCCCATCAGTGGAAGTATTCAAGCAGAGATTTAGTATGATTTCTTTACTGGGAATAAGGCTGGACTATATGACCTTTAACTTCCCCATCACTGCTCAGATTGTGGAATTCAGGAGCTTCAGGGCCATTTAGGCTGTCACCAAACTACCTGGTTCAGTCAGGGTTGTGTTTGAGAGCAGGAGCTGTCTTTTAGCCTTTCTCCGTATCCCCTATATATAGAGCCTGGTATTCAGTAAGTGCTTAATAAGGGATTGTTGCTGGACTGTCTGGATTTCCAGTATGTAAGATAAGACTGGGAGCCACTTGTGCAAAGAGTCTCAAGGAAAAGAATATATTAGTCTTCCCAGAATTTACAATCTAGCTGAAAAACCAGGATACACACAGAAAACAGCAAAGGAACTGTGAATGAACAATGATTAAATGGAAAGTATGAAAGTTACAGACCAGCTGGTTTTTGGAGAGAAGAGAGGTGGATCCCAAGCAGAGCCTTGAAGGGTGAGTTGAATTTAATTAGTTGAAGCCAGGATACACCTAGGAAGTAGCAAAGGAGTTGTACTTGAACAATAATTAAAAGTAAAGTATGAATGTTACAATAGTAAGTACTAGCTGATTTCAGGGGGAGAAAAAGATCCATTTGAATTGGAATAAGCAAGGCTTCTTGGGAGGAGATGGATCCTAAGCAGAGCCTTGAAGGGTGAGTTGAATTTGATTAGTCAAGAAGCATTCTAGGGAGCCAAGAGAATAACATGAGCAAAGAAAGAGATGGTTGGGTCAGGGTCAGAGAAGGTTAGGGGAGCAGAAGGAGCTTAAGTTGGAGAAAGGAAGGACATTGAGATTTGGAGGGCTTCCCCTGCATGCTGGGCAGAGTTTGTGCACCACCTTCTAGACTCAGGGTGTGTGTGTGTGTGTGTGTGTGTGTGTGTGTGTGTGTGTGTGTATGATACAATAAAAGTATTTATGGGAAAGAGCCTTGAACTGTCAATCAAGAGACCTCGGAACTAGTCTCAGCTCAGCCACTAATTAGCTTGTCCAAGTCACTTCTCCTCTCTATGCCTCCATTTTGTCACCTGTAAAATAAGGAAGCTGAACTAGATCACCTCAAAATGATTTGGGTCTGATGAATTCTGACTGCTTGGGTTTTTTTGGACAAAGTAGAAAAAATGGGGGGGGGGGAGACCAGTCCAAAGGCTGTTATAGTTATCTGCACGATGCTTATGGAGTAACCTGAAATAAGGGGATCTCCAGCCCCTCAGGTTTCTGCTGGACATCTCTATCAACTAGTCTATCCCAAGTACATTCATAACATTGGGAGAGCTCTAATGTAGCCCAAGGCACAACTTGAGGAAATGAGATGCACGCTCCTGAAAAGAGGCACTGTGTGTGCTAGACACTGGGAATACAGAGTCAAAATGAAAAATAGTCCCTGACCTTAAGAAACTAGCAATTCCCAACAGACAAATATACCCTTCAAGAACAAGAGGCCTTAGAGGAGAGAGGTCCTGGGTTCAAATGTGGCCCCAGATTCTTCCTAGCTATGTGACCCTGGGCAAGTCATTTAATGCCCATTGCCTTGCCCCTACAGCTCTTCAACCTTGGAGCCAACACTTAATATTAATTCCAAAACAGAAAGTAAGGTTTAAAAAAAAGAAGAAAACAAGAAGAACAAGGAGGGAGGGGCCAGCTAGGAGGCCCAGAGTGCCAGGCCCAGAGTTGGGAAGACCTGGGTTCAAATCTGGCCTCTGACACTTCCTAGCTGTGGTCCTGGGCAAATCACTTAACCCTGTTTATCTAGCCCTTGCCCTTTGGTTTAGCGTTGTTACTAAGACAGAAATGTGGGTTATTTTTTTTTTTAAGAACAAGGGGAGAAAGGGGAGAAAAACAGAATAGCAGCCCTCTCCCAACACATCTCAGATTTATTTCTGGGGGTAAAATCCTTCCGCAAATATGCCATTCAAAAACAAGGGAGGGAAACAATGTAGCGTATGGCCCCTAACTTGCTTCAGATTTATTTCTAATGTATAAAAAGAGCCATAGAGGGAATGCTTTCAGGTCCCAGCAGATCTTCAAGGATAGACTGCTCTGGGAGAGTGCAGGGTGGGCCCCCTCTTTCTTCTGCCATATTCCTTGAGACCCCTCTAAAAGGGGTTCACTCGCACCCTGGACTCTAGGCAGGAAAGGAAGAAGGAGGAGGCTCCAGATCTCTCTCTCTCTCTCTCTCTCTCTCTCTCTCACTCTCTCTCTCTCTCTCTGTCTCTGTCTCTGTGTGTGTGTGTGTCTCTCTCAGAGGGAAGGTTTAGCCCTTGGCCCTGTGCCCCCATAGCTGGTTGTTCCCTTTACCAGAGGCTGTTGGGCCAGCCCATCTGAACCTCCCGTTGGTCTGCATTAGTGCTGTCATGTGGAGAAATCCCAGAACCTGGGGTCAAGTGGTAACCATTTATGCCGTTATCAGATATTTACTTAGGGAGGATTTCATTATACTGAATCTACAGGCTTTGAATAAATTGATGTGCGGCAAATTTATTCTTTTTAAAGAGGGACTTTCACACTGGGGAAAACTTTTAAAAAGAACATTTATACAAAAAGCAATTACCGTGCCAGTAATTTGTATGTATTCTCCCAGCTTACATTGCCTGGCGACGTTTGTAGTTGAATGTGAGCTGCTCGCCCCCAGCAGCTGTCGAACTGGATGCAGTGGGGAGAGTGATTATAGGGCTGCCACAGGAAGGGATGATGATGTCAGGAACCTGAGACCATGCCCAGAGAGGCCTGAGGATAGGGGCGAAGGGAGGCGGGCAGGCGGGCAGCCCCGGGGGTGCTGAGGAATTGGGGGTTGGGGGAGGGGAGCAAGGCTGATCTGTGAAAGCTAAGTGGATTTGGGCTGAAAATCTGGTGCCTCTTGGAAATGTTCTCCCTGCGAAATTCTCTCTTTAACAAGGTTATTCCATTAACAGGTGCTCAGTGAAATAGCTCCTTTCAGCGCCTCTCAATAGAGAGCAGTGCCACTTAAAGGGCATTTATGGCTTCCTGACAGGTCTCATACAGGTGTATTATTGAGCGGCGAGGGAGAGGGTTGGCCGGGAACCCCCTGCCGCAGAACACATTCCGTCGTTCTAGGCAGTCCCAGCCCAGTAGCCTGGGCTCCAGTGGCGTGGAACTCAGGGAATTATTGGCTCACGTGGGAACTTTTTCCCCCTCCCGAGGAGAAGATAATGGGCACTCTTGCTTTTCCTTCTCCCCCCCTCCCCATTAGTGCTGGCTCTCGGGATCTGACACATTATGTAAATTGTCTCTGTTGCTAAGTGGCGCAGAAACTGGCAGAGAAGAAGCCGTTGCTAGGTCTTGAGACTTTTGGGGAGAAGCAGCAGAAGTGCTGGGAGCCCCAGAATAAGATTGAGCTTAAATGGGCATCTACTGTTTGAAAATCTCTCCTACCCTCCCCCCAAAAAACTAAGAGCCATCCTGGGGCAGGAGACTTGACTCCCTCCTGGGTCCGGGAGTCTCCCCCACTTAGTACTTAGTACAGGAGCATCCTTGGTACAGAGGCCATGTTTCCATCTCAGACTGGGGTCTCCCTGAGGTTAAGGGCAGGATCTCTGCCTTAGAGAGTAGACTCTTAAGAGTCCCTCATTATGGGATCTCCTGAAAGGCAGGGGCAGTTCTCTCCTCCTCCTCCTCCTCCTCCTTGCCCATGGTCCTTAGGCCTGAATGCACTCTTCCTTGCTCTGCTTGCATTCATTCTCTTTCATGTTTTGCTGTTAACTTCTGAGCTGGGCTGAGCAAGATTCCCAGCTTCTCTTTACAAGCCTTCTACAAGAGGTAAAATGAGTTAAGTTCCATTACTCTTCCAAAGTTTGGGGGCTTAAAGTTTCCCTTAGCCATCAGTCACTTGTGGGCTCAGCACCCAGGTAAAAAGCAGCTCTTTTGTCAGTGCTCACTTTTCTTCATGTTAATCTTGTGATGTTTATAAAGAAAGCTGGCCTCAAAGACTGGAAAGCTTGGGCTGTCTCCCTTCTGATATAAACTGGCTGTGTGACCCAGCCCAGACAAGCTGGGCTTAACCCTTGGTTAACCTCTTGGGGTTCTAGCCAACTTTCTAAACTGAGGTCTTGACAGTGGATTCTACACATTTTTTCATTTTGTTTGGGGATTTTTTTGTTTTAAAATAGTTTGATAACTGTATTTTGAGATAATTGGTTTCCATTTTAATTGTGGGTACTTTATTCATTTAAAAAACATTCCCAGAAGGGGTCCACCATTTCATTAGACAACTCAAAGGGGTCCATGACTCAAAAAATGTTAAGAGCCCTGGGACTCGCACTCCATAAAGATGGCAACCCACACTGGTAAAGGGTTATCCTTATCCGGGTGCTCCCTATATTCAGGAAATCCTAGGTCCAATCTCTAGCCCTTAAAAGAAAATACATACACACATATATTTATATGGGTATCTTAGACCTTTAAATCTCTCTGCCTTAGAAGAACAGTCTTCAAAGTGTTTAGCTCACTGGTATGGGGCAATTCACATTTAAAAGGCACCCCTGGAAGGAAGAAGAGAGTTCTTCTCAGGCAAAGACATAATTCTGTGTTTCCAGCCTTTGTCAGACTTTTCTCTGGACTCAGATCTCCACAGATCAGGTGATGAAAGGGAACTGTTTTAAGAGAGTGCCCAGAGAGCAGGAGCCCTAGGTGACCAAATCTTCCCATATAGGAGATCTTGGGACTATTGAATCATAAATTTGGAGCTGAAAGGTACCTTAGCAGCCAGCTAAGTTTAGTCCCCTCATTTTAGCAGTAAGGAACTATGGCCTAGAGAGGTTGTGAATTACTCAAGGTCATACAAGAAGTGGAAGATTTGAATCCATGTTCTCTGATTTCACCACAACCACATGTTTCTTTTCTTTTTTTTATCCTTAATTTTTTTCTATTCAGTTCCAAATTTTCTCCCTTCCTCATCCATTGAGAAAGCAAGAAATATGATACCCATTATACATATGAAATCTTGCAAAACATTTCCATATTAGCCACCCAAACATATATTATTTTTTAAATTTTTATTTTTAAAATATTTTCCCACATTTACATCATTCATTTTCTTTCCCTCCCCCTCCCAGAGCCAACAAGCAATTCCCCTGGGTTGTACAAATGTTATCACTTGATACCTATTTCTATATTATTCATTTTTGCTACAGAGCAGTCTTTTAAAGCCAAAACCCCAAATCATATACCCATATACACAAGTGATAAGTGATAAGTCATATGTTCTTCTTTTGCATTTCTACTCCCATAGTTCTTTCTCTCAAGGTGGATAGCATTCTTTCTCATTAGTCCTTCAGGAGTGTTCTGGATTATTGCATTGCTGCTAATAGCAAAGTCCATTACATTGTATTGTTCCACAATGTTTCACTGTCTGTGTACAGTATTCTCCTGGTTCTGCTTATTTTACTCTGCCTCAGTTCAAGGAGGTCATTCCAGTTCACATAGAAATCCCTCCAGTTCATCATTCCTTACAGCACAGTAGCATTTCCTCACCATCATATACCACAATTTGTCCAACCATTCCTCAACCGAGGGACGCACCTTCATTTTCCAATTTTTTGCCACCACAAAGAGTGCGGCTATGAATCTTTTTGTACAAATATTTTTCATTATTACCTCTTTGGGGTACAAACCCAGTGGTGTTGTTGCTGCATCAAAGGGCATGCAATCTTTTAAAGCTCTTGGGGCATAATTCCAAACTGCCTTGTGGAATGACAACTACATATTTCTGATCAGGATCCTTTGAGACATAGGAACAAAGAGAACCCAAATTTAAGTCAAAGGAGCTGGTTTCAAGTCTTGCTTCTCCCATTATTTATCTGAGTGACATCATTTGAACTTCATGAGCCTTTCTTTCCCTGTCAGTAAAATGGGTATGATAGTTGCACTCTCTGTCTCAGACTATTACAAAAGTGCTATGCAACCTTCAAAGCACTATTCTAAGCTCCATGAGTGCAGGAATTGGCTTTGGCCTCTTTCTTTATCTCCAGCACTCTACACAATGAATGCCTGGCAAATAATATGTTTTCTATACTCTACATATTAGATTATGTGTTATATATATATATATATTTCTAATATATAATATATTTCTAATCTATAATTACATATATAATTCTGTCATTTTTCATATATATAATATGGTAATTTGTATGTTTCTATTCAACCAGGCTCTGGGAATTCAGAAATCCCATCTTTTTATTCATCTTCATCTCCCATCTACATGTACTAGGTGCTTAAAACATTTGGTGAGTTGAATCCATCCTATAAACCATGACATACTAAATGCCCTGTAATCATGTCCCTTCCATGCTTAGAAAGCATGAGGTCACATGCAAACTCCTTAGTCTAAAATCAAGGGCTTCTATGGCCTGATTCGAGCTACCTTTCCAGCCTTTCTATTCTTCCTCCTCAATTTGTCATCTTTCTCTCCTGGTCTCCTTGGTCACCCCCATATTTCATACTTATTCTAGGTGGTTTACTTTATGCCTATGCTGTTCTCTCCTTTCTCATAAGGCTTCTTCTCTTCTCCACTTGTCCAAATCATCTCCATCTTTCAAGGCTCCATTACCTCCATGGCTCCATTTCTGATTCCTCCCGCCCATAATGATGTCACTATCCTCTGGCCCCTTATAGCCCTTATGGTCTGTACCAGAGAACTCAACACTTCATTAGGTTCTGTATTGTGCTTCGTGTGTGAATCCTCCCCTTCCCTGCTCACCTCCAAGACTGTGATCTACTATACAGCAAGTTATAGATGCTCTTTCTCTTTCTCCAACCATGGGTAGCTGTGAGACCCTGGTCAAGTCACTTAACCCCAATAGCCTAGCCCTTATACTTAGCATTGATTGAGGCTAGGTATAGACAAAAGGTAAGGGTTTAAATAAAACATACCCTGGAACACTGGGGATCCTGAGGGGATTGGGGATAAGGCAAGCAAGCTGTGATACTTGTCTGACATCACTGTCATATAGCTCAGCCTGGGGTCTTGCCTGGCTTTTACATGTTTTTTGAGCCCCACTGGCAATTTGGCATCATACCACCTTAAGCTGATAATACCTTCCTAGACCGTATTTAAGGAGATCAATGACTAGAAATACAAACTCTTTTGTACAATATTATTCATATGGAATTTGGGGGTTTATTTTCAGGGGTGGCTCTGGGGGAAAAAAGATAATTAGCCTTAAAAAAATTACTCTTTAAAGCACCAAGATGACCAGTCAATTCTCATGGAATTTGTTCATTAAAATGAGTCTTATCTGTTCATTATAACACATCAGCAAGACTTTTTCTTGTTGTCACAACATTCCATTAGTCTGTAGATTTGCTTGAAAGTAGCAAAGTTTGAATTCTTTTGATAAGAGTTCTAGAATCCAGACTTATTACCTCTAATCATACCCAACGAATGAATTAAGTTTTTATGGACCTTTCAGAGATCTGAATCCCTAAGATAGTCTCAAATATGAATCTTCCCAAAGGCAGGAGATAAACTGAGTGACTTCTGAACTCTCAGGTATTTAATCACTCAACATGTAGATGGATCAATAGATTGCTACATTTATTAAGTGCTACAGAACTGAACCTTAGAAAGAAAGAACCTTAGAAAGCTGAAATTATCGTGGAAGAAGACAATTCATAAAAGGAGACAGGAATAGGGAGAGGAAGGGTATATATAAAGCTGAGGAGGAGGAAGGGGAAGCCAGAGAGTGGAGACAGGAGTGAGGTAAAACATGACTGGGATCTTCCCTGTAATAGTGGTCCAATGGAGAGAGTCACTGATGAGGAGAGGAGGGTTCTGTGTAATTTTCACAAAATCTGCCCCACAAGTCTGGAGGACAGTTCCAGGGTGGAAGTTTCTCGGGGTGGCAAGGCCATAGGAAATATTTATTAAATGTCTAATGTGTGCCCAGATCTGCTCAGGAAAAGACCTAGTCTCTGCCTTAGGGAGATCCAAAGGTCTACTTGAGGAGACAAATCAGAGTTATGAGCATATAAAAATAGAAGTTGAATATAGGCTAGATACAGCAATTATGACTGAGGAATGCCAAGCAAATGAGTTATTAGTGTGTGGGGTGGAGGGAAAGGGACATTATCATCACTGAATGCTTCTTAGAAGGCTTGAGCTAAATTTTAGGAAGATGAGAATAATAGAAAAAAACAATGGGAAAGAGCAGAGAGAGCCCCAACCTAGATTTAGAGATGAGCTGTGCCACAAGCTCTCTGTACAAGATCAATCAAAGAGAAGTCATTTTCCTTTTTGGAGGCTCGGCATCCCCCTCCAAAATGGGGGTAAAGGGGGACAGAAGTCTGGCTCCTACATTCTAGAACTCTGGTTTTATATGATGGGGTAGATGGAGAAGAGAAGACATTCCAAATGGGAACAGAATGAGTAAATACTCTGAGATGGGAGTAAGTGTGATGTGTTCAGGGGATGGCAAGGAAAGGAGTCAAGCTGGAATCCACAATCCAAGATGAGAAAGTGAATCAATGTGGGGATGGGTAACTATTGGGATGGAAAAGTTTGGACTTGGTTCATCAGCAGCAGGGAGCTGTTGGCAGTTCTTCAACTGAAGAGTGGCAATTGTGAAAGACATTTTAGGGAGATTATTTTGACTGCCTTTGCAGGATAGAGACTGAGCCTCTGGGATTTAAGGGGATGGGTTTGAATCACTGCTCAGAAACTGAGTGGATCACTATTTCTTACCCATTTAATGGTCAGAGTTCTTTGCCCGGCATTCAAGGCCACATTCAGGGGTCACCCAACTTTTCCAGCCTTATATTACATTTCTCCCCTTATACCCACTCTATCCTTCACCCAAGTTTCATTCTCCTTCACCTCTACTCTCCATCTCACCTTGAAACATGCTTGGTACACTCTTACTGTTTATGGATTTTATCATTATATTATTCAACCAGGAGTGAACCCCCCTTTCCCTTTTCATCTATTAAATATCTTGTTGTTCAGTCATTTCAGTCATGCCTGACTCTTCATTACTCCATTTAGGGTTTTCTTGGCAAAGATACCAAAGTAGTTTGCCATTTCCTTCACTTGACAGATGAACAAACTGAGGTAAGCAGGGTTGAGTGACTTGCTCAGGGTCACACAACTAGTGTCTGAGGTCAGATTTAAATTCAAGTCTCCCTGACTCTAGGGACTCTATCCATTACACCAACTATCTGCCCCTGAATTCATATTCATCCTTTAAGCCCAGTTTGGATAATTACTCCTATGCAGAACCCCCTCAGATCTGTTTTGGAGATATTGATTGTCCTTCCTCCCCACTGACTCACACAGCTTTTTTATAAGGTTTCATGTATTATTATGTTAGTTATCTGTGTGTGTGTGTGTGTGTGTGTGTGTGGTCCAGTTAGACTGGGAACTTCATGAAGGGAGGGCCTCTCCCCTCAATATAAACCTTGCATTTTTCCACCACATGGGATACTTCACTACTGAATAAATGCACAAACAGCTGGAACCAGAGACAAGAGGCAGCAGCCTCAGAAGACAGATAGCTCTGTTCCTGTTTGTGAGCAAGCTCCCTCATTCCTCCTGTTTCTCCATGGTGAAATGGGAAGAATATTGCTGGCCTCACTCGTGCCGTGAGAACTTGGAAAGCTGGTTGCTGAGGAGCAGTGCTTGCCAAGGCTAAAATATAGCTGTGCCATACACACAGAGACATTTTGCCACAGTGCGGATCCCTGTTTGCATAATCCAACACGATTCTGAAAGCAAAACGTGCATGTTCCCAAAAGGGCTGCCACCATGAGGGTGATGACTGTTGATTTTGAAAAGAGGAGTTTTATTTGTACCTGCAAAGATATTCAAGAACAAGGTCCTTCAGGGTGAGCCTTCCATCCCTCAGAATTTAGGTCAGGATTAGATAGAAGCAAAGAGAGGCAGGAGTATCAAGGCAGTACAGTGGATAGCACACTGGGCCTGGAGTCAGGAAGACAGAATTCAAATCCAGCCTGAGACACTTATTAGCTGGGTGACCCTAGGCAAATCACTTCACCTCTGTTTGCCTCAGTTTCCTTAATTGTAAAATAATAACAGCAATTATTGTGAGGCTCAAATGAGGTTATATTTGCAAAGTGATTATCACAGCACCTGGCACAAAGTAGATGCTCTCTAAAATGCTTATTCTCTTCCTTCTTCTTTTCCTCAATATGATCAAGAGTTTAAGTCTCAAAATGAGGGATCAGGGAGGAGAAATAACAATATCAACAACACAATAAACTCACAGTGATAACTGGATTTATTTCCAGTTTATCCTGTACATAGCTTGTTTGTGCAACTTTGTTCTAATCTTGCCTCCATCTATTAGACTGAGCTCTTTGAGAGCAGGGACTGTCTTTTGCCTTTTTAATATCCCCAGAACTTAGCTCAGTGCCTGGCATTATTGGGCGCTTAATGAATGTTTTTTTTTTTTTTTACTAACTAGAATTTGGTTTTATATTCTTTGTCTTTCTTTATAAAAAAAACCCTTTGGTCTTAGAATTGATATTAGTTCAGAGGCAGAAGAGTGGTAAGGGATAGGCAATTGGGGTTAAGTGAGGTGCCCAGAGTCACACAGCTAAGAAGTGACTAAAATCAAATTTGAACCCAGAACCTCCCATCTCCAAGCCTAGCTATCTATCCACTGAGCCACCAGGCTGCACCTACATTCATTTTCAATTTACTTACATCATCTCATTTGTTCTTCATGGCAACACTGGCGGGAGGTGGTGCTATTGTTATCCTTATAGATGAAAAAATGGATGTTCAGAAAGATTAGATGACTTTCCTGGAGTGACACAGCCAGGTAAAAGTGTATACGATAGAATTCTAAGCCTTGGTCTTGGCATAGCCATAAAGGAATGTCTCATTACTGCTGTCAGGAGAAACACACACCTTCATCTCAGCTAAATTGTCCTCGGCTTTGAGCTGTCTCCTCAATGTTCCTTGATTAAGAAAGTACTCTTTCCTCCCTCTTAAATTTTGGTTCACACCATGCCTTAGAATTACTTCCTATCTCTCTGAATCCTACCCAGCTATCAAGATCTCTCAGTGTGTGTGTGTGTGTGTGTGTTTGTGTGTGTGTGTGTGTGTGTGTGAGAGAGAGAGAGAGAGAGACAGACAGACAGACAGACAGACAGACAGACAGACAGACAGACAGAGACAGAGAGAGAGAGAGACAGAGAGAGACAGAGAGAGAGAATGATTCAGTCTCTCCTTGAGAAGGCTGGTACCAAGCTGGGCATACAGTAGATGTTTATCCGTTACTTACTGTCTCTTCCATCCTCAAAAAAACCTCACTTGATTTTTCCATTCCCATATCTCTCGTCTTTTGTGGCTAAACTCCTTGAGAAGGCTGGCTACAAGAGTTAGCTCTACATCCTCTTCTCTTTCTTTAAATCTCTGGCTTCTGACCTCATCATTCCACTGAAACTGCTCTCTCCAAAGTTACCCAAAAGGCTTTTTCTCACACTCATTCTTTTTTTAAACCCTTTCCTTCATCTTAGAATTAATTCTGTATATTGGTTCCAAGGGAGAAGAGTGGTAAGGGCTAGGCAATGGGGGTTAAGGTTTCTTCCCAGGGTCACAAAGCTAGGAAGTATTTGAAGCCACATTTGAACCCAAGGCTTCCCTTCTCTAGGTCTGGCTCTCAATCTACTGAACCACCCAGCTGCCCCCTCAATTCTCACTTTCCTTAACCTTTCTGTAGTCTTAGATACTGTCAGTACCCCCTCTTTTTCTCCATACTCTCTTCTCCCTAGGCTTTAGGGATGCTGCTCTCTCCTGGTTCTCCTTCTTCTTATCCAAGTACTTCTATTTGGGTCTTTTCTTCACTGGATCTCCATCCAGGTCACATCCACTAACTAGAAATGTCCCTTAAGTTTCTATCGATGCCCTCTTCTCTTCTCCCTCTTTACTACTATCTCTTAATGATCTTATCAGCTCCTATAGATTCATTGATCATCTCTGATGATTCTCAAATCTCCTTTCCAGCCCATACCTATCTGTTGACTTCCAGCCTTGTATCACCAGCTACTGATGAGACATCTCAAACTGGGTGTCCTGTAATACATAAAACTCAGCTTGTTCAAACTGCTTGTTTTATGAGGAAAGGAGGGAACTGCCTGGCTCAGGAGAAGAACTGAGATTCACACCTGTGTCCTGCCCTTTGACTTTCCTTCCCTGTCTCTCAACCCAAGGTCACCTGGTGAGTGAGTGAGGGCTGAGACCAGAATTCAAGTCTTAGGCTACTTTTCACTGCCTTCCACTCCACTTTGGGGGGCACATAAACCTCTTCTAGGCCAAGTCCCAAGTCAATGCCTTGAGAGTTGATGAAATAGGCAAAGCACAGTGCCTAGGAAGTAGAGTAGAATGATCAGAGTTTGTGTAGGGAGTCTGGCTTTAGTTTTTTCTTTCTTTTTTTTCTTTTTGCTTTCAAGGAGATTAAGCTATTTATAGACCAAACTGCTGTTGGTGAGGAGCCTGAGAAAACCTTATATCTTTTTGCTTTTCTGGAAGCTGCCAAATGGGACCTACAGAAAAATTCTAGATTCTAGATTGATTTGTAGTATTTTTTTAAGCTGTGAGGTAGTTTTGGATTTGGGGCAGATTTCCATCTTTCCCTTCAAAGTTTCAGATGATAGCAAATCCTCCCTACTATGGAATGATGGAACTCAGTCTTGGCCCAACTCCTCACTAATCTGATGAGTGCACTGTTTGTCACTCTGTGTTTAAAAAAAAAGTAATTTATTTTCTAATTATTCCTTGTCTTGCATAACCATGCATCGCCAAAGTGTCGCTTTTTAAAATATTTATCTCTCCACGCCACCAGAGCAGCCTGTGGACCATGCAAGAGGAAGAAATGAAAGTCCCCATCCCTGGTATAACCCCATTACTTTGACTCTTCTAGGGCTGTTTTGACATCTCCTTGTAAATACATTTATTTTTCATTAGGATGTTTCTGAGCTCTTGGCATCCAGAAAGCCAGAGCTATTATGCTGTTCAACTATTCTGGACAGACTGAGGATAAACAATCATAATGAACTCAAGAAAAAAGGCATTCCATAGATGTCACTTGATCAGGGGAATCAGCTCGTGTGCCCTCTTCTTTGAGAAGTCTTTCCTGATCCCTCTCTTCTTCTGTTACCATGGACGTACACCCCTGCTGATATGTTGGTGAAGCAACACAGGATAAAGAATAAAAGTACTAAACTTAGATGCAACAAGACTCCCCCCCCCAATCTCTTTATTCTTGCCTCATAAAATTATTAGCCATTTGACCCTTGAATCGCTTGATGTCTCTGAGATTCAGTTTACTTATCTGTAAAATGGGCATGATAATAGCATGTAGCTCACAAGGATGTGGTAAAGCTCTGTGATGGAAGAAGGATCTTTTGCTTACTTCCTGGTGCAACATCTTTCAATTCCCCATTACATTTCATCAAGTTTTCCTCTCTAGTACAACTCAAATGAGACTGTACATAAGGTACTTTGCGAACCTTAAAGCATCACATATGTGTGAACTGAACTTGTGTTTTTTTTGTTTTGTTTTTTGTTTTTTTTTTTTTGTAACTAGTGATACTGTTGTCTGTCCCCAGTAAAAGTAAGCTTTTTGAGATCAGGAACAATATTTGAGTATTTCACTCAAAAATCATTTAGTAAATGCTTATTTAGCACTACATTCTGTACAAAGAGCTGGGGAAGGACAGTTAGGTAGCACAGTGGATAGAATGCCAGGCCTGGAGTCAAGAGGATCTGGCTTCAGAGCCAGCTTCAGACATTTCCTAATTGTATGATGTGGGTAAGTCACTTAACCCTGTTTTCCTGAACCTTGCCCTTCTGTCTTAGTGTTGTTACTAAGACAGAAAGTAAGGTGTTTTTTAAAAGAGCTAAGGATACAAAGAAGGGAGGTAGGGTTAAAGAGCTAAGGATACAAAGAGGAGGGGGCGGTAAGCAATGTCTGCCCTGAAACAGCATACATTCTTTTTTGTTTGTTTGATTTTTCCAGATCATGGTACAATTTTCAGTGATCCTTTTCTGATATTTTGTACTCCAAGTTCTTTTCCTCCCTCCCACCATTCCCCCTTCCCTAAGAAAGCAGATAATCTGATATTGTTGTCCATGTACAATGCAAATTTCCATGTTTTTCATGTTGTAAAAGAAGACCTGTATCACTTACACTAGAGGAAAAATTCATAGAGGAAAAAAAGTGAAGAATGAACGGCATCCCTCAATCTGTGTTTAGAATTCATCAGTTCCTTCTGTAGCAATGGAGACCCTTTTTAATCATGATTCCCTTGGAGTTGCTCTGAGTTGTCCCAGATCCTTGCATTGCTCAGTATAGTTAAGTCATTCATAATTGATTTTCATACGTTATTGCTGTTACCGTGTACAGTGTTCACTTCACTTCGCATCACTTCATACCAGTCTTTCCAGGTGTTTTTGTGATCATCTTGGTACAGTCGTGTTTTGTTACAATCAGTCTGAGATCATAATTGCTTCCCCTGCTTTTTTAACTGTGTCTGAAGCATAGTGGATTCTGCTCCAACCCATTGCCTCTACTGTGTCTCCCTGCTAAAATAAGTTTCTTGTAGACAAGTTATTGTGGGATTCTGGCTTTTAATTCACTCTGTTATCCCTTTTTTTTATGGATGAATTCACCCTGTTCACATTCCCAGTTATGATTACTGTTTCCCGCCATCTTTTTCCCTCTTGTTTATCCTTCTCTTCCTATCCTTTTGGCCTTTCCCTGTTGACAAATATTTTGTTTCTGACTTTTTCCTCTCAAGTTCACTCTCCCTTTTGTCTATCCCCCTTCTTACTTCCCTCTAGGGTAAGATGGGTTTCTGTAGCTAACTGCATGTGGATATTACTCCTCCCACCATTGCCCCAGTTCTGATGAGAATAAGGTCCAGGCATTGGCTGCCACCTCCCCCCCCAACATCTTCCTCTCCACTATATTGATTCTTATGCACCTCCTCATGTGAGTTAACTTGCCCTCAATTTTCTCTCCTTTTCTCTTTTCCCAGTGTATTCCTCTCTTTTCAATCCTTAATTTTGTTTTATACATATATATAATGTACATATATATAGATGTCATCCCATCATATTCAATTTAGGAGTATGCATTCTGATGGGAGAACTAACATGTAAGTAACTAGGGATGACATATAGCGAGTAGAAGGGATTAGGCATTTATTAAATACCTACTGCATTCCAGACAATGTGCTAAAAATACTTTTAAAATATTGTCTCATTTGATCCGCACAACAACTTTTCAAGATAGGTACTATTATGATCCTCATTTTATATATGGAGAAACTGAGGCAAACAAAGATTAAGTAACTTGTCCAGGATTACACAGCTAGGGCATATCTAAGGCTGAATTTGAACTTGGTCTTCCTGACTCTAGACCCAGCACTCTATCCTCTGTACCACCAGGCTCCCTGAGATGGGGAGTAACCTGAAAGGGGAACACATTAGCAGCTAGAGTGGAATAGGAGAGGCCAACTGCAAAAAGTGAGGTTTTAACTGAGTCTTCAAAGAAGCCAGGGAAGCTAAGAGGCAGAGGTGAGGGGACAGGAGCACTTCTAGCCTGGAGGACCCATTGTGCAAGGAAGGGTGAATGGCATGTTCATGGGGCTTCAAGTGGGACAGTGTAGCCTGATCATAGGGTGTGCTGACAAGGGAGTCCAGGAAAGGGGCCAGGCTCTGAAAAAGCTTTAAATGGCAAGTGGAAGAAGTGATATTTGATTCCCCAGGTAATAGGGAGCCACTAGAGTTCACTGAACAGGGAAGGGGAGGAGGCACAGTCTGATATAATCAGAACTTGACAGCTGGATGGACCATGGACTGGAATAAAGACTTGAGTTAGGAAGACCAGTTAAAAAGCCATTTGGCAGTAATCCATCAAGAGGTTATGAGGGTTTTATGCATAGTAGGTGATTAATAATGCTGACTGGATTGGATTGAATGGATGTATCTGTGTGTAGGCAAATACACTGGGTCAGCGTGTGCCAGGTTGAATGAAGATGAGCCTATCAGCATTAGAGGCTAAGCTCCTCAGAGCTAGAACTGACCAGCTCTCTATTGGCTTTCTTTGTATCTATAGCACTCAGCCCAGTGCCTGGCACATAGTAGGTACTCAATAAACATTTATTGACTGACTCTCTACACTTCCCCATCATACCTGTCTCTTTCTTTTTATCTCCAAATCTGGCTTCTTTCCTCTTCTGCTTTCACAGTGAGTCATAGGCATTCATGATTAGTGCAAAAAAGTATATGCTCAAGGTCAGAAGTTGTGGGCTGGAGTACTACTTCTGGGGCTATAACAGATGGAGCCATGGACCTGAAGTCAGAAAAGTGTGGGTTTAATTGTAGTCTCAGACACTCACTAGCTATGGAATTCTGGGCAAGTCACTTAACTGCTATTTGCCTCAGTTTCCTCAACCATAAAATGGGAATCATTTTTGTTTTAAAAAATACTCTGTAAAAAAAATTCTCTGTAAAATGAGGGAACTAATCTATCTCCTAGGGTTCTTATAAGGGACAAATGAGATAATATTTGTAAAGCATTTCATCACTGGTTAGCAAACAATAGGCACTTGACATCTATCTCCTTCCTTCTTCTTCTACCTACCTGAGTGACCTTGGGCAAAATTCCTCACCTCTCTGAAACATAATTTATCCTACCAAAGAAGGGGTGAGACTAGATATTACATATGCCCTCCTTCTGGTTCTGGCTTATAATTATTCTGTTTGTTAGTTTTCTATTTATAATCCTAATTGGTTGTCTTTACCAACTCCTTAGCCCCTATGTCATATATCCAGTCCTATTGTAAATTATACTGTAGATATAGAAAAGAGAGAAAGAAAATAAGTTGGCCCTGATCCCAGGGGAGTTCCCAGCCTGTTTGGGGTTACAATTAATATATTTTAGAAGTTTATGATAAGGGCACAGTGAATAAATCACCATGCCTGGAGTTGGGAAGGTCTGGATTCAAATCTGACCCCAGATCCTTCCTAACTGTGTAATACTAGTCAAGCCACTTAACCTCCATTGCCTGGTCCCTGTCACTCTTATGTCTTAGAATTGAAATAAAGACAGAAGGAAAGAGTTTTTTAATAGAAGAAGTTTAACATAATATGATACAGATTACCTGAGATCCAAGTATGGTGGGAACTGTGACATCTAGGAAGGCTTCATGGAGGAAGTAAGCCTTGAGCTGGAGCTAATGAAGCATCTCTGATATATGTAAGGCAATTGTAGAATATGTAATAGAAAGAGCATTGGATTTGGAGTCAGAGGACCTGGGTTCAAATTATAACTCTCAACAGTTATTTCTGGTGAGCTTTGGCAAGTTACTTTATCTCAGATTTATCGGGGCTGAACTAGTTGGTTTTTAGGGCCTCTCTAAGCTTAAAAGCCTAAGATTTTATTCATTCCACAAACGTTTAGTAATCATCTATTCTGTGCTGGACACAAAAATAAGAACTTGCCTCACTGGGCTTAGCAGGAACCAGGGACCTAAAGCACTGTAGGTTTGGGTTTAGAGAAGGCTTGCCTGCAGGACCAGAAGGTGGGAGGTAACATTGTCCTCTGGATGTAGAGAAAAATGTCCTTTTCTTTTCCCTCCTCCTGGGAGGTAAGACAGGTTGACAAAATGTTGGTTACAAATAGCCCTGGATTCAGGTTGGGCTAAGAATTATGATCAGGATGGAGGAAGAAAGAATATAGAGAAGCCAAGACTTTCAGGGTAGAAGAATGATGATGCTTCCTCCTTCCAGCCTTTCAATTATTACTGTTATTTGTGGTATCCCCACCCCACCCGGTTTCCCCTCTCTTCCTCTCTTGTAAGAGTCTCCTTTCCAATCAAAAAATATTTTTTTAGCTCATTGAGTCTGAAAGAGAGAGGGAAAGAGAGAGAGGGAGAAAGAAACAGGCAGGAGGGGGAAAGCGGGGGGGGGGGGGAGGATGAGAAGGAGGGAGTATATGTTTTATGCTGAATTTTAAAATAACTTATTTTTTCCAATCTCTAAACTGCTAATCTCCCCAAGCTGAGGAATTCTGGGACAAAGACGAGTTCTCAGAGTGGAACTCTGTAAAATTAGCTTCTGCAGTATTAGTGTTTGCACAGTTAGAGATTGAAAAATTGCATTTCCTCAGTCTGATTGGGGGAGGGAGGAGTACTCTCCCTGGGAAGAAGTGCTGTAATTCTCCTGCATGGAGGGGCTGCCCAGCCTGGTAGGTGAGGTGTGGACCTGGGCCAGAGGAATGGGAGAGAGGAGGAGATAAAAATGTTTTATGGAAGCTTTTCCAGAGTAGATGGCATTGGGTACTTACCCTAGAAGCCAGCATTCTCCTCACTGGCTTCCAGATTGCAGAGACCAATCTGGGGTTTCTCTTGGATAATTTTTTAGGGAAGGTCAGAAATGAAGGAGGGAGGGAGGGTTAGAGTCACAACCAGCAATTTTCACACTGAAGCCAGCTTTGCAAAATCCTCCCAGGGATAAGCATCATAAAATAATAGTCCTTAAATCAACTTTTAGATATGGATTCAGTTTGGGAAGAGGATGGAGAGTTCACAAGGGCCTTTGGGGATGAGAAAGAACATTAGGATGCTGATGCTGAGGAGATTGTATTTGGGGCTTGGTCTAGCTGAACCAGAGGGAAACTCATCTTTGGGAAGGAAGAGTAACAGCCCATGTGGTAGCTTCTTATTTTAATTAATTATTCTTTCTAGGTGGGTGCTAAGTTCTGATGTTTCTATAATGCTAAAGGAATATAAGTATTTTTAACTCCCTCTAAATTTCAGTGTCATGTGGCAAAGCCTTGGCCTTTTACCCTAGTGGAGAAGGATATGATCAATCTCGGTTCACAACCTGATGAGATCCATCTTTTCTCTGCTCTCTTCACTGTGGCTCCCTTCTGTCTTCTGCCCTCAGCTCCCTTGTTATATCCTCACCATGATATATTCTTTAGCCTAAGATCCTAATATCTCAGATCTGGATGAACTTTTATTCAGTACAGCCTCATTTGACAGATGGGGAAACTGAGACCCCAGCAGACTTACTTGCCTAAAATCTCACAAAATAGTAGCAGAGAGGTCAGCAGTTGTCTCCTTCTGGGGGATCCTCAAGGACAAGACCATTTTTATCTCTCACATTAAGGGCTCCCATACTCTGTTCTTTTTCTACCCCAATCTGCCAAGAGCTCAGAATAGTGAATGCTCGATAGGCAACAGTTACCCAATAAAGTATGAATTAACCAAACGACTAATTCCCTTTCCCCATCTCATCCTGAGCCCAATATCTCCTGTCTTGGGTCTTCCCAATGCTCAGCCTCCCACTTATGTCTCGTTGCAGAGAGAAAGACCAAATCTGGCTCCAATTGGCTGGGCTGGGGCAAAGGAAGCCCTACATGTCTATGTCAGAGTCCTGGAGTGTCAACAAAGGAGAAACCAAGCTAGAAGCTCAGAGCCCCGACAGCCAGCCCATCAGGCCTCTAGTCTGCTTGATTGCCTTCTGATTGGCTACAGCTGAATTCAGCAAAAACTATTATTTGCTCATGATGAGCCAATCATACCATCCTTTTGGTCATGCAGAGCAGCTCTCCCTGGGACACCAGCGTGGTGGTGGTGGTGGCAGGAGAGGGCCAGGAAGCATAGACAAATTATTGGCCAGAGGACCCAAAAGTTTTGCTGGTCTTTCTTCATTCACCTCTTCATCTTCATGTAGCTTTCCCTGAATGACTATAGAAGCTTCCACAGCTGTATTCAAAGTCAGATTTAAAAGACACGAATTGAGGTGGGGAAGCCTGAAAGCTAGAAACCTTCTCATTTTCCATCGCAGGGGAACTGAAGCCCAAAGAGGTGAATTAACCAATATTACCCAACTAGTAGCAACTAGGATTTTTTTTAAGTTCTATGGGTACCTTTTATTTTTCCATTTCAGTAATTCCTACCTACACCACGGTATTCCACAACCTCCCCCTAAATGAAGGCTTCCTTCAAAACAAAGAAAAACAATTAAACAAACCTCATCTCAGGAATCTTTTGAAGGTGCATATGACATTTTGTATCCATAGTACCCCACCTCCCTACCAGAAGGAGACTGTTCCATAATCTGTTCTCCAGAGCCAAGGTTTAGCCATTACAGTTATTCAGAACTGTTACCTTTAAGGTTCTTTTCCATTATTGTCATCATGATGTCTTGCTTCTCTGTGCATGAGATCATATCAGTCTTGCATTTTTTAAACCCTCCCCTTCTCTCTTAGAATGAGTAGCAAGTATTGGTTCCAAGATAGAAGAGCAGTAAGGGCTAGGCAGTTGGAGTTGTGACTTGCCCAAGGTCACACAGCTAAGAAGTATCTAAAGCCAGATTGGAACCCAGGATCTCCTCTTTCCAGACCTGGCTCTCTATCCACTGAATCACCTAACTGCTCCTATACAAGTCTTCCCATGTTTCTCTGAATTCCTCATATTCTTACAAGTCAGAAACAGAATATAAACCTAGGTCTTCAGTTCTTTCTGCCATTTTGTGCGCAAGGAGTATATCTGGGTTAGGCGTTAGTCTTCACCTCAAAGAGCTGGCATGACTTACCAAGGACTTCACAGCTAGCAAGTTTTAGAACTAGGATTAGAACTCATGTCAAATCAAGTCAACAAACATTTATTAAGTACATATTCTCTATAAGTACTGGAGTAAGTACTCTGACTCCAGGTTCATTTCCTAGAGGAAGGAGCCCTAGAAATTTGACTTAAGGAAGGAAAATGGGGAATGCTTACCTAGCCCTGAGGACTGAGGCTCTCGATGGCACCAAAATTGGGAAAGATTCTAAGAAAGCAGAAGAAATAATAGAATCATTGATTTTAGATCTAAAAGGGACCTTTTATCTGGGTTTCCTTGCTTCTCGCTACATGAGATCATACCAGTCCTTTAATCATTCTGTGTCATGTCCAACTCTTCATGACACCATTTGGGGTTTTCTTGGCAAAGATACTAGAGTATCATTTGATAAATGAGAACACTGAGGCAAACAGGGTTAAGTGATTTGATCAGTGTCACTTAGCTAGTGAGCATCTGAAGCTGCATTTGAACTCAGGAGGAAAACCCAGCACTCTATCCACTGAGCCACCTCGCTGCCCTGTAAGGGACCTGTAAGATTTCTTCTAGCCCAACATCTTAATTTTACAGAGGAGGAAAAGAGGATAAATAATACTAGGTGAGAAAACTAACCAAGCTGGAAATCTGAGGCGTAAGAAGGGAATGGGGAAGCCATACACCTTTGTAGCCTAAGAGTGGTGTTTGGATAATAGTGATGCAATGGAAAGTGCCTTGGACCTGAATTTGAGTGCTGACTTTGCCCTTGCTAGCAAGTATAACCTTGGACCAGTCACTTCCTCGATGGGCCTCAGTTTCCTTTATCTGTAAAATGAGAATATTGGCCTAGAAGAACTTAAAGATCCCTTCCAGCTCTAAAGTCTAGTTTTATTATTCTATGCCTCTTTGGAAGCTTTCCCAATCCTGATTCCATCCAGAACTTCGGTCTTTGGGGCTGTGGTAGGGAAGGAGTTAAATCTGTTCCCAGACATGGACACATGGCTGTTGGGAGCAGGCCCATTTGGCATCTTGGTCAGAGAAGCTGCTTGTATTAATGTCAATCACTCAGTGCCACCATTGGCCTACATACCATGACCGTGGACAAAGCAAGCCCTGATTCCCTGCATCCATTCTGAAGTTGGCTTGGGGAAGGCAAATTCCTGCTTTTATTATTGAAGTCTAAAGTATTTCAGAAGGGAATTGATACCAAGCCCACTTGCATAAAGCAGAAAAGCACATTCATGCCATCCGGGGATCTTCCCAGCCCACTGGGCTCCATTTCAAAACCCACCATTATCATTCCTAGCAATAACAATGTCCCCAAATCCTTTGATTACGTTCTCAGCTCTGCACCACTATTATTATATCTTCTTATTCTATTAGCAGGCAATAATAAAAATAATGATGCTAATTTCCATTGTTTGCCAGCAGTTGCAGAGAAGAGCCCCCTTTCCTCCCTCCCTCAACATCTCTCCCTGCTCAGCAACCAGCCTCCCAGTCCAATACAGGCGATAGACAGGATCAGAGAAATGGAGGAGATGAGTTGCTGTTGTGTTTTCATTACCCAGCACTTGGAGATCTCTTTGTTTGCAATGGCTTCCTACTGATGACATCAGTCACTGAGATTTGTCCCAGATTGGCTATAGCATTTACCTGGAGGATAAGGGTTTTATGGGTAGGGGAGAAGGGTGGGGGAAAGATTTTTCCCTCTATTCTTTAATAGTCCTTTGTTTGAATGCGAGATGCCCCTTGCACTCACTTGCAAGAAATTCTAATATCTTTCAGTATGCCTTTCCCTGATGTAGATCGAAGAAGCCCTTCCATGACAGGCTTCAAGACTTGTGCTGGATGGAAAACGTGATCATATTTTGGCCATGCCAGTGATGGCCTGCCTATCCAAACTTAGCTAAGTTAGTCTTTACTGCCCAATATGGTCATGTGCCCATTTTATCCTCACAACTACCCTAGGAGATAGATGCTCACCGAAACGAAGACCGACACACATTAAGTGATTCAGCTAAATAATTAATTGTCTAAGGTTGGATTTGAACTCGGGTATTTCTTACTGGCCATTCTTGCTCTCAGCAGCTTGCTTTAGGAGAAAAATGAAACATATTGGTAGTGTTATTTAGAAATGGTGTGACCTTGGGGAAGTCATTGTCCTCCTCTAAAACTCCGTTTCCACCTGTCCAACGAGGGTGTTGGACCAAAAGATCTCAAAAGTTGATTCCAGGTTTAAATTCCTGTAATGATACTCAGCATTTGTCAGATATCCTTGTGGTTCAAGAACGTAGGTCTCAGCATAGGATCAGTGTGAGCCCTCTGCAAAGGAGCAGATGGTACACAGGAATTCAGAGGAGATATGGGTGACATTCTTTTGTTAGGTCAGACTGCCCATGCCACCCCATTCTGTTCTGACAAGTGGGGTCACATCTTTTCTGAATACACAGTGACACCTAATTGGAAAAGGTTATCAAACCCAGGAGTTTAACAGAGCCAAGCACTGTGGGCAGGTGCCAGGCTGCCCAAGTCCGGCCACTCCAGCCATTGGTAGAAGCTGGCAAACACTGACTGCTCACCCCTGGGTGGCCCTCCCTCCCTCTTGGCAAGTGTTTATGTGAAGATGAAGTAAAATTAATACTTTATCAAAGCTGATCAGAGCTGTTCAGTGGGAGAGAGGGTGGCAGGAGGATTGGGGGGAAGGAAGAGATATGAATGGAGAGACGGACAAACATAGGGTCAGGGGAGAGGGAGGAAAGGAGAGAAGGGGGGATGGGAAGTCTTACAAATGTAAGCCTTTTCAGGGATGCTACTAGTTCCAAGTTTCCTTCTGAATACAGAACTTGCTTTACGTACTAGACATTTTCCTGCTCCCTAATTTTGTGTAAACTGAACCCTATTTTAATCATCCTGGTCTATTTAAAAGAAACCTTCAGTGACTCACTAAATCAGCCAGGCCACCATGGATTAAATCCTAGAATCTAAGAACTGGAAGTTTATATAGCATATCCAATTTGACCCCCACTTGAAGCATGAATCAAGCATCTACTTAAAATCACCTAGCCACGGGGAACTCACTACCAGATCTGATTATTAAGGTTATGAAGATATTATGATATTAAGAAGGTTCTTCTTTATGTTGAGCTGATAGTTCCCTTCCCTCTAAAGTCTATGCATCATTCTCAGTTCCTACCTAAGAGCTTCACAGAAAAAGCTCCTTCTTCAGAACCTTTGGATATTTAAGGACAGTAATTATGCATGGCTGTCACCCTCCAAGTCTTCTGCTCTCCAGGTTAAGCGTGGCCACTTTGGTTTAACTATTCTCATATGCCATGGCATCTAGTTCTCTTATCATCTTGGTCTTCCTTAAGTGTGGTACCTAGAACTCTACCTAGCTCTTCAGTTGTGCTCTAATCAGGGCAAATTCTCCTTCATTCTAGTCTTTACATATCTCTCAGTACAATTTATGGGCACAATAGGGTTTTTGGCTGCCATGTTGAATTGATTTACCATACACTATCTCACCTGTAAAATTAAAGGATCAGATGAAATGATGTCCAAGGTCCTTTCGAGTTCTGACATTCTCCTTTGGTAAGGAATTTTACCAAACATCATGAAAGGTACAGAGACAAATGAAAGGAAGACCAAGCCCCAAGGAACTTATAATCTAAAAGGGAAGGTATGAGGTACACGTGAAAAGATAAATAGCTATACTAGATAGTGCCCAATAAGTGGTACAAGTGAATGCTATAAGATCATAGAAGATCTTTTTTTAACCTTTACCTTATATCTTAAGAGTCAATACTAAGTATTGATTCTAAAACAAAAGAAAAATAAGGGCTAGGCATTTAGGGTTAAGTGACTTGACCAAGGTCAGATAGCTAGGAAGTGTCTAGGTCAGATTTGAACCCAAGACCTCCACACTTCAGACCTGGCACTCTCTCTACTGTGCTACCTAGCTACCTCTAATCATAGACAATCTTAAAGACCCTCTAATTCAATCCTCTCATTTAAATAGTTAAGGAAACTGAGGTCCAAAGAGGTTGCGATTTGATAAAGTCACATAAACAGAGCTAGGATTTGAACTTGTATCCTGTGACTCTAAATTCAGCCCTGCTTCCATCTTATTCTACTGCCTCCATGGGTGGAGGATATGGTATCAAAGACTTGGGATCAATGAATTACACATAAAAACCTGGAAGGGACCATAGCAGTCATTTGGCCTAAGTCCTTCTCTCTCTCTTTTTTAAACCCCTACCTTCCATCTTGGAATCAATATGATGTATTGGTTCCAAGGCAGAAGAGTGGTAAGGGTAGGCAATGGGGGTTAAGTGACTTGCCCAGGGTCACACAGCTGGGAAGTGTCTGAGGCCAGATTTGAACCCAGGACCTCCCATTTCTAGGCCTGGCTCTCAATCCACTGAGCTACCCATATTCCACCTCTAAGTCTTTCTTTTGATATCCATGGTCATGAAAGCATCTGCTTGGCCTTCAAAGCAGACAAGAGTATAGAGAGCATTCCAGCAGTAAGAAAATTTGTGAGCAAAGGTGCAAAATCTGCATCTTCTCCCTGGGCACCAGAGCCAGCCCTACTGAGGACCCAGGTTTCAGAAGTGAGCACCTGAAGTCGGAGTTTTTCAGCAGCTGATTGTTTTTCTCCTTTCTTTGCCCAAATGCTGGCCAAGCCTCCAGAGACTCAGAGAACTGGAGCTGCCCTCAGGAGGTCATGCCATCAGGTGCCTTGCCTCCATGCCCCATCCAGCTCTGGCCAAGGTCCCAGCTGCATCCACACTGTTGTTTCCCAAGCGAGGATGGAGGGAGATAGATTGGTGCTCTTGTAACTCAAGTGGTTTGCTGAGCTTAAGCCATAAGTGCCTCATTCACATTCCTGCTCCCTGATTCCCCAGCCCTTCCTGAAAACAGCTGATATCGAATTCTCACCCAGCTGCAGATCCATACTGACTTTGTGGGTTGGTTGCTTGGTGTATTTTTTAAAGAAAATAAAGCCCAGCCCAGGCCTCCCATTTCACCTAACATCTTAATGCACATGGACCTCTCCACTCCTCAGAAACAGCATTCTTCTAGGCTGGAGAGAAGAGAAATAAAAGAGAGGGAGAAAAAGACAGAGAAAAAAATGCTTTTAAACATGGATCTAAAGGACACAGAAGATAATAGATATAAGTTAGAAAAGGCTTTAGAAGTCATCAAGACCATCTACTTCATTTTATAGATTAGAAGACCCAAGGCTAAGTGTCTGGCCTTTGTTCATATAGGTAAGAATGGCAAGGGATTCAAAGGCTTGAGCTCAGGTCCCAAGGCCCTTTCCCACTGTATTAGGGGTAGCACTTTAGAGTTTGCCTAGTCTTAACTTCATTATTTTACATATTGGGAAACTGAAGCCCAAAGATGGGAAGTGACTTGCCCAAGGACACATAAGTATTAAGCTGAAAGTATGAAGTTTAAGTAAATGGCAAACCACTCTGGTATCTTTGCCAAGAAAACTATATGGACAGTACGGCCCATGGGGGTCTCCAAAAGTTGTACAGAACTGAACTGAACAGAAACAATAGAGTTTGAACCCTAGTCTTCTGACACTATCTCCAGTATTCTCTTTTTTATTCAACACTGGAAAAAAGTAAACCCAAGCCTTATCTTAAAGAAGATCATTGAGGGATGATGGCTTTGCCAATGAAATTACATATAGTACACACACATATCTATTATATATGCATATATAATCAATATGTATATATATTTATATAATACTTATTACATAAACCTATATAATATGAAATATCCCAGAATATTGGCATGTGACTGACAAAAATGGCACAAAGCTGTGGGAGTTTAGAGGAGAAAGAAAAAGAAAAGGGTGGACTGGGATGGTTGTGGATACTTCTCAGAAGAGGTGGGACTTCCAAGGCAGGTAGAATTTGAATAGGCGGAGAGGAGTAAAGAGGGTGTTCCAAGCCCTGAACAAAGATACGGAGGCGGATATGTGAAGAGTGTGTATTTTTAAAATAATAATCACCCTTAGTGTTCCAACAGCCTCTTCTACTTTTAAAAAGCCCTTTCTTTAAAAAATAAAACAAGCTTAGAGTCAAGTACAATATTTGGCTATGGTGGCTGTAAATTAACTCTCTGCACATGGAATAGAGCTTCTTCTCTATTTTCCTGAGCCTCCAATTTCAGCTTCCACTTCATGGTTCCTGGTTTGGGGCAGAGGCATTGAGTGGGTACAGTGAGGAGGGGGAGAGGGGCAGGCAATAGATGGCCTAGTGAGTCTCTTTAGCATTCGAGAGTCATTCCTTTAAACACACATTGTCTCATGCTTCAATTTCATGACTGAGCAATCCCAGAAGAATTAGCAGCTCCTCTGAAATAGCTGAGGCTTGTAGAGGATGAATGGAAGTGTGAGATTTCTGCTTCTGAGACTTGGAAGGATGAAGATGGTCCCAGAAAGTTTGTGCTAGAATGAGGTGGCCTAGGGGGGAGCAAGGTGGCCCAATGGAGAGAGAACCAGACCTAGAGACATGAGGTCCTGGGTTCAGCTGGATTTTAGACACTTCCTAGCTTCATGACCCTGGACAAGTCACTTAACCCCCTTGCCTAGCCCTTGCCACTCTATTGCCTTGGAACCAGTACTTGGCATTGATTCTAAGACAAGGTAAGAGTTTTTTTAAAAATATAATGAGGTGGCCTGGCCAGAGCAGTGTGCAAGGTATGAACAGACTCACCCACCAGCCAGTCAGGACCTTCCCAAGGTGGATGAGTTTCATTATGTCTGAAGGGACCACAAGATTTAGAACTGACATGGAAGAGAGGTATGAGTATATGTGATAAAAGGGAAGGGGGGATAGAAACAGAATAGAAGAGGAAAGATGTAAAGAGAAAAGGAAAGACAAGAGAAAGGGAGGGAAGGAGAGAATGAGAGTGTTTGGGAGTGGAATTGGGGAGGGGTATTGTCTGTAGCAGATATATCTGTTGGATCCCATTTAGGTAGAATACTAAAGCTTAAGTCTTCATGGTGGCATGAAGGTAAAGGTGATCCTAGATGCTTGAAGGCCAGAGAAACCCAAGTTCTCACAGGTCCTACCAAGCTGGAAAGATTTGGAGGCAACAGATTCTGACTTGATCGTAGACAGCATCATTGCCTTTATAGATGGAAGGCAATTAGAGGTTATCTAGTCATTTTACAGATGATGAAATGAAGGCCTAGAGAGATGAAAAGTGACTGTCTGTGGTTATTCAGGTAGAAAATGATTGATCCAGGACCCAAGTCAGATCCTTAGGTTCCAAATCAAGTGTTGCTGAATCTGAGAACCAGCTTGGAAAAGAGCAGAGATTCATCCCCTTAACAAAAGACTAGTTAATAGGTCTTTTTTTAAGCCAATAGTCTAGTGAAAACAGCATTAAATTTGGAGTTAGGGGATTTATGTTTAAATCCCACCTTTGCTATATGCCACATGTATGGCTTCAGGCAAGTCATTTCCTTCTCAAGGCCTCAGTTTCCTCATCTGTAAAATGATGGGATTGAAGAGAGGAACTTCTGGCTCTTAATTTCACGATCCCATGAACTCATGAAAACCGTGTCTCCTAAGGCATGGAGAGCTAACCACACTAATGAAATCAGGTAGTTCATTGCTGATTATAAACCTGTCATTAAACCAGCAGAGGAAGACAGTAATTCAATTTCAAGTCAATTCAGCAAACACTTACTAATCACCTACCATGTTACAAGGCACTGAGCAAGGCACTTAACTCCAAGCCCCAATTTCCTCATCTGTAAAATGAAGAAGTTGCTCTCAATATCCTCTAAAGTCTCTTCCAGCTCAAAAAATCCATGATCCTAGATCTTTTGCTCTACAAAGACCAAAAAAAGATAATAGTTCCTACCCTCCAGCAACTTACATTCTACTGAGAGAATGCAATAGATTCTTGTTATCAGTCATTTCAGTCTCCTCCAGCTCTTCATGGTCCCATTTAGGGTTTGCAAAAATATTGGAGTGGATTTCCAGTTCCTTCTCCAATTTGTTTTGCAGATGAGGAAAATGAGGAAAATGGGTTTAAGTGACTTTCCCAGGGTCACACAGCTAGTATATATCAGGAGCCAGATTCAAACTCAGGTCATCTTCTCTATCCACCGTACCACATAGCTGCCCTAGCATTTTGATTTCTTACTTTTCATTGACAATACAGGTATTACTTTCTCACACCTTTACTTCAGCCAAAGTGGTTTACCTTGTTCCCTCCTCACTCTTCAACCTGTTATACTTATACTGTTCCCTCTAGAATGGCTTTCTTCTGAGGCCACTTCCAGGTAGCCTGCCCTGATCCTTCCTATTAGTAACAGCCTTTTTCTTCTTTGGGTCTCCCAGAGCATTTGGTTTTTCTCTCTCCAAAGCACTTATATAATATTATATATCAAAGTTTGTGTCTTACCTCGACATACCTAACTGGAAATGCCAGCAGGGCAGAAAGTATCCTTAGTAAACTATATTTGCTCCTGTCTGAAGCATTGGGCTCTGTGCTCAGTTAGTGCTTAATAAGCATTTATTCAATATTGAGTCTTTATATTCCAAACTTTACCCTTGCTAAGCTTCCTGGGGCTCCGTTTTGGGGACAAGTGGAAGAAGGGCCAGAAAATAAACAGATTTCAAAGCTAAAAGGAGCCAGTGGTGGCAGAAGGTTAAGGGAGGGCACTTGGTGCATTTAGCTTAGTATTGGCCAGAGTTTTAAACCATAAAACATTAGAATCATAGGGTCAGAGATTTTAGAACTAGAAGGGATTTAAGAGCTTGTCTAATCCAGGCGCTTCATAATTTAACAGATGCAGAAACGAGTTCAGGACAGCTTCAGTGACTTATCTAAAGGCATGCAGGCATTAAATGACAGTGCTAGGATATGAACCAAGGTCTTCTGACTCCAGCCAAGTACTCCCTGCCCTCTGCATCAAGGTAGGCCTAGATCAAGTTAGAGAATCTGGTGACTGCTTAGATCCCTGAGGAAATTAAGGTAGTTTTCACTAGGTTGACATCACTGAAGCATTTTGTTTTTCATCTGGTGGGGATCACAGCAGTTAATCCAAATCATTTGTTTTGTTCATCATGCAGTGAGATATGCTCTGAGCGATTTACCTTGGGCCATCTATCATGACAGGTAGTTCTTATTTCCTGAGAACATTCTGAAGTCAATTCAATTCAGTTCAGCAAACTGTCTATTAAGAGCCCAATATGTTCCGGGTGCTAGGTAGAGAAAAATGAAAAAAGACAGGACCCAGACCGTACTCTCAGGGAGCTGACAGTCTAATAAGCAATTGAAAAATGCACAGAAAATAAGTATGATGATTCAGATTATGGAGTGAAGAGGACTAAGGAAAAATCCAAATTGGTTTGGGGAAATTGGAAGAAGGAGAGAGCTCTTTCAGATGAGTAGAGCCAAGGAACACTTCAGTGGGAAAATTAGATGGAGAAGACTAGTCCCTGCTTTTGGTGATCTCCCAGCAGCATTTCATGGAAATCCAGGTATTGGATCTGGAGTCAAAAAGACTTGGTTTTAAATTTTGCCTCATGTTTCCTATCTGTGTGACCCTGGGCAAGTCACTTAACCTGTCTATGCTGGAAAATATTCATTTGTAAAATAAAGGGGTCAGACTTGATTGCTTCTAAAGCCCTTTCCAGCTATAGATCTATACTAAATAAATTGGGTAAATAAATGTATCCAGTCCGTATCTATGGTGTTCTAATCCCGTTGTCCTAGGGTCCAGTAGGGAGTTAAGACATGGACACATACACATGACTAGAATACAAGGTAGAATTTTGATCTGGACATAAAAGGAGTTGTAGAGGTACAGAAGAGTGGGAGGACCATTTTCAGGTGGGGAGATTCAAAGAAGGCTTCAAGGAAGAGGTGGCAGCTGAGCTTTGAAGGGTGAGAAGGATTTCTACAGATAGAAATGGGATAGAAAAGGGATGGGAAGATATTACAGAGTGGGGTATGGCTTTTGAGTCAGCAAAGGTATGGAGATAAAAAAAAATTACAGAATGTGTTCAGGAAACAATAAGTTGTCCAGTCAGATTTGAAGCTCAAAGTACATATTAAGGAGCAGAAAGAAAGATAAATTACAAAAGAGCCAGATTCCAGGGAGCCTCTAATACCAGGCAGAAGAGTTTATTTAGACAATGAAGATTTTTGAGCAGAAAAATTACATGACTAGATCTGGCCATGAAAAAAATCACTCTTGTATTTGTGTGAAGGAAGGCTTAAATGAGAGAGAGGGGCAGAGACAAGAAACCCCATTAAGAGGCTATTGCAAAAGTCCAGGCCTGAACTAATGGAGATGATAGAACTGATGGGAGGAACACTGAGAGACACAAATCTCGGCAACTGGAGTCTTCTCTTGTCTCCATCAATACCAAGAGGTCTAGAAAAAGATGATTTTTTTCTTCCTTTCTCTTTTATCCTTCTCAGGTTATCTCTCTAGCTTTCTTTCTCCTTTCCATCTGGGGCTCATCCTCTTCTTCCCTTCTTCAGCTCTAGCCATCAGCACCAATCCCCAGAGTAGGAATTCCCAGATGAAAGATGGCAGGAAGGGGAGGGTTAGAACCTACTAGACCAGGTTATGGGCAGCTTTAGCAACTGAGTCTTCTTGAGTAAGTAGACCTGCATCCACGTCATGGCTTCAGCATCTATTAGTGGCTTTTTGTTTTTGTTTTTCAACCTGAGCCAACTCACTTCTCTGAACTTCATCTATGGGACACTTGTATCACCTTCTTCATAGAATTGTTGTGCATTTTATCTGACTTTCAGCCAATGCATAAGAGGTGGGAATGGAGAAACCACCATTTACTATAGTGTGATTTGAAGGCATTCTGACTCAAAGTATCTCCCCCAGCCACTGAGTGCCTGACATATCCAACAAACCAGGGCCTTATTCTCTTAGAAATTCCAACCCCCTGGACCTATTATTCTTCATTTACGCTTTATTATGAGTGAATTTATTAAATGATAAGGCCATAGGTTTTAAGCAGAGATGGACCTTAGAAATAATTTAGTCCAACCTCCTCATTTTATAGATTGAAATTTTAAGCCCCAGAGAGCAGAAAGGACTTGTCCAGGGTCATCTAGCAAGCCATGACAGAGCCAAAACTAGACCCCAGGTCCCTTGATTCTCAGCCCAGGGCTATCTCTACTATAAATTGCTGATTTCAAGATTGTGGGCTAAGGATATGTGGCAAGATATAGCCCCTGCTGAATTCTCATTCTTAGAGGTCCTCTTGTTTTTTTGGCCTGTCAGAAAAGGCTAGACTGCTCACATAAGAAACAGGAAAAGGGAAAAGAGGGTCTAAAGAGGACCTCAGAGATTGATGGCATCATGCATGCGTCTTTCAAGGTCTTAGAAAAACCTACTTTTACTATTTCCCCTTCTATCACTAGAATTGCCTGTAACCAGAGGCCTCTATTTGCCTATGGGATCTGGGCTAACTAAAGTGTTGGAGCCCTTTAAAAATTACCCACTTAAAGGTGTCTGGCTGTTGGGAAATGAGGGGTTTATTTTTAGTGTTAGCTGAAGAATAATTCATCTAGCCCAGGGCAGAGAGGAAAAGAAATTGTTCTATTGACATTTATGAATTTATGCATCTGTTGAGAATTAGGGGGAGCAGATAGAAGTAAAGGAGAGAAGTAATGGGGCAGGGGAATTGGGGGGGGGGGGGTGAGGAGAGCAGAAGAGGACAGAGGGAAATGTTTACCGAGTTTCATCCCTAATGTCACTCCCTACTTCCCTCCTCCCCCACCAAGAAAAGGGACTCTGCAATTGGGCATTTTCTGCTTACGATTTGGAATTAGAAGCCATCCTGTATATTTAAATTCAGTCACCCTGTGCCCAGCTAAGGAAGACTCTGGGTAGCCCCATGAAGGGTTCCACTGAAACAGTGCATATGTATGGTCTCCCATACACACATGCATAATAGTATGGGTCTTTGCCCAAACTCTCCTATGAGCATCATAACCCCTCCCATTTCTATGGCACTTTCCTCATCCTGTGAAGAGGATTTTACATTTTACAGATGAGGAAATGGGTTCAGAAAAGGTTCTTACCTCAGCTTGAAAAACAAAAACAAAATAATAACCCAACTGGTAGAGGCTGAAACTATGACTTGAACCCAGGACTTCTGACCCACCCAAGAAGAGTGCTCTTATCACTAAACACCAATTTCATGGTCACACAAACTCATATGCATATACTTAAACTTAGATAGGCCATAGGGGATTTCTCTTTTTCAAACCCACACATACACACCTGTGACTCAGAAGACACGTCAGTTTTATTCAGCTAACCTGGCTCTAAATGGACATGTATTCTCTCTCTCTCTCTCTCTCTCTCTCTCTCTCTCTCTCTCTCTCTCTCTCTCTCTCTCTCTCTCTCTCTCTCTCTCTCTCTCTCTCTCTCTCTCTCACACACACACACACACACACACACACACACACACACACACACTCTACCTTCAGCAGCTGCTACATGTGGCTGCTCATTCCCCTGGATTTATCAAGGAAGATAAACTTGCCATCATAGCCTCACCATGCTAAACATCCCAGTGCCATAAAATCCTGAAAGCAGTCACTGGCACAAGTGTAACATATTTTCCAAATTACCCTTACTTAGAAAGAAACAATCAAAGCAAGCACAGAGATGAGCTAGGGCTGTCACCTCATTCTATTTATCCTCAATCCATTTCTCCATCTCCTCTTCTTCCTCTTTCCCTTTCTCCTCTTCTCCTTTTCTTCCTCTTTTCTTTCTTATTCTCCTTTTCCTCTCTATTTTTTCTCTTCCTTCTCCTTTCAAGTTCTTCCCAGTCAGATTCCAGTTAGAAGGGATTAACCCACTGGCCCTCCATGGAGGACATGTTTTGGATATTTTATGTCATTCATGACCTGGTAGAAAGCCCCAACCCCAGCCTCCCTGAACCTTTCTGGAACTCAGTTGTCTTCATCATAAAATAAGCAGTTAGATTAGAGATAATGCCTTCCAGTTCTTAATTCTGTGATCCTCTAGCAAGGAAACCATTAGGAAATAAGGAAACCCTGGAAAGTATCCTCCTCTTGCCCAGAAATCTTTCTAGTAGCCCTTTCCCCGGTGACCCCCAACATTCTAAGCTCCCTTCTGGCTTCCTAGATTCAAAGATTCCAGCTTTCAAGCTGTGTCATAGGCAGGGCTATATAAAGGGTGGAACCTGTATAGATGATGTAGTAGACAATGTAGTAGAGACATTGCCAGTAAACTAAAAGTGTGAGGAGGGGAAGGAAAGAGCTTTCTAGTCTCAGGGCTGGGGGACTTTTTATAACGTAGGAAGTCTACCAATTTAACTTCAAAGGTATAGTGAAGACTTTCTGTAAGAAAAGAGTTGGCTAAAAGTATGAGACAAAATTGGAGGTAGAGGGAGTATTTGGAGATAACCCAAAGGATCCTCCACTTCATTCTCATCTCCAGTACTTGACTAGATCTGTTCCTTTACAGATAATGACAGCTCCCATTTTAAGGAGCTCTGTGAAAGTGGGCATTTTACAGGTCAAGAAACTGAGACCAAGAAAGCTTCAAGGATTTATTTGCCCAAGGTCACACAGACAAATAAGGAACAGAACCTGAACCTGAACCCAAATCTTCTGCCTCCTGCCTCATAAGTCCAGGGATAATCTGTTATAATATTAAGTCCCCAGTTCCTTCTCTCCTCTATTACTCTCCATTTGGGGGGCATAGAAGATCCTCTACATTCTCCCATATTCTTGGAGTCTCCATACATTTCCTCTACCTTCAACCTCCCTGTATTGGTGTCCCCATCATTCACCCCTCTGAATTTTGGCTGCCCTTTACTGTACCTCAATTTTGGATAAAACAGACCAGAGATCTCTTGGATTCTCTACTCTCCTTGCTCCTTCTGGCAAGCTTTCTTTCCTGCACTGCCCCCCACCCTAGCAACCTTGTCTCGCTCTCCTTAGCATTAGCCACTTTGAAGGGCATCTCCAAATGCTAAGTAGGCCAGTTTATATAAGCAGAGGCCCATAAGACTGGCTCAATACATGTTCTTCCCATATAGTTCTGCTTCATTCCTCTTGTAATTCTGTTTGCCCTTCTGATGTCATCTACCTGCAGCCCCTAAACAATACAAAATAGCACATAATCCTCCACAATTTCATATTGTCCTTAAGTGCAGTGGTCTAGGAGTCAAGAGTCATTGGTTCAGGTCCCACCTTCATCAGAGACTCATTTGGGCAAATCAGTATTACTCATTCAGCATCAGTAAGTAGAGGAAATAGAATTGACCAGATTTGGCAAGCAATTGGCTTTGCCTGGGTTAGAGCTAGTGAGTAAGAGTGAAGGATCACAGTTAACTGCAAGGTTGCAAACCTAGGATACTGGGGAAATGGTGGAGCCCTCAACAGTGGTGGGGAAGTTAGGAGGATGAGTAAGTGAATGAGAGGAAAGATAATGAATTTTGTTTTGAATATGTTGAATTTCAGATACTTACAGCACATCCAGGGAGAAATGTCAAGCAAGCAGTTAGAGATGTGGAGTATGAACACTGGAGAGAGATGAGGGACGGATATATATTTTGGGAGTCTTCATAGAGATGAGAGTTGAATCATCAGGCCTGGCTCAAGTCCCACTTCTCCCAGGAAGCCTCCCTTGACCCATAGGCTAAATCAGTCTCCACTTTACTCTGAGCTCTGAACTACCATCCATATTATCTCTGCCATTATTTATTTGATCTTAAGCGGAGTGGGCCATGTGTCATCTCTTTTGATGTCTCATCTCCTTTATTTGTGTGTGTATTGGAGTGGGGGATTTCCCTCCCAGACTATGAGATTCCCAAGAACAGGGCCCGTGTCTGTTCCTTTTCTGATTCCCCTAGACCAGTGTTGGTGAACCTATGGCATGTGTGCCTGAGTGTGCTGGAGGGGGCTGTTCCCTTCTCTCTCTCCATGTGCCTGAGGACATTTCTCTCATCAGCTGCTCCTCTGCTTGGCAGCCCAATGAGAGAGCTTCCTCCATCCCTTGTCTGCGGTAAGGCAGGGGACTCACATGTGGTGTGAGGGTTGCAGTCTGGGCACTCGGCCTCTAAAAGATTCACCATCACTGTTCTAGACTGTGGCCTCCCCTAGGACAGAACCTGGCTGGGCTCCTCCTCTGTCTCTTCCAATCTGTGAGAACCCTGAAGGCAGAGACCATGTCCATTCCTCTTTATACTCCCCACAGCATAGCTGAACCCAGGACCTACTATCCAGTAGGCACACAGTACAGATTGGCCACTATTATTAGATCACTATGAAATAGAATACAATAGTGATTACATGATCATTATGAAAAGTAACCTTTATTGATCAGACTTAAAAATCCACCTGAAAACAAAATTTCTACCATGGATACACCTCCCAGATAATGAGGGCTTAGTGGATATGAAGAAAGACCTCCCCAAGACTGAGCCCGGGTGTCTATCACTCTATCATCAGTTTCCCCAGAAGAATTTAAGCCTTTTGAGGGCAGAAGCTATTTCCCTTTTTGTCTTTCTATCCCTAATGACTCCCACAGGGCTTGACACCTAGAAGGCACTTATAATGCTTACTGAAGTGAGTTGTGTATAACTCACTGAGTGACCTTGAGCAAATATATCTCTCTGGGCCTTGGATTCTCCTTGTGAATAAAGGAATGAGGTTCATAGAATTCTATATTTAGAACTGGAAGGCACCTAGTCCAACCCTCTCATTGGACATATGAAGACACTGAGGCCCAAGGAGGAGAGATGACTTGCCTAGGGTCACAGAGCAAAGAACAGAGTCAGAATGTGATCTTGGTTCCTCTGACTGGATCTAGCCCACTTCCTATCACAGTGCTGCCAACGTCTCTTCTGGTTCTGATATTCCTTGGCCCTCAGGCAAGAGGGGAGGGAAAGAGGACAGATTCATGGAGTAGTTGGGGAAAGCAGCTGACAGGAGGGAAAGAGGGGCTCCACAGGACCACAGGCAGTGAGAGCAGCTTAAAGAACATGGGAGCCTCCTTCCTGCTCACATTCCCTCCCTACTGATCCAGTGGCTGGGCCAACCATGTCAGCCAGAGCCCTTTTTACATCTCCCCCCATTCTCCCAAGCAAATTAGCTAGTTTCTAATTAGGGAAACAGCTGAATATTGAGGAGTAAAGTCGCCAAGTCACTAAAAAAAAACCCTTGGGAGATTGCAGCAGGACAACCCCTAGGCATCTCTGCCTTGCTTATCTCTTCCCCTTCTTCCAGCTCTGGCAGCCCAGGACCCCAGCCCTGGAACAGGGCTGAGAAAGGCAGGCAGAACAAGACAAGTCTCTGTCCCACTGTATATCCAACACACACACACACACACACACACACACACACACACACACACACACACACACACACAATGCCCAGTATTTGGGGAACCTGGGCTGCATTCCCCAGATCTACTGCTTACTACCCAGGCAAGTCACTTGTGGCTGTGGGCTGCATTTCCCTCATCCATAAAAGGAAGGGGTTGGACTGGATGACCCTGGGGAGTAAGTCTCTGGGCCTCCAAAGAATCTGCCAGGAATTCTCCAGGTTCCTGGCAAAAAGTCAATAGCATTTATTGAGTGCCTTCTGTGTGCTGTGCACTGTATTAAGAGCTAGAAATAGGGGGCAGCTGGGTGGCTCAGTGGATTGAGGGTCTAGAGTCGGGTCTAGAGACAGGAGGTCCTAGGTTCAAATATGGCTTTAAACACTTCCCAGCTGTGTGACCCTGGGCAAGTCACTTAACCACCATTGCCTAGCCCTTTACTGTTCTTCTGCCTTGGAACCAATGCACAGTATTGATTCTAAGACGGTAGGTAAGGATTTTTTTAAAAAAAGAGGTGTAAATATAAAAAAAAAGAAGCAAAAAATAACCCCTACTGTCAAAGAGCTTGCAGTCTAATGGGTGAGCCAACATACAAAGTCCAGACCAATAAGATATATACAGGATGGACTAGAGGTAATCACAGAGGGAAGCAGCAATTTTAAGGGAAACCCTTATTGACAAAAATAGATTGACTCAACGAGTCTCTGATGCTTCCTTTGCATAGGTAGCCCATGCCATAGTACAAGCCCTGGGAATCAAGAGGCCTGAGTTCAAATCCCCTTTTTGCTATTAATTAACCTTCCATAAGACCTTGGGCAGATTGCCTTCCCTCACTGGCTCCTCTGGTATAAAAGGGCGCTAAACTTGGATCATCAAATTTTTCCCAAAATGTCAGTGCTGAAAGGACCTAAGGAGGTGATTTCCCAAGGTCACACACATAGTAGGGAGCAGAAACTGGTTTGGAACTCATGCCTTCAGACTCCAAATCCAATGTTCTTTTGTCTACCACAGCCAAGCTTTCCCTACCTAACTTCAGGATACTGGACTGCAACTTGGTTCTCCATTTCTTCATTACGAGATAAAGATGATAATACCACCTATATGTACAACCTGCCTGATGAAGCTCTTAGAAGAGAAATTATTTCAAAATGGGACCTACAATTAAAATGTAGAATCTGGATAATCTAGTTCTCATCCCTCTAATGCTCTGTGCGTTTCTTAGGTTGGAAAGAATGAGATATCGCTCCCCCAGAACCCCCGCCACACACTCACAAATCTTCTGATATTGGGTCCAGGCTTCTGTTGATGGGCACCAGAGCCGAGGGCCTGGCAGGGTATCGCTACAGCTCAAAGAGGCTGTAAATACCAGCTCAGTGCCACCCGTCAGGGTCACGCGGGCAGGAGGCGGGCACATCATGCCAGCTGCACCTGGCACTCAGGATGTGTGTCGCTGTCAGGGGCAGGATGGCTAGAGATGTGTCTTAATGTCACAACCGCTGCATGAAGAGAAAGAGACAGGAAGGCAAGCTCTTACTTTAGAATTTTCTCTAAAATACAAGCAGGGAAAGAGAGAGATACAGAAAGAGAGAGATACGGGGGGGGGGGGAGAGGGAGAGAGAGAGGGAGGAGACAGAGAGGAGAGAACAAAGAGACAGAGATACACAGAGACAGAAAGAGATGAAAGGAAGGAGAGAGAAAGACAAAAGCAGAGAGAGAGACACAGGGAGGAGGGGAGGGAGAGAGAAGGGGAGAGGGGGGAAGAGAGAGAGGGAGAGAGAGACAGACAGAGACAGAGAGACAGAGGGAGGGAGAGAGAGACAGAGGGAGAGAGAGAGACAGAGGGAGGGAGAGAGAGACAGAGGGAGAGAGACAGAGACAGAGAGAGGCAACTGCTGCCCAAACCATGAGGTGAGGCAGAAGTATGCAGACCCCCTCGGTCCTTGAAACTTTCATGTCCATGTAGAGGGCAGAGGATGCCCTCCTTCTCTAGCAAAGACCTCTATAAACTCTCCTTGGTCTCCTTTCCCCAGGCACCAAGTGTCCCCTCTTCAGCCCGGATGTGCTGGCTCTAATGAGCTACAGCTGTGAACCTCCCAAGGCCCTTCCTGCTCTTCTCCCTACCCCCAGTCCTGCCCCAACCCAGCACCCCAGGCACATAGCTTTCTGACTCAGCATCAGCTCCCTTTCCCATCACAGGATGTCACCAACTTAAGCACTGATAAGAAGTCAGAGGGAAGATATTCTGGGGCTGATAGGAGCCTGTAGATGAGATAGTAAGTATTTAATAAATGTAGGCAACTCAGTTGGCAGCCTGGTGCAGTGGAAAATTCAGTCAAGTGGCTCTGGAGCCATGGGACATGGGGTCAAATCCCCCCTTTGTCACTTACTGCCTGTGTGACCTTGGGCAAGTCACATGGTTTCTCTAGGTCTCAGTTTCCTCATCTGTAAAATGAAGGACTGGGATGAGATGGCCCCTGAGGCCACTTTTACCTCTAGACCTATGACCTCTAAATAGGATTTTACAAGTGTGTGGTTGTGTATGTGTGTGTGCGCACCCACTTACTGGCTTGTGCACATGTATACATGGCAGCTTGATGGTGCAGTGCATAGAGTGCTCCGCCTGGAGACAGATTTAAATTCAAATACAACCTCTGACTCTTATTAGCTGTGTGACCTTGGAAAAGTTGCTTAATCCTGTTTGCCTCAGGTTCCTTATCTATAAAAATGGGGATAATAATAGTACCTACCACATGCTGTTGTGAGAATCAAATGAGATCATATTTGTAAAGTACTTAGCATGATAGTAAATGTTATATAAATGTTAGCTATCATTATTATTATTATTTGTCCAATTTATTTATTGGTATTTAAGATTGCTTCCATCATCTAGAAGCAACTAGGTATCCCAGTGAATAGGGAAAAAGAAGAGAACCTGGAATTGGAGAAGATCTGAGTTCCCATCTAGCCTCAGACATTTGTACATGTGTGTGTTTGTATGTCATTGACCAAGTCACTTAACTTTTATGTGTCTCTGTTTTCTCATCTGTAAAATGGGGATAATAATAGCACCTCCCTTGCAGGGCTAGTATTAAAGATCAAGTGAGATAAAGTTTGTAAAACTCTTTGCAAACCCTAAAGCACTGTGTAAATATTTGTTACTATCCATCTGACTCAAATCTACACTTGGATGTTTTTCAATATCAACTATATAAAGATAGGAGGGAGGAGGTATAACTAGATGAGAGAGAGAGAGAGAGAGAGAGAGAGAGAGAGAGAGAGAGAGAGAGAGAGAGAGAGGGATGAGACAAGAGAGGGAGAGAGAAAGGGAAGGGGGGAGGGAGAGAGAAGGAGGGAGAGAGAGAGAAAGAGGGAGGGAGGGAGGGAGAGAGAGGAGGGAGGGGGAGGGAAAGAGGGGAACAGACAGACAGACTGGGGACTCAGTACAAGCCAGCTGTTTGATAAAAGCTCCAAGAACCTCACTGATCCTGGATTACTTTGTGAGAAACATAGATTCCAGAGAAGGACAGTGATTGGTCTTCTGTTCTGGACCCTGGTCAGGCCATATCTGTGTTGTGGGAGAAATATATCCGAGTTTGTAGCTGGGTCTCACTCCAAGAATGGGAGACTCAAATTCTGTTCAATCCAGAAGTAAGAAAAGAATTTTATTTGAAGAAGAAGAGGTTTATAGTATTATAATAGCCTAATAACTGGTAGAATAGTCTTGGGGCTAATCAGGTAGTATCAATTCTAAGACAAAAAGCAAGGGTTTAAAAAAGAGAGAGAATTATCCAAGTGGGTAAAGGCTGCTTCCAAAAGAGGTTAAAAAAGTTTGTTGGGGATATCATGGATGGGCTTCCTGTCTCGGTGTAGATGTTCTCTGGAGCCCTTTCTAACTGAGAGTCTGGGATCCTATCTTTTCAGCCAATTCTATCCACTCCCCAATTCAATCCATATCCTACTTCAATCATTCTCCCTATTTTCTGCCCACGCCTGGTTCATTCATACCTCACAGGCTGTTCACCCTGTTTCTGCTCCTGGGATTGCCCTGAACCCTCCTCCTCGGTGTTCTCCATCATTGAGTACCAGGTAGAAGAAATCATGGAAGAAACAACATTAACAGAGCACAGCAGTGGTGGAAATACAGGGGTCATTTGATGGTTTGTGGATTGGAGTGATACAATTGTGTAAAATGACCAAGGAATGGTTCAAAGGAAGACCTTCTAGGCTTTCTAGATGGATTTGGGGTGACCTGACCCTCCAAGGAGGAAGGAACAGAAGAGTAAATGTGGGAAATAGGGGTGGAGAGGGCACTGATGGAGAACCCCTGCAGATTGTTGAGCATAGGAGTAGCATGACAAAATATGCCCAAGAAAAATTATTGTGGTAGCATTATGAAAAACAGATTGGAGAACTTAAAAGAATGAATGTGGGAATACTTGTTAGTTTATCATAATGGTTTGAGGGGAAGGTAGTGGTAATGAGAGTCTGTACTAGGGTGTATAAGCAGATATATAGATTCCAAAATCCTAGGGCCATAGATATAGAGCCATAAGGGGTCTTAGGAGCCATCTAGCCCAATCTTTCTCATTCTATAGATGTGGAAACTAAGGCTCAGAGAGTTTGCCTATGGTCACAAAGGTAATAAAGCATCAGAAGCAATATTGGAACCCAGGTCTCTCAAATATAAATCCATGCTTTTTCTAATGTATCAGAACATATTCAAAAGATGTTGCTTAGTTGGGATCAAGAAGACTCATTAATTGGTTGTATCTAAGAAGTGATCAGAAAGGGTCACTTCAGTGTCAAACTTATCAAGTCTAATCAAGTGGCATTCAAGTTTGGGCTTTTTTTTATTTTAAAAATTTGCCAAAATTTTCAAGAACACTTAGACAAGGGCTAAGGGCAGCACAGAGTAACAAAGTGAGCAGAGTCAGGGGAGGTCAATTCAAAGAATTCATTTCAACAGATATATATTCAGTGGCTACTATAAATAGGATCCTTGGCCCAGCTAGGTGTTGTGGTGGATAGAGTGCTGGGTCTGGAGTCAGAAAGATTTATCTTCCTGAGTTCAAATATGACCTAGACACTTACTAACTGTGTGACCCTGGGCAAGTCACTGTACTCTATTTGCTTCAGTTTCCTCATCTATAAAATGAACCAGTGAAAGAATGGCAAACTACTTGAGTATCTTTGCTATGAAAACCCCAGATGGGGTCATGAAGAGTCAAACAAGACAGAAAAATGACTGAAATATATGGGACCCTGCATGATACAAAAATTAAGAGCAATTTAATAGTATAAGTATTGGTTAAACACCTACTTAAGCATAAATCTCTTTGTATCACTCCCCTACTTAATAAATTGCAGTGCTTCTCTATTGCTGCCAGGATAAAATATAATCTCTTCAATTTTTTAACCCTTATCTTCTGAGTTAAAATTGATACTATCAGTTTCAAGGCAAAAGAACAGTAAGCAATTGGGGGTAAGTGACTTGCCCAATGTCACACAGCAAAGATATGTCTGAGACCATATTTGAACCCAGGACCTCCCATCTCCAGTCCTGGCTCTCTATCTGTTTGGCTTTTAAATACCTTGATAACATATCCTTCCAGATTCATTATATATTAACTCTCTGAACTCTAGCCAAATTCACCTCTGGTACCAGGCACTGAGGATCCAAAGTCAAAAATAAAACAACCCAAACATCATAGTTCCTTCCCTCAAGGACCTTACAGTCTAATAGAGATGATGCTTCATTTGTATAAGAAAAAATATGAGGAGAGATACAGAGGACTATAGGAAATGAGGAATACAGAATACTCTAGGAAAACCTGGGAAGATCACTTTCATTATGGGTATCAGGTGAGATGGGGAGAGAAAAAATGATGGAGGAAGGACAAGGTAGCTGGAGTGCATTCCACATAAGAGAGATGGTCAGCCTGCCTCTCTATGAAGAGTTTTTGGTTATGAAATAAGACTGGAAAGAGACAGCATTGGAGATTCAGAGCTTGAAGAGGCTATCCTAAAGTCCACTTAGTTTTACAGGATGAGGAACTGAGGCCCAAGGAGAAGAAACTTGTCTAAGAAGTCATTTCAAGTGAAGGAATGAAAAGTATCCTACTATATCATGGACCCACCACAGCTCAAAACAACCACAAGTGGTTCTGACAGTCTTTGTATATGCCATGTCACCTCCTCCAGGAAGCATCCCCCTCCCCAAGTAATAGCTTTTGTCCCCTTGAAATGACCTTTCCACTTCACAGACAGTGCCACTTTTTTCTTGCACTTCTCTAATTAATTCACCATGCATTTTTTCGGTGAATCTGTGGTCTCCTTAGTGTGAGTATTCTCTCCATGGGGCAAATCCAAACCCCTTCACTCCCACCTTCCCATCTCATGTAGGTTTTGTTCATTTCTTTCTGCAAATCCTCTACAGAGGATGAAATATCAGCTTGATGGAGGATTTCTGCTGTTTTATTTGCTGTTTCAAAGATTCCAGTACAATATTTGGGCTGCCTTTCTGTTATCACTAATCCTTCTCCTTTTCTAGTACTTGACATTCTAGACGCTGTCTCTTACACCATTCTTCATGCACAAGTCATCATTAGCAATCTGCCACAGTCTATTACCCTCTACCAGTTAGCTTTTGGGAAGCACTGTGGGGTAGGAGATAGAGCATTGGACTTAAAAAGTCAGAAAGACCTGATTTCAATCCCACCTCAGACACTCACTAGCTAAAGGACTCTTCTCCTGACCTCAGCTTCTTCATCTGCACAATGGTAAAGATGGACCAGATGACTGTTAAGGTCTCTTCCAACTCCAAGTTCAAGTCCTATGATAAAATGGAGATAAAGCAGCACCTACTTCTCAGAGCTGGCATGAGAAGCAAAAGAAATAATATAGGTAATGTGTTGCAAACACTAAAGCACTATGTAAATGTGAGTCATTATTATTTCCATTGTCCTTTGGATTGGCTTGAGAATATGATTCCTTGGAGATCATAATGTTCTATGATATTCAGGCATTTAGCATCACCAAGAGATAATGATATTTTAAAGCATCCTGGGATCATTGAAAACTGTGTAATACATACCATTTTGTGTTACTATTAATTATGGATTAGCTCATCTCCTTACAATGAGCTCCATGCCCCACTCCTAGCCCCTAGCACCACCACCACCATGCTCTTCCCACAATCAACACAATATATGACTTTGGTAGGTGGAATTGTAGATAGAAACTGTGAGTATGTTTCCATGGGGCAGAAGAACAAATGTATGGCCATTGCTATTTCTTGCCCACTTTTCCACTGCCTAAGAGCTACTTTAGAGAAAAGTCAGACTTCACTAATTCAGAGTAATGAGTCACAAGGACAATCCAGAGCAGTGAAAAGTCTAAATGATGGGCTGATTTTCAAAAATGTGCAGTTTTCTTACACTGTTCAATATGGAAACTCAAGCTAGAATAAGGAAAAGAAGTTCTAAGTTGGGCACAAAGAAGATGATTTTAAACTTAACACTTCTGTATTTATAAATGGCTACTTCAGAAATCCTTGAAAACAGCCTCCTTTCTTAACCATTGAAGTAGACTGTTACACTAGTTCTCATGTGATTTCCTTGATATATCTCTTGGAATCAATCTTGTTTGCAATATAAATTTGCAAAATAAATTTTTTTTACAAATTTTTTTTACAAAATAAATTCCCCTTAGCTGGTACAGAGGTGACCCAATGGTGTTAGAATACATAGATTGATAGAGGGAGAATACCATACTTGGAAGGAACCTTGGAGATCAACCAATCTAAGCGCCATAAGGAAACTGAAGTTCAGGAATAGAAAGAGAATGACAAATTCTGGCCCAGAGCTGTGTCTCCTCACTCTTGAGTCCAAAGCCCCTTCCACAATTCCATACTGCTTCTAAGAGTGGAATCTTTGGTGTCCAACGTATTGTTACTATTAATGGTGATCCTGATGATAACATTAATAACTGTCATCTTAATAGTGCTTTGTGGTTTATAAAACACTTTTCTTACAGCAGTCCTGTGGAGTCGAGAGTGAACCTACGTGATAATCTGTGTCTGTGTTTATTATGCACAGAAGGACTTGGCTGTCACTAAAAAGCAATCAGAATACCCAGAGTACAAGCACCTTTTCTCAGTCTAGTCTTAGTCATGGATTTTCCTCTCCAATATCATATTTGCTGCCTAGTTAGAAGATGGAAGGAGTGGGAAATTGAAGGGAGGAAGAAAAAAGGGAAGGATGATATGTGGGTGGGAGGGAAGGAAAGGGGAAGAGTGGAAATAGAGACAGAAAGAGGAGGAAGAAAGGGAGGGAGGAAGGAAGGGAGAGAGAGAGAGAGAGAGAAAGTATGTTTTGTGTCTTTCATGCCCTAATCAGACATTATAAATTTACATTGTCATTATTGGGTAACATCTTTCATTGGCAAATTTAGCCAACTAGGGAGCAGGTTTCTATCTTCCCTAGTTTTTTTCTTGGGCTTGATAAAAGTTGATTTATAATCTCTGCCAGATGACAGCTTGAAGGCTAGGCAGTTGGGGCATTACAGACTGACTCAGCAAGCCAAGAAAATCTTGCCTTGTGCCCCCCCCCATCTCCTGGGATGGGGGTTCTGTCTAATTCATCACTAATGCAAACTCATGTGGTCATGCCACTCTAAGCAATGTTTCCCAAACACTAGAAGCCCCTCATGGTGCAGCTTCTTAAATTCCCTCAAATGACACTGCTGGGATGGGGAATCAGGTGAGGGAGAAACAGAATCAGAGGGTCATTATTGGGTCCTACTGCCTACAGAGAGGAGAATAGGCTTGTCCAATCACACAATAAGTCAGTAGCAGACTTGGACTTTCTGCATTCTCTATCCATTGCTTCTTCTATTATTACACCTTATTGGATGGGTGATAGGTATGATAACATGCCCTTAAGAGAAGTGTCCCAGACTGGACCACCAACCCCTTAAATAAATATATTTTGACTGGTAAATTTATGCCAGATTATATGTTATATATATATATATATGCATATATATATATATATATATGCTGGAAATTCTTTTGTATAAAATTTTGACAGGGACTAGAACTGTTAAATGATTAAAAAAATACCACTCCCTGCCCAACACTCCATGAAGTTAATGCAAATTATACTCCTTTTCATTTTACTCCTTCCACACTCTTAACATCCTCACCCTTTCTTCTGTTCCTTGAGCTCTTCTCCCTTCAATTCGTCCTATTTCTTCCTGGCTTCTCCTCTTCTTCTTCCTCTCCTTTCTCTCTCCTCTACACTTCTTCACTCTTCCTCTTTTTTCTTTTTAACCTTCTCTCCCTTCTTTTCTCCTCCCACCTTTTCTATGCCCTCCCCAGTAAAGAACAGTGAAATCTGGGCCCTGATTTATCTGATGGATCAATAATAATGTGAAGCAACAGGAATAATGGTGGGGATTGGGGGACTGGAGTTAATCTGGCTGGGCTTTCTGAAAGAAAGGTATTTAAGAATAGTGCAGATAGTTTGGTATTACAGAAAATATACTGGATTTGGAAAGGGCAAATCCTCGATATCAATCCCCATTCCAAAGTTGAATGACCTTGAACAAGTCACTCTAATCTCTTTGGCTCTCAGTTTCCTCACTTGTAAAATCCCAGAGTTGGGCTCCATTATTTCTAAAGCCACTCCCAGATCTAAAATCTCTATGATGCTTTAGAGGAAGGCTGGATACTTCTACATGTGTCAATACCTAGTTCTTTGGGTAGCTGAGCCTTCAATTCCATTCAAGTCTAGTCAGTGTTGATCAAACACCTACCCACATCCAGAACTCTGTGCCTAACCCTAACTCTGGGAGAGATACAAAACATAGCTAAAACAAAGGTTCTTATCTTTCAGAAGCTTACAATCTAGGCGAGGCATAAAGCACATGCAGAGATATCTTTTATGAACAATATTACATTTTAAGTCCATAGGAACATTGGCTTTAGATATGGCAAAAACTCTATAACAGAAGGGAGATCCTGGGTTCAAATCTAGGCTCTAGCTTTGTTACTCTGGGTAAGTCACTTAACCACCATTTGTCTGGCCCTTGATTCTCTTCTGCTTTGGAAACAGTATTGATTCTAAGAGAGAAGTAAAGGGTTGAAAAAAAAAACCTACATTGCATCTAATGCAACCTTTCACTTTATAGATGAGGAAAGAGCTCGGAGAGTGATTTGCATTAAAGATGATAATGAGAGAGCTAGAAGCTTTTCGAGTTCCTGGGGGACATACCTAGGGTTAGGATTAGGGAGGGTGGCAAAGAAAGGTCTTTCTAGGAGAAAAGAGGAGTCCTTCTGTAAAGCAGGATGTGATATAAAGAGGCCTGAACCTGGAATCAAGAAAGACTTCTCAAAGTATGATCCACAGATCCAATGGGGGATCCCTAAAATCTTTTCAAGGGATCCACAAAGTCAAAGTTGTTTTTGTAACAATGCTAAATTGTTTAAAATTTTAATACACTAAATATCAATTAGCCTACATAAATAAAAGCCCTTTGAAGAAATCCTCAAGAATTTTTAAGAGTGTTACAGGACCCCAAGACTCCCCAAAATTTGAGAATCACTGATGAGAGACTGACCCTAACTCATATCAGCTGTTCATCATGGGCAAGTTGCTTTTCCTTTTCGATAGACATCAGAAATGAGGATGGCCAAGCTGGGTCTACTTATCCCAAGATGGCTTGTGTGTTATAACCAATAGAGCCTACAGTGATGGAAGATGGTGGAATTGTTCCAAACACAGGGAGGTTTCGAGGTAGAAGTATTCAAGGTGAATGAATGCAGTGGCAGATAAATGTCTGGCAGCAGCAGAGAGACAGGCCAGATATTAGAATATATGGCAAAGAGGATGGAGAACAAGGGGAAGATGGAGGGAAACATAACTTCCAGGGAGGCTGTGTGCCTAACAGTGTGCCTTGGACCTGATGAGTGCTTAATAATAAATGCCTGTTGGATTTGGGTTGGTCTCCAAGAGTGTGAGGGGGAGACAGACAGACAGACAGAGACAGAGAGAAGGAGAGCAGGGCTGGAGCAATGGTACAGAGACCAAAAGGGGGAGTACCACAGAGTCAAAAGCCAAGACCCAAAGATGGAGACACTGCTGGGATTGGGGTGGGGAGGGAGGAAGAGGTAAGAGGGAGAAAAGAAGGCAGGAACAAACAATATGTTTCTCAGAAAGGAGAGAAAACAAAAGCAGGCAGCTCTGGGGAAGAAGGAGGAGAGAGGGAGGGTTTGTTTGCTCACACTCCCACATTCCAGCTGGCTCATCTGGGCCTGCTCCTATTCCATTGCAGTTTCTTCAATGAAGAGAGTAAAATGAGAGATTTTGCTATTTTTTTCTTACCCATCTTGATTTTGACTACAAGGGGGATGACAAAACTCTGGTCTGCTTTGAGCACAAGGATCCTCTTCTAAGCCCCCCAAACCAATAGGATTATAATAATTTTTAGCTCTTATATATTTAAACATATCATTATCTTAACCATCATTACCATCATCATCACAGGATGATGTAATTTGGAGCTGGAAGCATCTTCTAAAATCCTTTAGTTCACTCCCCCCCACCCCATAATATTTTAGGGAGAACTGAAGCCTAAAGGGGGAAGTGACTCAGTCAAGGTGGCATAAATAGTAAGTGGCAGAGCCCAAGCTGGAACAGAAATCTTCTGACTCCAAAACCAAAATTCTTGCTATTGTACTACATTGTGTACTACCCATAAAATATTACAGCCTGAAATCTTGACATTTCTTCATCCCCACACTAGTTAGGAGAGATGGAAAAAAGACCCAAGTAGGAAGCAGAACCCCACCAAATATCCCAGCCTTCCTTTCCATTCCATTTCCTGATTCTATCCCTACTATCAGAATTCACCAAGTAACCCCTAGCCCCCAGCATACTCTGCTGTAAAATGGGGAGTGGGGGGGGAACAATTCTATGTGAGGCAGGAGCTGGCACATAGAGAGAGCTTAATAAATGCTTAGTAACTGACTTATTGATGGCTTCTTGGTCCTGATCAAAGGTAATTTAGTTATAAGAAAAGGTTTGCTTCTAAAGGTGCCCCTAGCTATGGACAACTGTAACAGGAATCAAGAATATTAAATGCCCCCCTAAAGTTTCTTGAGTGAAATGGAAATTTTAGGACTATAATTCCCAAACTAGTTGGATTTCCAAAGGCCTTAAGAAGTGTAAAGACCAAACCTACCCAGTAGGATTTATAGTTACAGAATTCAAGAAGGCAAAGCTATGGGGGGACCTTAGTGTAGAATGTAGAATGTCAGAGCTGGGAGGGACCTTAGAGATGATAATCGCTTTCATTTATATGGTGCTTTAAGGTATGCCTTGCAACAAAGCTGTGAGTTTTAAAAATATAAATATTTGCAACCCTGTTTTACAAATAAGGGCACTGAAGCACTGGCAATTTAAATGACTCATCCAGGATCATACACATTATTCAGGATAGGAACTGAGAGTAAATTTGTATTATTGGTCTCTTTCTGCTACACCATGCAGATCATCTCATTTTGTGTTCCCTAACTATCCAATCTATAGCTAATTACAGAATCACAGAATTTTAGAGTTGGAAGGAATCTCAGCCTCCATCTAGTCCATTCTGTACCCAAAAGGAATCACCACTACAACATACCTGACCATTGATCTTATAAACTCTTCTCAAAAGACCTCTGAGGAAGGGGAGCTCGCCACCTCCCAAGGTAGCTGGTTTTGTTTTTAGATAAGTCTAATGGTGTCAAGCTGTTCCTGACACCAAAGCTAAATGTGAGTCTTTTATAACTTCTACCCATTATTCCTTGTTTTGCCCTCTGGGACTAGACAGAACAAGTCCAAACCCAAATCCCTGTAAAGAGTTGTTGTCGATCTCCTTCTCCTCCTCTGTTCTCCTCTCCACACTGAATATTCCCAGTTGTCTCAACTTGTACTTTTGCAACATGGACTCAAGCCTTTCATCAATGTCCTTCCTAAGCAATGGTATCCAGAAGGAAATACAGTACAGCAGCGATAGTTGGGCCAGAGCAGAGTTCAGAGATTCTCTCACCTTCTTATTCCTAGAAGTTCTACCTCTCTTAATGTACCCCAAGAAAATTACTCCAACATCACACAACTGAATTATATTAACCTCTAGATCTTTTTCAGATACATTGGTCTCACTGTCTCCCCTACCTTGACTTAGGAAGTTGATTTTTTTAGCTGAAGCATAAAGCCTGAAATTTATCCCTTTTGAATGTTTTTTTATCTTAATTTTGTTATTCTTTTGTTTTTCTACCATCTTTGTTTCATATATCCTCCTCATACCCAGCAAGCCCTCTCTTGTGTCAAAGATTAAAGAGGAGAAAGAAAAATAGTTCAGGAAAATCAACCAACACAGCAACCATTTATAATAGAATATTCCATTTGTCACATCCATAGTCTCATGCCTCTTCAAAGAGGAGAGGGAGCTACATTTTCTTAACTCTTTTCTAAAACCAAGATTGATCACTCTAATTATACTTTTTTTGTTCTCCATAATCATTTTATATGTTGTTTTCCCCAATCTGCTTGCATCAGTTCATATGTCTTCCTGGGTTTTTCTGAATCCTTCATCCTTATTGGTTCTTCTAGCACACTAAAATTTCCTTGTTTACATGCCACAATTTGAATATTGACTGGAGAGTTAGAGTACCTGAGTTAGAATCTCACCTTTGCCAATCTGTGATCTTGAGCAATCTCCCTAGACCTCAGTTTTCTCAATTACAAATAGAAGAGGTTAGCAGGAAATAATATACACAATCTGGGCAAAATGATGTTAATGAAAAGGTCAATAATAGTAACCAAAAAAATCCCTGAATGCTATGAAATTATGATTGTCCCTAGAGATCTAAGACATTCCCCCCATTCTCTTTGCAGAGGTGAAAGACTAGAAGTTTGGGCTAGAGATATCATATAATGGCAGGATTTTCAGTCTGTTGGTTGGTTTGATGAACATTCCTTTTGAACTTCATTACTATAAATATTGGCTTTCTGGGAGAGTGAGGGGGGGATATAATGGGAAATGGAGATTATGTTAAAACAAAAGATATGAACAGAAATTCATTTTTAAATAAAATTATTTTCCTGGAAGCAAAACTAAAGAAAAATGAGAGATTGTCCTATAGAGTTTCTTCTAGGTCTATGATAACATGAACCTCCTTTTTTCCCTAATTCATTGCTACCATAAAAAGTATTGCTGTGATTTTATACAGGTGTGTATATATGGGATCTTTCTTTCTGTCTTTGCTCTCCTTGTGGTATATGCCTACGAATATCTTTCCTATTAGATTTCATTAGTTGAGCCAACCCAGTTTTCTAGGCTGTAAGGATCTACAGGGATCCCATCTCTATTTTCCAGTGTGTCAACTTCCCTCCCAGCTTTGGGCCACCTGCAAATTTGATGAACGTGCATTCAAAATTGTCCAAGTAATTGATGAAAATGTTAAATAACCTAGAGCACTCGACTAGAGACCTCCAAACTGCCAAACTAACCTTGATCATCAGGAACTGTGAGGGTAGCCATTCAACCCATTCTGAATTCATTTAATTGTTTAAAGCTCTCTCTTTTTCCCACATCGACTTTCCAAATCCTTTGCCAAACTCAAGTAAACTATATCTATTCCATTGCCTTCAACTATCAGCTTAATATCCATGTCCAAAAAAGGGAAATACGGATAGACTGCCATCACTTGTTCTTGATGAAGCCATACTGGTTCTTCCTTCTCCATGTGTTCATTAACCATCCCCTTCCATCCTAGGATCATCACATTAACAGAAGTCAAACACACTGGCGTGTGGCTTGCAGACTATTCATTTCCTTTTATTGGAAATCAGGACATTTACTTTTCTTGAGTCCTAATATACTATCATTATCAATGCCTGGACAATCATCAAGGACAACTTAGGACCCTCTTACTGCCTTCTTATTTATCATAGGTATCAGCTCCCTGTTAGTCATTTTTTTCTGTCACTTTAAATGCAAAGGTTATTCACCCTAACAGAAACAGAAACAAAATAAGAGGCGAGCAGCTCAGTCTCCTTTCTTTGATTGGCCATTATCATCTTATCCACCCTAAAAAGTGGTCTTATCCTTTCTTTGATCTTCCTTTTTTTGCCCAGCCTAGCTCAGCAAGGCCCTTTCAGTTGTCCTTAGCTCTTCTTGACATCCTCAGCTCATTCTGAGCTCTGGCACGCCTGACATTATTTTTACAAGACTGTGCCTTATCTTTTATAAATGTAAGTTGGTTGGGGAGTACTCTGAGCATCCACATCAGTCACTTCTGACAACACCTATTTTTCCTCCTCATTGGGATTATTTCCTTTTCTGTCTTTAGAAATTCATTTTAGAAAGTATCCCATCTCCCTGGAACTGACTTCTTTCATACAATTTTAGGCAAGGAATCTTACTGTCCTTTCTATGAACCATTTAAAAGTTGTTTTCTTAAAATCTGGGGCCTCTAGGATCATACACAAAATCCTCTCCTTGGCATTCCAAGCCCTTTATAGCATAGTCTCTTCTTATCTTTCCAGTCTTCTTACATCTTTCTTACTCTCCATTATGTACTTTTCTATCCAGGGATCCTGACTGTACTTGATATCTGGAATGCTCTCCCTCCTCATCTTCACCTTGTCACTTCTCTGGCTTCCCTCAAGTCCCAACTAAAACCCCATCTTCTAAAGGAAATCTTTTCTAACTCATCTTAATCCTAGAGTCTTCCCTCTGTCACTTATTTCTGATTTCAGTTATTTATTGCTTGTTGTATATATTTGTTTGCCTGATGTCTTCCCCTCTCCATTGTAAATTCCTTGAGGACAGGCACTGTCTTTTGCCTCTTTTTGTACCTCCCTCAAGCACAAAGCCTGGCAAATTGTAGGTGCCTCAAAAATGTTTTATGACTCATTGACTGTCAGACTGTGCCTAGATTTTCTCTCTTTCATCCCCAAAAAAATCTAAAAGAAAATGGTCACTTTCTCCTCCAAGGTTCCTATAATTTTCTTTTTTTTTTACATCTCTCTTAAAATAAATATTAAGTATCATAGAAAAGTGAGTAACTAAGTGAGGCAGAAGATTGGTAAGGGCTAGCTAGACAATTGGGGTTAAGTGACTTGTCCAGGGTCACACAGCTAGGGAGTATCTGTTGTCAGATTGGAACCCAGGTCCCTGACTCCAGTTCTGGTTAATCTGGTTAACCTGGTTCCAGTTATTTTCAACCCAGTAACCAGTTTCTTCTTATAGGTGAGAAATAGGTCCAGGGTAAATAAACTGTTGATCCTGTTAATCTCAAACTTTTGTAGGATCATGTGGGGTTGTTAGCTATTCTCCTTTTGCAAAGAGAACTCTAGCAAATGCTGGATAATTGAAGTCTCTCTCCCATTATTACTCTCTGTGTCACTGGGCTAGACTTGTGCTGTTTCTCATGAACTCAACAATTTCCTTTTAGTCCATGTGATCTGTAATATTCTCCAATAATAAAATTATTTCTTGTTTTTATTGTCTCCTTCTTGAACTTCACCCAAATATTCTTCATGCTTCCCTCTTTGGCCCCTGGTTTTCCTAATACGAGTATATTTCTGAATACATAATGCTAGCTCACTCCCCCTTTTACCTTTCTTGTTTCTTTTTTCCATCCAAAGTCACATTCATGGTACAGGTTTCATCCCACTAGGCCTCAGTGGTATCTAGGTCAATTTTGCATCCATTCCTTAAGAGCTCTTGGCTCTTCCTTGTTGACTAAACTTTGGGCAACTGTGTATAGAAATTTGAGGCCAAGGATTTTACTACTAGATTTTTTTCTTGATGTTATTACTGACTCCTTTCTCTTCTTATTGCCCATCTGCAAAATGTTTATTATTTCTAGAGGCCATAGATTTTAACAACTACCACAGCAATACATATACACACAAGCAACTTTTTCCCCCTTTCTTCCTTTCTCCTTCCTGGCTCCCATTTCCTAGGGAGTACCTCAAAGAGGGCAACGGCCAATGGCAAAGGTTTTTGCTGCTTACTAACTTTGAAATATAGTTTAAATTGGGAAATATTGGTCTAGACCAGTTGCCTCATTTTACAGGAACAGAAACTGAAATCCAGAAAGGAAAAAAAGACTCACCAAGGTCATATTGCAAGGTCATAGAAAAATGATCCAGACTTGTTCTTCTCACTCAGTCTTCCAGTCTACTTTGGCCCATCTCCTCAGCAAAGGACCTCATCTCCTACTTTCCTGGAATTTTTAAAGATCAAAGAAATTCTGCACAAGTTCTCCTTTCTGCCCTATTCCACTCTTAAAGACCTCTTTCCATCAACTTCCATTCTTTCATGCTTTGTTTCCATCTCTAAGTAATAGATGACTCTTATTCTCATCAAGACCAACCCTTCTACTCATGCCCTTGATACATACCCTTTTATCTACTCTGGGAGTTTGCCCCTTACTTTATTTCTTCTCTTTCTCTCACTCTCAAATCTCTTCTTATCTACTAGGCCCTTCTCTGCTGTCTATAAACATACCCTAATCTCTCTCATTCTTTACCAAAAAGAAAAGAGAGAAAGAGAGAGAGAGAAAGAAAGAACTTGTCCCTGCTGTCTCTAAGTTATTATCCTGTAGTCCTTTGTTTCCCTTTCATAGGCAACTCTTAAACAAAGTTGTCTGATCTCCTTACCTTGACTTCTTTCCCTTCCCAGTGCTTTGTCATCTGGTTTCTAATTATACAATTTCACCATAAACTGCTCCCTACAATGTCACTTCTGATCCCTTATGAGCTAAATCTGATGGCTCTTTTTCAGTCAGTGACCCTTTTGTAGCTACTGAATACAAGGAGCTTTGTAAGCTCTCCAAGGGCAGGGAGTATTTTATTTGTCCCTTGATATCCCTCTTACCAAAAACAGTGCCTTGTATATAATAAGCATGAAAAAATACTTGTCAAATTGAATTATATTAAATTGACAATTGTTTCCCATCCATACACCCCATCTCTGAATTTCTACAATCTGTTGCATGTTACTTTCTTTTTTGTGTGTGCTCTTCCCTAATTTCATATCTCCCTTAGTTTTGTCTTCCCAGCCCTTTACATATTTACTAAAATCATCCTCCTAAGGCATAGGCATGACCATATTACATACCCCTGCTCAGTGGTATATAACTCTCAGTGGCTCCCTATTGTATCCAAGATAAATACAGGTCCTTAGCCTGGAATTTAAGGACTTTCACCATTTGGCTCTAACTGGTCTTTTCCGTCTTATTTTAAGCTTCTTCCCTTCACAAATTCTTAGCTCTATCCCAAATTCAACGCATCAGCCCTCTTCTCTAGGCATCAGCCTAGGCTAGCCCTCTTCACTAGCATACACTATGCTTATCCTGGCCTTTCAAAATTCTTATCTTCCTTCAAGGTCCAGCTCAGACAGGATTCTCTCCATAAATGCCATTTAGGGGAGTTTGTTTCCCTAGCACCTGGCACTGTCCCTTGCTCATGCCTCACTATATTAAACACATAGCATTCCCCCAGATCAGCCTGTCATTGGCTTCACAGTCTTTGAGATTTGCCAGAGGCTGGAGAAATTAAGTGGCTTTACCTATGGGCACACACTCTGCTAGTAAGTAGTAAAGGCAGATTTGGATCCCTGCTCTTCCTAACTCTTAAGTCTAGCACTCTATCCACTCATAGTAGGTAATTATAAATGTTTGTTGGGGGAATGATAAGTAGAAGCTAAAACCAGAACTAGAGACCAGTGTGATTTACAGCTAAAAGGAGCTTTTAAATGTTATTTAATGTAGCTTCTTCATTTTATAAATGAGGAAATTAAGGCCTTAAACAAGTCACCTATAATCACACGACAATCTCAAGAATCCTGGGTGATTTCTCGGGCAGTTTATTGTTTCTACTGCTATTAACCAATTCATGTTTTTCAAGTTTAATTCAACACTTATTAACCACTTGCCATGAGCCCAGCCCTGTACTAGCAACTCTGAAGCAGGCATGAAGAAGAAACAGTTCTATCCAGTTGGGGAGACAAGCCTTACATGTAAAATCACAAGAGCACAAGATAATACTTAATATTCTATTATCAAGCTAGATAAGCATTTTCCATACCAATTTGAAAAATTAACTTTTGCCCATGAAGAATCTTGGCACATGCATAATTCTGGCCTGGAGAATATGGAGTTATGAAATTCTCTGGTCTGGATATCAATTAGGAAAAATTGGGGCCAGATTGAGAAAATTAAGCCAATTTTCATATGCCCTCCAAAATAATAACTATTCTGATGTATATAAATGGTTTTATGTGAACTGGTTTTTTAACTCTTCCCTTCCATCTTAGAATCAATACTATATATTGGTTCCAAGGCAAAAGAGTTGGAAGGGCTAGGCAATGGGAATTAAGTGGCTTGGCCAGGGTCACACAGGAAATATCTGAATCTAGATTTGAACCCAGGACCTCCTTTCTCTAGGTCTGGCTCTCAATCCACTGAACTACCTAGCTGCTGCCCTATATGTATTGCTAACACTGGAATTTGTTTGCAGAACTCTTATTTGCATCACATGGAACACCCAAGTTCTGTGGAATGTGGTTTGGGAAATCTTAGAATAGAAAGTGTGGTCCTGACTTTCCAAACTCTAGAATCTCAGAAGCAGGGATGATCACTGGAAACTGCAGCATCCAAGGGAGGTAGAACTGGAACTAGGTCTTGAAGGATGCATAGGATATGGCCAGAGGAACCAGACAGCAGGGAGGAAAGTCTTGACTCTGCATGCCATGGTGGAAAAGAGATTGACATATGCTGTGGATAGTGATGCCACTTGCCAGAGAGTGCATGCAAGAGAAAAGAAGGAAAGAAGGAACAGGAAATGTAGAGTAGTTATGTTACCCATCAGCCTGCCAGTTTCACCAGCTGGAAAAATTCAGTCCAAGACCTTACTGATCCAGGACCCAGGGACCCTCAGAGTCAGCAGCACTGCTTGTGACAGAAAGGAAACATCAAAGGACAGAAGTCATCCCCAGACCACATCCCTCTTGTGCCCACGTGGGATCACACACACACACACACACACACACACACACACACACACATGCACACACAGGCATATGCCTTTTCAGTTGGAAAAGCAAAGAGCCAATGTCATTTCTGTCCCACCTTGGTGTAGTCTGGCTCCTTGGACTTGGGACTGTAGTTGAACTAGGCTTAATCATCTCCCAGTTGTGGGACACAGACTCTCTGTCTTCCCTTCACATCCCTCAACCAGACTTTTCAGCCCAAGCCTTTCCCAGGCTCCACGTCCCCACAGACCTGCCTCATTTCTTTTCTTTCTTTTTTTAAAAGAATCTTGGTATCTTAGGTACAAGAAGAGACCTCGCAGATCATCTAGTCTCCTTGGTACGGGAGTTGGAATCCTTGTTAAGATATCCCCAACACACGGTTGGCCAACCTTGAAGCCTTCCAGTAATGGGGAATAAAGCAATCCTTTGTACTTTGAGACATTTTAACCGATTCAGACTTCCTAGCCAAGCAAACTCTGCGTCTGGGACTCCCCGGCCCCTTGTTCCTCCTGCCTTCTGGACACACACACACACACACACACACTCACGTCAAAGTTTCGGCTCTCGCCTTGACAGTGCACAAGATGAATGCTGGGCGCAGGATTTCCATTGTTTTAAGGCAGTCAGAAAATTCACATCTGTTTTGAAGGAAGGCAGACAGAGCCTCCTGGGAGCGGGCAGCGCTGATTGAGATTTGCTTGGGGCACTGAGACCGAGTTGCCTTGCAAGCCTGGGCGGCGGCAGCACCTTGGAGAGGGCATCACCTGAGTGCAGAGCTGTTGAAGAAGGCAGCCCGAGTGGGTGGGTGGGAGGCGAGGGGGTGGGCTTCGGGGCTCCAATCCACCCTATTGTTTCCCCGAGGGTTCATGTTTTTAAAAAAGAGATTAAGCATTTTTATGACACGGGCTTTACAGCGGTAATTTCCTCCATTCTAATTCTGTGAATGCACGTTTTTACACTAATTGCATAATTAGACGTAATGTACTAATTGCTGTAATGGATGATAGTCAACTAAACTTTAACTTTTAAAAAACAAGAAGGCGGCGGACTGGAAAGGGGCGGGGTGGGGAGGCGCTTAGTGTGAGCTCCGTGTCTGGAGGCTTTCCGGATTCAACCACCTCCCCACCTGACAGGGAGCCCTCTCAGGCCTTGAGTGCCTTCCCACCTTTTCTTATCTCCTTCTTCCCCTTCACCTCTCAAAATCTTTTCCATCATTTGAAATCCAGCTTAAGGCCCACCTCTTTGTGGGAGCCTTCCTTGATCACCTCTCAGGTCTTTCTCTCTGCCTATAACTTTGCCGCTCGCCTGTCTTATTTCTCTCTGTCTCTGTCTGTCTCTCTGTCTCTCAGTTTCCTTCTCCCTATCTCTCTGTCTCTCTCCCTGTCTCTCTTTGACTCCCTTCCCCCATCTCCTTCTCTGTCTCTGTCTCTCCCCCACCTCTCTCACCTCTCCCTCCCCCTCTTTGGCTCTGTCTGTTTCTCTCTCTCTCTCTCTCCCTCTTTGTCTCTGCCTCTCTCTGACTTTCTCCCCCCACCCTTCTCTCTCCCTCATCTCTTTCTCTCCCTCTCTTCTTTGTCTCTCTGCCTCTCTCTCTGACTATCTCTCTGTCTCTTTCCTTCATCCCTCTCTCTCTGTTTCTATCTCTCTGTCTCTGTCTCTATCTCCCTGTCTCTCTCCATACCCTACTTTCTAGGGATATACAAGCCAGAAGGAGCCTAATCAAACAACAAATATTCATTAAATGTCTGTTATCTATCAGATGCTAAGGGTGGAACTACAGAATCCTATAACCCCTCCCTCCTTCCCTTTCTCCTGTTGGGTTATGATGGATTCCAAAGGGGAGTGACAGGCAATAGAGTTTGGGTCTAAGCAGTCACAGGGATTGCAATGGATCAAGCTGATCCTTGCTCTACAGTAGCAATGGTAATATCAATTTGATTATTATTACCAGAGTCAGAGTAAGAGATTGGAAGGAGGGAGTGGGAAGAAGGCAGAGTCTGGAGGGCACAGTGGCAAGGTAAATGCCCAGGCTGGGTAATTACTAGTATCCTTTTGGATGACCAGAGAAGTAAAACATGGTCTGGAGGTGACTAGAGGGGATCTTCAGTTAGATAGTCTAGGAGCAGAGAACTCACCCTTGCTTTATGGAAGAGGAAACTGAGGCTCAGGGAGGGGAAAAAAAACTTGCCCATAATCACATAATGGTGAGTTGAAAGAGAAAAGATTTGAATCCGGGGTCTGTAAGTCCAAAGCCAGTGTGCTCTTTCCACAGCATCACTCTACTTCTCCCTAGTGGGAAGCCTGTGACCTTGCACATAGTAGATGCTTTTTAAATTATGAAGGAAGTGAATCCCAGCTATCTCCCATAGCTCTCAACACTTGGTACAGCCTGCCTTCTATTTCACCATGGTTGTGTAGTAGTAATATTTGAGAATCCCCCAGGCATGTTCTTTATAGTACTGTTCTTCCCTTAACATGATAGTCCAGCTCTTGGCCCTACACTCTCAGGAGCCACCTTCCATGCCTGGAATACACTCCTTCATCTCTGCTTCTCGGAATCTTTTTTTTCCCCTTAAGGTTCAGATCAAAAGCTACCTCTTGCAGAAAACCTTCTCTAGCCACCCCTTGGGACCCCCCCCTCCATTTTACCTATACTAAGTTTCATTTGTGTACATATTATATTTCTCCAATAAAATACACATTTTTGAGGGCAGGGACCGTTGTCCATTTTATCTTTGTATGTATCTAGTGCCTAACATGGCCCCTGCCTCTGTGACTAAATTAAGTTGATGCTTAATAAATGTTTGTTTAATTAAATGAAGGTTGAATTTTCAGGCTAAGGAAGAATTTGGCTAAATACATGGGACTGATCCATCCCTAACTATTTATAGAGTATTTTGGACAGATTAAACCTGGGGGAACCATGTCCAAAAAGGCAAACCCTTAAGCCTAAGTCAGCATCAGGATTCCAGTTGGAGAGTCAGAGAAAGAGGCTAAAGAAGAGTGGAAAAGGAAAGGAAGGAAAAAGGCAGGACAAGGGTGGCTGCTTTCAGACAGGAGCTAACTGCTGGCCAGCCAGGCTCCACTGGGGTTTTCAGCCATGGCACAGCTGCCAGTCCCTGAAGCCCTGCCTCTTCCTAGTCTGTTTGATGAGATAGTATTATCTCAGACTGTGCTTGCTGCTCCCTCATCGATTCCCCAGCGGCTTCCTGTGAACGTTTAGCAGCTCTGATCAATACTCTCATTTTTTTCCCATAAAGGAGGGGAGGTGGGAAGCCAACACTGAGGGGAAGCAAATGATGGAGGCCACCTCTCCCTTCACTCCCTTCACTCTCTGTTTCAGAACTGCTTTCAGACATCCCTGGCCTTATTTTAAAAAACAAACAAAACCTACTGCTTCTGAAGTAGTGGACCCTTGCCTCTCAAGTCAGAAACTACGGAATATGCCACCACATTTTCTCCTCCCCACGCCTCATCCTCCTTCTACCCTACTCTCACATTCTACCACCCCCTCCCCACAACCTTTCTCAGTCCTGAATTACTTGGGCTTATCTCTAAGTCAAGTCCCAGATCAAACATGTAAGGCCGTAAGTCCCAGCTACTACACTTTCCCTCCAGGGAAAGAAGGAAGAAGCATATATTTAGTCCTGATTACTGTATTTTAGGAAGGACATTGTTCAACTGGAGGGCTCCCAGCTGAGGGTGACCAAGATAATGAAGAGCCCTGAGACCATGCCATTCAAGAATGGAATGAAGGAATTGATGGAGAAGAGAAAACTCATGGGGACATGATAGCTGTCATAGAGTATTTAAAGGGCTGTCACATGGAAGAAGGATTAGAGTTGTCCTCCTTGGCCTTGGAGGAGAGAAGTGGGAGCAATGGGGGAGAAGGGGCGGGTGGAGGAATTGAAGTTACAGAGTGGCTGATTTAGGCTCTGTGTGAGGAAAACCTCCTCCAAAATTAGTCACATGAAAGTGTAATGGGCTGCCTCTCTGAAGTCCTCAGGCCCAGGCCAGATGACCAGTCACTTGTCAGGGAAGTTGGAATTCTTATTCAACTGGGAACTAGACCAGAAGCCCTTCAAATTCCCACCAAAATTTGAGATTCTGGGAGGTGTTCCAGCAGAGGGGGGAGAGAGAGAGAGAGAGAGAGAGAGAGAGAGAGAGAGAGAGAGAGAGAGAGAGAGAGAGAGAGAGAGAGAGAGAGAGAGAGAGAGAGAGAGAGAGAGAGAGAGAGAGCCCTCAGCATCTAACTCAGCACCCTCATGTTTCACAAGGAGAAACTACAGCCTGCCTGAGATGACACAAGTAGTGGAGAAAGGATCTTAATCTAGCTCTCCTATTAGTATAGGCTTTTTTATATTTATACAATGCTAGCTTTATTTGAAGCTCCTAATTACTATGTTATTGCTATTTTGGTTCCTAAATTCAATTGGTTTCATTAAATGCATATTTACTAGTGCTAACTGTGTGTATATGTATGTGTGTATGTTTATCTCCACTTCAGCTAACTGCAGAAATGGGTCATCCATTTGAGCTTGGTATCACCCACAAATGTCTGACTTACATGTTCATAAACTCTGAAATTCTTTAATCTGATCACAACCTTTTGTTATTCTATTTTTCCTTATGCCTTATAACCCCTAGCTCTTTTCTTCACCTTCAACATGACCTCCAATCCCTCCAACCCACAGTTATTTCCAAGAAAAATCATCCCTGCTTTTCCTACACTCTTTTCTTTTCCTCCCTTCCAGGTCTACCAGTTGTCTCCTTTGACCCCTTGTCCTATTCTCCAATAGCACCTTATTGAATCCCAATTTTGTACTACTCCTACCATCTTCCTCCCCCATTTCTATTCATTGCTGAATGAATAGGAAATTGAATGCTGAATGAATAGGAAAAGTCATGTGAAACCAATCTAACAAATGTATGTATTAACTCAACTAGGGCCCTCACTGCAGCAAGGCAATCTTTTGATATCTCTGTAGTTAGTTTGATATTCTACTTAGCACAGTGGCTATTCCATACTTTTTCATCCCTCCTCCAACTTCCTTACCTCTGCTCTCTTAATTAAGGACCTTACTGAAAAAATTTGAGGCCATTGATAAGAGCTTTCTTCTTACCTCTTCCTTATCTCATATTATTTAGATATCTCCTCCCCTATTTTTCATGAAAAGGTGGCCCTCTTCTTGCCAAGGGAAGCACCTATATATGTACACGTTTGAACCCAGCCCATCCTTTCATCTCCAGCAAATTGCTTCCACTATAATTTCTATACTCTCTCTGATCTTCAGCTTTGCTTTTATTTTAAAGAGGGGATTGAGAGATTGAGACTTGCCAGAGGACAGCTAGGTGGCTCAGTGATTGAGAATCAGACCTAGAGATGGGAGGTCCTGGGTTCAAATGTGATCTAAGATACATCCTAGATATATGATGCTGGGCAAATCATTTAACCTCAATTGCTTCACCCTTCTGCCTTGGAACTGATGCTTAGTATCACTTCTAAAACAGAAGGTAAGGGTTTTAGAGAGATGGGCAGAGACAGAGAATTTTCTCATGGCTATTAGAAAGATGAACTAGAATTCAAAACTAGGTCATCTGACCTGAATTTGAATTCATTCCTCCTTCCTGCTACATAATACTAAATGACATCTACATTGAGGGTTATCTTTAGCATGATTTTAAATATCACAAAAGAATGCCATTACCATTTTGTATGCTTTTAAATTCAATTCAATAAGCATTTTTAAAATGATCCTAGTAAAAAATAAAATGATCCTAGTATTTAAATTTTAGTAGATCTTTTTGCTTCCCATTATTTATTAAGATCATTTACACTGTTATGAGGCAGCATTGATACAGAGGAAAGTGTACTGGATTTGGAGTCAAAAGACTTGGGTTCAAATCTTAACTCTGCCACTTACAGTCTGGTTGACCTTGGGCATATCCTTCAACTTCTTTATTCATTTTTCTCTCCTCTGAAATGAAAGAATTAGACTTTGGGATTTCTAAGTTTCCTTTGAGCTCTCAGTCTAGAATGTCATTATTATTATCAACTGCGTTAAAACATAATTCAGAAAGAAGTTGTTGTTTTTCAGTTATGTCTGTCTCTTCATGACCCCATTGGGGTTTTCTTGGCAAAGGTAATGGAATGGTTTGCCATGTCCTTAACTCTAGCTCATTTTATAGATGATGAAACTGGGGCAATCGGGTTATGTGGCTTGCCCAGGGTCACCCAGCTAGGAAATGTCTGAAGTCAAATTTGAACTCAGGAAGATCAATCTTCCTGACTCAAGGCACTCTATCCACTTAAGCCACCTAGCTGCCCAGTTCAGAAAGAAAAAAGAAATCTTATTACTCTTTGTGTGTATATGTATCAAGTTTCCTTTTTCTCTCTCTCCTTAAATGTTTTAGGCAGTATAGTGCCAACTGATACCTGTGTGTATATATAATCTGTTCCAAAGACAATCAAACTGGTTTTGGAGTTATCTATTGTTTTTATGCCATTAAACAAATTATTGCAAAAGTGGTGGGAGCAGGATCATAGACCTAGTACTGACCTTAAGAATCGGAAGGCCCCTTTGAGCACAGAACATAGACTGTCAGAGCTGGAAGGACCTGTAGAACGTAAAATATAGAATATCAGACCTGTGTTTAAAGACTCTTTAGAATATAGAACAACAGAGCTGGAAGGATGCTTTGAACATCCAACATACACTGTCAGAGCTGGAAGGGGCCTTAGAAATCTTCTTGTCCAACCCCCTCATTTTACACAGAAGGAAATGCAGACCCAGAGAGGGGATGGAATTTACTTCACTCAAGGTCACCCAGCACCTTAGTAGCAAAGCTAGAACTAGAACCCAGGTCTCCCTGTCCCCTGTTCCTGGGTTCATTCCTCACTACTTGGAGACCTCTTGAAGGGACCTTTCCTTTCCTGTGGGTGAAGGTTCTATCAAATCTGTTTCCTTCCCAAAGAAAGTTCCTGGCATCTCCGCGGATGCTGGCCTTCCCAGGCCCTTGTTCTTTTCTCACCGAGTGCCCTCTGAGTTAATAAACTGTTAATCAGTTTAAATGTTTCCAGGTCATTTCCTCTAGAGCAGGCAGGCGGCCAGGCAGGTGGGTGCTGAGTGGAAGGCTCTTTATGCCTGTGCCCTTCAAAGGCCCACACAACTGGAAGCCCAGAGGATCGGGCCCTTAAAAACCCAGAGGCTGCTGAGGAAAATGACTCCTGGGGAGCCAGGCCTCAGTCTGCTCTGGTCCTGCTGCTGCTGCCACCAGCTTCTCCATCTTGACTGCTGGCCCTTCACTATCACCATTACCTCCTTCAGAAAAAAAACATTTTTTAAGACCCAAAACATGTTGTGCCACATCATGGGCTGCTTGTGTTTGAACACTTACAGCTAGAATTTGACAAAGAAAAGTTAGGAGAGGAGGTAGATGGGGTGGAGGAAGGGCTAAATGAAAGCATCCTCATTAGATTGCTAATCTGTTTCTTCATTGAGAGCAGAAGCCTAAGTGGCTAAAATTAAATAGAAAAGCTTTCAAGGATATTTCTGCAGAAAACCCCTGGAATCTTGGGAACTGAGTGCGTTTTCATCTTTTTTTAGTAGGGAGATAAGAGAATAAATCAGAGGTTGGGGCCAGGCTAGGGAGACCAGGGTAACAGATTTGTAGGGACAAGAGGACTGGTTGAGTTTGAGAGGAAATGGAGGACAGACCATGGTATATCAGAGCTGCAAGGATCCTTTAAACATTGACTCTCTGTGCTTTCATGAGATGAGCTCCCCTCTTTTTTTTATTTAATAACCCTTACCTTCTGTTTTAGAATCAATCCAATGCCTTGGTTCCCAGGCAGAAGAGTGATAAGAGCTAGGCAGTAGGGGTTAAGTGGCTTGTCCAAGGTCATAAAATTAGGAAGTATCTGAGGCCAGATTTGAACCAGGATACCTCCCAATCTCCAGGCATGGCTCTTCATCCACTGAACCACCTAGCTAACCCTCCCACCTCTCCCTCTGTTCTGAATGTAAATGAGGGGGTTGAACTAAATTCATTCATTCATTTAGCAACTATTACATGCATGCTGGATGCCCATTCATATGTGAGTCTCTGGAGGAGAAGTCAGGGTCCCAAAATCTAGAAAGAAGAAACTTTAGACACTATTGAATCCAAATACATTTTAAGGAGGAAATTGAGGACCAATAAGGGGTGAAGGAACTTGCCCAGAGTCATGCCTTGATAGAGCCAGAGTCCAACCCCAACCCCAGTGACTCAATTTTAGTTTGGCATTTCTTGGTAGACTTTGACTAAATTATATCTTGTTTGGGTCCTCAATGTAATATTGTTCCAAAGGATGTAGTTGTTTCACTTCTCTATGCCAAACTCCTTTGCCTGGCAGTCAAGGTCCTGTACCATCTAGTGCCATCTTAAATCTCACTTGCCTTATGTCATAAAACACCAATCTATGTAGACTGTCTTCTAAAAAATGGGATTACAGTATTTGGCATCTAATTCTGTCCCATTGCTCCCTGTGTGACCTCAAGCAAGGGGCATTAAGCTCTCTGAAACTTTAAAGTGAATGGGGTCAGTCTGGACAGCCCCTGCTGCCTTTCCTAGCTCCAAATCTGTGGTCTCTGGACATAGCCAGCCTCTCAGCCTTTGCTTCTACTTTTCCCATTTCCAAGAACACTCTCCTTCCCCACCAAATCCTTTCACATTCTTTCAAGCTCAACCCAGATGTCCCCTCTGCCAAGAAGCCTTCTTTCATTTCCCAGCCAGTAAGGAACCATCTCCTCCTACTCCACCTTCATATTTTGCTTATCCCTGTCTTCAAGAACTCATATATTATGCCATCATTTGGTGAGCTGGGCTCGGAGTCAAAAAGAAGGAGGAGAGCAGGCAGAGCTGTTTTGGGAAAATTGCCAAGTTCTTTTATTGACCCCTCTCCCCCCAAGCTTCCCAGAGCAGCAAAGGCCCATCCTTTCAATAATAACATTTTGCCAGTGTTGTTATATGGTAGTGAGACATGGAAACCTACTGCATCTGAAGAACAAAAGAAGAGGGTAGTGCAGGGTAACAGAATGGCAAATGGTGGTTGTGAGCAGGCTGCCCCATACAGCCATTCAGGCTTCCAGAGAAAAAGAAGGAATGTCTGGGAATTGTATGATAGGAAGAAAGGATGGGCTGGTCACAACCCAGGACATACCACTTTTGAAGTGTGGGGAGGAAGCCAGGAACCCATCGAATAAATGTGGGGAGCGTGTGAGATGGCCAGGCAGAGATGGAATGGGATCAACAGCTTGGGAAGAGGAGAACTCCCAAATCACCAAGATCATGCATCCCTTGGTACATCTGAGGATGTGCTATCATAAACTTTGAGCTGGAAGGGGCTTCAACACTCAGCTAATTCAGCTCTGGGCAGGAAGTGGCAAAAGTAGTTAGAGTGTTGGGCTTGGAAGCAGGAAGATTCACTTTCCTGATTTCAAATACAGCCTCGGATATTTCCTAGCTGTGTGACTCAGAGCAAGTCATTTAACCCTGTTTGCCTTAGTTTCCTCATTTGTAAAAGGGACTGGAGAAGGGAATGGCAAACCACTCCAGTATCTTTACCAAGAAAACTCTAAAATGGAGCCACAGAGAGCTGAACAACAATAATCTAGTCCTACTCATTTTACAGATGAGGAAATTGGGAACAAAATGGGCAAAAGACTTGGCCAGGGTCATGTGGTTAGTAAATTAGCAAAGCCAGGATTCAAATACAGGTTTTTGTTCTATTGCTGTTTTTATTTTTCTTATTAGTATTTATTGTATTGTTTCCTAGGTAGAAGAGTGGTAAGGGCTAGTCAATGATGGTGGGGGGAGGGGTGGGTGTGAAGGGGGTTAAGTGACTTGTCCAAAGTCAGACAGAAAGTGTCTGAGACCAGATTTGAACCCAGGCACTCCCATCTCCAGGCCTGGCTCTCATTCCACTGAACCATTAATCTGCCCCAGACCTAGGTTTTCTGATTGTCATTGACTCACACTGCTTCTAGTTACCTGTATATGTTGTGATTATTAACAATAATAATATCTGGCCTTTTGAGGCTTTAGATACATTATCTCATAATCGTCAGAGTGAGGTTGATATTATAAATATTGCAAATACTACACATGAGGCTGATGCTACAGATGACTTTAGGTCCATCCATCTTTATACCAGGGAACATGAAGATTGAGTTTTCATAGGGAAGGGCATGAATCTGTTCTTCCTCTGTTTCTCACAGAATGAGGGTGATCAGGAGCATGAAGGGGAGAGATTCTGATTTGAAATTTGGCATGGTTACCCCACCCCCCTCTGGGGCTGCCATCTGAAACTCCTGGAACACTGAGATATACCCCTGTCTCTACAGGCATAACCATCACTCACAACTACCTCAATTTAGAGAAACAATTTCATCTTGCTAAGAGCACCTCTGACCAAATTTGCTCCATTTTCTCCCTCCCTTTCCTCTCTACTGACTTTTCTCCCTTCCTCCTTATATCTCCTGACTCTCATTCTCACTCCCCCTTTCTCCCTTTTCTTTTTCCCCTTCACCCTCTTTCTTTTCCTCTTCCTTCTCTTTTACCTCTTTCCTCCCCTCTTCCCTGCCCCTGCCCCTTCCTCCTCCTCCCATTTCCCCTTCCCTCCTCTCTATCTTTCCTTTCCCTCTCCACCCTCCTTCTACTTTCCTCTTCCCCTCCACTATCCTCCTCCCCTCCTAATGCCCTTCCTCTTCCCCTACCTTCCTTTTCTATTTCCTCTCTCCAACTTCTTCTATTCACTTCTTCCTTCCCTCTTTTCGTCACTCCCCCTCCCTGCTCTTCTCTCCCCTTCCCTCCTCATCACTCTTCCCTCTCTTCCTTCCCCCTTCCTTCTTTTCCTCTCGCCTCTTCACTCCCCTTCCTTCTTCCTCACTCCTCCCTCTCTTACCTCCTTCATCCCTTCTTTTCTTCTCTCCTTCCCCTCCTCCTCACTTCCCCTCCTTCCACCTCACTCTTCACTCCCTCTCCTCCCTCCTTTCTCCTCCCTCTCATTCCTCTCTCCTTCTTCCTCCTTCCCCTGCCCCTCCCTCCTTCTCTTTTCTTCTCCCCTACCCCCCACCTGCCCCTTCTCATCCTCTTGGACAAAGCCTAGGCTTCTCCCTCAGGGGAGACTGTTCTGGGCACTGTCTCTCCCTGTCTTGTCTCTAATTGGCACCTCAAAGCTGCAGGTAATTGCCTCAATAAAAAGACTACTTTTAAAGTGGCAGGAGCATCCATGGGTTTAAGTTGTTATTGTTGTGGAATTTTTTTTTAGTTTCCCTAATTAACATTCTGGGTAGAGGAGAAGGCACAGGGCACGAAGCAGTGGCTGCCGCAGCCTGGCTAAGATCCGTGCTGTATGCACCGTTTCCTCCCTCCTCTGGCTCCATCCTGGGTACAGCTGCTTACCTGAATCCCCCATCCCCTGCTTTGGCTGTGTGGGGCCCAGAGCTGATGCTAGCTCTGGGAAGGGAAAGGGGCTCAGCGGGGTGCTGGAGAGCAGAGCACTCACCACACCTAACCAGCCCCCAAATAACAGGCCAGAAGTCACCGGGACAGGAGCCAACTGGGAACTGGCAATGGGCTGTGGAGAGAGATTAGTTAGTCTTCATTCACTTTCTGCAAAGCAACAAATAACCAGCATAGTCATGGATGGCAGCAATCAAAACCTGCTGTCCAGAAAGCAGAAGGTGGCAATTCCACTGGCTTCTGCCTTGGTCTGCCACATGGATCAGAGATCAAGAACAGGGAGAAAGTGGCCATCTGGTCTACCAAGCTCCAGTAAAGCTGGAGCTTGAGCATCCTTATGGTAGCAAAGGTGGTATTTGAACCCAGGACCTCTGACTTCATATCTGTTCTTCTCCCACTGTCCAAGGCTACTGGCCATTTTGTAGGAACAGACACATGTCCAAAGAGAATTGAGAGGCACTAAAGACCAGATTTCAGGACAGTCAGCTGTGAATGAACCAGGAATGTTTCTGCAAAGAGAAGAGTGAGGGTGAATATAGCCTATGTCTTCAAGTATTTGAAGGTATGAAAGAAAAAGGAGTCAGACTTGTTCTGCTTGGCCCCAGAGGACAAAATGAGGCATAATAACAAAAGAGATTTCTAGGGAGACTGATTTTGGTTCAACGTTTAAAAAATAAAATTTCCTGGTTTTCAGATCTGTCCATAAGTGGAATGGGCTACTTCAAAAGGTAATGAACTCTCTGTCCCTAAAGATGTGACCCCCACCCCCTCTTCAAAGTCCTGCTCTGTCTCTGTGTTTGAGTCACAGGCAGGGGCAGGATGTCTGCATCTGAAGGGTGCATGGATTAAGAATGAAGCAGAGAATACCAGGCTTTCCTCCTTGGAGATTTGGACAGGAGATCTCCATCGTTAGGGAGATTATAAAAGCTGAGGATGATGGGATTAGGGCAACCAGACAAATAGCATCAGGTCATTGGGGATCACTAGATCTCAGAACATATGACAGAGTGTCCAATATGAGATAGATCTTAGAATTGAGTGATTGACTAAGTTCCTATGAGCAAGACCTTGTGCCTAGTAAAGTGATAGCCTGATTTAAAGATCTCAGCTCTGACACTTATTAGTTGGGGAGTGGAGCTTTAAGGTGATCTTTTTCCCTCCCTAAACCTCAGTTTCCTCATCAGTAAAATGGAGATAATAATTTCTACTATTGAATTTAAAGGATCATAGATTTAGAGCCAGAAGGGGCTTGAGAAGTCATTCAGTCTCTTCTATTTTACAGATGAAGAAACTGTGGTCAGTCCAGATAGATGGAGTAACTTAATAAAGATTATATCAGCAGGGGGTGTAGCAAGGTGAATCAGTGCATAAGAGAGCCAGTTCTAGAGATGGGGAGGTCCTGGCTTCAAATGTAGACTCAGATATTTAATTCCTAGCTAAGTGACCCTGGGCAAGTCACTTAACCCCCATTGCCTAGCTCTTCCCACTCTTCTGCCTTGGAACCAATAACAATAAGATGGAAGGTAAGGGTTAAAAAAATATATCATATTAGCAAAAAAGAGCAAGACTAGAATTCCAACTTGAGTCCTCTGGCTCCAAATCACCAGTCCTTTCTCTAATGCAGCACACTGTTTTCTATTTTATTTTGGTTTTGTCCATCCACTACTGTGTATTGGTTCCAAGGCAGAAGAGTAGTGAGGACTAGTCAATGGGGGTTGTCACTCCCCAAGGTCACACAGTTAAGAAGTGTCTGAATACAGATTTGAACCCAGGACCTCCTCTCTAGCCATTGAGCCTCCTAACTGTCCCCCAATGCATTACTCTTTTAAGGAAATACTGCACAACCCAAAAAGCTCCATGTATATGTGGCTTGCTATTATTATTGTTATTGCACAAGGAGCTTAGCTTTTCATAAAGGATAAGAAGGATATGACATACACAAATAATTATGAATGAGATGGGGGAAAGAAAGGACCCAAAGTGCTGGAGGAAAATTTGAGGAGAGAGGAGTTACTTTTAACTGAGAGGATCTAATGAGATTTCAGGAAGGAAATGGCACTTGGGGCAGCTAGATAGAATAGTGGATGTAGAGCCACGCCTGGAGTTCGGAAGAGTTGGGTTCAAATCTGGTTTCAGACACTTCCTAGCTATGCTAGGGCAAATCACTTGAACTGCTAATGCTTGCTTTTCTGTCTTAAAGTTGTTACTAAAACAGAAAATCAGAGTTTTTAGGAAGAAAGGAGGGAGGGAGAAGGGAGAGAAGGAAGAAAGAGAGAGAGAGAGAGAAAGAGAGAGAGAGAAAGAAAGAAAGAAAGAAAGAAAGAAAGAAAGAAAGAAAGAAAGAAAGAAAGAAAGAAAGAAAGAAAGAAAGAAAGAAAGAAAGAAAGAAAGAAAGAAAGAAAGAAAGAAAGAAAGAAAGAAAGAAAGAAAGAAAGAAAGAAAGAAAGAAAGAAAGAAAGAAAGAAAGAAAGAAAGAAAGAAAGAAAGAAAGAAAGAAAGAAAATGTCAGAGCTAGAAAGACCTTTGCTTAGAGCACAGAATGTTTGAGTTAGGAAAGTCCTAGAACATAGAACCTGGTATGCTAGAGTTAGAGTAAGAACAAAAGATATACAATTGTGAATTCTAAAAGAGAGCTTATCACCTTCCAGGTCCAACTACATCATTTCACAGATAGGGAAACTAAGGCCCAGAGAGGGGAAAGGATAGAGTCTCACAGTCATATAGTTACACACAGTCCCATATCTTATTAATGCCAGACTAAGGAACCCAAGTATATCCTGTCTTCCAGTCCCTACCATCTCTACTGCACCCCAGGCATGAAGCAGAACAAAATGTGCCCTACAAGTCAGGAAACCTTTGTTCTCTATTGCCAGGTATGCCATTAACAATTTCTGGGACTTTTGGTAAATTACTTTCTCTCTGGAATTTGAAAATGAGATGCTTACATCCTGATCCCTTCTAGTTCAGCTCTTATAGTCTGTGGTCAGCCACCAGGGATCTAGGATTTAGAGATGGAACAGACCTTAGATATCAGTCTAACCCCTCTCATTTTTCAGAGCTCAAAACTTAGACCCAGAAGGGAAGAGACTTGCTTAAGAGACATCAAAAGAAACATGAGAAAGAAACATCCTCCTTTAATGTCTCTTTAGTGATGCCCTAAGATTTGGACACTTGGGGATAATTCACAACCTGAATTCTTTGAGATTTGGTCACCTGGAAACAAGTTTGCCTGTTTTTCCTAAGGCCTCCCATTTTGGCAGGTTTTCTGGGAGAGAATTTGGTGTAATGCTATTGGCAGTAAGCCAGGGAATAATTCCCAATGTCTCCCTGTGTGTTGAAGAGAAGCCCTGGTGGCCTTTTCCCATCCCAGGAAGGCGTCTTTCTGTCTGGGCTGGGCCTGTTATCACAAGAGCTGAAGTGTTAGACATTCTGCCATCTGCCTGGAAGTCAGGTGAAAGGTGAAAGTGGACTTTTCCAGCCACTTAACCACCTGGTACATCTCAGCCACAGAAATGGGCCCCATAGGATAAGTGGGGAAGGATATGTAGAAAAAGACAAGGTCACCTGGCCAAATGGAGAGGACACCAGGCTTGGAGTCAGAAGACCTGAGCTCCAATCCAGGCTCTGCTGCTTGCCTTGGGACCTCAGATAAGTCCATTAACCTCTTTGGGGCTCATTTTCCCCTTTAGGGTTACAAATTAGGCAATGAGACTGATAAAATGTGTCATTTGGATAAGAGGCCAACCTAAGTCCTTTTCAGTTCCAAATCCACTGCTCTCTTCTACCACTATGCCTTCCATTTAGATTCTAATTCTACCCTTGATTGGAATTGTAGAGAGAAGATGGAGGAAGGCATCTATTCAATAGCACCACCAGTCAACTATCAGCAAGGGAAGACTTATTTAGAGGCTGATGCCCCATCCCCTAAGCATATGGAACTGTGGACACTATGCAGCTACCCATAGAAGGGGTGAAGACTGTCTGTGGCATACAGGGAACTGGACTATGTCATATGACAGTATAGATGAGTTGGAGACTCATTGACATTGATATCATCTATCTATTGTGATCTTCCTATGGGTGACCCCATCCTCCTGCAACAGAATCATAACAGTTAACATGTTTGTAGAGCTTTAAGGTTTGCAAAGCACTTTATATATATATATATACATATATATATATATATATAATCTCATTTGATTCTCCCAACATCCCTGTGATGTAGGTGCTATTATTATGCCCATTTTAAGGTACTGTGTTAGATGCCAAGCATATAATAAAAACAAAACCGTGCCTGCCTGTCCTTAGGGAGCTTACATTCTATAGAGGAGAAACAACATATACACATAGAAATGAATAGAAAATACAATTTTGAAGGAGCATTTTGTTGAGGAGAGAGAGCCCTGGCAAATGAGGAAGGACCAGGAGCCTTGTGTAGGATCTGGTACTTGAGCAAAGGAACCTTAAAGGAAACAAGGGATTAGAATAGATGAAGGTGATGAAGAGTATGCTACCCTTGTGGGGAATGGGTCACGGTGTGGAGAGTGGGCCATGTAAAGGCACAAGGATAGAAGAGGGAATGTCACATACAATCATTAGTTAGAACATAGCATAATGAGGAATGGAGTCTGAAAAGGCTGGAAATGTCAATGGGAGCCAGATTATGGAGAGGTTGGAATGTCAAATAGAGGAATCTGTCTTTTCTCCTAAATTCAACTGGGTACCTACTGGAACTCCTTGAGAAGGGAAATGAAGAACTAAGAGAAATGATACAAGCCAACAATCAAAATATATGTGTTCTCAACAGCAGATTGGAGTGGGGGTAGGAGGCAAGTTACAGATCTGTTCCCAGTATGATACCTGGATTCCAGCCTTGACTTTCAAGGCCTCAGTTTCCTCGTCTGTTAAACAGCAGTTAGAATCCCTGCCCTCCCTCCCTCATAGAGCTATTGTGAGGCTGGAATGAGAACATGTAGAAGAAAGGCTCTGTGTGAAGGTTGATTTTTCTTCAGGCTGGTTTCATGTCTCTCACCATCTCTCCTAGCCTTGCTCTGCCCTCCTTTTCTTCTAGTCTAACTTCTCTGGACTTCTTTCTCTCCCTGTTTCTGCCTTTAATCTGCTTCTCAATTTTCTCCTCTCTATTGCCCTCAGAGGTCCTTGCTCTAGAGCCCTCTCATCCACTCTAACTCTTCTTTCCTCTAAATCCAGTCCCCCTACTCCTGGGCAACTTGATCTCTTTCTGAGAGCTCTGCAGGGCACCAGGAGCCCTTCTCCTCCCCTCACAAATATCCTCCTCCTACCCTATCCCCTCTACAGAGTAGGGTATATGATGCATCGTATGCAACATGCTACCCACAGTGAAAATTGTTTTGTCTGTCGCAGTACCAGGGGGACCAGTGTCACTCTTATCACTGCCAGCCTGATTATCCCTGACGCCCGCCGGAGCTGACATCCTGTTAATGTAATATAGACACCACAGTGATTTTAATCGGAGCATGAAATATAAGCACCAGGCAATAGGAGATGGCATTTCAGAAGGGATTCTGTGTGTGTGTGTCTGTTTGTCTGTCTGTGTGAGTATGAGAGAGAGAGAGAGAGAGAGAGACAGACAGACAGAGAGAGAGACAGAGAGAGAGACAGAGAGAGACAGAGAGACAAAGAGAGAGACAGAAAGAGAGAGACAGAGAGAGAGAGAGACAGAGAGAGAGAGAGACAAAGAGAGAGAGACAGAGAGAGAGACAGAGAGAGAGAGACAGAGAGAGACAGAGAGACAAAGAGAGAGACAGAGAAAGAGAGAGACAAAGAGAGAGAGAGACAGACAGACAGAACGAGAACACTTCAGGACATAAAACTTTGTTCCCATGCACCAGCTAGACAACTCTGGGGTTGGTTTGGGGTGAATGAGAGAGTAGAGAATCTTGCCCCTTCTCTGAGTTCCCTGAATTCATCCACTCTGCCTGGCTCAGATAAAGGCCAGGCGGGGCTTTTTCAGAAGAATTGGAGCTTTAGGGGCTGATCAATGGTCATTTGTAAGGCCATTCTTGACATTCAGAGCTAGGCTCCAGGGGCCTATCTCAAAGGAAAGTGCCAACTCTGCCCTTCATGAGTCTTTGAGATAGGAAATTCAGAAAGGAGAGGAGGAAGGCTGGGGGTGAATGAAGGAAAAGGCAACCAGTGCCTTTTAGATGAAGCCTCTGTACTATATAGTAGCAAGATCTCTGACCTGGGAATCAAGTGGTCTGAGTTCTAGCCATGGTCTAGTTATATGTGAGCAAGCCCCTTCTTTGACCCAGGCCTCAGTTTTCCCCATCCATCAGTGGAGATGGTTGAACTAAAAATACCCTGTAAGTCCCCTTCCATCTCTAACATTGCATATTCCTTGTCTATAACTCTCAATTCTGGTGGATTTCGCTCTGGGCTTGGCAGGAGACAAATGAACTTCAGTCTTCCATCTCCCACTTTCTGAGTTATGGGAGAATGGAGCCAGTCCCCGTATCTTTAGAGGCCCCTAAGAAATTCCCAGTTATTTTGTAAAGTAGTAGGACCTATTTCCCCTCTCACCCACTCCTCTCTATATGATCTCATGGCTTTGGCCACAGTAGCCCTCTATGTGGTTCAGCCAACACCACTGCTGAGGACCAGGGGATGGGGCAGTGGTAATGGCAGCATTTAGAATTATCAAGAAGGATAAAATGCAGAGGAGGAAGGAAAAACAAAGATAGTTGAAGATTCCTGTTCCAGAGAGACTGAGGAACTTTGGAGGCTATGGAGGCAGTCTATAGTAGTGCAAAGAACACTGGACCAGGGCAGTGAGGGGACCTAACTGGGAATCCCAGATTCAGCATCTGAGAGCTGCATGACTGTGTAAGTCAACTTCATCTCCCTGTTCCTCAGTTTCCTCATCTAATGGGAATAATAAACTGTCTACTATTTATCTCCCTAATGCTTTCCTGTGAAAAGCCACATTAGAAATATTGTTAGTTTCCCCCATTTGGGAGAGGAGGGAAGAACAAAATAGGAGTGCCTTCCCCTCAAGCAGGAAAAGGCAGGGAGACAGGGAGATGGAAGATGGCCAAGGGCTTGTCACAATATCTCTGCTTCTATTCCTGTGGCAGGTACTGTGCAATGGGTTTCCAGGCACAGACCTTTTCCTTGGGCAGCACCATAAGGAAGTCAGGTTTGGGGGCCCTTGTTTTGGTTCTGAGAGTCCTTGGAGAAAAAGGGCTTCCGTCTCTGAGCTAGATGCCCACCTACTTTTCTCCCTGTTCTCAGCAGGATCAGGCTGCCCTAATATGGGCCTTCTCCATGAGTAGGAGCCGCAGGAGTCTTGGCTACAGAGGTTGAAAAGCTGCTGCTTCACAATAAATTATTTTATTTGGCTGTGCCCCCCCCCCTTGCAAAAAAGCAGCAGACAAAATGGAAGAGAGGAAAATGACTGGCCACGTCAGCCTGCCAGCATTAACTCCTGGGAGTCTAACCCCTGTGTTGCTGCCTTCTTGCCACAAGGAAACCTTGGGGAACCACTTGCAGCCCCAAGAACTTCCCAGACTCCCCTACCTCTTCTGCTCTCTAGACCATTGCCCTCCCTCCTCCTCTTTCTTTTTCCTCCTCTCCCTCCCTCCCCTCTCTTCATTTCTTGCTGTTTGACTGCTGTTTATCTCTCTCTCTCTCCATCTCTCTGTCTTTCTTTTTCTTTATCTCTCCCTCCCTGTCTCTCCACCTCAGCCTCTCTCTTTATCTCCTCCCCCACTTACTTCTTATTCCTGTCCCAAACACTGCCCCTACCATCCAGTCCCCATCCCAATTCCTCTCCTGCACCTACTGGGTTTGACCTTTGTCAAAATAACTGGCCCCAGATGCTCAGGTGCAGATGCTACAGACACAAATACTTAGAGAAATGTATAGGGAAACAGACAGAGAGACAAAAGGATAACACAAAGCCACACAGATACACACACATGCACACACAAACTTGCATGGATTGAAGCACATCCTAAGAGGCAGTCTAATGTAGTAGAGAGGGCCCTCGGTTGGAAATCTGGAAACCGGGGTTCTAGTCCTTCCTCACCCACAAATTCTATATATCCATGGGCAAGTCTCTCCTCTCTGTAAAGTGAGGATAACAATCCTAACTCAGCCTTTTTTATAAGTTCAATTGATTTGAGAATCCTCCAAACCTGTTTGTCTGGGGGGCAGCTAGGTGGCTCAGTGGATAGAGAGCCAGTCCTAAAGTTGGGCTGTTCAAATTTGGCCTCAGATACTTCCTAGAAGTGTGACCCTGAGCAAGTTACTTTACCCTCATTGCCTAGCCCCATTCTTTTACCTTGGAACCAATACACAGTACTGATCCTAGAAGAGAAGGTAAGGGTTTAAAATAAATTAATAAATGAAACTGGTTGGGAATGGGGTTAGGGGATATGGGAAGGAGACAAGGGGATGTCTTTGGCTCTCTGGGGTTCCTCCTTCTGCCCAAAGTGATAAGAAGCTGCCCTCCACAGAGAAACCACTCTCTCCACTGGCTTAGAAACAATAAGAAAAAAGAATCTCTGAGCTCAGAAATTCCAAGAATATTCCAAGGGCTCAAAAAGCTCTGAGAAGCCAACTTGTCCAATTTCCTTGCTTGATAGATCAATAAGTAGAGGCACAGAAGGGGAAGAGTTTGCCCAAGACTCTGATGGGAGTCAGTAGCAAAGCTAGACTTAGAACTCAGATGTCCTGACTTTCTTTTACAGGTCACATATCCCAGTTTATTCTGTGCAAGGGTCTAACAGGTGGCTGCTGGAAAGAAGGGAAACCTCATTTCCATGACCTCAGGAAGTCATCGAGAAGGGGATGCAACCCCTTTTCCTCTTCTCCCAGTATTCCTCACTTTACCTAGGAGAACACTCACAGACATAAATGTCTGCCTCTGTGTTTTTGTCATTACACTTGTGTTCACTGAAGGCAATTTGAAATGCACTGGGAAACTCCAAATTTAAAGGAAACCTATGGGGAATTACTCTGTAAAATTAAGAATGCTTATGTAAAAGGTGAATTGGGCCTGAATTTACCTTCTGATTTTCTAAGAGGCAGCATATGTTGCTGCAAAGAATAGTGACCACTGTAAGTTGTAAGGATATAGGGGTTTATGTTCCCCCAAATATTACTAGCTCCATGACACTGGGTAAGTCCACTTTGCCACTCTGCCTTACTTTCCTTGGCTAGAAAATGGACATAATAATAGCACCTAATTTACAAGATTGACATGAGGATCAAATGATATAATATAGTTAAAAGCTTCATAAAAACAAAATATTAAAAGACTTTCTAAACTTTAGAGCCTGGAAGGCACCTTTCTTATTGTATCCATGAGAAAACAGAGACCTAGGGAAGTTAAATGATTTCCCCAGAGTCACCCAGCTGGTAAATGGCAAACTTTCGATTTGAATGAAGGTCCTCTGATCTCAAATTCTACCTACTCAAGAAGGTCAAAATCAGAAAGGAAGATCCCATATGTCAATGAAATCCATCATAATGAAAACTGTGGCCCAGACAACAAAAGATTACTCCTATGAGGAAAGGTACATTCCCAGCTCTAAGAAGAATCCCCCCCCCCCCATGTAGTAAGATGTCCTCCTATTAATAAAGACAGCTTTCCCCAAACCTGAATTTGTGCTCCAGTTTCTCAGCATCCAGCTTAAAATGGGTTGCCTTGAACTAAATGTAATTCTTTATTTAAATCTCAGTAGAGCCCTGGACTCAGATTCTGGAAGTCCTCACCCCTGAACCTTAAAACTCTCACCAGATTCCTGAGGCTTATAGAAGTCCAGGAATGTTTGGTGTTCTGGTAGTTAACTAGATGATGTTGGCTCCCCTTCAACTTATATACCTGGCTACCACTCTACCCTCTTTGACTTATAAAGTCTATTAATAGGTGAAGAGTTGGAGAATGTCTTCCACATAGTGGGGAATAACCTAATTCAAGAATCTCTCTCCCTATATGATTAGGGATGTAGAATCTAAACAATCACCCTAGCGCAAATATAAATAATATAAAAAATAGGTCTTGATCAATGACACATGTAAAATGTGGAATTGCTCATTGGCTACAGGAGGGGGTAGAAGGAGGGGAGGGAAAGAATATGAATCATGTAACCATGGAAAATTTTTCTTAATCAATTAAATAAATTTGTTAAAATTTAAATTTAAAAAATTTTTAAAGAAAGAATCTCTCTCCCTACCTCTGTTGAGCCCTGGACACCCAGATAAGAGAACATATGATTTGAAAGAATCATATGGGTGAAAGAATCCTATTCTGTGGACCAGACCACAAAGATTATTTTTTTTTAAACCTTTGGCTTTCATCTTGGAATCAATACTGTTTATTGGTTCCAAGGTAGAAGAGCAGCAATAAGGGTGAAATGACTTGCCCATGGTCACACCAGAACCTCCTACCTCTAGGTCTGGCTCTCAATTCACTGAACCACCTACCTGCCCCCAAGATCATTCTTTTTTGGAAGGAGAACATTCCTAACTCCAAGAATCCTCAGCTTTCTCCAGCATGGTAGTAGCCAAAGAAAATTATGGAAAGGAGAAAGTTCCTGAAATCGTCTTTTTAAACCCTCACCTTCTGTCTTAGAATCAGTACTGTGTATTGGTTCCAAAGAAAAAGATCAGTAAAGACTAGGCAAAATGATTTGTCCAAGATTACACACCTAGAAAGTGTCTGAGGCCAGATTTGAACCTAGGACCTCCCATCTCCAGTCCTGCCTGAAACCTTGATGAGTATTTCCCTATATCAGCTCTACCGTGGGAAAATCACACAATCTAAAGTGTAAAAAACCTCAGAGGGTATCAAGACCAACTAATATCTGAACAGGAATGCCTTCTACCAATATTCCTCATAAGTGTTCATCCAACCTCCTCTTAAAGACGTTCTGAGTACTTCCAAAGCAGCCCATACCCTTTTTGGACAGCTCCAGTTGTTAGTAAGTTTCTGTTTTCATTAAGCTGAAATTTGCCTCTTTTGCAGCTTCCACCAAGGCTTCACCTAGTTCTTCTGCCCACTGGGGCCAAGTCTAACCTTTCCTTTATATATGAGAAGGCAACTACCAACTCCAACCTCATACATTCTTTCCTTCAGGGTAAACAATCTCAGTGCCCCTCACCATGCTTCCTATGGCACAGTCTCCCAATCCTATTTGTCATCCCATCATCAATGTCCAATTTAAGTTGGTTTGCCTAGAACCAAAAGGAGTTTTCTAACTAGATCACAGTATGGCAAAAATTACATCTCTCTCATTTCTAGTCACTATCCCTCTGTTAATCACAAGATCACAGATTTAGTGTGGGAAGAGACCGCAGAAGTCATCAAGACCAAGCTCTTCATTTTATAGATGAGGAAACTGAGGCACTCAAAGGCCAAGTGATTTATCTGGGTCACACAGCTAGTCATTGTTTCTTAATGCAGCTTAAGGTTACATTTGCTTTCTTGGCTACTGTTGGAGCCTGAGCCTGATTCCGGATTATCTGGTGCTTCAAGCTCAGAACTGTAACAAAATGAGACAGTCATAGACCATCTAACAGTTAACAAAAGATTTACTTAGCCATAACAAAGGAAGGATACTCAGCAAGGATACGGCATTGATTCCATTGAGCATAGCTTCCCTATTTCTCTATATTGTCTATGTTGGTAAGGGATTCAACCTTCAGAGAGAATCTGTGCCTCCTTAGGGGCTGGCTTTTATACTTGGGCCAACAGGAAGCAATATGAGTGGTCTGAGTCTTTATTCTCTGAACCAGTTAAGACACTAGCACGGTTTTAGAAAAAACTAGCCTAAGGGGACACCTAAGTGGTTCAGTGGATTGAGAGCCAGACCTAGAGACCAGAAGTTCTGGGTTCAAACCTGGTATCAGATACTTTGTGACCCTGGCCAAGTCACTTCACCCCCATTGCCTATCCCTTACTGCTCTTCTGCCTGGAACCAGTACACATTATTGAGTCTAAGATAGACAAAGTTTTTTATGTACTATAGTACACCTTTGTCTGATATTGAACTTAAAGTTCACTAAAACCAGGAAATCTATACTTACCTCCCCCATTCTATACATGTGAAGTTGGTTTTCTTGAAACCAAGTATAGAATTTATATTAAATTTCTTCTTATTTAGTCTATCAATCTAGTCTGTTAGGCTCTTGGATCTTGACTAATTCTGTTGCCTACCTTGTTAGCTCTCCCTCACAACTAGCAAATCTGCAAACTTGATAAGCATGTTATCCATGGTTTTTATCCAAGTCATTGAGGAAGATGTTAAATGATATAAGGCTAGGAACAGGTCCCTAGGACACTTGCTAGAGATCTCAAGCTTGACACAGACCCATTAAATATTACTCTTTGGTTCTGGTGTGGAATTACACCTAGTTGTATTATCCTCTCAGCTGTATCTCTCCAGCTTGTAAAAGCTGGTTAGCATGAAAGATTTTGCTGAATGCTTTCCTAAAATCTGGTTACTGAGTCAGTGGTATTCCTTTATTTTTACCAGTCTATTATCAATGTTAAAAAAAAAAAGCTTACCCAAGCTCAATTGGATAGGATCACTTCTGAGCCATTTCCTGAATTCTAGCTATCAGCCTCGACCTCCTCATATCTTTCCCACCACCGCCTTGGACTCTGACCCTGGGCCACCCTGAAGACATGGCTCTGAGGGATGAACTTTCCCTTTCTCTTGCCCATATCCCAGTTCTGACATTATTTCTAGCCATTTCCAATCTATGCCACCACCTCCCTCGCCCCTTTCAGCACTTGATAAACACTGACATAAGAATGTAATGGAATATTGCTCTGCCATTAGAACTAGTGAATATGAATCCACAGGAACAGAATGAAGTCAGCAGAACCAGGAGAACAAAAGACATAATAACTACAATAACATAAACCTCCCAAAAATACCACTAAAAGGGGTAGAGTTCTATTATATGCAAAGCTTGATCTTGCTTCCAGAAGATGAATAATGAAACACAGCTCCTTCCCATTGGGTGGTGGACCAAAGTTGCAGATTGTTGTACTTGTAGTCAGTAAAAATCACTCACTCACTACCTGTCTGTTTTATTCACTTAACTGATTTTCTTTGTTATTAAAAAAAATTCTCTTAAGGTGGGAAAGAACACTGGGAAGCCATAGTAGAATTTTTTATAAAAGCACCAGAATAATTTTTTCCCCTAAAGAAAGAGAAGGGAATTTGGAGTTAGAGGGCTTGTATTGAATTCCAATTCTTTTGTGTGGATCTGAGCAAATTATGTCCCCTCTCTCAGTTTTCTCACCTTTTAAATAAGATGTCTGGATAAGTGACCCTCTAAGGCATCAGGTTCCAGCTCTAACATTCTACTCCAATCTAAGCTCCCAGATCCTTTAAGTCCTACATGGTTTTGTTATTGTGTTCATCCTTCTTTCTTCTGTGGAGAAGAAACAGATGTGGGACAGATGTATTCATTAGCAGAATCTTCTGCTCTTTTCTAGTGCTAAAGGAGGAAAGCCAGAAAGTAGCTAAGGTAGGGAGGGGACCAGGAATTAAGAAAGACCATTGCATTCTTTTCCAATATATCATTTAAAATCTTGGAAGGGAGGGACATTTTATTGTTTGCCTCTTGTCCTAGAAAGCCTATGATGATTTGAGTCAACCTTACATAGAAAAATGATAATCCTAGGGTCTTGGAGTTATAGAAGGTTATTCCTAGATGAGACTTCAGAAATCAACTAGTCCACAGGGGCAAAATATCAAATATAGTGCCATATATCATTGCTGCATTGACTGATTTTTCTGAAATTGATTTTTCTTCCTCATTCCCAGTTATCTTAAGAGTAGAGGAAAGAGATAATTTGGAAATGAAAGTGAGACAAAAATAAATTCCAGTAAGAACAACCATGAAAGAAATCAACTAGTCTTAGTGCCTCCTCCATTTTATAATAGGGGAAACTAAGGCCAAAGAGGAATAAGATGCACAAGGTCACCTAGGAAATTAATGGAAGAACTTGAGATTAAAACCCAGATCTTTCAGCAGGATATTTGATATATTTCTACAGTAGTGGGAATGGGCTATAAAGAGGCATCTATACTCTCCCCTCTGCAAGTATAAGCTTAGCCCTAATCTTTTCCACAGACTGAATCCATAACCCTAGTCACACACTGAAAGCAACCCCAGTCATAAGCTAACCCCTGACCTTGTCCACATATTGACTGAACCACAGACCCAAACTAAAACCTTACCCGGAGTCATCGACTGAGCCTTAGTTGCATGACCCTGAACTCTAGCCCCTGGCTGACCTGTAAGACATCGATCTCATAACCATATACCTTTGGTTACATAGGTCCCCAGACTAATTTTCTCAACCCTTCTTCCTACAACAAATGTAATCTCCAGAAGAAATAGGATAGCTTAGACTGTAAAAAGGCCTTAACCATCTGTGAGGACAAAGATATAATAGAACAGGTAGACTCCGGCTTGTGAAATCTTCCTCTAAATCTTTCAGGATATGCTAACACCTCCCCTGGCAGACATTTCCCTGGATTTGATTAAGGTCCATTGAGGCTAGATTTTTTTCTTTTTTTTTTTTAACCCTCACCTTCTGGCTTAGAATCAATATTAAATATCAATTTCAAGGCAGAAGATCAGTAAAGGCCAGGCAATTGGGGATAAGTAACTGGCCCAAAGTCACACAGCTAGGAAGTATCTGAAACCAGATTTGAGCCCAGGCCCTCTCATCTCTAGGTCTGATTCTCAATCCACTGAGCCACCCAGCTGCCCCTTGAATTGATTTTCTAAAGGACTTTGAGATGGGGGGGGGGTCGTTGGCAGGACTAGTGTATGCATCCTATAAATCCATTCTATATTATATCTAAAAATACAGGCAATCCTCTTTTTTATGCATTCCTAAAAATAGTGCAGGCACAAATCAGATTTTTGTTAAATCAAGCCCCAACTTCTTTCCTCTTGATTTTTCCACATTTCTCTTCATAACTGCCCCATCTGCCTTGGGCAAAGGCCACTGCCTGCTTTATCAAGTTGTCCTATGCTTGTAAATAAAAACTTAAATTAATTGAAATAAGCACATGCTTGAAGTAGATAATTCTTTTGTTAGAAGAATAACCACTCCTCCTGTTCACCTGTTTATGGGGAGTTTGCACAGTGGGCAGAGTGGTATTCACCTGTGTATATCCTGTGAACCAGAGTCACATTTGGGTCAGGGTAGGAAGAAGTGAGGGCTGTTTTCCTTTCAAGAACTTCAGTTGAATAAAGAAAGAACATTCAATTTTAACATCCCACAATAGCTGACTTCCAGGCCTTGAAGATCTGTCAAAGCAGGAGACTTGTTCTCCTTGGCCCCAGAGAACAGAATTAAGGGCAAAGGGTGAAAGCTGCAAAGAGACCAATTTACATCTGATGTAAGGAAAAGCTTCCTAGCAGAGTTAACTGAAAGTGGAAGGAGCTGCCTTGGGAGGTAGGGCTTCTCCCTCTCTAGAGGGCTTCAGGTAAAGGCTGGTTGACCTCATGTCAGGATTTGGGGGCAGGAAGAGCAGGTTGGCTTTGATGGCCATTTGGCATCTAATCCAATTGCAATTTTGTGATTCTGCCTACACTGAAGTTCCCGTGCCAATTTTTCTTAAGCTATTTGCCCATGTCATTCATCCCTCATCAGCCTCAAGTTCCTCACCTGTAGAGTGGGAATAATCACACATTGCCTACCTTACACAATTGTCATTAGAAAACATGCTTTCTAACATTTACTACACTGCAGAAACATAAGCTATTGTTTTTAAGAAAAATAAAAAACAGAGGGAGCCTCAGCCTCAACCCAGAAATTAACATTTTTCTTGTTAATTCTTTCTTCATCTTTCTTTTATATCCAGATCTACAAGGACAACAGAAATTTGTTTGAGATTGAGGAGAATGTCCCCCACAAGCTTGTGGAGAAGGTTGCAGGAGACATTGAGAGCCTCCTGGCCAAGAAGGTCCGGGCTTTGAAGGTAAGAAGGAAGGAAGTCTTTTTGTTGTTGTTTTTAATATTTATATAGCACTTTTGGAGGTTGTTAAACTTGCAATATATATTATCTCATTTGATCCTCAAAATCACTCAGGGAAGTAAGTGCTGTTATTGAACCTATTTTACAGATGAGGAATCTAAAGTGTCCCCCAAACTGACCAGGTTGGTGCTTTCCTCTCTGGGAGGGAGAGCCAGGGGCCCCTCCATGGAACCCATTTCAGCCTCATGGCTTCCAGGGGACACTCTGAAGGCCACTAGGAGAAAACTGTCCATATTATTCCTCAGTGTGGGGAGGAGCATGTGCTTGGAGACAGTTGCAATTGAGGCTGGAATCAATTGCTCTTCTTTAACCAGGGCATCCTTGGGTCCTGGTTTAGAGGGGCCTGATCTCTGCTGACTGAGAAACTAGGCTGTTGTTTTTCCAAGAGACATGAAGTGGGAGTCCATGGTCCTGGTTCGACCACTAACTCAACCAGCATTGTCTTTTTCTGAGCTTGTTTTTTCCAATGAAAGTGATGCCTGGGCAGTTGGGTAGCTCAGTGGACTGAGAGCCAGGCCTAGAGACGGGAGGTCCTAGGTTCAAATCTGGCCTCAGACACTTCCTAACTGTGTGACCCTGGGCAAGTCACTTGACCCCCATTGCTAGCCCTTACCACTCTTCTGCTTTGGAGCCAATACACAGTATTGACTCCAAGATGGAAGGTAAGGGTTAAAAAAAAAAGAAAAAGAAAAGAAAGTGATGCCTGCCTTCCAGTCTATAATAAGAGAATGTCCATAAAGGCATAACATACAAAGGTAGAAACACACACAAAAGAATAACTTCAGAAATCTGTGATAAAGGTGCGATATCCATGATACACAGAGCAATTAAAAAATAGCACTTATATAGCACTGTATGGTTTGCAAGGCAAAGCAGTTTAGATCTCTTGTTTCATTTGAGCCTTACAACAACCCTAAGAAGGATGTAGGGGCTTTCCCCCCTATTTTACAGATGAGGAAACTGAGGCAGACAGTTAAATAACTTAGTCACAGCTATAACCAAAAGTCATTCTTCCATAGGTTTGTGGTTAAAGGGTTATAAACAAGTCTTTAAAAACAAAACAAAACTGCAAACTCAACCACCATAGAGAGTGTTCTAAATTGCCAGCAATAAAAGAAATACAATTCACAGCCACACCAAGTTTTTATTCCATACCTAGTAAGCTGACAAAGATGCTAATGATGAGAATAGTCCATCGGAAAGGATATGGGAAGTGTGAAGATTAAAATTAACTCCCCCCTGATTGTGAAGATTAAAATTGTAACCCCTGCCCATTTTTAGATTTAATCACCAAAAGTGTAAATAAATACCTTACTTAATCATTAAGTGGGAGGTCTGTGACCCACATGTGCAATAGTGGGTGATGAATCAGAATTAAACTAACTGCCCCTGGGCAGTCTTTTTTTTTTTTAACCCTTACCTTCCATCTTAGAATCAATACTGTGTATTGGTTCTAAGGCAGAAGAGTGGTAAGGGCTAGGCAATGGAGGTCAAGTGACTTGCCCAGGGTCACACAGCTAGGCAGTGTCTGAGGTCAGATTTGAACCTAGGACCTCCTGTCTCTAGGCCTGGCTCTCAATCCACTGAGCCACCCAGTTGCCCTCCCTTCAGCTGTGATTGGTAGATATAAAATTAGGGGAAGACACAGGAAGTGACACAAAAGAAGTGTCTTTAAAAGGAGCTGTCACTTCCTGTGAAGAACAGTTTCTTCATTTTTTGGAGTAGAGGTTGGACCCTAGACCCTGTTCCTGGTGAGGCTGTTCTAAAATCTCCTCCTTTGAACTGACATGTGGTGAGTGAAAAGCTGACTCTTAACTGCTTGATTTTCTGAAAAACTAACCTCAGGAGAGATTTACCTCTTGAGAGAGATTTCCCCAGGTCCTTGGCTTTGCCAAGGCCTGAGGACCAACTCTCTCTGCCTGGGTTGAACCAGGGCCCCAGGAGTAAATTACTTAGTGCTTAAGCACTTACCCTATCCTCTCTCTGGTTTTCTTATTTCACTCTTTCTACAATTTGTAAATAAGTCTCTTTGGAATAAATTAAATTCCTGGACACCATACTCTTAAATAATCCAGTCCAACCCTTTTAAAATAACCCCTTTTCCCCTTTACAGACAACAAGCAGGCTAATGACTTTTTGGTAAGGTTGGGACTTGGTCTAATTATTTCAGAAAACACTTTAGAATTAAGCAAAGAAAGCTACTAGAATGTCTATACCCTTTGACCTAGAGATACCACTGCTAGGCATCTACCCCAAGGTGGTTCAGTATATACAAGGAAGAAGGGAAACAAGGATTTATTGGGAACTAAGTACTTGATGAATATTATCTCATTTAATCCTCACAACAATACTGGGAGTGTGATTATTGTCCTCATTTTATAGTTAAGAAAACTGAGGCCAGCAAAGGTTAAGTAACTTGTCCAGGGTCAAATAGCTAGTAAGTGTCTAAGGCTGAATTTGAACCCAGGTCTCCCTAACTCCAGGCCCAGTGCTCTATCCATTAAGTCACCTAGTTATCTGACCGTGATATTTGGAGCAGCATTTTTTGGATTTTAACACTTAAGAGATACAGAACTGGGGGCAGCTGGGTAGTTGAGTGGATTGAGAGCCAGGCCTAGAGATGGGAGGTCCTGGGTTCAAATCTGGCCTCAGACACTTCCCAGCTGTGCGACCCTGGGCAAGTCACTTGACCCCCATTGCCTAGCCCTTACCACTCTTCTGCCTTGGAGCCAATACATAGTATTGACTCCAAGACAGAAGGTTAGGGTTTAAAAAAAAAAGAGAAATACAGAACTTAAAAGGATTCCCCCCCTCCCTCCCTCCTTCCTTTCCTTCTTCCCTCCTTTCCTTCCTTCCTTTCTTCCTTCCTTCCTTCCTTTCTTTCTTCCTTTCTTTTTTTCTTCCTTTCTTTCTTTCTCATGGTAACTAATGTAACTAAACCTTTCTCACTAATAATAAAGCAAAGATGGAGGATGCTGAGAAAGTTAGGAAGGCATGCTGGGGGGGCCATGATAACAAGAGACTCTCAGACATGTTTATGCTTTTTAGTTCTTTGCTACTACAGGAGAAAGAGAGAGACAGACAGAGAGAGAGAGGATAGACAGAGAGGGAGAGGAAGGAAGGAAGGAAGGAAGGAAGGAAGGAAGGAAGGAAGGAAGGAAGGAAGGAAGGAAGGAAGGAAGGAAGGAAGGAAGGAAGGAAGGAAGGAAGGAAGGAAGGAAGGAAGGAAAGAATGAATACCCATCTAGAATCTATGAACTGGGTTCAAACCCTACCTCCAATGATTGCTCCCTATATGACCTCAAGCAAGTCACTTAACATCAGTTTCCTCATCAGTAAAATGAGACAGTCAGACTAAATGGAATATGAATCCTTTAAGCTCTGTTTCTCTAAGAGTTAAAATCCAAGAAGGATTTCAGGAAATGGAGATATCCTTTATGCAATGAAAGGGACCTTCTGAGCCCTCCACAAACCCCACACCCCTTTAGAACAGTGGTAACCTGAAGATTTTGTGCTGTCTCTATGGCTCATGCCTGATCCTTTTTTCTCTTTCTTCTCCAATCATCATTTAAATCAGACATCATTCTCCTCCTCCCCAGCTCTCCAAGGGTCTCAGCCTGGGGCAAACCCCACATTAGACACAGTCTCTGCATGCCATTAGACCTCAGGTCATTTCATCTTCCAGGAATGGAGGTTAAGAAAACAACCAGAGAGAAAGAAAGGAAAAGTTATTGGATAGATATTTCTGTGTATATGTGGCAGGCGCTGAGAACTCTGGGCATGATGGAGGGCAGGGCAAGAGGCAATAAAGAATGGTCAGAAAGGAAACCCTAGAACATGAAGCCATAGAATATCAAAGCTAGAACAGTTCCTAGAGCTGTTCTACCTCTTAATTTGACAGAGTAACCAAGACCAAGAGAGGGGGATGACCTTGCCCAAGGTCACACAGACAGTCAGCATCAGTGATGGGACGTGAGCCCTTTAGCCTGCTCCTCCCTCTTCCCAGCCAGTGTTTGGCCAGACCTGTTCCCACCTCTGCTTTCCCATTTCTGACTAACAGCAGGAACAGAGACAGGGGAGGGGTGGAAGGGGGCACACACACAGGGGCCGAGGACCATCGGGGCAGGAATCCAGATCATGAAGCATGACAGAAACAGCAGGAGAGAAGAGGGAAGATGATGAGAAGTGAAATGTCATCTTTTCCACAGGCTTCTCTGTCTTTTTCGCTCTCTCTCTCTTTCTCAGTTCCTTTATCTCTGTCTCTCTGGCTTCTGATCTCTTTGACAATCTCTCTCACATTCTTTCTTTCTTCTCGACTTCCTTATCTCCTGTCACACCCAATCTCCCCATCTTCTTTTCTGTCCCTCATTCTCTGTGTCTGCTCCTGTTCCTTTTATTTGTCCCTCTCCTGTCTTCCCTCTGTAAGACACTGTCTCCATTCTTTCTCTTTTTAAGTGATACTATTTGTCTCTCAGTCTCTTCTTTTTCTCCCTGGCCCTATCAGTCCCTCTCTCTTCTCTCCCTTTCCCTTCTCTCTGGTCTTTTTTTCCCCTCGATTTTCTCTCTTCTTTTCTTCTCTCTCTTTGTACCCCTCTCTCTGTTTCTGTGTGTGTGTGTGTGTGTGTGTGTGTGTGTCTAGCTTTCTCTGTCTGTCTGCCTCTCTGCCTGTCTCTGCCTCTCTTTCTCTCTGTCTATCTGTCTGTCTGTCTGTCTCTCTTCCATCTCTGTCTCTTTTAATGACTCTCTAGTTCTCTTCTTCTCTGTCTGATAGAGAGAAAGAGAGAGAGAGAGAGACAGAGAGAGAGACAGAGAGAGAGACAGAGACAGAGACAGAGAGAGAGAGAGAGAGAGAGAGAGAGAGAGAGAGAGAGAGAGAGAGAGAGAGAGAGAGAGAGATGTTGGCCAGGAACTCCCACCATAAAGAGCTGTTCTCCTATATCTTGAGCTCCTATATCTTCAGCTCTATTTCCTCCATTCCCCTCTTCCTGCCAGTGTCACTATAGCTGCCACAGCCTACTCCCTGGTTTCCTATACACAAAGGAGTGTGATTGATCTAAGAGATTCCAAAGCACTGAGCCAATAAAGAATAGTAGTGGAAGCAGCTAGGTGGCTTAGTGGACTGAGAGCCAGGCGTAGAGTTGGGAGGTCCTGGGTTCAAATGTGGCCTCAGACACTTCCTAACCGTCCTGATCCTGAACAAGTCACTTACCCTCCATTGCCTAGCTCTTACTGCTCTTCTGCCTTGGAACTCAAGGTGTAGTATTGATTCTAAGACAGAAGGTAAGTATTTTTAAAAAATAGAACAGTAGTATAGTAAGGAATGCTAGACTTTGTCAGAAGTTTGAGCCTCTAGTGTTTACCATTCTGCAAAATGGAAATAAACCTTTGCACTCCCTGTCTCTTAGGCATCTTCTGTAATAAAAATCCTTTCTAAACTTTAAAGCACACTAGAAACACAAGCTGTGAATGTTATTATTATCTTTCCCTAGGACTCAAACAGCAATCAGGTACCCAAGATTGGTTTGTGATGAAGAATGAGTAGTAAATCACTCTCTTAAAGACAAATGTTTCATTTGTCCTTGGCTACTAGGTGGCACAGTGGATAGATTGTTGAGTCTGAAATCAGGAAGATTCATTTTCCTGAGATCAAATCCAACCTCAGATACTCACCAGCTGTGTGATCCTGAACAAGTCACTTAACTCTTTTTGCCTCAGTTTCCTCATCTCTAAAATGAATTGGAGAAAGAAATGGTAAGCTACTCCCGTATCTTTGCCAAGAAAAATCCAGTTGGGATCATGGAGAATGAGACATGACTGAAAAACAATTGACAGAGGGCTGTCAAATGTGAAATGTTGAATGTAAATTATCAGGTATAGGAGATTTAAATTCAATTCAGTCTATGCCAGGCGCACTGTGCTAGATACTAAAGACATAGGGATTTAAAAAAGGAAACAGGCCTTGCCCTCAAAGAGCTTACATTCTACTGAGACTGATTCTATAGAGAAAGTGAGTATGGTGCCATCAGGTCCCAGACTAACTCTAATCCTGATTACAAAATGAGCTCTGACCTTAACCATATACACAGGTCCACTAAAAGCATCCTTGGGTCAGGAATGAGGCTCTTTGGGCTCTAGTCCTTCCTTTACCATTAACTTATTGTATCCCTTTGAGTCAGGCACCAAATCTTTGGACCTCAGTTTCCTGAAAGAGCAACAGGATTAGTGTCAGGAGAGATCTGGGTTCAAAATCCCTCTGCTGTCCTTTCTTGGTTATTTGAGTAGAAAAACAACTTAACCTCTCTGATATTCAATGAGAATAAAACCTCTCATATCTAATTCATAAGGCTGTTGTCAAGATCAAATGAAATAACAGATGTAAAGTATTTTTGCAATTCTTAAAACACTATAGAAATGTTGTAACTGGAAGATGGATCAGAAATTGGAAGCTAAATTATAATACAGGTAGTTATGGTTTCTATTCTGGAAGGGATAAAGGAGTTAGAGAGTGAGTGATCAGAGTAGAACAGCCCTTCATCTAGAGAGAGGGCTTCTAGGAGGAGGTAGTTTTTCTTCTACTTTCTGAGGAGCAACAAAGTCGGCCATCTGAACCTTCAGAGAAAGATCCTGGTGTCCCAAGCTCCAGGTACTGCTATCAGAGTTCTGAGACCATCTCTCTAGACCCGTCTGCTCCTACCTCTAGTCACCCAGAGAGACAATGGGAACCGAGGTCTGCTGCCTCTGAAGAGGGTACCTCGAAGGCTCAGGAGAATTATTTAAAGGTCTAATCTCCGAGCTCTCTTAATTAATCGTGACAAGTCCTTCTCTCTCCCACTTCTTGCCTAATTGCTGGTGAAAAGCTTTTGTTTTAATTATATTTTTAATTCACTCCTAATCAAACCCTGGCTGGCAGCTCTGGTTTGCATGGTATGTGTTTGGGGGCCTGCCTAACTGTATGTGGGAGGGACAGGGAGGAAAGTAGGGGTTGCTGCTGCTCCCAACACATTGTTCCTCTCTCACTGGACCTCATCCAGTAATCCAATTTAAATCCCCTCTCTCAGGTCTGGAATTCTAATTGGGCTATTGCATAAGGGGAGTCTGACAACACAGCCACACTGGGATGGAAGTTTATTGTCTCGTCTAATCAGAGACAATCAGATGTTTATAATGAGTCTATCAAAAAGACGTGAAGGACAGATTATGGGGACTGGAGGCACCCGAGAGGCTAACTCTAGGCTGAAGGTGTTAGTTTCATTCAGATGATGTGGGATCTGTGAACCCAGACTTCTTTTAGGGCCCACTGGATCCTGTAAACTTTCCATTCTTCTCTTAGACACAAATGGAAGACTTGCTAACTTTCAATTTCAGAATTTTCAGGTTCAGTAATGGAAACAGGGGGCAGCTAGGTAGCTCAGTGGATTGAGAGTCAGGCCCAGAGATGGGAGGTCCTGGGTTCAAATATGGTCTCAGACACTGCCTAGCTGTGTGACCCTTGACAAGTCACTTGACCCCCATTGCCTATCCCTTACCATTCTTCTGCCTTAGAACCAATACCCAGTATTGATTCTAAGACAGAAGGTGAGGGTTTAAGAAAAATGGAACCAGTCTCACAGAGAAGTACAAATGGGCTGGAAAAGAAGAGCTATCTCAGCTTTTTTTTAATGGGCCCTGGAGGTTTAGGAGGAGGAAGGAGAATGGAAGAATGGAAGAATGGAATATGAAAGCTTGAAACCAGTGAACTTCACTTCAGATTTTGGCAAAATTATATATTATTAAAGAGAGAGTTCATAAACATCTAGAAAACAAAATGATCATCAGGAACCATCATGGCTCTATCAAAAATAGTTCATTGCAATGGACTGAGAGCCAGAAGGTCCTGGGTTAAAATTTGGCCTAAGTTACTTCCTAGCCCTTCCCACACTTCTGCCTTGGAACCAATACACAGTATTGATTCTAAGTACTTGAGAATCTATTTGCCAAGACAAACACGGGAATTATATGAACCAATTGTATAAACACTTCACACAAATAGTTCTAAACAGTTGGAAAAACATTAACTGCTCATGAGCAGACTGAACTAATATGATAAAAATGACAATTCTACCTAAATTAATTTACTTATTCAGTGCCATACAAATCAAACTATGAAAAAACTATTTTATAGAACTAGAAAAAATAACAGAATTCATCTGGTAGAACAAAAGGTCAAAAATATCAAGGGAACTAATGATTCTAAGACAGAAGGTTAGAGTTTTGAAAAAGAGCAGATCATTGGAGGCTAATCTCCATTTTTTGACAAGTTTACCATGCCCTCACACCCACAAAGCTTCTTAGCTTCTTCTTATGGGTTGTCTTCCCTTTTGGAAACTAAACTCCTTGAGGACAAGGGCTATTTTTCTGCTTGTATTAGCCCAGTGCCTCACATATAGTAAAGGCTTAAAAATACTTGTTGACTTGCCTTTTTTAAATTTATTATGGTTGGACTTGAATATTTAAATTGATGGTCACAAGGAATTTAATTTCTAAATCCCACAATGAATTACTAAAGTAAAATGGAATTTATGGTAGTTTATTTTTACAATAGAGGGAAGATATTAACGAAGAGAGGAAAGAGGGAGAGAGAGAGAGAGAGAGAGAGAGAGAGAGAGAGAGAGAGAGAGAGAGAGAGAGAGAGAGAGAGAGAGAGAGAGAGCTCTGACTTCCTCTGAACCACTTAGAAATATTAAGGCCCAGGGGAAAGGAGTCTCAATACATTGGGCCTTTCTTGGAGGTTCACACCTCCAGAAAGGCAAGGAAACTAAGCCAGCCTTTACACTTACCATGGTGACCATCTAAAAGGAAAGCAGTCTGAGATCTCCTGCATGAACTCCTCCAGTGGTCCAGTTCTACAGCCAGGTATCTTCACTTCAAGTCTGAGTGACTGTCTTCCAGTCTCTCCTCAAGTGTCTCTCTTCACTCCAATTCTGAGGGACTCTCTTCACTCCAACTCCTAGTGACTGAATATCTTCTATTGATCCATACTTGTGTGCCTCTGTTTCCTCTATTTAAAGACCTTTTTCTCTTGTGTCACCTCCCTTATGTCTACCAATCACAGCAGACACTCCTCTCCAGAGCTGCCTACTCATTGTATGAAATGTGTGTCACACCTTTTGTAGTTAGTTAACACCGTTTTATGGTTAGTTAGCACCTTTTTTGGTTATTTCACCTTTTGTAGTTAATACCTTTTATGGTTAGTTAACACCTTTTTGTAGTTAAAATGGGTAGACCTACTTTAAATACTGAGTTAACACTTTGGGGATTAAAATCCAAAAATAGACAGGGGATTACAATTTAATCTTCACAATCAAGGAAGAGCTAAGTACCTTCATTGTTACAATCAGGAGATAGCTAAATACAATCTTCACACCTTGATGAATAAGAAAGTATTATAGATATGCTTGGCCTTGATATCAGCCAAGAATTGTTTTTTTAAGTTCATCATATTCCTGACTAGAACACATCTGGATCTATGTTTTAAGGAGGAAATTCATAAGCCAGAGAACATCCAGGAGAGAGGATGGTGAAGGCTCTTGAGATCACAATATATGAGGGGAAAATGGTTTAAGGAATTGGGTGAGTTTTAAACAAGAGAAAAGAAGACTTGGGGCAAGGGAGATAGGGAAAAGGGAGAGAACATGGTAGTCTTTACATATTTTAAGAACTAAAAGAAAAGGACGTGGCCCTAGAGGGCTAAGCACAAGGTAGTACTTGGAAAGAGAAAAATTTAGGTGAAATGTCAGGAAATATAATAATTAAATCATTTCCAAAAGTCAAATGAATTATTTTGGCAGGTAGTGGGTCTCCTCTAACTGGAAAGCTGAAGGCAAGTTATCAAGCATATTGAAGAATAGATTCTTATCCAGAAACAAGTTGGGCTAGATGATCTCTGAATCTGAAACCCCCTCTAGTTCTAATATACTGTGGTTGTCAGAACTAGAAGGGTGACCCACAAGATCAAAATCCAGTATTTTAAATATGGGGACTACACAGAAAGTAACCATTGTTCATTTGTTCTTTCTTCCTTTTTTTAACGCCTTACCTTCTATCTTAGAACTGATATTAAGGCAGAAGAGTGACAAGGTCTAGGCATTGAGGATTAAGTGACTTGTCCAGGGTCATAGAGCTAGGAGGTATCTAAGGCTAGATTTAAACTTAGGGCCTTCCATCTATCTATTGAAATGCCTCACTGCCACTGCTCTTTTTTTCTACAATAAACATTGATGCCTACTGGATACAGAAAAGAGGTCATGCCTGACCTCACCACTTCATGAAGTTCACTGTCCTTTAAATGACAAAATATGGACACAAAGAACTATATTAGCTACACATGAGAAATATATAACAGAGATAGAAATTCTAATGAGATCTGAAGGGGGGAGAGGTCATTCTCAACTGAAAGGAGCAAGGAAGACTTCCTGAACAAGGTAGCATTTGCATTCAGTTTTTAAAGGATGAATAAGAATTTTTGAAAGATGTGTTGGAGGCAACTAGGTGGCTCGGTAGGGAAAGCACTAAGCCTGGAGTCAGGAAGACCTAAGTTCAAATCCGTACTAGTAGGATGATCCTGGACAAGTCACTTAATGCCTTAATCCACTGGAGAAGTGTGAGATTTAAAATGGTTGAGGTCTTAAACTGTAGTGATTAAAATAGTGGAAGATATAAATTGTGATAGATATAAGAGAGGGTGAGTAAATTTGACCGCAGAAATAAGTTTCACTACAGTGTCTTGGGTTTTAAAATCAAATATAAGGTGGTCGCCAGGGAAATATTCCCAATTATTCAAATACCCAAGTCAATTGGGTTTTATAGAGATTTTAATTAACAATACAATGAGTAATCAAAGAAAGAGAGAGAGAGTAAGAAAGGAATAAGTATGAAGGGCCTCAAGCCAATATGGCCTAGACTTGAGTCTTAAAAGAGAAATCAGTCAGTTTTTTAACACTCACCACAAGGTCTGACCAAACAAGGATTTCAGTGACACCAGGCCAGCATCCTTCCTCAAAGAGTCTTCCAGCCAGAGATTGTTTCAAAGGGCCTCTCTCAAGAGCCTCCACAGCTCCTACCCCAGAGGGACAGAGCCCCTCAGAGGAGCTCCTCAAAGAACTCTCCTTCAGGATGAGAGTCAGAAATCGAGATCCCTGAATGAGTCTTCTCAAAATGAGCTCCCTCAGAATCAGCCCCAGCTCTTCTCTGAGCTCTTATTTTTAAGGGCAAAATCTCCTATGTCACCTCCCCTAAGTCCTTACATCTACCAATCACTGTAGATGTTTCTAAAGGACTGCCCATTTTGAATTCACAGCTGAATAGTTTTAATCTCTTTAGTAAGTCAGAAAAAAATGCTGCTGTGTTGACAAATTTCATTAAGAAAAAACCTCTGAATAAGTTATCACCCTTTTAGGTTTAAGTAGTTTACAAGTTGCCCCACCTTTATAGGTACTTAGTATCCCATTGTATCAATTCTAAAACAGTCATGACTCAAAGAACTTCCTGTCCCTTCCATAAGCATGGATCAAAGCACTTTCATTGTTCTCAAGGAGCTCTCTGTCCTAAAGCAGTCCTAAGTAGGGTGGAGTAGGGATATTCCCAAGGCAAGGAGCCCTCACATTCAAGTAGAATTCTCACTATCTGCTAGGGAATTTTTTAAGTAGAAGATTCCCCAATGGGGGAAACCCCTAACATTCATAAGTCTGAGAAATTTTGAGGTTTACAAGAAGGAAGTGGCAAACCACTCTAGAATCTTTGCCAAGAAAACCCCATGGACAGTATTGGCATGTTGTAGTCAACAACAACAGGATTCATTAGGTAAAGAAGGAAAGAGAGAAGATACATGAACACAAGAAAAGACGTGGGAATTGGGGAAGGGGCAAGTAAGGTAACACAGAAATATGTATTCCAGGTTCTTTGATTGGTTTCGTTAAGTACAAACACCCGATGTATTTCATAAGATCATCTGATGCTTTCTCTGTACCCTCCAAAGTGAGACATGTTGTGTGTTTTAAATGCTACATCTGTTTTAATTTACACAGATGCGTGAAGCATATTATTCAATGATAAATTACTGCATTAATCACCAAGAGGGGAAAATCTCATTCCCAGGTTTCCACACTATACTATGGAAACCACCTAATTCATTATAATATTAGTAAGTAAAAGTTCCTCGTTAGCCATCAACTACACCACTAGCTTACCACTCTCAGGATGTTGGAACGGCCATTGAAGATCTGTGGTCTTGATCGTGCAAAGGTTTGGAGGGAGGGGATCCCAGGTAGACAGGTCTGTAGTATTGGCTAGGAGCCAGACCTTCCTGAGTCTGGTAAAGGGGAGATGATGGCCAGGCATCCCTTGGACTCCCTGACAGCTTGAAAGCTCTGTGGTTTCTCTGTGGTTGCATCACTGATCAGATTGTAAGGATGCTGTCCATCCAGGGGGCCCCACAAGGCTAGAGACCTTGACTGCTGCTGAAACCTGAGGCTGGTCTGTCCTGATGAGAGGTGCTGACTGGGGCCTCAAGTGCCTTGATGTTATGGATGGTGCAGCCAGCCCGGTGTTTGGGTCTATGTGCTCATACGGTGACTTTTAATGCTTTTGTTTTTATTTTGTTTAAAATGGAAAAAAAACTTAAGACAGCTAGGTCTTGGACTTCAGCTCCATCTCCTCCATTCTCCTCTTCCTGCCAGAGTCACTATAGCTGTCACAGCCTACCCCCTGATTTCCTGTACACCAAGGAGTTTGGTTGGTCTGAGAGATTCCAAAGCACTAAGCCAATAAAGAATAGTAGTGGGAGCAGCTAGATGGCTCAATAGATTGAGAGCCCGACCTAGAGAGGGGAGGTCCTGGATTCAGATCTGACCTCAGACACTTCCTAGCTGTGTGACCCTGGGCAAGTCACTTAACTCCCATTGCCTAGCCCTTACCACTCTTCTACCTTGGAGCCCATATGCAGTATTGATTAAAAAATGAAAGGTAAGAGCTTAAAAAACAAAGTAAACTTTCCTGGTTCTATTATATATAATTTCTCCTTTAAAAACTTGGAGGCTGGGGGCAGCTGGGTAGCTCAGTGGATTGAGAACCAGGCCTAGAGATGGGAGATCCTAGTTTCAAATCTGGTCTCAGACATTTCCCAGCTGTGTGACCCTGGACAAGTCACTTGACCCCCATTGCCTAGCCCTCACCATTCTTCTGCCTTGGAGCCAATACACAGTATTGACTCCAAGATGGAAGGTAAGGGTTTTAAGATAGATAGATAGATAGATAGATAGATAGATAGATAGATAGATAGATAGATAGATAGATAAATGAAAATAAAAATGTGGAGGCTATACATTTGGTACATCTATGTTTAGCATTGATATTACCTCATTGTCTATAGTACCTTTTACCAAAATGTAATTTCCTTTCTTATCTCTTTTCATTAGATCTATTTTTGCTTTAGCTTTGTCTGAGATTATGATTACTACTCCTGCTATAAAAAAAAAATCTTACCTTCCATCTTAGAATCAGTACTGTGTATTGGTTTTCAGACAGAAGAGCAGTAAGGACTAGGCAATGGGGGTCAAGTGACTTGCCCAGGGTCGCACAGCTAGGAAGTGTCTGAGGCCAGATTTGAACCCAGGACCTCCCATCTCTAGGCCTGATTCTCAATTCACTGAGCCACCCAGCTGCCCCTCTCAGATGTGTTTCTTATAAACAGCATATAGTAGGATTCTGGTTTTTAATCCACTCTGTTATCCATTTCTATTTTAAGGGTGAGTTCATCCCATTCACATTCACAGTTATGATTCCCATCTGTGTATTCCCCTCCATTTTATTTTCCCCTTTCACTGTGTCCTTCCCCACAAGTGTTTTGCTTTTAATTACCCCCACTTCCCCTTCCTGTCTTTTACTCCCCCCTCCATTCACCTCCTACCTCTTTATAGAATAAGATAAGATTCTATACTGGTTTCATTACATTTAGAAAACACACATGTCAGCACGTGCCAACCAACAAGTGATTATCATAACACAATTTTCATTTTAAAGCACATGGGAGTACATAGGCTTCTTCCAGAATCAAGATGTAGTTGTTCATTGTCAAGACTTCATCTGTCACAGCATGTGTGGGATATGGCCACTTGTCTCATTTGGCCAGCATTTAGACTTAGTAGAGAAGAGTATGGACAGCCAGATGGTATGTTGGATAGAATGCTGGCTTAGAGTTAGAAAAACTTGAGTTCAAACCCAGTCCTTAACACTTACTAGATGTGTGACCCTGGGCAAGTCATTTGACTTCTGTTTGCCTTAATTCAGTGGAGAATTAAATGGCAAACCATTCCAATATCTTTGCCAGGAAACCCCCATAGACAGTATTGGCATGCTATGGTCACAAAAAGTCACATATAACTAAACTAGTGAAGAGTATTAGGAAGATAGGTCACTAGTTAAGTAAATTAATAAGCCAAAATCTGTCCCTTGATGCTTTTACTTATTGCTCTTAATTCTAGTATTCTTGATTCTGTTAGTTTTTATGGTTGGACTGAATATTTAATTGGCAGCCAGGGATTTAATTTCTAAATCCCAAAAATAAAATAAAATGGAATTTATGGTAGTTTATTTTTACAATAGAGGGAAGATATTAAGGACGGGACGAAAGGGGAGAGAGTAAAACTGCACCCAATCCTATGATTTCTAAAACAAATGAATGGTCAGACTAGTGACTCATATCAGAGATTGTTTCCCCTTATTACCCCAACATAGAACCTTAAAGCACATCAGAAGAAATGGCAAGAATAGACTGAACTTGAATAAGAGAAAAAGGGTTTGAGGTTGAAATCATCATACCGGATGGTCCTGGAGAAGAAGCAGTTTCCCTCATATTCATCACTCACTCTGAGAACCCCTGAGTTCAAGACCTTGTTACAGACCCTGAGGACTTTCATTCTCAGAGATATGACATCTTCTTCAAAGAAAATTATGACCTAAATAAGGGAGGCAGGATGGACGAACATATTTTAATTCAATTTAATTTAATGAACATTTATTCATAGAATGTCAGAGCTAAAAAGACCTTAGAGAGAATCTAATAGAACCTATACCTGAACAAATTTCCCCATCAAATGCTCATGCAACCTCCACTCAAAGCCTCTAATCATGGGGAACATACTAACTACCAAAGTAGCCCATTTTACTTTTTTTTCTTAAATCCTTACCTTAGAGCAGTGAAACAGAGACTTCCTAACTGTGTGACCCTGAGCAGGTCACCTAACCCCAATTAAAAAAATAACACCCTTACCTACTGTTTTAGAATCAATACTGAGCATTGGTTCCAAAGCAGAGGAGCAGTAAAGGTTAAGCAGTTGGAGTTAAGTGACTTGTCCAGGGTCACATAGCCCTGAAGTGTCTGATTTCAGTTTTCATTCCATTTTTTTATACATCTGATTATTATAAGTCTTCCTTATATTGAGCCAAAACTTGCTTCTGTGTACCTTCCACCCACTGATCCTAGTTCTACCCTCCAGTGCCAACCAGAACAAATCTCTTCCATATAAGAATTATTCAGATATTTGAAGATTTCCATCATGTTCCATCTAAATCTTCTCTTCTCCACAGGCTGAAATGCTCCTTTAACCCCCCTTTCTCCCTTGTGTGATATAATTTCCAGTGCTCTCACTACCATGGTGATCCTCCTTCCTAAAATATGGTGCCCAGACCTGAACACAGCTCTCCAGAAATGGTCTGCACAAGGCACAGGTCAGTAGAGAGGGCCTTTGTCACACTCAGGAAAATGAAGCCTATGATCCCTCAGCATGTTTTGGTTGCCATGTTACACTGTTGACTTACATTGAACATGATTTTTTTCTCACATAAACCATTAACTAATTACATCCCTTTCAACCCATGTTTATGCAGTTGACTATTTAGAACCCAGGTGTAAAATGTGACATTTATTCCTATTGAATGGCACTTCATTAGATTCAAACCAATGAACTCATCAAGATCTTTGTATCTACTATGTTAAAGACCCCTCAGAAAACAAAGATGACTAAATCAGAATCTCTTCTCTCAAGGAGCTTCCAGTCTAATATTAGAATTTGTCTTGTGCACAAATAACCACAATTCAAATTATTAACTTATTACCTCCACTGGGGAAGTAAAAAAATGTTCTGAGGGAGTGAAAGAGGAAGGAGTCACAAGTAGCTGGAAAAATCAGGGAAGAATCAAGGAAGAAGGAAGCACCTGCTGGACCTTAAGCAGGAGAATTTCAGAGGGAGGAAATGGGACAGGGAAAGAATCCATGCCAGTCATAAGAGATTTTGTGTATAAAGGAACAGAGTCACAATCTCAGAACTGGAAGGCCCCCAGAGGACATCTAGTTCAACTCTTACCTGAACAAGAATCTGCTCCCTACCTAATGATTGGTTACCCTGTCTTTTCTTGAAAATCCCCAGTGAAGGGGAACCTTCTTTCTCTGAGGCAGCTCTTTCCACTTTGGGATAACATAGACAGCCAGACTAAACTTGCCTTTCTTGTCAATGCCCTTCAGAAAAAAAATGGCAGCCAGACCTGAACCCAGCAATGCAGATGTGGTCTGACAAGGGTAAGGGACAATCTTCCTGCCTTTGGGAATTCTTCCTTAACTACCCTATCCTGCAGCAATCCCTCTCTCCTCCAAACTGCTCCAGCATTAAACCGTATCATTTATTGGTCATTGTTTACTGAGCTCCCTATTCTTGTACCCCTATCCTACGTCACTTTGCTAGATTCGACCCTACCTCATATGACCACAGGAATCAGAGATGGACAAGACCTTGGAGCTCCAACTCCTCATTTTTCAGAGAGGGATCTAAGGCCCAACTAGGAAGGACGAGGGATCTCCTCAAGGTCAAAGAGCAAAGTCTAGCAATCCATTAATGGTCAAATCAGAGATCAGACAGCATGTGGTTCCACTTGGCCAGAGCATAGAGTGAGCATAGAGTCTGAAATCAGGCTTAAAAGATAGATTTGCTGCCTAACACTGTGACCACCTACTGTAATGTGCAACATGGCAGACAGCATAATATGCAACATGGGAGACCAACAAATGTGAGTCATATGACAATGTAATCAAGAGGTATATCTTAACAAGAACACTCAAGGCAGCTCACTCACTCATTCATTCATTCCACAAACATTTCCTGTCTGACCACTGAGAGTAAGGCCCAATGCTCTGCTCTAGGGGGAAAGAGAACTGACCAAGACCTGCTCTGGCCCCTACCAAGCTCACAGCCTAGGAAAGAAGATATAATTAGAATTCAGATCTAACTACACATCATGGTCATTTTTGCATACATATAGACATCCTTTAATATGAGTTTCATAAGGGCAAATATGGGAGATTGTTCATCTTTCCCTCTGGAACAGAGCTCAGGACACTAAACACAACAGAAACTCAGGACACATTCATCAAATGAATATAAGTACATGTGATTGCCTGTGGTGGTAGTCCAGTAGGTAGTCCTGGGAATAGGACTCTAGAGTTCTCCTCCAATCAATTTCCAGAAAAGCTTGACTCCATATAATCATAATCAGATCATAGAAGTAGAGCTGGAGGGGATATTTGAAATGATCTAGCCCAGTCTTTTTCTTTTTAACAAATATGAAAACTAAGGACTGGAAAAATTTCAAGACTTGTCCAGGGTTATTTGAGCCCGGGTCCTCCCTCTGAATCCAAATTCTTTTTGTTCTACCACATTTCTTCCCAAATCCCAAGAGTCACTTTGGCCTGATACTATATTATTTTTAGGGAGTCAGCCAGAAGATCTAAACTGTACCCAGATTTTCCAGATCCAAAAGTTCCTTGACATCCTTCCTTTCTCACCACATTCAGCCCAGATACAGAGGAATTGTTTTAGAGGTGAAGGATCTTTTGTTAGTACTCTCTCCCTGTACATTTCTGGTGCTTTGGAAAGATGCAAGAAGTATCTCTCTCTCCCTCTCTCCCTCCCTCCCTCTCTCCCTCTCTCTCCCTCCCTTCCTCTCTCTCTCTCTCTCTCTCTCTCTCTCTCTCTCTCTCTCTCTCTCTCTCTCTCTCTCTCTCTCTCTCTCTCTCTCTCTCCTTCTCCCTTCCTCCCTCCCTCTCTCCCTCTTTCTCCTTCCCTCTCTCTTTCTTCCTCCCTCCCTCTCTCTCCCCTTCTCTCCCTCTCTCTCCCTTCCTCCTTCCCTCTCTCTCTCTCCCTATCCTTCTTTCCCCCTCTCTTTTCTCTCCCTTTCTCCCTTTCTCACACAGATGCATGTACAGTTCTGTCATCTCACAAGGGCTCAACACAGGAGACATTGAGCATTTGACTCAGAAAGCCATGGAAATTGATTCTGGGATATCATAAGAGATAGGAGAATAGTGGGCCCAAGACATGTAGAGGAACCGCTCTAACAGGAAATTAGGGATTTCAAGAGGTAGAGGTGAGTAGGGAAAGCATTCCAGAAATGTGAGGCAGCCTGTCATGTAAAAGCAAGTGGGCCAGAGTATCTAAAATGTAAAAGGGTTAATAATGGGGGGAAATCAGACTGGAAAGGTAAGATAGTACCAGATTGAGAAATGCTTAAAATGTCCAACCAAAAAGTAATGATTTTGCCCTAGGGATGATAAGGAGTCACAGAGGCTTTTTCCATGGTAAAATGACATGGTCAGTCGTACTTTAGAATATCAGTTTGACAACTATGTAGAGGATGGAATGCAGAGACTACTAGGTAGAAGACTATTGCAATAGTCCAAGCAGGAGGTGATAAGGACCTGGACTAGGGTGGCTGTGTGAGTAGAGAGAGAAGGACAGATACTGAAGAAATATAGTTGATAAACCTTGTCAATTAATGGAGTCTAAAGAAGAGGAAAAGGTAAAGAATAACTCCAAGGTTATGAACTTGGATTCCCCCAAAGGCTGGCAGTGCCTTCTACTCATTTCCCTAACCCAGGGATGGATAGCAAAGTACTCTCAATAGATTCAACTTAGGAAGCTATTGGGGGAGGGGGAGGAGCAAGAAAAGAAAAGGTCACTTTTTCCTGATATTGGTGACCTGCCTAAGTCTCCTAGGACCTTAAATCCATACTCCTCAAGCCCTCACCATGGCCTCCTTTATGCTCTGCAGAGCTGAGTGACAGCCATGATAAGGCTCCATTTCCTATTTTATTCCTTGTATATTTATGGCAGTAAAACCTGGCTCGTAACAGCTTTCCTGCTAATTATATCACTCCAGATTTATCTCATAGTGATATTGTGGCTTGCCTCAGGCACTAGAGCTATCATTGAGAAGCATCACCAGTCATCCCAGATTCTGTGTATGCCCACTAACCCTGAGCCCCACACCCACTCTGGATTTACAATGACTCCAGCAGGATAGGACAAGGCTGGCCGGTGCTGGTGAAAGACTCTACCCTCCTACTGAGGGCTTGCTGTGATGGAAGGGCTTCTTAGTCCTTTATGGATATTATTCTCATTGGCAATAATATGAATACTTCCACTGAATTTCTCCTGTAATGCCCTGTGATGATGTGACAGTAACCCTCAGTTCTTAAAAGTCAGAACAGTGACATGGAAGCTCTGACAGGCCCCACCAAGCTAGAAAGAGCCCAGTGGCAAACTGTGTGCCTGGCATCTAAAGCCCAGATTAGCTAAGTGTGCAGAAGCCAGTCATCAAGGATATTTTGGCCAGAGCAACTCCCAAAGAGCATCTACTAAGACATAAAAGACTTGAAATATTCATCTCAGTGAAATCATAGAGCAATATATGTATCAGTATCAATATGTCTCAATATCTGTATCAACATCAATATGTAGTTGTACATGTCAATATCAATATGTATCAATATCTGCATCAATATCAATATGTATTCATACATGTCAATATCAATATGTATCAATATTTGCATCAATATCAATATGTATTCATACATGTCAATATCAATATGTATCAATATCTGCATCAATATCAGTATGTATTTGTACATGTGCCAATATCCATAAGTATCGATACCAATATGTATTGGTTCAAGAATCAATATCAATAATACTTCCTTAAGTGAACCTAATTTGGTACAATAGTAAAAGTGTTTTTAAGTCCTTTCTTCACAATACTCCTAGGAGGAAGACCGAGGAGTAAGGCTTACTATCTACACACACACACACACACACACACACACTTCATTGTGTGAAGAACTGGGACCCATGGGGGTGGGGGGGGGGAGGAGAGAATTTGCCAGTCTCCATTCCAAAACTAGATCTATAACCTGGATCCTCACACTCTCATTTTAGGGATCTTTCCACTATACCCCACCAAAACCCATTCCGTAAAATTGTTGACATTTCATTTAACAAGTTCTAAAGATGGAACCTCCCTTTGGTGTACATATTCGATTGGCCTGATGTTCCAGAAGTCTTTCCTTAAAGTCCAACCCAAATACTCCTGAGTTGTTTGTCAGTTTCTAATCCCAAAATATAGGGGAGGGAGGGGGTAACCTTCTTGGTTTCATCTCATTGCAACAGTGTCTAGTACAGGGAGTCAGAAGACCTCACTTCTAGTCTTGTCTCTAACACTTGGTCTGTGGCCTTGGGTAGGCCTCTTTCTTCATCCATGAGATGATGAATTTGGGGGCCAAACATTATACTAAGAATCCTAAACTTGGAGTCAGAAGCCATAGGTTTAGACCCTGCTACATGAGTGACCTTGAGCAATCCCCTCTGAGCTTTGGGGGACACACCTGGAAAATGGAGCTAATGATGCTACTTTTCTAAGAGGATTAGATGGGATGATGGGTGTCAAGTCCTTCATGATCATAATGTAGAATCTTGATAAAGTCTGTATTATTGTGATTATTGTAAGGTCCCTTTTCATTCCTCAAATACTATAGAGCAAGCTAGGTAGCAAGGAGGGAGATAGCTTTGAGCTTCAGGGCTGACCAACCTTTTCTTTTCGTGTGTTCCTATGAACTGCTATTACATACCACTTTGAAGTAAAAATTAGATTTAACACAACAGTAACAAAACTGCTTTGCCTTTGGGCTCCCTTCTGAACTAATTTCTGTTCTCTTCTGTGCATTTTGTGAATGTTTCATTGGCCCAACTAACTTTTCTACAGTGCTGGTGCCATTATCTCCGGATGGCTTTTGCATTATTCAGAAATGATTCCCCTTATGTTAGTGTTGCCTTCTCTGACCTCACTAATTCCAGAGAGAATTGCCTTGGAAATGGCTTTAAAAGAATCCAAAGACTTGGTGGAAATGGAGTTTGGGAGGTCTAAAGGCTTGGGAATTGTCAATCTCCAGAAGGAGCCAGAGCTCCTATTGAAGAGTTTCCTGGGTTAGCAGCAGCTGAGTGTGCCCGGTCCCCTGGAGTGGTTCTTCAACCCTTGTCCGGGAGGCTCCTAATTATCCCTAATGGAAAAGGTTCATTAATTCATAGCCGCTTTGGAAAGCTTCATTAACTGAGGGCTTGGCTCCTACTTTATGGATGAGAACCCATGTGCCCATAGAATTTCTGAGAAGGAAGAGGGTTCTCCCAGTCCTGGATGTGAAGGCCCAGCTCCCAGGCCCTTTTCTGCACAACCTGGGTTGGATTTGTCTCTTTCCCAGAGAATATTCATAGAGCTGGACTCCTCTTCTTCATTAGACCTCATTTTACAAATGAGGAAACAGGGATTAAGTACTTATCCGGGTTCTCATAGTCTGAGGAGAGATTTTAACTCAGGTCTTCCTGACACCAAGTCTACTATTGAATCCTCTGCCTAAAGTCTTACCCATTACTACCATCCCCAGAATGCCCTAACCCTCTTCCTTTTCATTGCAACCCACTGCAAAGAGGGACACTGGAATGAGTCAGGACACCTGGGTGTTCTGATCCTAGTTCTAACTAATTGGCTGTTTGACCTTGGGCAAGTCATTTCTTGGACCTCAGTATTTTTGACTCAAACTAAGGACCAACCCCAAATTTTATAGCATGCCTTTGGTATTCCGTTTCCCTAAGAAGATCTGGAATGAGATTCCTAAAGAGCTCAGGTTCTGAGACAAAAGGGAGGGAAGCAGGAAAAGAGAAGCTCTTATGGAGTGGCAGCAAGGACATGGTCATTCTGAGGCCCGATGTTAGGAAGGTAGGAAGGCCTCAGAGAATGGGGGCTCGGTCCCAGAACCGATGGGGCCATCACCAGGATTCAGGCAAGGGCTTGGATCCATTACTGCGTAAAGAACGTGTAGACCAATCTAGCCCAACCTAAACTAAGTAGTCCCTAAGCTTCCAGCTTGAAATCCTATGCTAGTTCTTTCAGAATTCATTCATTTAAACTTAGCAATAATTCCATCAAGGGAGCAGGTGCTTGCTTCAAAGTGTGTACCTTTGTACTATCTCCAAAAAGAAGAGTTTGCTGAGCAAACTGCTATTGTACACAGGATTTCAGAGGGGAATGTTTAGCCTGCTTAAGAGAATAAACCATTTTCAAGCACTTTATAATCTATATGCTAATTACAAATCATTCCTATCTATTCATTAAAGTAGGTCTTCAAGGACTTGTAGTTGTCAGCACTCAGTTGGCATAGTTAGAGATAAGGTAGGATTGAAAGTCATAAAACCAGAAGCTTTTGCATATGAAGAGTGGAGAATGAGAAGAATACTGGGTGAGGAGAGGCAGGAAACTGGGATTCTTCTCCAGACTTTGCTAGTGCCTTGAAGCAAATCCCATTCCCTCTCTGGGCCTCAATTTCCTGATCTGAAAAATGTAGCTATTAATTCTATCCAGTCTGCCTTACAGGGCTGCCGGGAGATTGATGTAAGAGGATAAATGTGGAACTCTTCATAATCTTTAAATCTGGATACAAGTGTGAGCTATTATCACTGCTATCGGGATTTATTAATTCATACTTTTCAGTAATTCAGCCTGACCCTTCCCTGGGTGAGTGTGAATTATTGTATTGGCCAAACAAGTAGGAAGATAAGGAGAAAAATGTGGCTAGCCTTTGGTTGGATTCCCAATACAAATGAGGTAGGGGTCACAGAATCCATTCCTCTATGTGCTGACCAGATTTAGCCTTGGCCCTAGACCCAGAGTAACTAAGCCCTAACTCTGGTTAGAGACTGAGCCCCAACCTCTGTCACAGACCGAATCCTGACCCTGGCTACAGCCTGAGTCAATCCATTTCATTGATCACAAAGACATCAAGAGAGGCCGTTGGGATGGTTCAGGATAGTCAGTCTCCATCACTAGAGAGGCAACTCTCCCACTGATGGGAATCAGGGGCATCATCTTCCATTGCCTGCATGGACTCACATACAGAAGTAAAGACAGAAATTCTGGGTATGAATTAATTAATTAATTTTTAAAAAGAAGAAATTGTGGGTATGCAGATTCTCATATAGTACAAGGGCTCTGGAGAAGAGACAAGGTCTGCTGGCAGTAGCCTAGCGTATGTGCTCAAACAAAGATGGGGATCTTCCTGTGGCCCTTTGGTCACCATCTTTAATATTCCTTTCCTCCCTGGAGACCTTTTGGGCCCATTTGAGCTCTTCTAACAGGAAGATATGCTGCTGCCAAAGGCGGATGGTTAATTCCCTAATTCATAAGATAGGGTGAAATGAAGGAGAACAGCTCCCCAGGGACACTGGCATTTCCACCAAGGAGTCATGTCTACCTTGCCTTGTGCTACCCTCCTTTATTATTAGGGATAAGAGGGTGACATTGGACAGGGGGGCTCCTCTCAGCCCCTGCCTTCTCTTCTGCCTCCCCTTTGATTCTAAAATACCTTTTTGCTTCCTCCACTTTTCTGAGTGAATTCCAAAAATCATCAACAACAACAACAAATAATAGAGCCTGGGAGTAAAGGTAGAGGCAAGCAATACAATCAGGTCAGCCCATCTGAGCTGGAAGTGTTCTTAGAAGGGATCCCATAAAGAACATTCCCCAATGTTCTTTGCTATGCTAGGAAACCTGGTTTCCCTTTCCCCTACTCCCATCAAACTAGGGAGCATAATGAATAGAGGGCTGAGAGATAGCTAGGTAGCGCAGTGGATAGAGCACTAAGGCCTGGAGTTGGGAGGACCTGGGTTCAAATCTCAGACATTTCCTAGCTGAGTGACCCTGGGCAAGTTACTTAACTCTGTCTGCCTATCCCTTGCGCTTCTATCCTAGAATTGTTATCAAGTCAGAAAGTAAGGGTTTAAAAACATTAATAGAGGGCTGGACTTGGAGTCCAAAAGGCATGGGTTCAAATCCTAACTTGGGTGCTTACTAGCTCTATGGCCCTAGAGTAGTCATTGAATCTGTCTTAGCCTCAGTTTCCCCGTGTGTAAAATGTGTAAAAAAACAACCTCCTTCACAAAATTATTGTGAGGATCTATGAAATAATATACACAAATATTATATACAACTATAAATATCTGTAAATATAAAATATGATGTATGCAAATTGCTTTGCAAACCTTACAATGCCACACAAACATTAGCTATTATTATTGTTATTTGAAGACAGGTATAGGACGTGGACCTGTGATTATATTGGTATGTGGATGTCCCAGGAGAAAAAACTCTTTCTGTTATTACAGGTCAGCCCCTTCTCTGCAACTTAAAGCTTTGAAGAGCAAGCTAGCTGAAAGGTTACATAATTTGCCTGAGCTCTCATAGCCAGTAGGTGTCAGAGGCAGAATCTGAACTCAATCTTTCTGGGTCCGAGGCAGGCTTTCTATCCATCATGCCATGCTGTTTCATCAGTGTCGCCTTCATCAATATCATCTCTGGGAGGAGATTGGGTCTCTGAAAGGGGGAGGAACTGGCCAAAGTAGAAGAGCTCGGACTGGAGGGCACGTGTCCTCCCTCCCTCCCTCCCTGGCTGCTCACCTATGCCTGCACAGGACAGGAGAGGTCAGCTGTGCCAAGGACTTTGTCTCCCACTTCATGCTTTCCATAGGGCAGGGGAGCTTCTCCTAGGTCCTAGACTTTGTCCTCTTCTTCCTTTGAGCTGAGGGTCCTCAGGGTACAAGGCCAGGGTCCCAGCTTCCTCTGGCTCCTATCAGTCCAGAACCCACGCAGAGTTAGTTGCTATTTACAGACTGGTCTCCTCTTAGACAAGGGGAACAACCTCCCAATTAAGTTACTAGAGCAGCCTCCAAGGTCTGAGTGGCTTAGCTCGAGTTTCTCCAACATTGAATTTCTTGACATTCGCTGTCCATGCTTAGCTGACAGGCCCAAGGCTAGGCAACTGGATTCAGCAAAGCTTTCTAGTGCCAACTATGTGTGTTCAAGGCACCGAGAACTGCTATTGTTAGTCATTTTTTGGTCATGTCCAATTCTCTGTGACTCCATTTGGGGTTTTCTTGACATGAGTACTGGAGTGTTTTGCCATTTCCTTCTCTAGCAAGTGAGGAAACTGAGGCAAACAGAGTTAAATGACTTGTCCAGAGTATCTTAGACCAGATTTGAACTCATCTAGATAGAGTCTTCCTGACTTCTGGCCAGACTAGCCACCTAGCTGCCCCAATAATTAAAAGGGTACCTTAGTCCCCATGAATTGTAGCTTGTTATTGTGATTCAGTTGTTTTTCAGTCATGTTCAACTCTTTGTGATCCGATTTAGGGTTTTCTTGGCAAAGATCCTGGAGTGGTTTGCCCTTTCCTTCTCCGGCTTATTTTACTGAGGTCAACAGAGTTAAGTGTCTTGCTCGAGACTCATGTTCCCATCTTCAGTCCTGGCACTCTATCTACTGCTGCACTGAGCTGCCCCTTTGCTCTTGGGCAAATAGAGTCAAAATAGAAAACAATCCTGCCCTCAAAGAGCTTATATTCTACTGGGAAAGAAGTAGCAAAGGGAAGAAGACCTGAAAAGATCTTCCTGATTTTTTCCTCTATTCTCAGGAGGACAATCTTTGGACTCTTTACCCAAGGACTTGGGCCCTTTCTGTTTTGTGACCCAGAAATGATCCAAGTATTCCAGACTCCTCATTTTCTTTGGAAAAAGGAGGGTCATCTATCCTTGGTCCTGTGCTATCAAGTGATTGTATTACTATTCAATTTGCATGTAACACAAAGGTGAGGAGAATAAATATATTTGATTATAGATTAATGTCAAAGAACTAAGTAACCTTTATGTAGCACTTCCTCAACAAATATTTCTTCAGTGTCGACTAGGTGCTAAATGCTAAAGATACAAATACAAAAAAAGAAAGACAGTCCCTGCCCTCAAGGAGCTTATACTCTAATTGAGAAAAATAACACTCAAAAGGAGAAGGAAAGGGGGCTGTGATGGAGAAGCCCAAAGGAGTGCAGCCAGGGGAAAATGAATAAAAGGATGGCCTGGGCACCCTATATAAATGAAGATTTCTCTGGTCCCAAAGGCAGAGGGCACTCAGGGATGTGAATATCAGACCTGATATGATCTGGTGGGATGATGAGGGTCCCAGGATAGAGAAGGCTAAAGGGGTGTAGTTGGGTGGGAAATTATGTCAACTTTAAGTTTTACAAAGTTCATGGCTACTTTTCCCACTTGATTCTCCTCTCAGCCCTATGAGGTAATTAGCCAGTAATATTCCTTTTTAAGGATAGGGAAACTGAGGCCCAGGGAGGCCAGATGATTTGCTGATGTTGAAACAGTTCATGTCAGAAGCCAGATTCAAACCTGACTCCAAATATAGCACTCTTTCGACACTGCCTCCATTAAGAAACAATTCCTATCGCCTAGTCTAGTTGTGACTCTCCCCTGGATTGTTTTCGCAGATTGCTAGCTGGGCTCCCTGCCATAAGCCTCTTCATCTTCAACTCATCTGGCCTCAATAACTCTCTGAATTCAGAGCTCTGACCCTATCACTTCCTTATTCAGAACCCTTATTAGAATTAAGTTCTTCTACTAATGCCAAGATTATGTCTTATCGAAGGCTTGTTTGCTCCCCCAGGCCAACACAGGGCTCTGTACACATAGTACATTGTTATTAGTGTTATTTAAAATCCTTACCTTCTGTCTTAGGATAATTCTAAGACAGAAGAGCAGCAAGGGCTAGGGTTAAGTGACCTCCTAGCACACAGCTAGAAAGTATCTCAGGCCACATTTGAACTCAGATCCTCCTGACTCCAAGCCTGGCACTTGGTCCACTGAGCCACCTAGCTGCCCCTACACAGTATATCCTTAATAATTAATTGAATTGAACTGAGTGACTCCTAATTGCTGTTAAGATAAAATACCACCTCCTCAGCCTGGTTTTCAAGAACTCCTCAGACTCTCTCCAGCTAGCCTACCAAGCCTTAGCTCATGTTACTCCTCTTCATCTACTCTGTGACCAAATCACACTGACCTTCTGCTTCTACCTCTCTGCTTTCTCAAAGCTCTCTTTCTGAGGTAGCTTGTATAGTATCAGATAGAGTGCTGGACCTGGAGTTTAGAAGATCTGAATTCAAATCCAGCCTCAGAGACTTACTAGCTATGTGACCCTGGGTAAGTCATTTCATCTGTATCTGCCTCAATTTCCTCATTTATTCAGTGAGAATAACAACAGCACCTACCTCACAGAGTCATTTTGAGGGTCAGATGAAATTTAGAAATAATAACTTATTTGATCCTTACCATCCAGAAAGAAAACATTATTTTTATCATCCCTGCTTTATAGTTGAGGAAATGGAGATACACTGTAGATAAGTGACATACCTGGGGTCCCATAGCTAAAGTATCTGAAGTCAATTGATCTGAACTCAAGTCTTTCTGACTCAAGGCTGAGTACTGTATCCACTGTGCTACCTAGCTAATCCAACTACCTAGCTAGTCCAACTCTCATTTTTCAGATGGGTAGACCTTGGTCTTCAGAGTAGCAATGATTTACCAGGCTCATAAAACCAGGTTAGCAAACATAGGACTGGAGTCTAGCCCATTTAACTCCCAACTAGAGCCCTTGTCACTCATGGCTCTAAACCCATCCCTCATCAAAGAGCTTGGGAAGCAAGCTGAATTTTCCTTCTCACCTAGCCAGTTTTCTTCCAGAATAGTAGTTAGTTAGGGAAGGAACAAAGAGATAGAAGACCTCAAAGTAGTTACTCTTCAATGATAAGCAAATCAGTAGGCTTCCCAGGGCAAGTGAATCTGCAGAGTTAATATCTCTAGATCCACACCTTGGCATCCTTTTCCGCCTCTCACTCCTCCTGGCAATTAAAAGGTATTTTCTCTTATACTCTAAATGCAGTTTCCTGTGCTTCCCATCCATTACATACATTAAAAGATCTTGACCCATCCATTTTTCCTCTCTTGAAAGAAAGACGTAATACCCAGAGCCAATTAGGATCGAGTGCGGGAGATGAGGGTGTTTATGAAGGCATTTTCTCTGATTGCTTGCATTTAAGTCTGATTATCCTCCCCTCACCAAAACAGCACTGAGCTACAGCATCAGGGAGGAGATCTCTCTCTCTCTCTCTCTCTCTCTCTCTCTCTCTCTCTCTCTCTCTCTCTCTCTCTCTCTCTGTCTCTCTTTCTCTCTCTCTCTCTCTCTCTCTGTCTCTCTTTCTCTCTCTCTCTCTTTCTCTCTCTCCTCTTTTTTCTCCCCCCTCTCTCCTATTTTTCTCTCCCTCTCTCTCCTCTTTTTTCTCTCCTCTCTCTTTCCTCTCTTTCTCTCTTATCTCTCTCTTACCCACTGTCTCACTCTCCCATTATCTCTCACTATCTCTCTCCCCATCTCTCTCATTGTCTTTCACTGTCTCTGTCTGTCTCTGTCCCTCTCCCCCTATCTTTCTCCCTCTGTCTGTCTCTCTCCTTCTGCCTCATCCCTTTCTCTCTTTTCTCTATCCCCACTTCTCCCTCTCTCCATTTCTCCTCTCCTCCCCCTGCCTTGCTGACTCTCTGTCTCTCCTCTTTTTTCCTCACCACCCCCTTTTTGGAGAATAGTAAGCAATGGGGAACTTCACAACCACCTATATGAGATGTTTATACTTCTCTGTTCTTCAAGACACAACTTAAATGTTACCTTTTCCCAGCTTTCTTTGATACCTCCTCCCACCCCCACAGCTCAAAGTGACTTCCCTTACCTATGAACCCCAAAGCATTTTTCACCATTCACAGAATCCCAGAATTCAAAGGGACCTCAGGGCCCACCTGGTCCATAGTTCATTTTACAACATCCCCAACAAGCAATAATCCAGCCTCTGAAGGTCTCTAATGAGGAGAAAGTCCTTTCCACGCATTGGTCTTTATTATGCCTTCTAAGGCAAAAATGAACCCATTGAATTTGGCCTTTCTCACCTACTATGATGTAGATGTTTGTTCTGTGTCCTGTCCACAGTACTAGACTGGGATCTGTGCAAGCACAGATGCCAAATCCTAACCAGTCATGTCTCTCCCTCTCAGCTTAGCCAAGGACCTGGCTCTGAACACAACTGGAGCCTGGAAAATGTTTCTTGAATGAGTGCCAATTGGCATTTGTATGATACTTTAAGGTTTACGTAGCTCTGTACATGCAATAACTTTTTTGATCTTCACAAAAACCTGTAGGTAAGTAAACAGGTATTATTATCCTCTTTTTACAAAAAAGGAAACTGAGACCAGAAAAGCTTGAACCCGGGTTCATCATTATTTCCACTATGCCCTACATCCTTCCATCCATGTGAATTAATGACTGAATGGTTGAAGTGTTTCCTCTCATTTCTCAGTCCCAGAGACATAGAGATGTGAAGGAATAAGGGAGGTGAGCAGAAGAGAGACAGTGTTGGTCAGCCATGATTCTGGACACCCTGAGGACAGGAAGTTGATCTGGGAAAACTGTGGCCACTGAATAAGCAGGTGCTAAAGGATCATATTCCTGAAAGAGCCACAACAAGCTAGTGTTTGTGGAGAGAATCTGAGAATTGTATATAATTATAGCTCTCTCTGCCTGCTGTTCCCTTCCAGGCAGTCCAGAATCAACCCAGGCTTTCACTTGAAACTCTTCTTTAGAAGGATCATTAATATATTTTTTTAACTCTTCTATCTTAGAATCAATACTCTATTAGTTCTAAGGCAGAAAAATGGCAAGGGCTAGGCAATGGGGGTGAAGTGACTTGCACAACTAGGAAGTATCTGAGATCAAATTTGAACCCAGGACCTTCCATCTCTAGGCCTGGCTCTCAATTCACTAAGCCGCCCAATTTCCCCCATCCCCAGCATTGACTTCTATTTAGAACCTAAGAGTGGAAGGAGGCTGCCTTTTGTTCTGTCTATTCCCCATCTCTATCTCTACCCTAGTTGAAGAGTGTAAATGAGAGTAGCGATACTCCAACACAAGCAAGGAAAAGATCCAAAGCTTCTAGCCTCCCACCAAAACCATGGAGTTGGCACCATTTGTCAGAACAGAGGAGAATGTTAATACTAAAGGGGATATATAAAACATAGAGCTGGAATAAAGAGTAAAACATTAACTGTCAAAACTGGAAATGACTTTAGAATATAGAATGTCACAACTGAAAAGGACTTTAGGACATATAATATCAGAGCAGGGATTAACTGTAGAATATAAGACAACACCAAAACTTGAAAGGTCTGAACATAGAATGTAGATAGTCAAAGCTGAAAATGATATTGAAATATCGATCATAGAACATTAGAGCTAGAAAGAACCCCAGAAATTAGGATTTCAGAGTTGGCAGGGGATTTGGTGAGCATCTTATCCCACTCCCTCATTTTACAGAGGAGGAGATTTGGGTGCTAAGAGGGGAAGGGGCTTGGCTGAGAAAACTGAGTTAGCTAGTCAGTGATGAAGCCAAAACTCAAACCCAGGTCTCCTTCCAGCCTACATATTCAAAGAGACATTACTATAGTCTTATCTATTTTGTTAATGTGGATTTTAAAATTAATATACAATAACCATCATATTTTTAAAGTTTTTTTAATAATAACTAAAGTAAAAGAACTACCTGAACCCAGCCTAGTCACGAGAAAAAAGAGAGGAAGAGGGAGGAGCTACAGAACTTATAAAACAATAAATGTGACCACGCAAATGTGGAAGCGCAAGAGAGATTAAAAGGAATTTGGGGAAACACTAAGGAACTTCTGGGGAACAGAGTCCAAAGGTTCAAAATCTCCATTTGTACATTAATCATTAAAAGTAGATGTTTCTCATCCTAGAATATTTTGTCAGGGAAGGGGCCTTAGACACATATTTCCTACCAGAAATAGAAGCATAAATATTGCTATTATAAGTCCAGCCATAAGGATCTCTTGGGTGGATATATTCCCAGGCCAATAATACTAAGTTCTAGTCCCTCTCCATCATTATGTGGTGTTGGGTAAACCCTTTCCTTTCTCTGTCATCATTGCTTTCTTCATTTGCAAAATGGGAGTAGAGGGTGGGGGAGAATTATTTAAGTAATTTCTAAGATTATTTCCAGCTCAGATATACCTTATTTTTATTCCCTGGAGCATGCAAAAAGCAATTTGGGCATTGGAAGAGGTACCAAGGAAAAAAGCCCCAATCCCTACCTTCAAAGAGTTAACAACCTGACAGCAGTGAAGGAGGATGGGAAGTGTCAGGCATAGACACATAGAGTATCATACCAAAGAGAGTCTAGTAAGGGTCAAAAAAAAGGGAAGCAATAATATAGTAAAAAGAACTCAGGACTGGACATCACTCTAACCATGTTGGTTGTTGGCTCCTACTCTTACTAATGGGCTCTTGGGTCCCTGTAGAGACCACCATCCCTCAGGGGAACCTCAGAGATATCCACCTACTTTTCTCCCTAACTCCCATGGGGCCAAGGCACAGAGTGCCCCCTCAGACTGTCCTAGGCAGGAACATCTAGGTGGCTTAATGAATCAAGAGCCAGACCTGGAAGTGGGAGGTCTTGGATTCAAAGGTGACCTCAGACACTTTCTAGCCATCTGACCCTGGGCAAGTCACTTAACCCCAATTGCCTAGCCTTCACCACTTTTCTGCCTTAGAATCATTACTTAATATCTATTCTAAGTCAGAAGGCAAGTGTTTAAAAACATTTTTAATTAAAAAAATATTGTCCTGAACCTTGTTCCTACTTCCCTACTTCCTTCTCTTCTGCCTCACAAAAATAAAACAAAACCTGTTTAGCCCCCAGGTGGAAATGTTCTTACTTCCATCTCTAAGTGTGGCTGGCAATGATTTAAGTCATCATCCTAATACATTTGTTTATTTAACTCCAAAATGTGAGGGAGGGGGGAGAGCAGGGTTAGCGAAGGAAAGACAGAGCCACCGCCTTCTCTTGAAATATGGCCCTCAGCAAGCAGAATTATGACTTTATTGTCTGCCTCATGAGACAGCCCCTAATCAGCCCCTCGTGCCTGCAGCAAGCTTGAGTTATAGGCCTTGCCAGCCTGGGAAAGGATGAGAACTGTCATCCTTCACCCAGCTCGATCCCCGCCGATGTGTTCAATAGCAAAATGTCTCCTCCAGTCTTGAAAGGCAGCCACTGTGCAAACACTTTGAGTCGTCATCCTCAGCGTTTTCTGGCCTCTCCTTTTTTTCTTTAAACAGGATCAGCCATAGAACACCCACTAGCAAAACAGCTGCCAGGTAAAGAAAAATAGCTCCCATTCATACAGCACTTTTCCTAGTATCCGATTGGCTCTTCACTACAAACCAGTGAGGTAGATACGTAGGTATTATCGTCTCCATTTTAGAGATGAGGAAACTGAGGCTAAGATGCTTATGACACACCACCAGTAAAGGGGATTTTCTGAGCATCTACTACATCTGTGAAAGGCATTATGTTAGGCACTGGGGGGGGGGGGGGGTACAACACCAAAAGGAAAACCCATCCCTGCCTTTAAGGAGCTTATATTCTACTGATTCTCTATAACCCTGACTCAGGAAGAGGAAGAGATGCTGGCATATCTGAGTTTGTCCCCAGCCCTGGTGACTTGGTAGGATAGATAGATGGATGAATAGATAGATAGATAGATAGATAGATAGATAGACAGACAGACAGATAGATGGATAGATGGATAGATGGATAGATGGATAGATAGATAGAGGAAATCATTCAAGAGATCATGTAGTTTGAGAGAAAAAAAAAACATTGGGCTAAGAGACAGAAGGCCTGGGTGTGAGTTAAAAGTTTTTTGTTATTCTTCCATTCATTAGCAATATGACCTTCTGGTGCTAGAAAGATCCAAGGACATCTCCAAATCCTCCCCACTTTCCAACTTCCCTACTGCTATTGAGGGCACCACCATCTTCCCAGTCACCCAGGCTCACAGCCTCAATGCTATACTTGACTGCTCCCTGGCACACACCCCACATACCCAATCTGTTATCAAGTTGGGTCATCTTGACCTTCACAGTAATCTCTTGTATTCACCTCTTCTCTGCCCTCACACAGCTGCCATTCTGGGGCAGACTCTCCTTACCTCCCTTCTAGGCTATTATAATCCACTCTGGAATGATCACCCTAATACAAACATCAACAACATGGAAATGGGTTTTGATCAAGGACACATGTAAAATCAAGTGGAATTGCATGTTGGCTGTGGGAAGGAGTGGGAGAAGGGAGGGGAGGGAAAGAATATGATTCTTGTAACCAAGGAAAAATGCTCTAAATTGACTAATTAAATAAAATTTTCCAAAAAAAGTATCCACTCTGAATTGGGCTCCCAGTATCTGCCCACTCTAATCCATCCTTTAGCTACCAATTGGTTTTCCCAAGGGACCCATCTGACCATGTCACCCTACCCTCAATCATTAAACTCCATTGGCTCCATGTTAGCTCTTGGATTCAATATGAAGTGTTCTGTTTGACTTTTAAAGCCCTTCACAACCTAATCCCTTCCTACTCTTCCTCTCTTTTACATTTGCCTCTTCTACATGCTTTACAGTTGAGCTACACTGGCAAGCCAATGAAGTGCACAGGACACTGGATTGGGGGACAGAAAACATGAGTTTGAATTCTGCGTCCTTCACTTTTTGGTCATACAACTTAGATAGTGCTGAGGGGGCCCAAGAGAAGGCACCCAGGGGACCAGGACCTAGGACCAAATGTCCAAGAATAGTCAAATGCTAGATGCTTTAGAGGAGAAAAAAGGGGGAAATTTTTTTCCATGTCTAATTTTCCCAAGGAGTAGTCAGTCCCCGACACACAAAGTCATGAGGAGATGAAGACTCCCTGGGAGAAAGTAGGGAGAGACAGAGACAGACAAACAGAGAGGAAGGGGGAGGGAAGGAGAAAGAAAGAAAAAGGAAGAAGTAGGGGACAGTCAGTTGATTGGAATTGGATGCTGGCAAGCAAGTTCCTCCATTCCTCTACCCCATCCCCTAAATCAGAGACTTAGGTAACATGAGGCCCATGGACTTAGGGTTCTGAGGGTACATGAATCAGGTAGCTCCATGAGCCCTTAGCAGAGAACCTCAAGGACTCCATGAGAGCTAAGAATAGGCCAGTTCATGGGCAGAAGGACTAGGCAAAATGAAGCATCTAGGAAGAAAATAAAAAAAAAGATGAGGGAAGAAAAGAGGGGGTTCAGAGGAAGAGGGAGGCAAGACAGAAGAAAGAGAATGAATCCATAGTGGTCAGGGGGGTGGTAATGGTGCCCAATAGATCTCTCCCTCAGGGATATCCTCCTTGTGAGCCTATCAGCTCCTCTCCCCTCTTTCTGGAGTAGCAACTTCCAGTGGGTGCAGAACAAACATTTTCTCTGGCCAGCAGAAACCAAAGAGCCACAGAGGGAAGGAGTATTTATGGACTTTACCCTCCAAGGTCTTCCCTTCTCTAAGATTCTGAGCCAGTGTTGGTTAAACATTCACTCAGATGAATGTGGTGGGGTGGGGGGGCGCAGTGGTGCTGAAGAGAGAGCAGGGCTGTCATCTCTTCCTTTTCCATTTTTTGTTTTCCTTTTTTAGATGAAAGGTCAGATTTACATGGAATAAATTAGTGTTGCACATTATAAAAACAAGTTTCATAGCCTGTGCACACTTAGGCCCAAAGTGCTACTAGCTAACAAGGAAGGGTAGGATAGGAAACACCAGTTTACATTTGTAATTCCCATTACTCCCAGGGGTTGATCCCCTGCAGGGAGAAAATTTGGCATTAGGAGAGAAGAGAAGATCAAGGGATCCAAGACAGTTCAGAAGAATTTCTCTCGCTCTCTCTCCCTCTCCCTCTCTCTCTCTCTCTCTCTCTCTCTCTCTCTCTCTCTCTCTCTCTCTCTCTCTCTCTCTCTCTCTCCCCCTCCCTCTCTCCCTCTCTCTCTCTCTCTCTCTGTCTCTCTCTGTCTCTCTGTCTCTGTCTCTGTCTCTCTGTCTCTGTCTCTGTCTCTCTCTCTCTCTCTCTCTCTCTCTCTCTCCCTCTCTCTCTCTCTCTCTCTCTCTCCCCCCCTCTCCCTTTCTCTCTCTCTATGTCTCCCTTTCTCTTTTCCTCTCCCTCTCCCTCCCCCTCCCCTTCTCCCTTCCTCTCCCTCCCTCTCTCTCTCAACCCCACTCTCCCTCTCCCTTTCTCTCTCTCTCCCTCCCTCCCTCCTTACCCCCCTTTTTCTCTCTCTCCTACCCCCCATCAGTCTGTCTATATGCCTCTCTCTCTCTCCTCTCTCTCTCTCTGTATGTCTCTGGTCCTCTCCCCAACTTTGTGTCACCTGTGAATTTCTTGTCTGAGTGATAGAGAAAACTGCTAGTGGCCAAGTAGAGAAAGGTCCAGGCTAGAGGGAGTGGGAAGAGCACCTTTCCCCAACTCCCTTCACAAAGAGCCAGCCCCACTGCAGAGGAGAGTCAGGTTCAATCCTGCTAAGCCATGAGGTGCTATGGCAAGACAGACTGATCTCTTATTTCAAAGGAATGGTCTGTTGCTGACCTTTCTTTCTCTATCCTCACTCCTGGAGTAAAAAGAATAACTTGGGGGGGGGTCATTAGTCTGGCCTTGTAAGCCAGCCCAATGAGATGCTGAAGAGAGAGAATGTCCCCTCTAGGGTCTAAATTCAACACTCACTGAAGGAATGAGAGGGGTAGCCACTTGAACCGTCTCTAAAGGCCATACTGAGGAGCTGAGAGTGGATGCATCCATTCCTGTCTTGCCCTGGGCAACCATGGAACACCTAAGATTTTGTTCCCAGCATCTGTGTCTGGGATCCATAAACACCTTCTCTGTCTTCCCTCAACATCTCCGAAATGACCACTTCCAGCCCCTCGGCCTCTGTGCACTATACTTAGAAGTACTTAAAAGGGGTCAAGGTATGCAGCCCTCTGAGTCCTTTTTGGCATTGCTAGCCTGTCATAGTCTGGGAGGAGCTCCCAGCTGGGGCACTGGGGTGCCAAGAAGTCAAGGTCAGGGTCAGCCCATGAGCCCAGAAGAGGATGTAGTTAGAGCCCAGGAGTCTTGCCCTGCCTGAGCCCATAAAAGAAAATCTGCACTTACAAAACCAAATAAATTAGGAGATGAGTATTCACTTCTCAAAAAGATTCTTTGCTTTATAATAGTATTCCTTTCTATAGCAGCTCCCTGCCTGTGTTTTAAATAGGATTCAATTTGTAAAATTGGATTTGCCTAGAAACCTAGATTCTAGTCCTGGCTCTGCTATTAATTTTCTGTATTACCTTGGGAGAATCCTTACCATTGCCTCTGTGTACCTCAGTTTCTCCAGCTGTACAGAGCAGAGACTGAACTATATGATCTCCAGGAACCCCTCCAGTTCTGCCATTGTATTTTCTGTTGTCTAAAGGCCCATCCACACAACACTTTATGAGTCTGTGTTTCTAGATCCTCAGCTGAATGAAGAATGAATCTTATCCTCTTCCAAAATTGCTAAAATAAATTGTTTCACATAGAAACAAAAGACGTGAACCTGAAAGACTCCAAAGGACTCCAGAGGCAGAATGAATACTCAAAGTCATCTAGGGCAGTCCCCTCATTTTATAGTGAGAAAACTGATGCCCAGAGAAGGTAAGGGACTTACCAAAGACCATGCAGGTGATAAGAAGCTGTCATTTGAACCAAAGACCTCTGATACCAATTTCTGCAATTGTTCCACTCATGAATGTAATAAATATTGTGGGAACATTGTGGAATTGTGTACATTGGGGGTATCCTTTTTCCCTTTTGCCAGCCAGGTCAAAGTATCCAAGGTCCCTCAACAAGGGTCACTAGGCTCCCCTTCTTTGCCTCGCAGGAAATATTTTTCAGTGTCATGGTGGGACTGAACTGATGAATGAGAACTCTGGTCCTCCAGCTAACAAGATATCTTCTTGCCAAACTGCATCACATATCCCTGCCTCCTGGATTTCCTCCTCTTGCTCTAGATCAATTAATATTACCACTGCTTCTGGAAAAGATAAATCATTCCATTTCCATCTGGCAATGTAATATCCATTACAGTGGTATCCATCCCTGTGACATCACCCTTCTCTGGCCACCACTCCTCTCAATGTGAAATGTCTCCTCCTGTCGGAATGTAAACTCTATGAGGGCAGAGGCTGGCCTCTTGATTTTGTGTTTGCAACCCCAGCACTTTGACCAGCACTTTGTACAGTACCTGGCACCTTGGAAGGACTTAATATTTTTTCATTCATTCATTAAGGGCATACTTAGCTACAAGAGCTGAAATTTTGATTTTTGTTACTTCATTCTTGTTCCAGACCAGAAGTCAGGAAGCTCTTAACTTCTCTCAGATCCTATAAAACAAAAGAGTATCGTAGACCTGGGTGGGACAGAGTCTCAGGCCTAGAGATGGGAGGTTCTGTGTTCAAATCTGACCACAGACAGTTCCTAACAGTAAGACCCTGAGAAAGTGTCTTAACCCCAGTTGCCTACCCCTTACCACTCTCCTGCCTTGGAAACAATAATTAGTATTGATGCTAAGAGGGAAGATAAGGGTTTTTTTTTAAATGAAGGGGTATTGAGCACCGCCTCTGATAATTCATGACAGGTGAGACTTTGAGCAGATTATTTAGTCTCAAAAGGATTCATCTGTAAAATGAGGGATTTGGGCTACATTATCATTCCTTCTACTTGTTCATCCTATGATACAATTCAACAAACACTTATTTTTTAATTCGAAAATATTTTATTTTCCCAATTAAGTTTTTCAAAATTAAAAAATCCAAATCATCTCCTTCCCTCACCCCTCTTGGAGATGGTAAGCAATTTGATTGGGGCCATACATATATTATCATGCAAAACACACTTCCATATTAGTCATTGTAAGAGCACACTCATATAAAAAGAAAACCCCCAAATAAAACCAGAAATACATTGATGTGAATTATGCTTTGTTCCCCATCCATCCAATTCCAACAGTTCTTTCAATGGAGATAGATAGCATTCCCTATCATAAATTCTTCAGAATTGTCCCAGATCATCACATTGCTGAGAGGAACCAAGTTTTCACAGTTGATCATTGAATAATATTGCTGTTACTGTGTATAATGTTCTCCTGGTTCTGCTTATTTCATTCTGCATCAGTTCCTGCAGATATTTCCAGCTTTTTCTGAAGTCATCCTTTTTATCATTTATTATAGCACACTAGTATTCCATCACCAACATATACCACAATTTATTCAGTTTTTCCCCAATTAATGTACATCCCTCTAATTTCCAATTCTTTGCCACCACCAAAAGAGCTGCTCTGAATACTTTTGTACAAAGAGGTCTTTTCCCCTTTTTTTATTATCTCTTTGGATACAGATCCAGTAATGGTATTACAGAATCAAAGGGTATCAGCAAATATTTATTAAGCATTTTGTTGTGTTCAATGAAAAATGTGCCCCCTACAGTTCCTGACCTCAAGGAGTTTACAGTTCCATGGGTATGAGCAGCCAGATGACTCAGTGGAGTTCCAGGCCTGGAATCAAGAGGTCCTGGGATCAATTCTGACCTCAGACACATCCTAGCTGTGTGTCCCTGAGCAAATCACTTAATTCAGATTGTTTATACTTTGCTGCTCTTCTGTCTGAGAGCAGACACTAAGACAATATCATTTCTAAGGCAGAAGGTAAAGGTTTAAAAAAAATCTTTGGGGCAGAAGGAGAATAAGACAATATGCAAATAACCACTATAGTCCACCTATCTATCTCTCTGTCTGTCTGTCCATCTATCTATCATCTCAATTATACAAGGAAACCTCACAAGAAACAATTGGATAAAAAGGAACTGAACTACGGAATAATGATAGAAAGCCATCTGGAATTGTAGACCTATATAATAAATCTAGTCCAACTCCTTCATTTTACAGTTAAGGAAACCAAGGCCCATAGAGGTTAAGTGACTTACCCAAAATCACACCAGTAGGAAGTACCAGAGACAAGATTTGAACCCAAGTTCTCTGATTCCCTAGCCACCATTCTTCCCACTGTTACATGATGCTTCCCAGAGATTATTTTCAGATTCAAGTAGTCATTGAATTACATTGAATCTCCAACTTTCTCCTTTGCCATTCTCTGACTGTCCTTCTCTGTGTGCTTCTTTACTTAAGATCACTGAGAGCAGTCCCCTAGCCCAGCCTGGCCCATTATCTCAGAGGAGGTAATGCATGTGAAATTATAATCTGCTGTACAAATTTGAGGACTCATAAATATTAATTTGTTCAACAAGTATTTATTAAGCAACCAAAGTATTATGGGAGCAGTAGTGTATTGTAGGGAGACATAAAGAAAGCCCCCTTCTAAGGGAAACCTTCCCTAATTTTTTCCTCCTTATCTGTCTACAAATTCTATCTCTTGGCAGAATGTAAGCTTCTTAAGGGCAGAGGCTGCTTTCATCTTTGACTCTGTATCTCTCCCCACCTTAGCACAATATCTAGAATGTAGTTGGTTCTTAGTAATCTTCTCAAATTGAACTGAACTGAATTGAAATATTGCCCCCACTGGTTCTTGTCTTCAAGAAATTTGTGATCTATTTGTGGAGAAAGACCCACTTACCTGGAATGGAAAATAAGTCATTAGCAGTGTGCAGGAAGTGCTGAGTATGGGGCAAAGACTGAAGGCTTGGGAAAAATAAGAAAGGCTAACAGTTTGAGAAAGTCTTTTCTAGTAGGTGGGGCAGCAGGAGGGCACTGAAATACAAGCAGGATGGGGCAGCTAAGTGGCTCAATGGATAGAATGCCAGACCTGGCATTGGGAGGACCTGGGAGGAGGAAAAGGAAAAGAAAAATAAGAGAAAGAAGAGAGAGGAGTATTTCTAGACATGGAAGGCAGTGTGAACAAAGGCTCACAGATAGACATGAACCTTCCATGTCTTCAGGACATCATAGGGAAGGTCTGGCTGGAATGGAGGTTATGTGTTGAGAAGACAAGGAAGATAAGGCTGGAGAAGCAGGCTGAGCCTTGTATGCCAAACACAGAAGTCATCCATGTCTGTTTTCTGTCATTCCAGATAGCTTTTCTAAAACCTAGAAAAGAAAGTTTTTGTTTGTTGTTTGTTTTTAAAGAGATGAGTAGCTCCCACTTAGTTTGGCTTCCAAAACAAATTTAATTCTTAATGAGGGAATGAATACTGGGGCTGAGGGAGACTGGGGAACTGCTTTCCTCACTCCCAGGATTAGTGGAACGGGCTGGGTAGAGGCTGGAGTACAGCAGGGGAAGTGGATGGGGATGGGGGACCTGAGCTTGAAGGCACTGCCAGGAATCCCCAGGGAGAGCTGGCAGGCACCCTGGGAGAATAGACAGGCCTAATTTGGGAACAAAGAAATGAAGAATTTAATTGGGTTCTAATAACGTGTTTCAAAGTTGCTTCCTTTGTTCTGAAATCGGCTCACTTTGTGTAGAGATCCCAACCCAACACCTGCAAAGAGGCCAGCCAAGAAAGCCACTGACTGTCCCCCTTCTTTTCCCACCACTGATCTTTACATTTTACCATTTATTTCTCCTTCCTTTCTTGAGTAGAATGAAGCAGCTTGCCCCAGAGGCCACGTCCAAGCATCAAGACTCTTCCCCCACATTTTAGAAGTGTGTGCACCAAAGGCTGGCCAGCCATCTAGAGGAAGGAGATCAGCCCTGAGCCCTGAGCCCAGCCCATTCCTGCCATTGGCTCATGGTGGGAGCCTGGGAGAAATCCTTTAACCTCCCTATGCCTTGGTTTGTGTATTTTCTTGAAATATGGAGACGATCATACCTGTCATTACCTTGCTCAAGGGGATGTTGTAGAATAAATGGGACAACGAATCTGCCTCCAGCTCACTGGAGCAAAGGTGCTGTCGGCATTGAGGCCTCAGGAGACTCTCACACTGGCTCCAGCTGCCATCACTGGGAGGGTTCCAGGGACTTAATCTAATTCCAAGCAGGCAGAAAGCAAGAGAAGTCGAGTGGGGGACTCATAACACAGTCTCTTTTTTTTCTCACACAGTTTCAGCATTCAATCCTTTGCTCCTCTAGGAATCCGCCTTCAGAATTCTTCATCCCTCTCCCTCTGAGGCCCAGGACCAGCAGTCCTAAGATCTAAGGGGATCAGGCACCCCACATCAGACGACTTGGGAACCAGTTCCCAAGGGGCATCCCATAAAGAGAAAAAAAGGGAGAGAAAGGCTAGTTATCCCCATGGACCTAATGAAAGGCCCTGAGATCACCCTCTCTGTGATAATCGGAGGAGCTTGAAGAGGGTGTGGGGAAGTAGGGAAACTTCCCTGCAGCCTTGAATGACCCAATTATCCCAGCCAAGATGGAGCATTCTAAGTTTCTTGATACATCTGCCCTAGGACAGAGCATCGCACTGTCCCCCAGCCCTTCTTCCTTCCAGATATGGTATCCAGTGATGATGGGAAAGTCACAGAGCTGTGGAACCTGAGGGCCTAGGATATGCCCCTGATTATTCCTCTCACCCCCATACTCTCCCTTTAGCAGTTGCTTCCATGTCTCTGTCAAATATAATCTTATCAGATGGGCATCTTGTCACATAAGCCCATCAGAGATGCTCCCCAGAGGACCTCATGGTCCCTAGAGTCCAATATCCTAACTCTGCCAGGTCCCTAAGGGATGAATCTGGGACAGCCATGGTCACCCCACCCCTCCTCTGCCTACCACTTTATATCATCCTAAAACTCTTTAATAACTGTTATGAGCTTAATGATCCCAGAGTCATTCTTTAGCCTCTCCCTTTAATCATTCTCTGAACCCCCATTTGCCTAACTCTGTGTTTAGTTATCACTGTAGAAGAGAAACAAAGCAGATTTGAGTCTTGCCCTCAGGAAACTCCCATTTCTGGGGAGACAGAGGAGGAGATGTCCTGGGCCTCGTCCATAGAGAACTCCTTGTCTTGGGGAATCAAAGGAGAAGCAGATGTAGACCCTGTACTTTCTGGGGAGGCAGTGTTCATAGTCAGGAGACAGTTAGGACAGCCCATAGAGCAGGACAGCCTCTGTCTATATGGTTGAGCCCCCACAGGAAAGGTTGTAGATACTCATTGGGAGAAAGGATCCAAGGTGGACTGGAAGAATCAGTAACCAAAGAGGGAAGCTGGGTGGCTCAGTGGATTAAGAACCAAGCCTAGAGACGAGAGGTCCTGGGTTCAAATCTGGCCTAAAACACTTCCTAGCTGTGTGACCCCGGGCAAGTCACTTGATCCCCATTGCCTAGCCCTTAGCACTCTTCTGCCTAGGATACACAATATTGATTCTTAGATGGAAGGAAGTTAAGGGGATAAAAAAAAAGAATCAATAACCAATTGTCAAAATCAAAACCTTACCCTGGGCTAGATTTCCTTGGCTCTAACAAGGACTTAGTCTAACCCAGATCTGCTCCTTCTAGATGAAGCTCAGTTCTCTGCAGGTGAAAAGGACCAAAAGAAAGGGTGCAAAGCCATAACAGGAAAGAATGTCTCGTACTCCGTCTGAGTTCATCATTGTTGCTGTCTCAAGATTTTTTCACATGAATATGGCATGGGTGGTATCTTCCTCTGCACCCCCCAGCCCCAAGTGTTGACCGAATTGCTGTCTTCCTATAGGAATGTGGTCAACCCCATGGGAAGTGAAGAGGGAATCTGAGGGGTGGACATTTAGACTGCCTCTGACAGGGGCATTTCCAGACTAAAGAGACCTTGAGAATTCTCTTCACAGAATAAATGGGAGATGGCTTTAGGTGTGAAGGGTTATGGCGTGCATGTGTGTGTGTGTGTGTATGCATGCAGATGCCAGAGGAATGGGAGACTAGGAAGTGTGTGTGCATCTATAGGTCTCTAGCAGGAAGCTTGCCATGGAACAGATAGCCATGTGTGACCCATCAGTGTGGATGTGCCTTTTATGGGTGGATTGGGCTCACTGGCTACTGAGGGAATTTCCTCCTCTGAAATTCTGTGATTCTGTGGTTCTGGGATAGGGGTGTGGAATGGGAGCAATAGAGAGGCACTATCTTAGAGTGAAAAGATCTCTGGATTTGGGGTCAGAGGACCAGGGTTTGACTCTGCTCTTGTGACCTGTGCTAGGTCACTTCCTCCATCTGTAAGTCAATTTCCTCACCTAAATAAAATAAAATGAAGGGGTTGGACTGGATCTTGATCCCAGTCTACAGTTTGATCAAAGTGAGTGAGTGTGTGTGTGTGTGTGTGTGTGTGTGTGTGTGTGTGCCCCTGCACGTGCACAGATGCCCAAGAAATGATGCATGTGGCAAGTGAGCAGTGTGGAGCTCTTGGGGGGGGGGGGTCCCAGCATGGGGAGATGTGAGCATGCATGTCTGCGTGTGCATGTGTTTCTGTGGCCCGTGTCTGTCGACAAACATATGCCTCTCAGTAAACTTGTTCCCAACCTGCTGTTTGTTGTGACAGATCGCTGAAAGCCAGCCAGCACTTACAGTTGCTGGTTATGCTGGGGAGAAAGGGGGGGAAGGGGAAGTACAGATCCTGCCAGGCTTTATCTTTGAAAAAAAATCTCTCAGCTGTGGTTTCCAAATCATCTTGTCTCTGGGACAGGGTTCCCCCAGCTAGCATCACAGCTCTGTGGCAGAAAACTAAAAGGTAGATGAAGAAGCAGCTGGTAGCCCTTGTGGCCCTGAGGCCCTGGGGCAGTAAGGACCTCTGTGGCCTCTATTCATTGCTCATTCATCTTCTCTGTCAGATCCGCAGGGAACAGATAATCCAACAATCTCTTCTGATTGGCTTTGAAATATATCATGTGGCTTTTTACATCACTGTGTGTTTTTCTTGTTCAAAGATTCAAAAAAAGATCTCCAACATCGAAAACTGATTCAGTCAATCAGTCAGTCAACAAACATTTTCAAAGTATTTGCTGTGTGGTAGAGATGGTGCTAAATGCTGGGGATAAAAAAAAAACAGTCCTTGCCTTCAAGGAGCTTGCATTTTAAGAGGAGAAATAACTCGGTTCATAAAAAATGCATTTGGAATAAATGGAAGGTAATCTCAAAGGGCAGATAGGTGGCACAGTGGATGGAGCAGCAGAACCAGAAGTCAAAAAGACTTGAGTTCAAAGTCTCAGACACTTACTAGCTGTGTGACCCTGGACAAGTCACTTAACCCTGTTTGTCTCAGCTTCTTCATCTGTAAAATGACCTGGAGAAAGAAATGATAAATCACTCCATTGTCTTTGCCAAAAAAAAAAAAAAAGAGAGAGAGTCACAAAGAGTAAGACACAACTGAAAACAAGCAAACAACATCAAAGTTGCAAAAGAGTGACCAGGAAAGATCTCTTGTGGAAGCCAGAAAAACCAAGAGGCAAAAGAAGAATTTTCTGGGTGTGGAGGACAGTCAGTGAAAAGAAACAGAGACCAGAGATGGAGCATTATGATCAAGGAATAGAAAATAATCCAGTATCATGGGAATTAAGTATATGGAGACTGGAAAGGTAGAAAGGTTTTAAATAGCAAACAAATCATCTTATATTAGTAGCTAGACAGCACCAGAGAGGACTGGTCCTGAAGTCAAGAAGAACTGAGTTCAAATCCTGCCTCAGACTCTCACTAGGTTTGTGACCCTGGATAAATGTAACTTCTGTCTACCTCAGAGGAGGATAATAATAGCACCTACCTCCCAGGGGTTATTGGAAGAACAACAATATCTGACACTTAGAAAATGTTCAAATATAATATTTTAAGTACTTTGCAAACATAAGGCACTATATAAATGCTAGTTGTTATTATTATCAGTTATTATCCTGGAGATGTTAGTGAGCCACTGGACTTTATAGAGTGGGGTAGGCAATAATATGGTCAAACCCCCACTTTAGGAAAATTACTTTGCCAGCCTGGTGGAGAATGGATTAGAACCAAGAGAGACTTGAAGTAGAAAGACCAGCCAGAAGGGTATTGTAGTTGTCAGGGTCCTCTATGTATGTTCATGGTCCCTTTATGAAAAATTTATGAAAGAGGGGCCGCTAGGTAGCACAGTAGATAGAGCACAAGTTTGGAGTTGGGAGGACCTGAGTTCAAATGTGGCTTCAGACACTTCCTAACAATGTGACCCTGGGCAGGTCTCTTAACTCCATTAGCTTAGACCTTTGCCATTCTGTCTTAGAACTTGAGAAAAAGTCAGGCTTCTAAAAAAAGAAAGAAAAAAATCAATGGGAGAACCTGAATGAGTCATACAGATAGGATCATAGATTTAAGGCTCCACAAGTCTCCTTTATTTTACAGAGAAGGAAACTAAAGACCAGAACTAGGGAGTTGAAGCGACCTGCCCAGAGTAACAGAGTAGGTATATTGAGATTTCAGTCCACTTTTTCTGACAAAGTCCAGTGTTCTTTCCAACATACCAGACTGAACGTAAAGAGACACAAAAGACCCTAAGCCCAAGATGTGGTAGCTAGGTTACCATCTTTACCAGTAGAGAGTACCCACCCTGATGAGAGCAAGCAAAGTGTTTACTTTCCAAATTATTCATAAATTCAGCCAGTCTTTCCACAGCTATATGTCCAGCTCTATGCTATGAAAAAGAAAAAGGAGGAGGAAGGAGGCAAGGCTCTGTCCTCAGGTAGCTCACTCTCTGGCCAGGGACATAGAACTCACACGGGGAACAGTTAGGGAACAATATGGATGAGATTGTGGATGACTTTACCAAGATTCCAAAATGAGCCAATCTTGATCTCATCCTGGGGCCTGGGATTCATATGATTGTAGATTATAAATCTAGCCCCAGAAGAGACTTAGCAGTCATCTTCTCCAGTCTCTTCGCTTTACAGGGGAAGAATTAACACATGAAAAGGTTAAACAACTTGACCAAGGCCAAAGAGAGAGAGAACATTTATGAAGCAATTAATATGTGTCAGGCATTATGCAAAGCTCTGAGGATACAAATACAAGCAAGCTAAACAATCCTTTCCCCTCAAGAAGCTTATGTTCCCAGGAAACCTGGGAAAGAAACAGGTAGGGGAGGACACCTGCGAGATAGCCCAGAAGTGGTGTGGAAGCCTATTCCAGCCAAGAGAAGGCAAAAAATTATTGTCCAGAGCCCACAAATCCAAGGGGAGAGTCCAGATTTGGAGAAAGACAGGGATTGGAGATGAGGATAATGGTTTGAGTAGAAACAGCATGATGTAAAGATGGCCAGAAAGTATGTGGGATCCAATGCTGGGCACTATTATGTATTACTACGTAGATGAGTAAGGTAGGGTCACAGTTTAGTAGAAGGAATAAGAGCTATAAAATCCAAAGTGCTACAGGGGCTCCAAGGAAGAAGCAATCACTTCCACTGGGAAGATCAGTGGAACCCAAATTTAGATTTGTGTATGTCAGCCACAGCCTCAAGAAGTCTATCTCTGATCTGTGGAGGGGATGAGGAAATATATCTCCTTCCCCCTTCTTGATCTCAGATCTGTCTTCCTTCTCTTCAAAAGCTCCCAGTGGTTAATTTCAACAGCTGTTAACCAGGAGGCACTGTTCTGGCATCCTCCCTGACTGTTGGACTTCAGATGGTATCAAAATTTTCTCATCTGTATAATTAAGGTGTAAGACTAGATGATTTCTAAGGCTTTACCAATTCCTCCAGAAAGCTTTCCTTGTCATCCCCCTCCTCTGCCCCTCACCCTTTGGAAAGACTTCTCTTCTCAGACCTCACAAAGCCCTTTGTTTTATAACTCTCTAATGCACTTCGATTATTGTTTATTAGTAAACACTATTATTTGTGTTGCTTTAAAGGCTAAGCTCTTTGAAGGCTAAAGCTATATCTTGTCTAAACTTTCTATCTCCTCCACTATATAGCAAAGAGATTTTATATATAGAAGGCCCTTAATAAATCTTGGGTTAATAGGGACAGTGATGGAAGGGCCTTTAGAGACCACTGAGTCCAATCCCCTCTTTTAACTGATGAAGAAAGAGAAGCTCAGAGAAGAAGTAGTGATTTGCCTACAATGGGAGGTAGTATTGCCAGGCTTCGAACCAATATCCAGCTCCCTTTCCACCACCCCATGTTTGCTGTATTTTACTGGATAGTATCCTATTACAAGGTCCCATGGTGTTATGCTCTAAGGACCACCCCCCCACCCCCCCATCCAAGTCTGACATTTTATGTTCTGAGTTCTTCTGGAGTCCTCCATTTTGTAAGGCTATGATCCTAAATAAGAGGGTTAGGATCAGAGAAAGCATTTGCCCAAGGCCACACAGCTAGTTGGGGGTAGATCTGGGACTGGAATCTTGGCCTCCTGGCTCCCTCTCTGGATCTTCCCTATGTGTCCCTGTGTTCTCCTCCCCTCTCTATTGCTTCCCACATCCTTATTCTTATTCTAATCTAAGAAAGAGAAATGGTTATTACTGTTCCATTAATAATTGATATATAATCACAATAAGTAATTATTATGGAATTACAGGTCATAGTATACCAAAGTCTACTATAGTATGATAATTATAACTAAAATAATTCATAATGTTTATGCAAATCGGCTGTGTTGGCATTCCTTTTGTATAATAGAAACTCTATGCCTTCCTGGTCACAGTCATTCTTTCTAAAGGCTCGTTCCAGAGGAAATTCCATTCCCTAGTCTGGATCTATGCTTCCTCATCTGTAAGTTGCAGTAATAACTGTGACTCAGTGGTTCCTAAGATCCCTTATAATTCTTAGTCATTTGGCCTGTAGCCTAAAGTTAACTAGAGAGATCACAGCCCTTCCCTTCCCTTTCTAGGGTTGACCATCCAGGACCATGGTTCTGGCTTCCCCCTAAGCCATCTCTTCAGAGAGACCTACGGTATTTCCTTTCTCTCTCTTCCATATCTCAGCTCCTTGTGTGAAGACACCAACTCAAGCAGTTTTCCCAACCTCTCAGGCTCCAGACAGCAGAGTCCCTCACTTATCTGGGAGCAAGGAGGAGAGGTGGGATGATAAGATGTGTGAAAGGCAGGAGGACAGAGATGAGAACAAGGCACAGATGGCTTGTCTAGGATAATTTATCACAAATCCCTCTCTCTTTCCCCTGAGCAACAATGATGAGCTCCGGGCTAGGGAGACCCACTCCCCATTCTAGACTGCTAAAAAGCCTCTCCTCATATTTCCCACTGGATATTTCTTAAAAAGAAAATAGAGGATGAGAAAATTGACTATGTTGTGCATTAAGATATGGGATCCAGACCATCCCAGGGGAAACAGTTTAGTGTGATTAGGGGTGGCCGATTGGAGCCTGGCTGAGCAAAAATATGAGACATCTTGGGAAAAGAATTGCCCCTGGGTCTTCCTCAAAAATCAACCAATCAATAAGAGAGCAATTTATTAATTGCTTTCTACATACCAGGGTTAGGGATACAAAGACAAAAGTGAAACACTCTTTGCCCTCAAGGAAGAAGCATTCTATTGAAGAGGAAACATGTAGCTAGAGAAGTGTATACAAAATATATACACAGTGAAGACAAGATACTGTACTTCCAAGGAGAAAGGCTCAAGAAGTTTTTGTTTGAGCTGATCTTTGGCATGGGGGAGATGGCCAGAGCAAAGGTGTGGAGAGGGTAAATGGAATGTTCTGCATGCAGAAGAGCAAGAGTATTAGTTTGGCCAAGTCTGGAAGGATAGACTGGAGCCAGATTATGATGGGCTTGTTCTATATCTGAAGGCTTAGGCTACACCAGACCTTACCTTTGTGACATCTCAGTCTAGAGAAACAGGAGAGTCAGATGATGAGGATAAAAGATGACAGGGCCAGGATGGACCCATGATATCACAGGGAACTTCAAGATGAAGTAACCACCTTCAACCAGCATCTTCTTTGCAGCTCAGAGAACATACATCCAGTATATGTAAGAATACTCCAAAGGATTAAAGGTATACGTGTATGTGTATAACAATAATAATATCTGGCATATCTATAGCAGGTATTATTATTGTAGTGGTGATTGTGGTTGTTCAAAGGTCCTTCCCAGCTTTTGCCCTGTGTTCTGTATTCCTTTCTTTTTTTAACCCTTACCTTTCATCTTGGAATCAATATTGTGTAATGTTTCCAAGGCAGAAGAGTGGTAAGGGCTAGGCAATAGGGGTTAAGTGACTTGCCCAGGGTTATACAGCCAGGAAGTGTGTTCTGTATTCTCAGGTCCTCTTGAGCTCTAGCCTTCCATGTTTTAAGGTCCCTCCCAGTTCTGACATTCTGGGTCCTATTTTCTAAATCTCCTCCAAATCCTGAGAGCCTATGAACAAACCATTTAGAAAGCACTCTGCAAACCTTGAAGCACTATATAAATATAAATATTCTTATTAGCATGATTATTATCCTACAGTTCCCTCCATTTCTGACCTTCCATATTCTAAGGTTCCTCTTAGGCCTGACATTCTGGGTTCTTTGTTCTAAATCATGAGTTTCTGTTAATGAAACATTTATAAAGCACTCTGCAAACCTTGGAGCACTATATATATATCAGCACCACTACTGGCCTCAGCATTATTGCTATCCTCTGGTGCCCTCCTGCTCTGGCCTTCCATGTTCTAAGACCCCTCCCATACCTGACATTCTGGGTTCTGAGACCTCTCCCAAGCCTGAGATTCTATGAATGAGCCACATCAGCCACTGGCCTCCCTGGCTTTCACCACATCTTGGCTCTTCTTCCTACATCTTGATTTGGGTGATTTTTTACAAAGTAGCTTTTTCTGCTTTTCTTGAGCTCCTCCCAATATGAGCAGCATTTAACACTGATGATGATTGCAGCTGTCTGTGCATCCTTTGTTATGCAGGCCAGGCCAGTATGTTTACCCACAGTGTTTCTGGCACGTGGGGCTCACAGTGTGTTTAGCTTTGTCAATACCAGCTGGAAGTCTGTCTATTTAAAGTGCAGCCGAGTGATGAGGACCTGCCCATTTATGGCTCCCAGGGGTGTGTGTGTGTGTGTGTGTGTGTGTGTGTGTGTGTGTGTGAGTGGGTGGGTGTGAGTGCAAGTGGATGTGTGGTGTGTATGGAGGCAAGGAGGGAGACCGAGTGGGAGTCAACTCTTACACACCAAGTAACCAGGCTGTGTGTTGACTGCCATGCATTCTGTGTGCATGTTGTCTCTTCTCACAGCATTAAGCACTTAGAGAGGAAGGATCGTCTTGTTCTTTGTATTTGTCTCCCCAGCACCCAGCACCTAGTATGCACTTAGTAAATGCATGTTGACTGATGGATGGATTGATTCTCTGTTGCCCCACAAATGACCCTAGCATCTCTTCTTACTCCCCATTGACTTGCATTTCAGGGTAGACTACAAGAAATAAGGCAGTGCTGGCCCTCGAGGCTCATCACCAGCGCCAGGACTCTGACTCCAGCCAGGTCATGCTCAGTAGAGCCAAGCAGGGTTCACCATACAGATCACAGAATCATAGAAAGCCATTCATCCTATTTAATTCAAAGGGCTCATTTTGCAGAGGCCATGTAATAGAGTGAAGGCAGCTCCAGACTTGAGAGTCAAAAAGACCTGAGTGAATCCTACTAATAAGTCAGTGTTTCCTAGTTGGGCAAGACACTTCCCCTCTTTGGAAGCCTCAGTTTCCTCTTTTATACAATGAGGGAACTGGGCTTATTGACTTCAGAGGTCCTTTCCATCTCAAAATCTGTGAAATAGGGTCCCAAAGAGATTCTTCACATAGGAAATACCAAAGCCAAGATCTGAACCCAATGCCTTGGGGGGGGGGGTGAAGGGGTGTCCAGTCCTGTGTTTTCATTAGTGTGGAGAGCATAAGATGAAGAAACTCTCCCTAATTATGCAGATAGCCCTAGAGTTTTCCATGTCTGTGGCTTTGCTCACATTGGATCCTATTCATGGAATGTCCTCCTTTTCTTCTTAACCTATTATGATTTCTGCACTTCCTTTAGAAACCAACTGAAATTCCACATATCCTGAATTTATAGTCTATGGGAGTCACCTTGGGCATTGAGATGTTAAGTGGCTTGCCCAGTGGCATTTGTCAGAAGGACTTGGCCAGGGCTTCCTAAAGGAGCCTCAGACAAAGACAACCTTTCTCCTGATGCAAGAATCCCAGGATTTTGATCAAGAAGAACCCTTAAAGTTCATCTAGTCCAACCTCTCCATTGTCCTCCACAGCATCCTTGAGAGGTAGTCATCCCCGCTTTTATGTGAATGCCTCCAGTTACAGGAGAGCAAAGCAGGAATCAGAGCAAAAGTTTGAGAAAGACAGACAAGGAGATTAGCATTTGTATTAGGCTTCAAGAATTCAAGGCTCTCTGATCTTCTGGGTGTGAGTTATCCCTGCACCAACACAGATTACCACCCTTCTATATCTTACCATATAGTCTTTAGGAGTTACTAACTAAAAAACTAATCACACAGCCTTGTCACAAATCTTGCCAGTTTAACTAGACTGATCTTAGACAACAGTCAGACAGTCCATCACTTAAGAGCCTTTCTACCTTGGTAGGACCTCCCAGATCTTTGCAGTTCAAGTTCCAGCCTTCACCTTTCCACGGCAAAACAGTTGGACTTTATGAGGTCAGAATGTGTGTGTGTGTGTGTGTGTGTGTTGAGCTTTTGGGTTACAAACTGAATTAGCAAGTATAGCAGTTTCCACAGCTATTTTTTCTTTGTATTTTTTTAACCCTTCAATGATGCTCTATTTTTGTCCCAGTTACATGTAGGAGTAATTATGGGCATTCAGTTTCTAACATTTTGAGTCCATTTAAATATTTTAAGAGATGTTAGTACCCAAAGAATATAAATTTAAAGATAATAATAACTTTTTAAAAACTGTTTTATATACATTATCACATTGGATCCTCACAGCAGACCCATGAGATAGACAGGTAACTTTTTCTTAGTCCCATTTCACAGATGGGAAAATTCAACTCAGAGAAATGATATGACTTGTCCAAGCTGACATGGCAGAGCTAGAATTCAAACATTTTTTCTGATGCCCTAATCTAGTGCTCTTCTCCTAAGCTATACTGCGTCCCACCAGCAATCAGAAGACTATATGGTAAGACTACACTAGCCATGGGCTTTTCTGTAGACTTCTACAAGGACAGGAATTCATCTCCAGGTCTGAACCCAAGCTCATAGTCAAGGACAGGTGAATGGTTGATGGCTTCTGGAAGAGAAGGAGAAAGGAAGAAAGTAGCCTCTGTCTCCCTTTCTGACATTGTCCACACAGGTTAGGGATGGGCCCCAAACATTCCCCTTGCTGACCTATTAGAATTTCCTGACATGTAGCCACATAAAATCAGCTCTCTATCACATTTTATTAATGTGTTTTCTTGAAGTGGGCTCTCCAGGCTAACTTAATAGAGCACCATAGGAGTTTCTTCATCTTCAGCAGCTCATCCAGATCATACCCCACTGCCTGCATTTAGAGAATGACTGTAAATAATGTAATTGATGAATTAAGTTATGACTCAAGGGAGAAAGGACATATCGGAGCAGAGAGGAACTGGGCAGCTTCACCTAAGACTCCAAAGGAGAATGAGAATTAGCAGAGGGTGTGGGGAAAATGAAGAAGAGACTGACCTTGGCTAAAGAAGTGGGTCAGGAAAAACTAAAATGGACTCATTACCTCCTGCCTGGGATAATTTAAATAGTCTCTGAACAAGTCTGCCCATCTCCACTCTTTCCTCAATAAAATCCATCTTTCCTTCAGTTGACAATGTTATCTTTCTTAATTACAGATGTAGTCTTAGCATCTCTCAACTCAAGACCCTTCAGTAGCTCCCTACTGCCTCACAACCAAAATTCAAACTCCTTAGCCTAAAATGTAAGGTTCTTTATCTATAATCTAGTCCAATATTGTCTATTCTGCCTTTCTAAATTTTTCCCATATAGCATCCATCTATACACTGTCTTCCATATAAATTAGATTACTACCCTAAACCTCCATCACTACAATGAAAATAAATGTTCACATTTATATAATCCTCCAAGATTCGACTTTAAATATATGATCTCGTTGGATTCCTCTGTTCTAGAACTTTCCTATTTTTGTACCTCTGCTCACAATATGCCCAATTACTGGGGTATCCTCCCTCCTTCTTAGACTATCCTTCCTTTAAAGGAGCCTTTCCTTATTTCCATCCCTGCCCCCCTTTCCTACTTCCCATAATACTGTCTTGCATTTGCATTGTGGCCATTTAAATATGGGTCTCCTACCTCTCTGAGCTTTATGAGATCAAGGACCAATTATCAAAAATCTCCTTCTATTGTACAGCACAGTGCTCTATACAATTAGCAAATGTTTATTTAATTAAATTGAAGTTATTAAAGATGAATTAGCCACAGTGTGGAGAATCACAGAATCTCTGATCCTCATCTAGTCAATCAAAAGTTAGTCAGGCAATAACCAGACACTTATGAAGCACCTCCTGTATGCTGGGAATTGAAGACATAATGACAAAAGCAAAACAATCCCTAACCTCAAGTATCTTAAAGCCTAAAAGGGAAAACAACATATACAAATCCAAGCAGAGATTAATCATGCAAAGCAAGGATGTCACTGAGGTTTCCCCCTTAGAAGAGAAGATAGCAGCCTGGCAGGGAGGGGCCAAAAAGAGTCTCCTGCAGATGATGGTCCTTGAGCTGAAACTTGAAAGAAACCAGGGGTTCCAAGAGGCAAAGAGAATGAGAGAAAGCATTTAAGGCAGAAGGGACAGCTAGTGCCAAGGACAAGATGTGGGAGATAGAGAATCCCCTGGGAAGCACAAGAAGACCAGTATGACTGGTCCATATCATGCAAAATGGATAATGATATATAATAAATCTGGACAGATAGCATAGAGCCAGTTTATGACGAGCTTTAAATCTAAACAGTTTCTTTTTGATCCTAGAGGTAATAGTGAGCCCCTGGAGTTTATAAAGAAGGGAAGGGTGGCATTCTCAGGCCTCACCTATACAAAAATCAATTTGACAGCTGTGTGGAGGATGGATTGGAGTGTGGAGAGACTTGAGGCAGATAGACCAATTAAGAGGCTGTTATAATAATATAAGCAAGAGGTAATGGAAACTTGAATAGAGTGGTTGCTATGTGAATAGAAATGGGAGGAAGGAAACAATAAGCAAGAGATGTTAGGGATACTGGGCAACTGATTAGAGGATATGTGAGATGAATGAGTGAAGAAACAAGGATGACACTGAGGTTTCAAACCTCAGAGACCAGTAGAATAATACCATCCTCAACAAACTTCTTGTCCAATTATTTTCAGTCATGTCCAACTCTTCCTGACCCCATTTGGTGTTTTCCTGGCAGAGATGGTTTGCCATTCCTTTCTCCAGCTCATTTTACAAATGAAGAAACCTAGGCAGACAGGGTTAAGTAACTTGCCCAGGGTTACACAGCTATTACATGTCTGTGGCCAAATTTGAACTCAGGAAGATGAGTCTTTTCAACTCTAGGTCTGGAACTCTATCCACTGTGCTGCCTAGTTGCCCCTATGAATAGAAATAGGAAATTTCAAAAGAAGTTCTAGGGGAAAATGATGAAATCTGTTTTGGACACATTGAGTTTGAGATGTCTATAGGATATCCAGTTTAAAATGTCCTACAGAGAGACCGTGATATAGGCTGAGAACTCAATAGAAAGACTAAGACTCTGTTTTTATCTGGAGAGAGACAGAGGGAGAGGGAGACAGACAGACAGACAGACAGACAGACAGACAGACAGACAGACAGAGCATGCTTCCAGAAGGAGAAGGTCATCAACAGAGTAAAGTGCTGCAGAGGGGTTAAGAAGGATGAGCGGTGAGAATAAACCATTGGATTTGGCAATTAAGCAATCACTGATAACTTTGTAGACAACAATTTCAGTTGAGTGATGAAGTTAGAAACCAGATTGTAGCAGTTTAGAAGAGAAAGAGAAAAGAGGCAATGGAGGTAATGAGTGTGAATGGCTCTTGTGAGGAGTTTGAGAAAGAGAAGACAGAGAATGACAGCTAGCAGGGATGGGAGATTCAGGTGATTTTTTTAAGAATAAGAGATTTTGGTGTGTTTATAGACAGAAGCTAAGGAATCAATAAATATGGAGGCATTAAAGATTACCAGGTTGGAGGGTGAAGGAATGAGGGAGACAGCATAGCTAGGTTGCTCAACGGACAGAGCACCAGGCCTGGAATTAGGAGGTCCTGGGTTCAAAACTAGCCTCAGATATGTACCAACTGGGAAAGTCATTTAACCCCTGTAGCCTAGTTTTTACTTCTCTTTTACCTTAGAACCGTTACTTAGTATCAATTCTAAGACAGAAGGTAAAGATTTAAAAGAAAATATCACAGGGGAAGATAATGGAGACAATCTACTAGAGAAGAAAGGAGATCAGGGGACCAAAGGTACATGTAAAAAAATTGAACCTAGTGAGAAGGGTCACCTGTTCATCAGAGACTGGGGTAAAGGAAGAAATAGTAAGGGATATAATATCAGGCCTGGAGTCAGGAAAATTTATCTTCCTAAATTCAAATTTAGCCTCAGAAAACTTATTAGCTATGTGATCCTAGGCAAGTCACTGCACCCTGTTTGCCTCAGTTTCCTCATCTGTAAAATGAGCTGGAGAAGGAAATGGCAAACCACACCTGTATCTTTGCCAAGAAAACCCCAAATGGGGTCACAAAGAATTGGATACAACTGAAACTGAACAACAACAAAATTGTTAAGAAGCTTTTTTCCTTTTTTAGGCTAAAATCTGCCTCCCTGTGACATCCACCCATTTGTCTTCCTTCTGTCCTCTGAGGCCACATAGAACAACTATAACCTTTGTACCATATGACCATCCTTTCCTAGATTTATAGACAGATTTCAAAACCTCTCTAAATCTTCCCTTCTCCAAAGGGGTACTGACACATTAATAGGACAAAACCTGATTGTTTAACACCTCACTCTTAGCTGTGGAGGTGTTGCATTTCTTCTTCAGCCGGTAGGTTGGATAAGCTCCTTCAGGGCAGTAAAGTAAAGTAAAATTTAAAAAAAAAATTTTTAATCATTATATTGCTATCATATAAGTCAGCCCCTTGCACATGGCAAATGTTTAATAAATATTTATTGGATGCCCGGGTTCTATTCCAGGTTCTACCATCACATTAATGTATGACCTTGGACAAGTCCCTTCCCTTCTTAAGACTTCAGATTCTTATTTTACTAAGTGCTTTGGGGGTGGGGGCAGTATGTTATCTCTAAGGTCTCTTCTAGTTCTAGATCTGTCATCCTAGGAGTCTCTGATATTCTAATTAAAAATAAATTCATTACAGGAATTCCCCTAAGGACACATATGAGGGAACACTTTGTTAGCTTCCTGCAGGTCACTGGGGGGCTTTGACAGTAATAAAACCATTTTAAATAACTTGGGATTCCAACTAGTCTCCTCTACTGTTGATCTCAGCACAGTGAGATACATAGCAGGCACTTAATAAATATTTATTGACTGACTGACTGATCTGAGTTGGTTTAACCGGCCACGGACAAGCCAGACATAGCAGATGCCTGAGACTGGAATTTGTTTCAGCAGAGTTGGGGCTGAGATCAACTGGCCACTGGCATGGCCTCATGGTGGCCAAGCAGAGTACAAAGGAAAGGCTGACACATACATATGAAAATTCTTTTGCATGTATAGATTGTGCTGTGTCTATTTCTGTAGGTGACTCTGTGTAATTATGTATGTGCTTCTAAGGGTGTATTTGTCGGTAGAGCTGTACATGACTGCCTTACTTATATATGAAGTTAGGCTTATATGTGGCTGGCTCAGCATATATGTCTGATTGTATTCCTTCCCTTGCCCTTCCAGTTCTTCCTTAGTCACTTCCCTCTACCTTTATTCTCCTCTGACCTGCCCAGAGTCTGTATGATCCATGTGCATACATACAAATGCATACAGACCTTCTGTGGAGATGGGACAAAAGGAACAGCCTTGGACTAAGGGCATGGGAAGTCAGGACAGAAATGCTTTGGAAACAGGAGGTACCAGAACCATTTTTGAAAATTTCTCCCAAGACTTCAACTAGAAGTGAAGTGTTAATCTTTCTATTTTTCCCTACTAAGTTTGATCTGAATAAATTAATTGAATAAATTAAAGCTCATATTCGGACTCCCCCAGATTTTCTTGGATCTTAATGTCATCATCCTCCATGACTGTCCCTCCAAATTCTGTGTCATCTGTGAGTCTGAGAAACCTTCTAACTATACCCTCATTCAGATCCTTTATTAAAATGATGAGCAGCACATCTTCCCCTCCCATCTATCTATCCAAATCCTCTTCACCTTTCTGTGACCCTTAGGGATTCCTTTGTCCTTGGCAATATGATGTAGTATTTTTAAAAACACAAGATTTGGAGTTATAGGAGTTGGGTTTGAATTGTACCTCTGCTCCTTATTACCTGAGTGACTGGAATAGTCACTCCATTTTCTCTGCTTTATATTACTAGATCATCTCTAAATTTCCATCACTCCCTTAAGACTTTGAATTACCTGAGAGAAGAGAGACTCTGTCTCCCCTGGAGCCCAGCATTCTTTACAGAAGGCACTCAGTGAGAGATGCAGCTTGGCTCCACATGTAGAATGCTAGATTGGAGTTCCACTGCCCCTTCTCAAGCTCATTGACTTTGGACAATTTACTAGGTTTCCCTGTGCTTCAAGTACCCATCTGTAAAGTAGGAACTATAGTAACAGAGGAGAAGGCAGTCAGATGGTTCAGTGGAGAGAGAGCCAAGCCTAGAGATGGGACATTTTAGGTTCAAATGCTGCAACCTCAGACAGGTTAGAGACTTCACCCCCATTGCCTAGCCCTTCCCACTCTTCTGCCTGAGAACCAATACTTAGTATTGATTCTAAGACTGTAAGGGGTTTAAATAATAATTATTAGTATTAATAATAAGAGAGGGTCTTACAGTAAGAATTGTGGGAGTTCAAGGAGATGATGTATACAGAATTTATTGCAAACTTTAAAATACTATGTGCATGTTTTTATTCTTATTTTTTATTTATTCTTTTTTTATTTTTTATTTATTCTTATTGTTTATTTATGTTATGTTTGTTGATGTAATGAATGGATGTTTGAAACTTGAGAAGTAAAATGATAAGAGTGAGAAGTCTGGATTTAGCACCAGAAGGTCAGAAGAATTGATTTGTACCTCTAACACTTGCTGTACGATCCTGGACAAGTCACTTCAACCCCTTTGATGCTCAGTTTCCTTGTCTTTTAAATGGAGTTAATAACTGTGTGCTCACTACCTCATAGGATTATTAAGAAAAAAGTGAGGGGTAGCTAAGTAGCACAGTGGGTGGAGTACCAGGCCTGGAATTGAGAGGATCTGGGTTCAAATCTAGCCTCAGATACTTTCTAGTTATGTGAGCCTGTTCACCTCACCCTTGCTGCTCTTCTGTCTTAAAACTGATATTAAGACAGAAGTTAAATGTTTAAAAAAAGCGAGAGTAAAGTGATATTTTTACCCCTAAAGCCCTATCTAAAGGGGAATTTGTTTTATCATTCCAGGATTTCTCAGGGCAGCTTACATACTATTGGTATTCAGGTCCATCCTCGTATCCCTTCCTTCCATATCCTTATCTACTCTCAACCCATGCCCCCATTACAGAGGCAATATGACTGACCCAAGCCACCAGTTCCATCAGAAGGGCCAATTCACAGGCATCAAGCCAAGACCTTGGGGGGATAGGGAGGGATAAAGTAGAGCAAGGGCCAGAGACCTGAGACTGAAGTGGTCCAGGGCCCACAGAGCTGGACCATATCCAGTGCTGGCTGGAGAGAGCAGAGACAATTACTTAGATCTAGTTTTAGTTGTGTGGAGAGTGTTTTGTAGTTGTGTTCATATAGTTCCTGTGTTTGTCTCGGCAGATAGATTCCCAAGTATTTTAACTCAAAGGCTAGTGTAGCAGAAACCAGGGCGGCCAAACCATGCTAGTGATGAAAGCAGCAGCCCAGCCCTTAGGTAGGCAAGAGACATTTAAACAGGTTTGCCTAACTCCGATGGAGATGGATTAATGAGCACTCAGTATGTTTGACTTAATAAATGTCTTGTGTCCCTCTCTGAGCTGTGCACTGGTACCTGCCGGGCCGAAATGCTAATGCACTGTCTGCTCAAGATGTGGCCTCGCCAGATCAGGTTTTTCTTTCCTCCTTCTTAAAGCCAACTATACAGTTGCTTTAGCAGAGTTTCCTTGATTTGGGGAAGATACTGAAAGATGACTGCCACTAGATGGAAATTCCCAGGGAAATCATTTCCATCATATTAAAAAACAAAAGTATTTTTGGAAACTAAGTGTTTGGCATAAAACCATAAAACCCCCGCTTTTCACTCTTCCTTCTTTTCATCTTTGCTTCTCTTCATGCTTCTTACATCTCTCTATACCCGCAGAGAGTGAGTAATAATAATAGTAATGTTAGTCATTGTCATTCTCCCTATTATTATGGCAGCTCATATTCATGGAACATTTTGCGGTTAATCTCCTTGAGGACAAGGACTGTTCTGGGTGTGTCTTTATATCCTACCTAGCATGTTGTCTAATGCATTATGTTGTTTTTATTATATATGTGGAATATATATGTTATACATAGTATATATATGCTTAATAAGTGTTGGTTGATTCCCACTACATTTACCAAGCACTCTCAGATCCGTGTTCTCATTGGTGACAAAGCAGAAATTTAAACTGGGTCTTCTTATTCCACATCCCTTGTGCTTTCCTTTTGCCCCAGGGGGTCTTTCTGTCTCTGATACAATGCCATTCCATTCAGTAGCCATTAGGTTAACCATTGGAAATACAAGGCCCCAAGTAGAAAATTCCCTCTCTCCAGGAGCTTTCATCATAATGAGGGATAGGATATTGATTCCAATAAATAAAAGGAAAATTAAAATATATAATGAGAAGTCAAAAGGGAGGAAATCAGGAGGACTTCCCACAGTAGGTCCACCTGAACTGAGCCTTGAAGGAATACGAGCATTAAGAAAGACAGAGAGGAAGGAATACAGTCTAGACCAGTGTTGGCAAAGACGTGGCACTTAGGGAGCTGCTCTGTTCCCCCTCTTTCCAGTGCCCAAGGACATTTTTTGCATGCCCCATCCATCTGTCCAGCAGCCCAAAGCAAGCACTTGCTCCTTCAGCTCTCTCCAGTAACGCAGGGGGCTCACAGACAGCTTGAATTTGTCCTTTGGACATTTGAACTTGGTAAAGGTTTGCCAATGCACTAAACTATGGAAGAATGGTCCATGGGAAGGCAGGACCCTGGGAGAAGTTTCAAGGTCAAGGAGTAACAGATAATAGTCCAGCTTGACTTAAAAATAGATTGCATGAAGGAGGGAAACATGAAATAAGGTTAGAGAGGTGGGAGGGTACCAGATGATAGGGGGCTATAAATGCCTTGTTCTAGGTAGGTCCCCCAGTTTCCCAGACTTTTGTTTTTCCTTTTGGGTCCATTGAAGAGAACCATGATTAGTCATCCTAATCACAGAAACTTTTTCCTAGAGAAGCATGGTGGCCTGGGAGCTACCCACCTTGTTTATGCTGGCCAGGTACTCCTGTGCCCACATCTGTTCATGGGATTTAGAGTTGGGAATCATCAAATCATAGATTTGCAGTAAGAATAGACCTAGTACAAACTTCTTGTTTTATAGATGAGGAACCCAAGGCCCAGAAAGAGGAAGTTATTTGCCCAGAAGGGGTCTCAAAGTTAATCTAATCCAACCCACTTCCTTTTAGACAGGAGGAAGGAGACCAGAAAGGCAAGTGACAGTAGTAAGTAGCAGAGCCTGACTTTGAACCCAGAGCCTCTGATTCCTCTGATCCAGGGAGTCCCCTTATATATACGTCTTTCCTTTTATATACTGTTTGTCCTACTCTTTCCCCTTGTGAAAGCAAACTGGGGATGTGTAACAGAATGGGGTGGGTAGCAGGAGGGAAAGTGGGCTCAGGTGCCAAATCCAGGGTTCCCAAATACAGTAACAGCATGAGAAGTTTCATTAGGAATATGGCAGCTAATCCTTGATCCCAGATTCAAAGGCCAGGAAGGTCAGAGGCTAGGCTCTTCAAACAAATGTTAAGAGAATAGTCAGGTTTAGATTGAACTGTAAAGATGTAAGCCAAGGTTGGTCTTTTTCTAGGACTGTTCTTCACATGAACTAAACCAGAGGAAGTTGAGGTCCTCAGTAGCTCCAGCTCAGAAAAATGATTCCTAGGATTATCTAGGGAGAGGCAGAGGAAATCCTAAGAGAAGGCACTTCTTTTTTGATCCACTCTTCACAAGTAAGATTTACCATTGGCTCAGGGCAGAGTGGATAGAGCATAGGGCTTGAGATCAAGAAAACTCATCTTCATGAGTTTAAACCCAGCCTCAGATACCTACTAACTGTGTGACCCTGGACAAGTCACTTAACCCTGTTTGCCTCAGTTCCTCATCTGTGAAAATGAGCTGCAGGTGGAAATGACAAGCTGATCTTCGCCAAGAAAACCCCAAAATGGGATCATAAAGAATCAGACATGACTGAAACAACTGAACAATACCAAGAGCAAACAAGTTACATTTGCCTAGAATCTAATGGTATTGACAGAAGCTGAGCCCCTTTTAAGGACCCCTGGTAGTCGACAATCAAATTCTCAAAACTGCTGAATTGAGAAAGCAATTATTTGCCAGAGAAATAATTCTTAACCTAACAAAAGAATTCAGAGAAAGTTCCTTTTAAATGTGGGAAAGTCCAGGCTGCCTTAAAGCTTTTATTCTCAGCAGGTTGTACTAAGAGTCTGAGAACAGAGACCTTATCATCTTTGCCTTTGTATCCCCCTGTGCCTAGTATAGTGCCTGGAATGTGGAAGGTGCTTAATACATGCTCCCTGAATTGAAATGAATTAAACTAAATTGAACCGAACAGAATTTGTTTACCTTCACATAGTACATTACCCGAATGGTTTCAGGGACAAAACTAGAGTTCCTTTCAAAGGAAGGAAATGTAGCTCAGAAATGATAGCTGTCAGATAGGGCAAAATGGATTCTGTTTGTAAACATGACTTACACAAGGCGTGAGGCCCCCCCTGCAGGTAGGCAGGTGTCTGTCCTTTGCTCTCCAGCGGTGCTGGTGATCAGAACTGACTGGCCAGTATGTGAATGGGAGGGTATGTCATGAGAGATGAGTGAGCAGAGAGGTTTACAAATGACAGGAGTGTCACAGATATCCTGCTAGGTTTTCAGGGATCCTGATGCTTCTGGCTTTTGTCAGCAAGGTACCCAATAGAACCATGTGCTACGCAGGCATCCTCAAGAAAGAAAGAAAAAAAGTTTGCATCCAGCCTTTGTAGATCCATTCTGCAGGGAACATGTCTCAGGTATTGCTAAGCAGGCAGCTAAGCATGTCAGCTATCAGGAGAGACAGAGATGGAAAAGGAGTGAGAACAGCTGGAGAAATGCATTCCCCTCCCCTCCCCTCCATCCAGGGAGTAAGTCAGAGGAATTGAAAAGCTAAAAATGGACACCCTGTTGACTCAGCTGACTAGACCAGCAGTGCCTTTAATCACAGAGAAATGGCTCCCTCCCCTTGTGGTGCATTTGTGTGTCAGACAGAAGGACAGACAGACGGGCAGACAGATGGACAGCCGCCTCATGCTTTGTCTGTCCCACAGAGCCAGCTAATCTCTATTCAGCAATGGTTCTGCATTTGGGTTTCTTTACCTAATCAGGAAATGGAAGAAATTTCAGGATCTGGAGTTCAGCTATAGGGGGTGGGGGGGGGGGGGAGGAGGGAGAGGACCGTCACCACACGCTATACTTGCTTCAAGTATCCAAGCTTAAAACGAAGGATCTCCAGAGTGCTCATGTCACTCTTCTTTGGGGATACAGTCCCTCCAAGAGAACACAGAGGTGGGTCATCCCCCCCTGCTCCTCACCCCTCACCAGATTTAGCATGGTTCTTCACCGATTTGCATGCAGAGGCTGTGGAAGATATAAATGTTCTGTGTATATAATACATATGTTTACCTAGGCATCATGCATGTGCCCTTGGGTTTTATATGTGTGCATTTGTATTCAGAAGACATTATTGTCCAAGCATGGATCTGAGCATGTCTATACATGGACTTTACGTGTGTAGATGTGGGACATGGATTGGTCACAGTCTGCATCATTGCAGGAAACATGCTGCTCTTTGAGATCACAGACCTACTTGCAGATGTGTTTGTAATTACATGAGTTTGTAATTGTATGTCAGTCTGTGTGTTGCGTGTGTGTATTCCATGACCCTGCAGTGGCTGGGTGTATGTATGCTCTTAGTCTAGGGGCTGTGGGTGGGTGGGTGTATCTGTGTGTATGTTTGACCCTCTCCCTCTGCAGGAGTGTGCATGTGTGCCTCCATGTGAATGTGTGTGTGCATGCCTGTGCATGGGCATGTTACAGCAGCTCTGCAGGTCCCAGATAACCCATCTGCATGCCAAATCTGTGCAGGAACGGAGACAGCATTAGGCTGACTGCCTGGGTCACAAGCATTTCATCTCATAATCTACAGATGATGGCGATGACCTTTAGTTACTCGCGCTGGCATGTACCTGGGTCTCATTTTTATTAAATATTCTGGCACTGAAATCTCTTACTAATCTAATCTCCCCATGGGGCTCCTCTGTAATTATCTCATTCTACAAAATATTGCATCTGTCATAGATTTCTTCCCCTTTCCTTCTCTTCTCCATAAGGGGGGAAAGGGGAACGGATCAAGGGAAAGGAAGGCAATTTGCCCTTGAAAAGAAGTCACAGGCATGGTAGGAGTGGAGCAAGGAGGCAAAGGTCACTGGTGATTTTGATAAGGCTTCAAGATCTTGCCAGCCCTTCAGACACCCCCCTCCCCACACCAAGGGAAGATTCAGGGCCCTTCAAAGGACCAGATCAGTGTCCTTCACACCCTGTGCATTAAGGCTTTCAGATGTTTGCTGGCATTCCAAGGACAGGAGCAGGAAGCCAGCATTCTAAAAGAGAGACCTAAGAACAGGATGCCAACCAAACACAACTGATGGGTAACAAGCATTTATTAAGTGCTCCATCTTTACTGGCACTATGCTAAGCCCCAGGAATATAAAAACAAGCACAAAGAAAGATAGTCCCTGTCCTTGAGGAACTTACGTTCTTTTTTTTTTAACCCTTACCTTCCATTTTAGAATCAGAACTGTGTGTTGGTTCCAAGGCAGAAAGGTTAGGCAATGGGGGTTAAATGATGTTCCCAGGGTCACACAGCTAGAAAGCATCTTAGGTCACATTTGAACCCAGGATCTTCCATCTCTAGACTTGCTTCTCAATACACTGAGTCATCTAGCTGCCCTCAAGACCTTTCATTCTAATGGAGAAAGACAACACATAAAAGGGAAGTGGAGAGGAGGGGAGAAGGGAAGATGATGATTAGAGTCCAAAGCACAGCTGGAGGAGAAATGAAGCATGGATGTCCTGTGCCCATCTCCAAAACGTTGGCCCCAAAAGGATCTAGACCAATTGGAGGAGGAGGAGGCTGGCATAGTGGAGGGACATTACAGAATGAGAAGTTCCCTGGCACTGAAGAGGAAAGTTCTAGCCTGAAAGGGCAGCTCTAGGGTTAGAGGGCAGTAGAGTCATGGAGGCAAAGTCCTTAGAGTTAGAAGCCAGCCAAGAGAAGAATGAAGCATGGAAAGCATGGCAGGGTTCCAAAATGAAGGCCATAAGAGGAACTCACCAATGGGGGGGGGGGGGGGCCTGGTGTGAATATTACAGAATAAGAAAGCTCCCAGACAATGAGAGAGGATTCAGGGTGAGAGGTCGGCTGAATCATGCTACCAAAGGCTTAAGGCAAAAAGTCTTGTGATTCTTGAACCAGTGAGACAAGCCAATTAGCATTTATTAAGCATCCACTAAGCCATGGCACTTATCTGTTATCATGGCTGATTCTTGACTATTCTTGCTTGCTTTCCTAACTCTATAGTAATTTCAGTTCTTATCTCTGCTCTTTCCCAGGATTCACAGGAAGCCTTGTGATAATTATTCTTATTGTTATCTTTTGGAGTTTTCTATGACACAATCATTTTCTGATTTTCTCAATCTTCCACAACACAGCCCCTTGTAAGAAAAACTTAAAAAGGGGCAAGTAAGTGACTCAGTGGACAGAGTACCAGATCAAGAGATAGAAGGTTCTGGGTTCAAGTTTGATCTCAGGTACTTCCTAGCTATGTGACCCTGAATAAGTTACTTAACCCCAGTTGCTTAGCCTTTAACCATTCTTCAGCCTTGGAACTAAAAGGTAAGAGTTTTTTTAAAAAGAAAAAGTCGACAAAATCAATTGTGACAAAGCAATTGATAATATATACAACATTAGGCATTTGTTGACTCCAGCCTCCCTACCAGAAGGTGAGAGGTGTGTTTCTTTAACTATCCCTTAGGACCAATTTGGTCATTGCATTTAATCTGAGTTCAGATACTCCTTGGGCTTTTTGTTTTTTCATTACCTCATTTTATAGATTATTCTTTTTCTGTTCTCTTCAGTCAGTATCAGTCCATTAAAAGTCTTTCCAATTTTTTCTGAATTCCTGATTATTTCTCATTTTTCCTTATGCCAGTGAGACAACACTACTCATAATCATCCATCATCTTTCTTTATAAAATTCTACAGATGAGTTTACATTCTAAACTGATGGTATCTTTTTCCACTCTTTCTCTCTGCTTTGCAAGTCAAATGTTTACTGACTAAGGTGTTTTCCAGGCTTTTTTGTTCTTCATAAAATTACAATCAATGTCAATGTCATTTCTGTTTGTCCGTTTCCCATTTTTAATTGCTAATTACTTGTTTAAATAGTTCAGGATTGAGTTGTTTTAATTGTCTCAGTAAGCAGAGAGAAGTAGTGGAGAGTAAAAAGCAATTTAAAAGAAAACTTGGCAAGATAGTCAACTCAACATCATCCCAAGGACATTTAAGGGCAAAAATGGAGGGAGGACAACAATTAGAAGAAAAGTAGAAAAGATCTGTATAGTAATATGTAAGGGTTACTCTAATAAATGATTCTGACCATCACGGACAGTGGAACCATCACACTTGAACCATGACATCACAGTCTTAGATATGCTTATAGGAGAGGTTGAAATGACTACAAAGAGATCAAAGACAGCCTTGGAGGGGACACAGTTGTGAGGATGATGAAAGATTGACATGAAAGGTATCTGAAAGAAGAGGAGATACCAGAGATTTTGAAGGGAGGGGGCAAATCTCAAACCTTGTATTTATTCCCCAAAAAGCAACAAAAAATAGAACATTAACAACTCCTGACCTACTACTATGTTTGCTTTTCCACCTAGCAAAATCTTTGTATGAAGTCATCTCTACTCAAATTAAAGACATCCTCTGTGAAGGTTTAGTAGGGCAGACTTTTGCAAACAATATTCCGCATTGGATCATATCCTTGCCATCTCACAATTGACAGAAAGATTTAGAGAATATAAGATCACATTTTGTTTATTTGTTGTTGGGTATGAAAAACCATTTGATTACATAGACTGAAACAGCATTTTAAAGACTTTTCCAAAGTGTCTCCATCCATATCCATTCACCCATCCAAAATCTCTTGAAATACATAACAGAAATAGCCCTGTTCATTAACCCTCTCATCGTGAAAACCAGACAAGGCTTAAACTGAAGTAGCCTCAGAAACACCAAAGATGAAAAAATTACCCCTGTCTGCATTTTTAGGGGACAGACCTGGTTTTTCCTCCCCTCCAGAAGGACAAGATGTTTGGGGCAGATAACAAAATGCTTTCTGCTTAGTTTGGGTTGGCAAGAGACAAAAGAGGAATTTTAGGAATATCAAAGGGCCAGTGAACTAATATTTGACTAAGTGAAGATAAACACTCCTTGGTTAACAGCCCCATCTTAAATCTAAGAATTGTCCCCCCCCATCTTGGACCCCACATTCCTGTTTAAGGTTTGTTTGTTAGATAAGAACTCTGCAATGTATATAATCTGGTCTTTAATGTCAAACCAATGCAGTTTTCCATTAGGGAATTCTGTCCCAGCTGGTAGAGTCTTTATTTCTCTCTTTTATTAATAAATTATGGTTCCAATAATCAATATTCTAGGTGTTTGAACTCATTTGTGAAGTGTCCCACTTCAAAACCAGGGAGATATATGCTCATCAAAGGTAATTACCAATGCTATAGCAGAGATATAGGTCAGAGTTCAAGTTAAAAGAGAAGAATATTCTTTTTCTTTGAAGAACTCTAGTTCCAATCCCCATAACTTTTCAATCCAAAATACCCAATGCCTTTTAATTTTTTTTTAATTTTTAAATTTACTTTTTTTTACCCATTGCCTTCTTCTGTGTATGCTGTCTCCCCCAATGGAATGCAAGCCACTTGAGGGCAGAGATTGTCTTGCCCTTTTTCATTTGTATCTCCAGCACTCCACATGAGGCTTGACACATAGTAAGTGCTAAAGAATGTTGTTTTCTTCATTAAGGAGAAGTTCTCCATTGATGGAAAATATGGATTAGGACAAAATCTAGAGAGGTCCTTCGGGTGTTCCTTTTTGCAATGGATGTTGTGCTAATTGTATCAGTTTGAAAACTATCTGTTGCCCAGATTGTGTCATGCATTTGGATGGACAACTTTACAGCTTGTCCACCAGTAGGGATATCTAGGACAAATCATACAAATGGGTAACAATGTAAACCTAGAATTGAACAGGAGGAAGAGAGCTGGCTGAATTGTCTTCAGGAAATTGCAAATGAACTCAGTGCTTCCTGTGGAAACAAAGGCCCATCTTTTTAAATACCATCATTCTACACTGTTGCTTTATATTCACAAGAAATTGAGTACAATAGCCTCCAAAGAATTAAAAATGAATTTTACAGAGAGGGCACTGGAAAAGCAAATGGTGGAGCTGAGCAGGCTACAATGTACAACCAATAAGGCACTTAGAAGAATAGAGTATAAGATATCAAGAAAATGTATGCTAGGAAAAGAAAATGGGGCTGGTCAGGTAGAAAGAGTAAGGGATGAGGGATGGACTGCCAGAGTGTTCCATTGGCACCCTCTTCATGCCAAAATACATCAGAAAAGGCCTCCAAACACATTGTATAGATCTTCCCTGTGGTGAACTTATGGGAGGGTATAGACAAGAATCCAAGGACAGTATCAGCAGGCATGGATGGGTCCTGATTTGCATCTTTGGAATGTAACAGTTAAATTAGTTTCTAGTAATAAAAGTATTATATTTTATTAGGTTTATTAAGATTATTAGAAATCAAGGATACAAAATAATAAACCACGTTAGTGCCCATGGCTGATTAGCCAATTTGGAACCCCCACGCTTAGCTTACTTACTACATTATTGCAAAATGGAAGAGACTGCGTGTGAGGCAGAGAGCCCGTTAAATACTAATTGTGATCTCGACCAGGTGGAGACTCAGATGAGATTATAGGGAATTCTGGGAAATACCAAGGACTTTTGGGGATTGAAGTCTGGGGTTCAAATCTCCATTTTTATAGGAAGGAACTCCCAAATTGATGAGGCCACAGATCTGCTTGAGTATTTTAGTTCTTTATGCCACTACATTTACACACGACAGTTTGACCAGCCATTCTCCAGTAAATACACACCCAGTAAAAATGCACTCCAGTAAATACATTTCCAGTATATATATATATATATATATATATATATATATATGTACACATATATATATATATATTTACTACAACAAAAAGTGCTGCTGTGAATAGTTTGCTATATAATAGGACCTTGGTTTTTATTGTTGACCTCCTTGAAATGACAATACTGGCATTCATTGGGCCAAAGAGTATATAATCTGGTTAGTAACTTCTCTCAAATAACTCCAAATTGTTTTCCAGAGCAGTTTTTAGAAATGTATCAGAGGCCATCATGAAGCATGCTTGGAGAAGGAACTTTTCACCAGTGAGACATATGGTGGAGAGTATACATTCTTGCCTAGGGATTTGAGATCCAGTCTCAGGCTCATCTAGTTCATGTACTCCTTGCCATGCATATGTTGTTACAGTAACTGCCACTAGGAAGGAGTAGAAAGAAGTCTCTTCCTGCCTATCCTTCCCACCTTTGCTAGAAGTCTAAGGGAAAGCTGACATTGGCTTTCCCAACAAAGAGGCTATCTTGAAAGAGCCTAGAAGCCATCTCTTCTCAATTATTTTTTAAAACCCTTACCTTCTGTCTTGGAACTGATGCTAAGTATTGGTTCTAAGGCAGAAGAAAGGTAAGGGCTAGGCAGTTAAGAGTTAAGTGACTTGCCCAGGGTCACACAGCTAGGAAGTGTCTGAGACCACATTCGAACTCAGATCTTCTGTACTCCAGGCCTGGCTCTCTACCCACTGAGCCACATAGCTGTCCCTGTCATTCATTTTTGACACAGTTCCCTTCCCCTCAGGAGCCTGTGATCACACATGTTCCCCTCAACAAAGGGTCATAGCACAAGTCCCATCAGAATGGGCATGGGGATAGTTATTATCCCCATAGAATGGTTGAAGACCCAGGAATTTGAATGCTGGTGTTAGTATGAGATCATAGATTAAGAAATTAAATGGATCTCAGAGGCCATCTAGGTCTTTCATTTTACAGATGAGGAAAAGGAAGCCCAAAGAAATTAGTGACTTGCCCAAAGGTCATATAGGTAATTACAGAGATAGAATTTAAATCTGGTCCTTTGACCCCAAAACAAATGCTCTTTTCACTCTTCCACTTCTACCAGTCTCCAAACCTAGCAATATGACCTCTGATTCTATTCTCCTTTCCCTAACTAGGTGTCTTCTCTTCTCCTTTCCTTCCATCTTCTCTCCATTCTTCCCATTAGCCTGTACCCAGAGAAGGAAAAAGAATGTTTTTCGATTTCAACTTTGAGCTAATCCTAATTCTCTCCCAAAATGCAGGCCTATATAATGCATTCCATAGACAAATGCTAATGTCTTTTGAATTATCTGATGTTTGAGATTATCCATGCTTCTGCTCCTTTTCCTTTATGTGATTAATCAAAAGTCCAATAAATATACCTTACTCCTATGAAGGATTAATAGAGACTATGGTCTCAGTGCCTTAGGGATCAGGGATAAGCCTCATGTCCTAATTCTACAGTATAGAAACTGAGGCCTAAAGAAACACTAAACTCTTTTTTCAAATTAGTTCAGGAATTTTTTTAGAAAGTGCCTACTGTATTCAGAACAAAGTGTTAAACACTGGGGAGGTGAAAAATGAAGAGGAGGATTACTGCTTCTCTCAAAAATGTTACCAAGGAGTCATGGTTAGAATCAAGCCCCTAACTACTCTGTGTGTGTGTGTTTGCTCACTCTTTACTGAGTGATCCTAAAGAAGGCTGATGATCCTGTTAGTTAGATATTTAAAATAGACTTGGGTGTTGTTATTATTGGCACAATTTTGATCATTATTTCACTTCTCATTTCCTCTGCCCCCATCCTACTGACAGGGTCTTGATGGGAGGACCCCTTGCTTCACTCCCTCTCTAGTCAACCTCTTTAATTAAGAACTCCTACAAGCTATAGGTGAGGGGCCTCAGCTACTCCCTCCTGTCCTAACCCACACCCCATCCACCTCTGCCCATGCCCCAGTTTCTGCAGACAAAGAAACCTTCTCCCCATCTGCCCCGCCTTCTTCTTCTTGCAGTGTTCGCTCCCCAAGGATATGGCTTCTTAACTTTTAATTAAAATGTTAAACTTCCTCCCCCTCAAGGTTAGCTTTTCTATGCTTTCCTTTTAAGAAAGAAAGACAGACAGACAGACAGACAGACAGACAGACAGACAGATAGACAGACAGACAGAAACAGAGAATGGGGGAAGAGAGAGAGAGAGAGAAAGAGACAGGGAGAGACAGAGAAAGAGAGAAGAGACAGAGAGAGAAACAAAGAAAGAGAAGAGACAGAAAGAGACAGAGAAAAGAGAGAGACAGAGAGAGGGAAGAGAGAGAAGAGAGAGAGAGAGAGAGAGAGAGAGAGAGAGAGAGAGAGAGAGAGAGAGAGAGAGATTTTTTGTATCTCTAGGGACTTCAGTTGTCCCTTACACACATATCCTCAAGCTCCTTGACTTTTTCCAACACCTTGCCTAAACCTGGACCCAAACATAGCCCAAAATTCAGGAGCTCTGGAGAGGGACAGGTATCACACACTCACCCCTTGCCCACTCCTTTCCCCTCATTTGTAATACAGAAGTTTTTCCTTTCTGCCCTTCTCTCTGACTTCACAGAAATAGGAAAACTTCTTTAGTTGACATCTGGCACCCAATCCCTATTTAATTTCAGCAGAGAGGTTTTTGGGGCTGTATCCCAGGGAATTATACAGACATCACAGAGAGCCTTTGTACAGCATTACTCAGAGATTACAAGGGTTGTACCCCCTTTTTTTAACCCTTGCCTTCTGACTTAGAATTAATACTAAGCATCAGTTCCAAGGCAGAAGAGCAGTAAGGACTAGGCAATGGGAGTTAAATGACTTTCCCAGGGTCACATAGCTAGGAAGGTTCTGAGTCAACATTTGAACCCAGGACCTCCTATATCTGGACCTGGCTTTCAAACCACTGAGCCATGCAGCTGTTCCCAACTGTGCCCTTTAAATATCCTGAAGGACCCCAGTGAGTAGCCTAAGAACTCCCAATCACAGTAGGAAGATATTTCAGTGACTTGGAGAGGATGGTTCTCCTAATTTCCAGGTAGACATCTCCTACAAGCAGAGTTCATTTTTCTTGACATTACAAATGCTAATAGTTTCCTTTTCTCTAGTTTTTCAAAGCATAGAAAGTGTGTTTTTCACATTGACCCTGTGCAAATATTATCCCCATTTTATAAATTAAGAAACCTGCTCAGGGAGATGAAAGCCATTTGCCTACAGTCTCAAAGCTAATAAGTATTAGAGCTAAGATTTGAACCTGACTGGGAGGTGGCTCAGTGGATAAAGCACCAAGGCTGGAGTCAGGAAGTCCTGAGTTCCAATCTGACCTCAGATACTTACTAGCTTGATGATCCTGGACAAGTCACAACTTCAGTTTGTCTCAATTTCCTCAACTGTAAAATAAAGAGGGTTATTGTGAGGATCAAACAGAATAATACTTTTTAAACCCTTACTTTCTCTCTTAGAATCAATACCGTGTATTGGTTCCACGGCAGAAAAAGTAGTAAGAGCTAGGCAATGGGGATTAACTGAATTTCCCAGGGTTACATGGCTAGAAAGTGTCTGAGGCCACATTTAAACCTGGAACTTCCTGCCTCAAGACCTGGCTCTCTATCCACTGAGCCATCTATCTAACTGCTCCAAATAAGATAATATTTATAAAGTGCAAAGCATACCATGTCTTGTACATAATAGGTACTATATAAACAGTAGTTATTATTAAATGGCAGTCAAAAATCAAATCATTTTTGTATCATAACATTAATAGAGTCATAGTGTTCAAAACAAGGGAGGGGATAATACTACTGTCCTCTACACTGGTCACATCACTTCTGGATTATCAGGTTCAGCTCAAGGGAACCATGGTTTAGGAAACCTAGCAAAGAAGAAGGCACCTGGAGGAAGACAGTCAGGTTGGGGATAGATGTTAAAAACAATGTCAATAGAGGATGGCTGGAATGAACTAGAAATATGAAAAAGAAAAATATGATAGCCATCTTCAAGTATTTGAAGGAATATCATATGAACAAGAGATTTTTGTTGTTCCGTAATTTTTCAATTGTATCTGACTTCATGACCCCATTTGGAGTTTTCTTGGCAAATATACTAGAATGGTTTGCCATCTCCTTCTCCAGCTCATTTTACAAATGAGGAAATGGAAGTAAATAGGGTTAAGAGACTTGTCCAGCATCACACAGATAGGAAGTATCTGGGGCCAAATTTGAATTCACTAAGATAAATCTTCCTGACATTCTATTCATTGCTCTGCCTCTCTCCCTGAGAGAGAGATTAGACATTCCATTTCTCCTTAAAGGACAGAACTAACAGCAGTGGGTACAAGGTCCTCAAATGAAGGAAAAACTTCCTAGTGAATAGAGCTTTCTGTGGGAATAGGCTGCCTTGGAAGGTGTGGGTTCTCCATCACTGAAGCTCTGCCAGGTGACCATTTGTCTAGGATTTTAAAGTCAGTGTAGGCTGACCTAGCTAAATGGCCTTTGAAATTCCCTCAGATGCTGTGATTCTCATTCTTTCTCTGTCTCTGTCTCTCTCTTTCTCCTCTCTCTTTCTGTCTGTCTGTCTGTCTGTCTGTCTGTCTGTCTCTCTCTCTCTTTCTCTCTCTCCCTCTTAGTGTATATGATTTTTTCTCTTCCCCTTTCCTCTTTCCCCTGTTCTCCTTTCTCTCTCTTCTATCATCTCATTCTTTCTTCCTCTCCCTTTTCTCTACCCCCTCTCCCCTCACACTTGTCTTCTTGGCCTCCCTACCCAATCCTTCTCCAAAGCTGTGGGGCTTCCTCTAGTGGTTAATGGTAGCTAATCTAAAGGAAGGATATCCCACAGGCAGAGAAGCCAATTTTGGAGAGCTGTTTCAGAGATCCACAGAGACATCTCCCTCCCTCCCACCCCAATTCCCATCAAAATACATTTTCTCTAACCCCTCCTCCTCACCACCTTCTCTCCTGGGAAAATAAGCCTAAGAGTCTGGTGGCCTTTTGAAGGCCTGAGACCACAGAGGAGGATTGGGTGGCTGTGGGGTGAAGTGGAGTGGGGGTAATGGGAAAGGCTACATTAAGCCCATTAACCCCCCCCCACCTCCCGAACAGATGTGAGGAATGCAACAATGGCCACACTCTGCATTTCCTTCCTCCTCCCCCCCTTCCCCTAGCAGAGCAGCAGTAATGATAAGGCAGGAGACCATGTGATGAGCCCCCTCCTTATCTCCACCACCACCACCCCCCCAGCTCTTAGGAAGAGTGCAGCGTTTTGTGACTAATAGGAACATAATTACTGTCTTGCCTTTTACAAAACTCTCATCACCAGTGGTGCTGAGCTCCTTTCCCTCCATGCTGGCCATTAATCTCCTGGTCTGATGTGAGCAGACATATGTTCTTGGGGAGACTGAGTCCTGACAGAAGGCTGAGAGGGGATTCATACAACAGCTTCTTCTAGATAAAGAGCATCCTGTGGGGCGAGGCTCAGCCACAAAGGCTCTCCCTCTGACTGGACCCTCTGCTGGGTTCTCTTAACATCGTTTAGCATATTATGTGCATGGGAACATGCCTGTCTAAACACAGACACCCAACACCCATACACAGAGACAAACAAATGCACCGACACACAGATCACCGCTGACCCTGGGGTTCAAGGAGGGCCACACACAAGTCTGCTCATGTCCTCACCCAGGGCCATGCCTTCATTTGCTCCTATGCCTATTCCTCCCACCTTTCCCCACTTCTTGTCTGCCCCACTTATTGGTCTCTAATTCTGAGTAGTCCCTCTCTTGCCAGAGTCAGAGAAGCAGATGTCCAAGCTGGGAGGACTCTAGGAACGTAAAACCTAGGTGAAGACTTAGAGGTCATTCCAAATGCTGACTAGGGCAGGTCAGTGCATGCAACATAAAATGGCAGGCACAGAGAGAAACTAAAGTCTGCAGAGGGTTAGCAGCAAAATGCTCCCCATACCTTTTGGCTATTGTTCTTTATGAAGAAATGGTTATTCAGTCCTTCCCCAGAACCAATGACATTTTGAGATTGGAGACAGACAGACTGAGAAAGCACAGGCCCTGCTCTCAGAGAGGGACAAGGAAAGAAAGCCCTTTCCACAGAATCCATGAGGGTAATTCCTCCCTCCCCAGCCAGACTGTGAGCTCCCTGAGGACAGGGATAGAATCTGCTCTTCTGTCTCCTCCACTGGGAGTTATTAAGAACCTTTGTTCTCTGCCTTGGTTTCCTCCAGATGAGAAGCATGGCCCTGGTCTACTCCTTATCTGTTTTTTTTTTCCGAAGGACAGGACTGAGTATGCCCCTCAAACAGAGGTGAGCACAGGCTTGGACATGGGGGGCCATGAATGGAAGCGGGGAACTAGCATAGATCAGATAGATTTGGTCTACCCTTGGCATTCTAATTGGACAGGTCAAAGTTTTCATAATTCAGCCAGAGTTCATGATCAGGTGTACTGAGTCCATTAACTAGGGAGACCCTGAGCCAAGTTTCCTCTCCCCTCACTCCCTCATTCCCAGACTGCTGACTAGACCATCCTGTACATACGAGTCTCCCTGCCTTGGCTGCCTCTCCTCCCTCCTCAATCCCCCAGCAATGCCCATGCAATTTAACATGATCCTGGGAAAACTTAGGAGAGAATGTGGGGTAGTGGGAGCACAGTTCATTGGCTCCCTGGAGTAGGAGGAAGCCAACTCCAGCTGATTCATCCTTAGTAGCTGCTCCCCAAAAGGCCTCACTGTCTTCATGTTCCTGTTCTCCTTGCTCAACAGCCTCTATATGAGTCTTCAGGTTCTGTGAAATGACTTCTGATGTTAGATGGAGTCAGGGACCATCCACTGCAGCCCTAACCTTCATAGCTGCAGGGACTGTCTGTTCTGGCTGCCTCTGAAGGATCAAAGAGACATAGACACATCTATCTGTCCATAAACACCCCAAAATGCAAGCATATGTTCATACGCACACATACACACAGATACATACAAGCCACATGGGTTCAAAATACCATCTCATGAGAATTAAGAGGCTTGTATTAATGATAGTAATAGCACCAGCAATAAACATGTGATTTATTTTAAAAATTTCACATCCATTAACTCAGATCATTCTCAGAACAACTCAATGAAGCCGGGATTCATTGAATAGCCAAGTCTCAGAGATAGAAGGGAGCCCCATGGTCACAGAATATTAAGATGAGAACTAAGTCATCTTCCCCCTTGAATTTGTGGATGGGGAAACTAAGACCAAGAGAGCTAAAGAAATGGAATTGCCCAGCATCCCACAGCTTCTAAGTGTCACTCCAAGCCTTCTGATTGCAAGTCTAGCACTTTTTCAATGTCATAAATTTCCTATCTTACCCCCATCCCCTTCCTCTCTCCCTCCTTCCCATTGTAACTCTTTGACCCCTTTCTGGTTTGCCACAGAACTTTTCCATTTGCCTCCCAGAAATGATGGCTGAAAGTATCTGTTAGGGTGACACATATGTTAAGGAGTGAGCTATCCAAAAGTGGACTAGGCTACCACAAGAAATAATGAGTTCCTCCTCTTTGGAGATTTTCATAGCTACTTGTTGGCAATGTTGTAAACCATTTTTATTTTTATCAGAAATTATTTTTCAGATATAGCTTGGACTAGGTAGCATGGCCCCTTCCAGCTCTGAGATCCATGGTGCACAGTGCTCAGGTATATCTTCTTTTGTGTAGTATTCTTCTTACTAGGAAGTTAGGTGCAAATTAAATATTTGAAGTCAACACTCTCTGATGTAACCTAACTCATCTTCTCAGCCTTGCATTCACAGTGCCCCCACTAGTCAGTGAACTAAGAGCGAAGATAGCATCTTATTCTCTTCTATCTCACCTTTAGCCCTGAGCACACCATAGGAAATGAATGTTTTCTAAAGACCCCATTTCCTGCCCCATCACTACTTCCTTTGCCCCCTTCCTCCACTTGTTCCTTTTCCTTCAAGGCTTAGTTTAAAAGTAACTTCTTCCAGGCAGCCACCTTTCCTGATTTCTCCAGCTGGCAGTCATTGGTTCACCACCATGAGCATCAAAAATCCCATGTGTGTTCCCCTCTTATGGACTTATCACATATTATCTTGTATTTTCCTTATGTGTATCCATGTCTCATCCACTCTATTAAGTTGTGAGAAGCTCCCCAAGGGCATAGATTAAGTCTTATTCATTTGTTTGCCCCTCAGCACTGAGCAGGACTTTGAGAGCAAACATCTTAGGAGTGTTTGTTAAATTGAATTGAACCACATTTTCAACACACCAGGGGAGCTGGCTATTCAAAGGCACCCTGTAGTGAACCTTACTGCAAGATGAATCCTTCTTGATTTGGAATCCGAAAACTTGGGTTCCAATCTGGACTCTGACACTCACCAGCTGTGTGACCTTGGTCAAGTCTCCCTGGGCCTCTCTGAGTTTCCTCACCATTGTAAAGCTAGCTGAGCTTTGAGGTTCCTTTCAACTCTAAACCAATGATCCTAAAGGAATCCTCACTCGTTGGTGTAAATCCCCATGTTCTTGCTGCTCATTGTGGAGGACACTTAAATTTCTAATTACTTAAAAAGTTGGCATGAAGGGCAGGTTAACCCCAGATGCCTAGCCTGTACTGCAGTTTTGCCTAGGAACTAATTTTGATTCTAAGACAGAAGGTAAGGTGCCCAAGTAAGATTTGAACCAGATGATCACTGAACTCCCTTCCATCTCTGAGACTTGACTCTTCTGTAAATTCTAGCCTCATTGAGCTGTTCTAAGAATGACCTGAGTTAATGGATGTAAAAGTTCTTTCTAAGAAAAATACAAGTAGAAAGAACATATACAAAACAATTACAAAAACAAAAATCTACTGAATGTGGCAGCTAAACTCCAAATCTTTATCTCCAGTCTCCTACCCTTCCCCCAAATAAGTTAGACACATTAGGACTCACTCACTGCCAGTCCCTAATGGCCAATAGTCCAAGTACACAGGGGCTGGTAGGTTTAAGGAATCTGCAAACCAGTATAACAGATAAGGACTGGAGGAAGAGAAAGATTTGGCTCCTCAGAGGAATCCCCTTTTCCTCCCTCAAAACAAAGCATCACCCCTCCTTTTTCTCCTCTCTTCCCCTCTTCTCTCACTTTCTTCTCTTCAATTTCCAATCTCTCTTCCTTCTTTCTCTTTTCTTCTATCTTATCTCTCCTCTCACCCTTCTCTTTTCTTTCTTCTTTTCTTCTGCCTTTTCCTCTTCTCATCTTCCTCTTCTCTCTTCATCAATCTTTACCTGCTTCTATCTTTCTATTTCTCTTTTTTCCTTTCCTTTTTTTATCTCTCCCCATTTCCTTCATTTTTGCTTCCCCCCCCCCTTCTTTCCCCTTTCTCCCCTCTTTCTTCTTGTTCTCAATGCTCCAAATTTCTCTTTAATTTCTCCTTCCTCCCTTCTCCTGGTCAATGCAATATAGTGAGGGGTAATGAACCAATGCACAAAACTTGACAACCATGTATGTGAATGCAAATGCTTATTAATCTATGGAAGTCAGGGTTGCATGCAGGGTATATAACAGGGAGCCTGCAGCAAAATGGGCCTTCACCTCTCCCATCATAGAGCACTAGAGAGATGAAGCAACAGGTTCCCATTAGGGCATCTTCAGAAATCTGGGTTTCCCATTCTTGTATATGTTCTCTGTGCCCTCCTAGGTAATTCAGTCTATTGGACTCACCCTAGAGCATGGCCATGTCTGTGTTCCTAGGAGAGAGAAGTTCAATATGGAGCTGCCAGTGGTCTTTTCTGGAGCTGTGGTCAGTCCAGAGGCCCTGGACACTTATGAGAGTTCATCTTGGACAAAAACTGGCCCATAGCTTCTGTGGCTTATGAAAACATAGCCAGTTCAAGCCAGACTTTACCCTTGGTATAGGAGACCTCCATCCTTTATAAGCTCACGGGCACCACCCCAACTCCAAAAATTGGGGAAGGTAAATAAAAGTAAAGGAGAATAAAAGGGGGGACTTCAATTTGAGTAGTTCATCAGGATCACTCTATTTCATAGAGAAGGAAACTAGAATCCCAGAGGAGACTGAATCTATAGTCCTCTTTGGCATTTAACCTAACCCAGGTCTACCTTTCTAGCCTTATTATACATTACTCACTCCCCTTTACTTGTTCTCAAGTCCAGTAACATTGGCTCTTGTTATTCCTTATACTCTATCTCCTTTTTGCCTGCTTTTGCACTGGCAGCTGTCCCCAGGGTCTGAAATTGTTCCCTATAAAATCCCTATAAAATCTCTGGCTTTCTTGGGGCTTAGCTCAAGCACCATCTCCTACCTTTTACTGGTTCTCTCCCTATCCCATACCCTACCAGATGCTAGTGCCTTCTCACAAAATTACCTATCTCATTTTTGGTTTCCATTCTATACCTAAAATGACATTGAATTTTTGTTGTTTAGTCATTTTTAAGTCATGTCTGATCCTTTGTGACCCCATTTGGGGTTTTCTTGGCAATGATACTGGAGTGGTTTACCATTTCCTTCTCCAGCTCATTTTACAGATGAAGAAACTGAGACAAACAAGGTTCAGTGACTTGCCCAGGGTCTCATAGCTAGTAAATGTGTGGGGCTGGATTTGAACCCAGGAAGAGAAGTCTTCGTGACTCTAAACCCTAGACTCTATCCCCTCTGCCAGCTAGCTACCCCTACTGTTGAATACAAGGTGTTAGATAACTATTCATTATATTCATTAATTGAAAGTAGAGCCAATGGGCAGCTAAATGGCACAGTGGATAAAGTGCCAAGCCTGGAGTCAAGAAATCACTTAACCATGTTTGCCTCAGTTTCCTCACCTGGAAAATGATCTAGAGAAGGAAATTGCAAGCCAATCTAGTTTCTTTGCTAAGAAAACCCAAAAATGGGTACATCAGAGGTCAGGAACAATTGAAAGAACCAAGCACACAGAGTTCTGGGAGTGCCACTAAGAAGAGCATTCTAAAGCAAACAATGCTGGTGAAATTCAGTTTAAACGGCATTTATTAAATACTATGTACCAAGCAATATTCTAACCTCTAGGGATATACATTTTTTAAAATAGCCCTGTCTTCAAGGGACTTATATTCTAATGGGGGGGACACATGAAAGAAAAGTGAGAAGAAATGGAAGTAGATACCCTTAAAGGGTTGTTCTTCAGTCATGTTCAACTCTTCATGCCCCCCCTGGACCATAGCTATCTATGAGGTTTTCTTAGCAAGGATACTGGAGTGGTTTGTAATTTCCTTCCCCAGCGGATCCCCATAAAAGTGTATATATGGTAGCTAAATTCAGAGAATGAGAAATGGCTGTTCTAGTCTCTTCCCCAAAATGGAAGTTCTAGGAAGAACTCATCAATGGGATTAGGGGCCTGCAATTTACCCAAGATAAGGTTCTGCCATCATAATTTCCTTCAATGCTCAGTTTGACATCAACTCAATGGTTTTAGAGACTTTCCTTAATTACTCCAGATGTTAGTTCTCACCCATTCGTCCCCTAAAATTGTATTTATTTTATGTTTTGTATTTATTTATCTGTGTCTGTCAGTTTCTCTCAGAAGACTATAAGCTTCTCAAAAGCAGGCAGGTTCTAATTTTGCCTTTGTATCCCCAGCAACTAGCACACTGCAGAGCACACAAGTGGTATTTAACAAATGCTTCTAAAATTGGGTTATTGAACTATTATAGTCTTAGAGATGATAAGACACACACCAAGATAACTTTAAGACAGAACATTAAATGACAAAGATGTCAGAGCTGCAAAATAAAGAATTGTGTGAGGTCTGAGATTAAGTAACTACAAAGTAATCTCTACTGATAAGGGAATGCTAGAAGAAGTGACCATGAAAGAGACTTCTGAGGGTTCAATACCCTATCATAGAAATTAGGGAACTGTTTAGAAAAGATAATGTTGAGGGCTGTGAATATAATCATGGCAGAGAATGGATTTGACCTGAACAGATGAGGCAATACATCTTCTACTGACCCAGGTCATTTCCTGAATAGAGTCCTGAATTTAGGGTTAACAGAGGGTTCCTGGAACAGGGAATATGTGAAACAAGAGTGATATGAGATAAGACCAGGAAGGCAGATTTGAGCCAGGCATTAGAGGGCTCTAAATTTCAGGCTAAGGAATTTGCATTGTATCCTAGAAGTCATGGGCAGCCATTAAAGGTTTTTGAGCAGGAGTGACCAGATCAGCCACATGGGAGATAGATTGAAGGTGGGGAGACACTGGAAGGAAGACAACTTACTGGGCAGCATTAAAGTACTCTAGGTGATAAGGACCCAAATTAGGGTAGGTTGCCACATGAATAGAGGGAAGCTTTAAGAGCAAAGACTTTGGATAAGGAGGAAGATAATAAGTTCAATTTTGGACAAAACAAGTTTGAAATGTCAACAGAGCATCCAGGTGGAGATCCCAACAGGCAACGGGAGATGTGTAATTGATATTCAGGAGAGAAATTAATACTGGATTCCTATCAGCATAGAGATGATAATTGAACCCTTGGAAGCTGATGAGATCACCAAGAGAAAGCAAGATGACAGGCCAGATCCAAGTGTTAGGGAAACCAGCACTTAAAGGGAAGAAGAATGATGAGCCATCAAAGGCAAATAGCTAGGAGAACTGATAGACTGTACTGTCTTGGAAATTGAGGGAAGAGAGTATCCAGGAAGAAAGTAATCAATGGCATCGAAATCTAGAGAGAATTCAAGGACTAAGAAAAGGGCCATCATTAAGAAATCATTAACTTTTGAGAAAGCAGTTTCATCAAAGAAATAAGTCAGAAGCTAGATTAGAACTGCTTAAGAAGTGAAAGGGCAGTAAGGAAATAGAGAGGATACAGAATCCTCTTTCTAAAAGTTTGGCAGTCAAATAGAGGAGGGATATGGAATGATAACTTGGGAGGAGATGGCAGAGTCTTCACTCCCCAACTCTTTGGGGTGTTCTGTGCCCAAGACCTCAGGCAGCCAACAGCATGTCCTGGCACACAATACTATCTCAAATATATGGCATATAGACATGCAGGAAGAGCCACCCAACAAAACCAGATATTCCAGAGTTCTAAGAATTAATTAGTTGTTAATTAGATTCATTAAAGAATAGGTTCTGCTTAGAAGAAGGGTTTCCAGCTTAGGGAAAGAGTTTTAAAGTTTACCTTAAGAGAGAGAAGACATCTTTATATCTGTTCTTCTTCAGTCACATCCAACTCTTCATGCCCCCATGGACCATAGCTATATAAGAGGTTTTCTTAACAAGGATACTGGAGTGGTTTGTGATTTTCTTCTCTGGTGGATCCCCATAAAAGGGTATGTTTAGCTACCATACGGTCAGATAATGAGGGATGGCTGATCTAGTCTTCTCCAAAATGGAAATTCACAGGTGCTGCTCTCTGCTGTCCCCTGTGGTGTCCCAGGGAACAGCCTCAGCCACTCTATTTCAGTTGAATTACTCTCAATTTTCTCAGATATAAAGATGTTTTCCAAAGCTATCTACCACCAAAATCTTCCAAGATTGGTAAGTGCCAACTCCCTAGACACCTACTCCCAACGAGGAAGCTCTAGAGAGTGATCCGTTTACCAAGGGTCCTTTTCTAGGGGTTTCTGGGAATTCTTTTTAAGGAACTCCCTGAACATTCTTCTTTCTCTTAAGGTAAACTTTAAAACTCTTTCCCTAAGCTGGAAACCCTTCTTCTAAGCAGAACCTATTCTTTAATTAACCTAACTAATAACTAATTAATTCTTACACTATAGAATGGCAAGACCTCCAGAAGGTATTTATTTAGCATATATGGAATAGACCAGTTTCCCCTACCCAGAGAATCTGAATATCTCTGATTTAATATCATATTCTATCCCCTTTCATTATGAGTTAATAGGAGTTGTAGGGTCTCTATATGTGGGATAATTAGCAAAGTTGGGTTTATACAGCCTTTAAAATCACTAGTCAGTACCTCTACTTCAAAGACCCAGGGATGATTAGAATCTTGTGCTGACTATCAGAATCACATGATTTAGAGCAAAAAGCGTCCTTCAGAATCATCCTATACAATGCCCACATTTTACAGAAGAGAACAGAGACTTAAAGAAGTGGAATTATTTGTCCAACATCACACAGCTACTATACTTTCTAGCAGAGTCAGAATTTGAACCCAGGTCTTCTAACTCAAAATTATATTCTTTTTCCACTATACCACCTATAGCTATTTCAAGTATTGATTTCTGATATTCTGGGATGAGTCCAAGGATCCAGGGAAGATACAAAATTTAATCCCTGATATGCCTCTAATCTTGTTCAGCTCTAGTCTGGGGACAAATGAAAGACAGAATTCTATACCAGTTACTTATGGACCCTGAGGATTAAATAATAATGTTGGGTTGTCCAATACCATGGCAACTTTCTACTACCCCATAAACAAAATGTTCATGAACCTCCCAGATTAGTTTGCTGTTTCATGTCTGGATGACACTCATATTTTCCCACCAGGCACAGGAGCATGTATAGCAAGGGTGGGAGGTATTGACTTCAATCCTTGAATAAGGAGTCAGCCAAATTTGGTTTTCGGGTACCATTTCTAAGATTGATGACAAGCCCTAGAAATGAACCCTGTAACACAGTTCCTGGGCACAGCCAGTCTTTACAAATAGTTCATCTCAGGTACTTTTAACTCCCAGAGTCATGCCCATGACCAGTAGGGTTGCATCTAAATCAGGGCAGAACAGGAGAGGGTTTTTCTGTCATTGGAAACAGGGTTTCTCTTAGCTGCCAATGGACCACCCTCATCCAGATCAGCCTTGCTTTGTGAAAATCACCGATTTCTAGAGACTCAAAGACTAAGAATCGAAAAAGAGAAAAATGACAAAATAACTGATATTCCTATGGCAGTCTCAAAGAGTGAGTTGTTTTAGCTCATCCTACCTATAAAGTAGGTACAATTCAAGTTAATTCCACAAACATTTATTAAACACTAGAGATACTGTGGCAGGTGCTGGAGATACAAAGATAAAAATGAAATCATTTCTGCTCTTCCCTCAATGATCTTATAGTCTTTGGGTCAACGGAGTAGGGCAGGTGGGAGGCAGAGTAACACATATAAATATGTTTATATAAAAATATAAATCAGTAAATGCAAGATAATTTGAGGAGGAAGTGAACATTAACAACTAAGAAGATGAGAAAAGGCTTTGTAGGGGAGGTGAGCAGTGAGCTGAGCTCTGAAGGAAGATTAGGATTTCAGGAGATGTAGGTGAGAAGAAATAGTCTGGGCTTATACAAATCCACAGAGGCAGGAGACAGGATATTATGTTGCAGAAAATTGGATAGTCATCAAAAGAGTGGAGTAGGGCTAAAAAAGATACACTGGAGCCTGACTGTTGTCAAGACCCTTAAATTTAGGCCAAGAAGTAGACATTTTATCCTAGAAGGCAGAAGGAATCAGTGAAGGTCTTTGATCAGGAGAAAAGAAAGAAGGAAGTAAACAAGCATTTATTAGAAGCTTACTGTGCCTGGTGCTGAGCTAAGTACTGAGAAGGCAAATAGAAGCAAATACAGGGTTCCTACCCTCACTGGGCTTCCATTCTAATGAAGGTAAGCTAATGCACAAAGGAGAGTTGAAAAGCAGGGGATAGAAAGATTGGAGAAGGAGCCTAGGCATGAATTTTCGATTCAGAAGGTCAGGAATAAGCAATGAGAGGAATGAAGAGAGGCTAACCCAACTCTTTTACAAAATGGAGACTCCAAGAGGAACTCACTAATGGGAGAAGAGGGCAGGCCTTGCAGAGCAATAACATTCCAAAGTAAACAGGCTCCTGGGGCAGTAGGATATTCCAGGACAAAGAGACCCCAGGTGCTGATGAAAGTTCCAGCCTGAGTTAGAAGTAGAAACATATCTTTGAAATTCAGAAATTCAGCGATTTGGTCAAACTCATGCCTTAAGAAGATTGTGAAGGGGCAGCTAGGTGGCGCAGTGGGTAGGGAGCCATACTTAGAGTCAGGAGGACCTGAGTTTAAAAGTGACCTCAAGCACTTCCTAGCTTTGTGACCCCAGGCAAATCAATTAACCTTTGCTACTCTTCCTGCTTAGAATTAATTCTAAGAAAAATGATAAGGATTTTTTTTTAGAAGAAGGAGATTGTTTAGGCAAAATAACATACAAAAAAATATTTTATATTATTGCATATGTAAAATCTATATTAGATTGAGAGGAGGGAGAAGGAAGGTGGAAGGGAGGGAGAGAATTTGGAATTCAAATTTAAAATTTTTTGACATGTAATTGAGGAGAACATAATTTTTTTTATTAATAGAATTTATTTTCAAGCATCTCAGCCCCTCCCTTCCCTCTCCACATAGCAAAAATAAAATATTATTTAAAAAATAAATGGGCAAAAAAGAGGAGATTCTGGGGAAAGAGCTATGCAAAGGGAATCTGGATGCAGAGAGACTAATTAGGAGGCTGTTCGAGTGGTACAGAGGAGAAGATGGTAAAAAACATTTATTAAATCCCTACCATATGCAAGCTAAGCCTAGTGCAAGGCCATGTACACTGTAAAATGTTCAATAAATGTTTCATGAATTGAATCAATATTATCAAGCAGTTCCTATGATTCTAGACTTCCCATCTGTCATGGGACTGGCTGCTCTACCTGCCCAATTCTTAACTCTTGTCAGTTGTGTCACTGTGGGTAGGTCTCTTCCCCTTCCATAAAATGGGTTATGGTGCTTGCAGCCCTCACCTTACAAACTGTATGGTTCAGAAACCATAAATTATAAAGTATATGAAATATAAGATATTGTATAAAGTATACAAAAATATACTATATAAAACCATATTAGTGTTTTGATTATTATTTTGCTTATTTTTATTATTTTTACTTGTATTATTGTTATTTGTTATTATGGCTTAGTTTGCAGAAGATAACCCATTCCACTCCTCATTGAGACATCCCCTCCATTATGTGACTAGTAGAGATATCAAAGAAGTTACAGGTTGGGTGCAGCCAGGTATCACAGAGGTTAGAACACCAAGCCTGGAATAGAGAAGACCTGGGTTCAGACCTGGCCTCAGTCAATTCCTAGCAGTGTGACCCTGGACCAGTCACTTAACCCCATTTGCCTAGCCTTTGCCCTTCTGTCTTAGAGTTCTTTCTAGGTCAGAAAATAAGGGTTTCAAAAGAAAAAGTACCAGATGCCTGGCTTAGTCCACAGGGAGAAATATTTACAAGACTTGCTCAGAGTAGGTGCTTAATAAATGTTTATTAAATTGAATTAAATTATAAATTAGGATCCAAAAGTGGATACCAGTAGCATTTACCCCCACAGAGCTGTGAAGCTCAAATAAGATCATATGATAGAAAGCCCTTTGAGAGCATGTCAGGTCAGAAATGTGAGCTACTTTCCATTGAAGTCATCATAATCATGCCTGGGGTCAATAGTAATAGACCTGACTTCTAGTCCTTTCTCTGACACACACTGGCTGTGTGACTCTGGACTAATCACTGAACCTCTCTGTACCCCTCTCTCCAACTAGGAGTTGCAGAGCAGGTTTCTGGCAGCTTTAGGAGAGGAAGTTCCTTACCTAGGGTTCTCTATCCTGGTTGAATCCCAGGTCTGATGAGAAGAGAGAACAGTAATAGCAATAGCCTGAACAGTGGCATAGGAGAGGTGCTCAGTGAACAGATGAATGGCAGTGACAGTCCCCTTCGATCTCTGGGCCAGAGTCCTTTGCCTTACCAGTACTTGGAGTCCATTCATGCTGATCAGGAGCCTCCAATGGGGCACATATAAAGGGGGTCTGCACAGAGACTGACAGGTAAGCGCCCTAGACTTTGCATTCCTTCCCTGAAGTCTGTATGCCCAGTAGAGTTCCTGGTAAGAACAATGAGAATTTCCTGCACCCATTAAGCTTGGAGGAGGAGAACAGATCTTAGACTGTAGGAGAAAAGGAGGCAGGTGGTATTGCCTAGTGGTCTGCAAAGGATAAAAAATGGGAGATGATCAGGTATATGAATGCTCTCAGCCTCCCACCAATATGGACAATTTATTCTACCCAAAGCACTCTTCTAGGCTGTATCCATTCTACTCTGACTAGAAGAGAGAGAAGAGCCGTACTGTAGGCAGCCTCCTGGCTGTATCCAATGGGTCACTGTCATCAGCCTCGGATATACTGGAATGAGAGCTGTTTTCAAGATAGAATGTGAGGAGACATGGAGGAAAAGGATTAGTGCTGGAAACTTGTGCCCCATCATTCCTCAAAGCACAAAAGAGACTTCCTTGGTGCCTTGGGAAGTCTAGCCTTCCTCATTCTTGTGTGAGTACTGTCTATGTCTCCCATAAAGATTCATTTCCCTGGATGGGGCAGGTAGAGGCATTTCTGTGTCTGTGTTCTGTGTTAACAGGTAGAGAGGGCAGCTGGGCACTTCCACTAGTTTGCAATGCTGCAGACCTAGTCAGTGCAGAAACCTAGGGTACCAGTATCGTTCAGGAGAGAGCACACAAATACACTCATCCTGAAAGTTCCAGCCAAACAGCATTCCTATTCCCCTGACTTCTCTGTCCTCTTTCTTATTTACTCTCCCTTTTCTTCTCTCTCTCTTCTATTCCTTTCTTCTCCCTCTCTCTCCTCCTGCCCTTCTTTCATCTTTACCTCTTCTCTTGTCATCCTTATCTCTCATTCCCACATTCCATCTCTCATTCTCTCTCTCTCTACACCTTTCTGTCTTCCTCTCCATCTCCTTCTTTGTCTCTATCTTACTGCCTCTGACTCTCCCTTATCTTTGTCCCCCCAGGAAATGGATCATCCTCATCCTCAGAAAGAGGCAAAGCTATCTTGAAAAATTCCAGGCCTGATCCAAGCCCCTACCAGCTTCCTTATTCTCAGGGAGTAAACAGAATCAGCCTTGTCAGAAGACAGGGTTTAGGATGGTGAGAGGGATACTCAGTCAGCTGACAGGCACTGGAGGGAGTTTCCCATCTTTGATGGAATGCTGCCCTCCATGCAGTCATAACAATTTTGACATTTTGGAAAAGGAGAAAAAATTTTCCAGGCATTGTGCATGGTTGGCAAAACTGTAGCTGACAAAATAAATAAGAGGGAACCGTTTATATCTCCTACCTCTCCTTCCTGTCCTCTCTTCCTTTTCAGTCTTTTCTCTCTCCAGATCTCCTCCCTCCTTCTCAATGCATTAACAAATAACACAATTATTTTATCTGGAGGAAGGGTACTGGTGTCTAAAAAGCATCAAGAGATGTTCAATACAATAGTGAAATATATTTCCCTCTTCTCCAAAGAGAGATGGGAACTGTAGGTTCAGAGTAGGGCTTACGATGTCAAGCATGGCCAATGTTTTGAGTTTGTTTTATGAACTCTACTCCTCTGTTACGGAAAATGGTACTATTAGAACCAAGGAATGGGGGGGTCCTAAAATAGTGACAGTGACATAATAGGAAAAAAGGTATCAATAAAGCATTTATTCTTTTTTTAAAAAAAGAAACCCCATCAGCAAATAAAATAACACATTTCTGAGATAAGCCTGGCTGTCAGGAGGGGGAATGGATTCAATTTACACACATGTGATTTACAACCAACTTTTTCAGAAAGAGGCAATATCAAGGAAACCAAAGACCTCTGTAATAGAGGTGGCAAGAAGGGAAGCCTGAGCCTGGCTGGAGTTTACTGTATCATTCTTGTTTCTCTCTTCTCTGGGGCTATTCCCAGTCTCACTGGAGATTAGCTGGGGTTTCTCACTGGGGTTAGCTATGGCTAGAAATGTCCTTCCCTGTCCCTGCCCGATGCCCTGATGTCAATCCTGGTTCCTACCCTTGGACAGCCAGCCCACAGTCTGAGAGAGACAGATTACCAGTGCCAGACTCCGGTCCTATCTTCAGGGAGCTCACCATTGGGCAGGGGAAACAGGACTCAGATCTATGGCATCTCTGCAGAGATAGACAGGGGAGCATGTAATGGAGGGCTTGAATGTGTGCACTTCAGACTTTGGATGCTCTCTGAGTTCAGAGAAGGAAGTGACTTCCCTGGGCTAGAAGAGTCCTAGTAGGCTTTTTGGAGGAGGTGGGACTCTTGTTAAGCCTTAAAGACTGGAGGAAGGAGGAGGAACGGGATTGGATGGCTATAGAGATGGATAGATTATCCTCCCCCCTCCTCTCTTCCCTGGCCCTCAGAGCCATATGCGGGGGATGCCATTAGTCAATTACAAATTCTCTTCATATCTAAATAAAATGATTTGTTAATTTGAGTGAGTGATCGCCAAGCGGCCAGAAAGCTTTGCGGGCAATGGCGAACAGCTTGCGTGTTCTCAGAGATGTGCAGCGGGCGCGGCCGATGCCACTGCCGCAGACTTGGTGGGGCTGTTTTCAATTTAAATGCGAATTGAATGAGGAGAAAAATGTTTCTCTTGGCAATTCCATAGGAGCTGGCTCTTCTGACAGATGTTTGAGTTTATTATTCCACTGGGGCAATGTTTTGTAGTGCAGAATTGCTAATTATTTCAAAAGCCTGGCCATGAGCTGGGAGGAGGCAATGGCAGCATCTGTTGCCAGGTAGAGCTCAGGAGTTGATCTGGGTCCTAATCCACCACTTGCCCTATTGCCACCACTGCCATTGCCACTGCCACCACCCCATCACCCACACATATGTGCATGCACAGAGAGAGACAGACAAAGAAACGGAGACAAACAGAGGCAGAGAGAGACAGAGACACACAGAGAGAGAACTTCTGGTACTGGGCAGTTTGCTTGACATCTGGGGACATCTGAGGAAGAGGGAGTCCAAGAGCCAGATGCCTCTCTGCTTCCAGCAGAAATCCTCCTTCTCCTCTTCTTCCTTATTTCCTTCTTCCCTCTCTTCTCCCAGGAAGAACCTTGAGCAAGAAATCAGAATGGAGTTCTAGCCCAGACTCTGGCTCTGGCTCACTGCATAACCTTAGATAAATCATCCCTCCTCTCTGAAACTGTTTCTTCCTGGGTAAAATGGAAAGAATAATGCCCACACTACCTACTTTACAAGACATTTGTTAGGAAAATATATCATAAACCATAAAAATTTTAGAAAAATGGCAACTTCCACTTCAGGGGATTCATTATTGGCTGTATTAACTTTCAGTGTCTCACAGAATTGGGGCAGAGAAGACTTGAGGATGTGTGATAGAGAGTATTTCTAGGAGATTTGAGGGGTGAGATTTGGATCCTTGCCTTCCAAGGATTACCAAAAGCAGGAAGCTTTTTAGGTCAAGTTTGGGAGCTCAAAAGGGCCTTGTTTGGCCTAGCCTGGCTGCTGATGGAGCACTAAGAGCATTGGACATACACGTCAACACATAGGGTTGTAGGCTGTAGGCTAGGCTGAATATATTCTTATGATACTGTTATCACCAGCTGTTACAGGGAAGCGCCCAACTTTTCAAGGCTGAACTAGCTCCTTGCTACATAATAGGCTGGTCCCCAAGGAGAATATTGGGCAGGGGGATTGGGTTAGGATGGTTTTGATGCCACAGCAAAAATCTTACTGAAAATTGTGGACGAGGGGGCTAGTTCTATATTCATGAGTATCTGGGTGTATGTGAATTTGAGTGTTTGGATGTAACTATGTCTGTACTTATGGGGAAGAATATGTCCTATTTGTGCATATCTAGACATCTAGCTAATGTGCCTGGGACCTGGGGTTCTAGCTGGGTGGGTATGCATGTACCTTTGTGTGTTCGTGATAATGCCTTTTGCCTGTGTCTATTTAACAACGTGTTTTCTGTGTCTGCATATTTATTCATCGGTGCATGCTGGTAGGTTACACTGCAGCTCTGTACGTACAAATGTCTCCTCTGTGTACTACTCTGTGGGTAAACTCCTTCATGGCCAGCCCTCTCTATTTTCTTTTTGTCTCTCTTTTAGGGCTTGGCAACAGGCTACCTGTACACATTAAGCAGTTTGAAAATATTTGTTAGTTTGAATTGAATCGAGCTGGAGACTCCCCAAGCCCCCAATTAAAATAGATAGCTTGCTTTGTGGAAGTTTCCTAAATCTTTCAGGTAGCACCTAGTAGTAGGAAGCTGGATGGGAGTGATGGGAGAGATTGTTTCCAAGAAAAATGCTCATTAAGAACAAACTCTCAGGAGAATGGAGCAACATGCCTTGCAGGGATAGGGATGCCTGGAGGAATAGCTGAGGCACCGAAAGGAATAATTAGAGCACATTAGATGGGAAAGAGTATGAGTATTATTTCTATTTTACAGATAAGGTAAACTGAGACTTGGAAGGGACATAGTTGTCGCTTCTCACCCAGCTGGTGTCAGAGCAACAATTGAAACTTGTGTCCTGATTCTGAGAATGAAACTCCTTCTACTACAGATGACTTGCCAGCTATGTGACCTTGGGCAGATCTCTTCCCTTTTATGAACCTTAGCTTCCCCATTTATAAAATTAAGTGGAAGGGGGGGAGGGTTGGACCTCTTTGGCACTCTAATGTACCCTGATGAAGAATAATATTTTAAATGTATAAAATGCTGTAAGGGGGCAGTTAGGTGATCAGACCAGGAGATAAGAGGTCCTGTATTCAAATTTGAACTCAGACACTTCCTAGCTGTAGGACTTTGGGTAAATCTGTTGCTTAATCCTTACTGCTCTTCTGCTTTAGAACTGATAGTTGGCATTGATTCTACAATAGGAGGTAAGGTTTTTTAACAAATTAAATTAAAAATGAAATTTCATACATAGGATTACAAAGAAAACCAATTAGGCCAAAATACAATTATCCAAATATTTTTAATAACACATTCTTGGAGAACAATAGGGCTAGAGTATCTTATTTTTTTAACTCTTACTTTCATTCTTAGTAACAGCTGTAGGATAGAAGGACAAGAGCTAGGCAAATGGGGTAAAGTGGCTTGCCCAGGATCACACAGCTAGGAAGTGTCTGCATCAAGATTTGAACCCAGGTCTTCCAAACTCCAGGACTGACACTCTATTTACTATGCCACCTAGCTACCCCTAGAGTATCTCTAAGATTCCCTCCCTATTCTCTAAATCCTAGAGGCAGAACAGTATAGAAGAGAAAATCCCGGCTTCAAGTCAGAAAGATATGGGTTCAAGTCTTGATTCATATACTTACTAATGATATGATCTAAATAAGTCATATATCTCTTTATCCATAAAATTAAATCGATTAGACTAGATGGTCTCTAAGGTCCCTACCAACTCAAGATCTATGATCTTATAGCCATACTACCTCTCAAGAAAGCAGGAAGATGCCAAGAAGAGACACAGTTCTCTACCCCTGCAGAGTCCTTCTGTAAAGTGAATCGCAATGCTAATTTTGCTTTTGAAAGAATATGGATTCTTATATATACAGATTGCTTAAAGCAATTTCTGCCTTGCAACCCCCTACCTTATCGGACTTAGGTAATAGGAAGCCTAAAGATCATAAAATTTAGAGTTGAAAAATAGCTCAGGACATGTGATGTAGAGCAAACTGAAGGAAGCATAAGCGATCATTTAGTCCAACTCTCTTTTTTCTACAGATGTAAAACTGAGGCTCAGAGAAGGAAAAGGACTTGCCCATGATTAAAAAATAGGAATTCAGCTCCAAAACTCTTCCCACAATACTATGGGGACAAAAACTGCCACATCTTCCTGTGTTTTTTTCTTTCTCTTCTTCCCATCCAACGCTCTTTCCTTTTTGTTATCTCCTCTCCTATCACTCCTTTGCCTCATCCCTTTGTCCTGTAGTTGGAATAGTTAAGTGTCAAGTGATGATTGAGGTTCAGTCCTGTGATCCATAAAGGGCCCCTTATTTATCAAAAGATCTACAATATGCCTACCTCAAGACACTGTACTAAAGGCCAAGTATACAAGGGGGAAATGGAAAAACAGCCCCTCGCCTCAAGGTGTTTACATTCTACTGAGAGTCTTCAACATGCAAGCTGAATATACACAAAGAATAATTTCAAGAGGAGAAAGAGCACAAAGAACAAAGGGATTCAGGAAAGGCTTCCCTAGAAGATGTGGGAAAAGCCCCTTCTCCCTTTTCTCTTTCCCTTTCTCTTCTTCCTTCCTCCTCTTTCTCCCCTCTCCCATTTCCATTTCCTCTCTCTTCCTTCTCTTCATCTCCTTCTTCCCTCCTCCTCCCTTTTCCCTTACCCCCTCTCTCCTCTTCTTCTCATCCCCTCTTCCTCTCTGGCCCATCTCTTTTTTATTTCCTTCTTCCCTTCTTTCCTTTCATCCTTCTCTCATATTCCTCTGACTCCTCTTGCCTTTTCCACTGGCTCTTTCTTCTTTTTTTCGTGTTCCTAAATAAGCATTGTCCCTTTTCCCCCCTCTCCCTCCCTCCCTTTTGTCCCCCTCTCCAATCCAGCTCCCTGTTGAAAGCTTCTGAGTTCATGAATTTAACATTAAGGCAACATTCCTGCTGATCCTGGAAGCTGGTTGGATATGGGTATTTTATAACCCTAATTAACATCTAGTTACCCTCGGGGTCTCAGTCCAACCACTGGGTAATAGACATGAGGTTTATCATTATCAGAGGAATGGAGGATCAAAAAAATATTTTAACAAGGAATATTCCCTCCAATCTTCCCTGTTTGGCTGTTTGGTTGGGTTTCATTTTTTCCTCTTATTTTGTTTTAAATTGAATAGTGTCTGAGAAAGCTAATATAGTGAAAAAAGTATGGAATGTGACATCTGAAGACTTGGGCTCTGCCACTTACTAACTGTGTGACCTTGAGGAAGTCATTGCCCTACTCTAGGACTGTTTCCTCGTCTAAAAAATGAAGGGCTCTCCAAGGTCTCCTCCAGCTCAGATATTCTATGACCTGTGTTGTAAGGTCCCTCCCTACTCAAACATTCTATATCCTATGTTCTAAGGGTCCTTCCAGCTCTGACATGCTATGTCCTACATTCTTAGGGCCCTCCCAATTCTGATATTGTATCTTTTGAAGTTCTGACATTCTGTGGATTCCATAGTTCACTGGTGATGCCACACCATGAACTGGACTAATTTAAGGCAAAAAGGTGACAGGGTGAGTAAGCAATCCTAGCTGGCCCCCACTGTGCTTTTCTCTGCCCCCTCTTGCTTTCTGATCCCTGGATACCAAAGACCTTGATGGCACTAAGCAGAAGAAAAGGATATTATGGGGAGAAAAACAGGAGGGGGGAAAGAGAAGATGGAGAGAGAGACAGAGACAGAGACAGAGAAACAGAGACAGAGAGAGACAGAGAGAGACAGAGAGACAGAGACAGACAGAGACAGAGAGAGAGAGAGAGAGAGAGAGAGAGAGAGAGAGAGAGAGAGAGAGAGAGAGAGAGAGAGAGAAAGATTGTGGTGTAGGAGACTTTGATTGACCACAGTATCAATTGGCGCCAGGGTTTCTCCCTCTCCCTGGGATAAAACTCCACCATGACAGCCCTTCCATTAAATAGGGCATGTTCAAAAGAGAAAATTGCTCCTATTTTCCCTTTTTTTACTTCAGTGCCATAAAAAATTGATCCTGCATTACATCCTTATGTCAAAGAAAGGAGCCCAAAAAATCAAATAATATTCTGCCCACGAGCCACTGCAGGGAGCATGAGTGTACCCCCCCAAAACACAAGATAGAACAATCTGAATAAACCACAATTGGATCTCAAGGATGCTGCTCAAGGACAAAAAGGCAGGTCAGAAAGCACAAGGCTTGGATAGAAGAGAAGGTAGGGAAAGACAAAAGGCTATGTTAGTGATAGGCAATACTCTCAGGTAAGAGTCCTGGGATTGTAGCAGGGAGGAGCTTAGAGAACATCTAGCCCAGCCCCTTTATTTTATAGTTGGGGTCTCCAAAGGCCAAGGGGGTGACAGGGGGGTTGCCTAAGGTCATGCAGGTAGTAAGAAGCAAAGGCAGGATTTGGACTCTGGTCCTCTGACTTGAATCCAGGGCTCTTTTCACTAAATTAAGCTACATTTTGCAGGTGACCTTAGAGAGAGTAAATAAAGGTCACTAAGACAGAGAAATGGATGGGACCAAGCAAGGAAGGGACCTGAGAAATGGCTGGGGGCATAGGCAGTGGTATACTGTTAACTGTAGGCCCCCGGAAGTTTTCTAGGTCCGTGACCAATGGGTTTAGGGAGGATCTCTCATTTGTGAAGAGGAGGCTTGCAGGGTGTTTGGCCAAGAAGAGGGAGATGGGATCCTAGAAGCTGGCAGGTATTTTGAAAATGTAAATAGCCAAAGCAGGGAAGAGGAAGAGGATGAGATAGGGATTAGGGGGCTTCTGTAGCAATAGATCCAGTGCCTGCAGGGGGTGGTGTTAAAGGGGGAAGCTCTGCTGGTGTCAATAGATGGGGGCTTTCGATCCAGTGAGATGTAGTAGAAAATGGGATAATTGGGAGAGGTTAATTTGGATCTAAATGGAGCCGTTTGTTATCTTAATAAGAAGTATCTCATTTTTTCCAGAAAGATTGCTACGCCTGCCAGATGTCAGTGTGACCCTGTCAGTTGAGGAGGGGGAAGGGAAAGAGGGGAAATAAGAGAAGCAGAGGAGAATGGGATTGGAGGAAGGGGACCAGGGACATTTGGGGGACAGAAACTGGCCAGAGCTATTTGAGGAAGAGTCAGGCACTAATAACGTTTGGGGTATAGAGACAGTTGAGGGTATTTAGGGGACAGAAGCTATTGGAATTTATGGTATCAAAATAGGTACTTGGGTTATTTGGGGGATAAACACAAGCAAAGGGGATTTGAAGGACAAATGTAGAGGAATGTTTTGGGGGGACAAGACAGGGGTCTGGGCACTTGGGGGATGGCGACTGAGAGTAGCTGGGGTTCATATATGGCTGCAGTGTTCATAGAAAGATAAATACTAGGGAATTTGAGGGAGAAGAGATAAGAGCTAAGGGTGTTTAGAGAAAAAGAGAGACTCGGGCTATTTTGAGAACAGATTGGAGTTAGAGGTATTTGAGGAACAGAGAGATGGATGAGAGTATTTGGAGGACAGACAATGTATGTTGGAGGATGAATGTTTAGGGAACGGAGATAGAGACCAAATGTGACTGGGGGACAAAGCCAGAGCCTGACGATTTTGTAGGGACAGACAGGGCTGGAGGCTTTGCTGATGGGAGAGCTTGTACATACAGGCTGATGAGTCACAATTATTTCTTAAAACAACTAGAGCAAACCTGACCTTTGAGGCTGATGTGGGAGCCATGGCTGGCCCCTGAGGGTTGCTCTTGACAACAGTCTTGAGCGGGAAGCTGATCCACAGAGGCAGATACTTGAGTACTGCTGGAAGGAACAGGGTTTGCTCTGAGAAATCTGGGTAAAGAAATTGAGACTTGGGGATGGAGAGTGGTAAGGATAGAACCCGAAAGAATTAGGTTGACCGAATAGAGGAGAAGAGCTAGTCCAACCTTCTCTAGAACGTTAGTAATGAGTGCTTGCCAGACACTGCCCAAGCACAGATGAATATCAAAGGAAGTCTCCCCTTTTAGTGAGTGGCTGCCCCTGCACAGTGAGAGACCTTCAGTATTTCCCTCAGTACATATGTAGTCTGTGTATGGCATGATTCACCAGTCGCTCAACCACCATTTATTAAGAGCCACTCTGTGCCAGCTAGATGGCATGTGGACAGAGCACTGGGATTGGAATCGGGAAGAATCATCTTGATAAGTTCAAATCCAGCCTTATACTGTATTAGCTGTGACTCTGGGCAAGTCACTTAACCCTGTTTGCCTCAGTTTCCTCATCTGTAAAATGATCTGGAGAAGGAAATGGCAAACCACTCCAGTATCTTTGCCAAGAAAACCCCCAATGGGGTTACAGTCGGACATGAATGAAAATGACTGAACAAGAACACGTGAGGATACACAAATTAAAAAAAAAGAAATCAGTGCTTGCCTTCAAGAAGCTTACATTCTGTTGAAGGAGGCCATGTATATGTGTGTGCATGCACACATTTATATACGTGTGTATATACTACATACATACACACATATGTACATACAAAATAGAGGGCTTTAGCAGCAGCTGAAGGGAGCTGTTTTGAATGAAATGAGGGACTCGTGTTTCTGGAATAAATGTTACAAAAGCTGTTCTTTCAAGAACTTAGAAACAGTGTCCTTGCAACCCCCTTAGGAAATAGATAGCTCAGGTGTTACACCGATTTTACAGATGAGAAGTCTGAGACACAGGAAAGTTAAGTGGCTTTACCCAGGGTACCAAGGATTCACACAGAGGTCTCTCTTCACTCCACCACCATGTCTATCAACATGTTACCTTTCTGCCTATCTACTCTTCTCTTCTGCCCCGTGGTCTCCTCACCAATACATCCGAGCTTAATTCCCATCTCTGGGTCTTTGCTGATGCTGTCCTACCTCCCAGCCTACAATATCCTTCTCTCCTCTGTCTTCCCAAATCTTTCTTGTCTTGGCCCAGTACATCTCACCTTCTCCAAGAACTATTCTCTGAATACCCCATCCCAACGATCTCTCCCTCCTTTTAGCCCCTGCATCCCTTAGTTAGTCCCATACAGTCTCATAATTCATTATTCCTATATGTGCATGTCTGATTTCCCCAGACAAATGTAAACTCCTAAGGACCTACTGTCTTCCTCCTCCTCTTTTCTCCCCTATAACAATAGCAGAATAATCCTTAGATTTGTGAGACCTTGGTCAAGTCACTCCTCCTCCTCATTCTGCTATATTTAGCATATTTCCTTGCTTCTTGACATGATTCCAAGGAACAGAATGATAAAGCTTAAACAGGACATTTGAGTCCTGATCTCCTGCCTCCAAGGCTATGCCTCTTAATATTCATATTTATTTCATTTTATTTATTTTAGTAGGAAAGGCAATGTGGCATCATGAATAAAGACCAACCTCAGGTGCAATAAGGCCTACCTTTGAATCCTACCCCTAACACATATTGGCTGCTCTGGGACAAGACTGTAATACCGGCTGAGAAACAAGAGCTTGAAAAGGGTCTCTGAAGCTAGATGGCTAACCCTAGGCCTGGGCCTGAGGCCAGGGTAGCAGAAAGAGATGAGCAAAGGGGGACATCATAGCAGCAAACAGACCCCCCCTATACCAGTGACTCAATATGCATGAAGCAGAGTAAATTTGATTCCTGGAAGGCACCTGGCTTTTAATGAACTAAGTCATTAGTATCTTAGGTAAAGAATTACACACTCCATTTTTTCTCTCTGTGTGCATGTGTGTGTGTGTGTGTGTATGTGTGTGTGTCCTTATCTCTCTCTCTCTATTTCTCTCTCTCTCTCTCTCCCTCTCCCTTTCTCTCTCTCCCCTTCTCTCTCTCTCTCCCCCTCTCTCCTTCTCTCTCTATTTCTCTCTCTCTCCCTCTCTCCTTCTCTCTCTCTCTCTCCCCCTCTCCCTTTCTCTCTCTCCCTTTCTCTTTCCCTTTCTCTCTCTCTCCCCCTCTCCCTTTCTCTCTCCCTTTCTTTCTCTCTCCCTCCCCCTCTCCCTTTCTCTCTCTCTCTCTCCTTCTCTCTCTCTCTCCCCCTCTCTCTCTCTCTCCCTCTCTCCTTCTCTCTCTATTTCTCTCTCTCTCTCCCTCTCTCTCCCTCTCTCCTCTCTCTCTCTCTCTCTCTCTCTCTCTCTCTCTCTCTCTCTCTCTCTCTCTCTCTCTCTCTCTCTCTCTCTCTCTCTCTCTCTCTCTCTGTCCCTCCCTCCCTCCCTTATACACACACATAATCACACTCCCCAAGGGAGCATGAAAGCTCTCTCGTCATTTCTCTAGCGACAACCTCATCCTAGGATTTCAAAGCCTTTTTAAAATACCTACAGGTCTTTTAAGGGCCTTGCCTCCAGTTCATCAATAAATCAGAGGCCAAGTTAGGAAAAGAACCCCAGAGCCCTAGTCCCCCAGAGTGGAGCAGCTCAGTTCCCATCTTTGCCATGGACAGTTAGCCCCAGGCTCATTCTTCCTTTCATCCTCTTTCTCCTTTTTTCCTTCCTGATATTTTTAGTATCCATGTGGAGAATACAAAAAGCAGGGAACTACAATTGGAAATACCCAAAGCAACGAGAAAACCTGATTCCTGCTGAAGCCATTCACCCCCTTACCTTACCTGGCCCATTCAGAAAGGTGTTGGCAACAGAGTCCAAGGTCTGTGGCCTCAGAACTGGAGAGTAGGAAGATCACTGAACCCAAGGCCAGAAGACCACTTAAATTATTATTAGTGTATGCCTTAAAGTTCTTAAGCTTGGCTCCTGGACCAGGTAGTGGTAACGGACCATCTCTGGCACCCTAGGGTGGAGGGATGCCATCTGGGAGGAGGGATCTGTGCTGTGGGACACTCCAGGCCAATTTCAAACTAACCTTTTTCTTTGATCATAGGAAGAAAGGTAAGAGTCCCACCAGCCTGGGAAGAAGAGGAGAAAAATGAGGAAAGGAAAGGTTTTCATTAAAATGTTAGACCCAGGGGGCAGTGCTACCATTCCCAAGGGGTACCAAGGTGGCACAGTGGATAGAATGCTGAGACTGGAGTCCAGAAGACTCCTCTTCCTAAGTTCAAATCTGGCCTCTGATACTTCCTAGCTGTTCATCCCCACTCAACTTGTTTGCCTCAGTTTCCTCATCTGTAAAATGAGCTAGAGAAGGAAATGGCAAATCACTGCAATATCTTTGCCAAGAAAACCCCAAGTGTGGTCACAAAGAATCAGACAGGACTGAAACAACTGAATAAACCATTACAATGGAAATAATGCATTCTTTCTTCTGAATAACACCTTCGCATGTTAATAGAATTCTTCTAGAAATACTGTCTTAACCCAAATTATTGCTGACCACTAATTCCAGAAACCTGTTTATCCAGTCTTAAAAGCTTGGCTCCAGAAGTTGTCAGGGGTGGGAATAGTCTACCTTCTTGGCAGTCACCTCCATAGTACTTTTATAGGGAAGTCAATGTAGTGGCAAGGTGTCAAATAGGCCCACACCAGCTTCAAGAGGGCAAAAATCAAATGAAAATGTAATTGATAAATAGTTAAAATAAAAATACAACAAAACATTGATAATTTTAGCTTGTAGTTTTCTAAGTCAATATGCAACCTGTGGGTATCCTTTTTTATGGTTTGTATTTGGGTTTACCACCTCCAATACAGTATATTAGAAAGAAAACTGGATTTAGAGTCAAAAGCTAGAGATTTAAATTCAAAATCAGTATGACCTTGGGTAAGTCACCTAACCTCTCTGGACCTCAGTTTCTTCAACAATAAAATGAGGGAGTTATGCCACATGACCTGAGAGGTTCCCTCTAAGCTATGATCCTGTTTTATGGTATCCACTAACCCCAATTCATGGCTAGACAAGATAAGAAAAACTCATCAATAAAGTTGTTAGAAAAGACATCACTCATCAGTGTCAGTTCAGATTAGAAGGTTCCTTTCACTTCTGAGATGCTATGATTACCTTCAGGCCGAGAAATGGGACAGAGAAATGGTCCTGGAGTCAGGAATACTTATCTTCCTGAGTTCAAATATAGTCTCAGGCATTTACTAGCTGTGTGACCCTGGGCGAGTCATTTAACCCTGTTTGCCTGAGTTTCCTCATCTAGAAAATGAGTTGAAGAAGGAAATGGTAAATCACTGCAGTCTCTTTGCCAAGAAAACCCCAAATGGGGTCATAAAGAGTCAGACACAACTAAAAAAAATGGCTGAACAGCAAGAAATCGATTTCATGGTTCTAGAGAGGAAATCGACAAACTGAAATATATTTAGATTGTGGGGTAACCAAGACAATCAGGGGACTAGAAACCTCACCATGTGGGAAGCAGGTGAGGGACCTCAGAAGATGCTTAATCTGGAGAAGAGAACATTTAGAAAGGGACAGACAGGGATGGTTAGGTGACTCATGGGATTGAGAACCAGGCCTAGAGACTATAGGTCCTAGATTCAAATATGACCTTAATCACTTCCTAGCTATGTGAGCCTGGCCAAGTCACTTAACCCCCATTCCTTAGTCCTCAACACTTATCTACCTTGGAACCAATACACAGTATTGATTCTAAGATGGCAGGTGAGAGAGAGACAGAGACAGAGACAGAGAGGAAGAAAGACTCTTCACTTGTTTTATGAAAGATTAGACCTATTTTGCTTCTCCCTAAAATGAATGGAAATTGCAAAGGGGCAAATTTCTGCTCAATGCAAGGAAAATTTTTCTAACAACTTAAGTTGTCCCAAAGTAGCATGGCTATTGCCTCAGGAAGTACTAGGTTCCCCATTACCAGGGATCTTCAAGTGGAAGGAAGGAAAGCTGGATGGCCACCCAAGGATGACACTGTAGAGGAGATTCCTGGTCAGGTTGAGCACAGTTAACTTCAGAAATCCCTTCTGCTTCTGAGATTCTGCAATTCCATAGCCTCTCAGATCCCTGGAAATTCCAAATCTTATTATCCTACCATCCTTCAAGGCTCTAGAAATCCAAAGATCAAGAGTTCCAGTCTAAATTCAGCCAGGGGTCACTATGTGACATTGGGCAAGTACTTTCCCCTCTCTGAGACCCATCTCCCCCACCCCCTTACCACAAAAAATGGGTTGAAGGTTCTTTCAAGCTAATATAGTCTCATTCTTTCCCTCCTCCAAGTATGTTTCTCCAGATGCTACCTGTAGCCTCTTTGTGGGCTTGGTTTGGGGTTTGGGGTTTCAGGATTCATCAGTGCAGGGACAAGGGCCCCTGCCAAATAGCTCATCCTTCCTGAAGCCTCTCAGCTGAATTCCAGTTTATTGCTTTTTGTAAATTGTCTCCTGCCTACCCAGAACCCGCTGTCTCAGCAAAGAGCTGGACCAACCACAGCCTCCAAGAAAGGACTATTAGTATTAGCAGAAAAGAAAACACAAACCTTTGCAGAATCCTAACAATTTAATAGCCCCCCACCTTCACACAGGCACCCCTCCTTGCTCCAGGCCTAAAGCCCTCAGGACTGCAGAAGCTCTATTTATGAAGGAAAACATTCTCTGCCAAAGGCAGCTTCTGCCCCACTATCTTCTCATCAACAGCCACCAAGAACAGGGTTCTGGGGACAAGAAACCTATGAAAAAGGTTCAGGGTGGGCCAGCTAGGTGGCACAATGCACAGAGCACCAACTCTAGAGTCGGGAGGTCCTGGGTTCAAATTTGACCTCAAACACTTCCTAACTGTGTGATCCTGAGCAAGTCAGTCAGTCCTCATTGCCTTCCCCTTACCAGTCTTCAGCCTTGGAGCTAATATAAAGTATTGATTCCAAGATGGAAGGCAAAGGGTTAAAAAAAAAAAGATGCTTATGCTTTTCCATCATGAGGCATACTGTGCGTTCATGATGCATAGGGCGGCGCTTAGGAGCTGTGTACTCAGATTTGGGGGTCAGGTGCCACGCCCACCAGAGCTCTCCCTCTTGGGCATCGGCAGTTCTGTCCAGGCAGGGTGGGTGTGTAGCGATTCCCAACCAAGGAGGTCTGAGTTCTAGGAAGGACTTACCTGTGATGGGTGGGTTAACAATTTCAGCTCTGAAGCCCAGTTCTAGGAATCGAGGCTGGCAGTTACTGAGAACCCTTCCTGGAATCTCCTGTCCTGTTCCGAGGAGATGAGGCAGAGTGAGCCCCACTTTCCCCCTCTTCCCAGGCACACTGAATTTGGATGCATGTCTGAGTGTGTGTGGATCTAAACATGAGTCTGGATGTAGGCATATTCCATTGTTGTGTACATTCTGCGTGTGGACCTGAGTATGTGCATCCTTCAGGACCTCTGCATCTGTTTGTGTATGTCCAGATATTGATATGTGCAACTACATATGTGTTTTGTGATCCTGTGTGTTTGTATATATGAGAAAATAAATGTGATCAGTCTATGAATGTGCCTCTGATTGAAAACTTGTCTGTCCATGAATGAATATGTAAGTGTAAAGTGTATGTGTGCACGTATTTTTGTCCAGGAAGATTTCATGTTTGCATTTCAGCCCCTGGTTTCACACGTCAGAGAAAGGAAATAATATTTTTCATTGGGAGTGAGAAGCAAAATCAGGAAAGATTCTAAGGAAGAGGTGGCATTTCAGCAGAGACTGGAAGAAAAAGAGATGGGAGGTAGGGGTAGAAATGCAGGACCAACTCTCCCAGGAACTCGACTCCCAGAGAATTCCAGGAAGGTTCCTCAAAAGATTCTTTTATTCCCAATTACCTTCTCTTTCTCTTGTTGCTCCTGGGGGGGGGGGAGCAATATCTAATACCCATCTTTCTTGTTCCCTTCTTTCTTCTTATCAAAACACACTCCAAACTGGATTTTCTAAGGATTTATTCATAGAGGGAGAGTCGTCTGCAGAAATAATCATTGAAAGCCTGAATCAGAGAAAAGTATTCAGGACAGACAGGGTGGTGCCCAGCTTTAGATCATAGATCAGAGAGCTGAGACTAGAGAGGATTTCCAAGAGTGGTCCAACCACCCTCTTGTTACAGAATAGAAAACCAAGACCCAGAGAAAAGCTGTTTGCCCAAGATCACCTGGACAGCAAGGAAGCAGATCCCTACCTGAAGCTGACCTGGCATTCCCCACATTAATATGCTGTCTCTGTCTGAATCACAAAAGAGAAGAGGGCCCCTTTTTGTACCCCTGGAATTGGCATCACCATGGTAATATGCACTGAATCTATTGGTCCATTCTGCAGTTCCAGAATCAAGAAACCTTCTGTTCAATGGGAAATTGGAGGTGCTGCACCCATGTTTCTCTCATCACTTGCTAAATTGGTATCTTTCCTCAGTCTTTTTTCAGTCCTGTCTAGCTCTTTGTGACCCTATTTGGACTTTTTTTTGGCAAAGATACTGGAGTGGTTTGCCATTTCCTTCTCTGATTCAATTTACAGATAAAGAAACTGAGGCAAACAGATTTAAGTGAGTTGTCCAGGGCCACACAGCTAGTCAGTATCTAAGACCAGATTTTAATTCAAAAAGATTAATTTTCCTGACTCCTGACCCCCTCTATCCACTAAGCTACCCTAGCAGCTCTCAGTCCAAAGTGGGAGGGGGACAATAGAATTCTCTGATAGAGTCAAATGTTTCCCATCACTCAGAAAGCAAAATGACTTAGCCTGATAACCCTCAAGTTCACAAGAGGGAGCCCTATTCTCAAAGATCTTTTTATCCCTTTCTTCATCCTTCTCATACTCTGTATTATAATCATTATACGATGTTCTATGTTTTCAGATGCATCTTAGATTCCTAAGGGTTTTTCAAAGATAAATAAATAGAATGCTTCTATTCTATATAAATAGATTCTATATAGAAATAAATTCTAAATAAATAGAATGAAGAAAGACTTCATATTTTTTAACCTTTACGTTCCGTCTTAGAACCTATACTGTGTATCAGTTCCAGGGCAGAAGAGTGTTTGTTAAGGGCTAGGTAGTTGGGGTTGAGTGACTTGCCTAGGGTCACACAACCAGGAACTGTTTGAAATTGGATTTGAATCCAGGACCTCCTGTCTCTATGCCTGACTCTCAATCCACTGAGTCACCTAGCTGGCCCCTGCTTGGAGACTTCTAAGGAAGGGGCCACCACCCCCACCCTCACCACCCACCCACCCATTCTGCTTTGGGAAAACTTTCTCCTAACATCAAACCTAAATTGGCCTCTTTGCAATCTCCATCCTTCTAACTTCTAACTCCTTCCACAGAGGGAGATTGACCGCTTGCTTGTAATTTACAGTCTTAGAGAGTTGCCTGGGGGTGCTGAGAGTACTGCTTGGGTCACACAGTAAATATCAAAGGCAAAACTTGAACCCGGGCCCCCATCATTCCAAATGCTGTTTTTCTCTACCATTTCATATTATTTCTCATTTCTCTACACACATACATATTCATAACATGTGTGTATAAACATCCACACCTAGTTACCTAAAGTGTTTATATTCTTGTGGGTCGACTTTTCCTAGCAGTGTGGCCCTGGTCAAGTCATTTCCTCTCTTTGACCCTGAGCATACAGTAGACTATTCCCACTTCAGTCAGGGCAGTCAGTGACTATCAGTGCTTCCATCACTGACTGAAGATTCTATGGATAGAGGATGATAAGATTGTGGGCCTTAGAAAAACACACAGGACATTAGAGATTATCTACTTAAATGTCCTCATTTTACAAAGGAGGAAATTGAGTCCCACAAAGGACATGGCTTATCTAAGGTTGCATTATTATTAAGTAGCACACTCCAGATTTGAACCCAGGTCTTCTAAGTAGCAACCTCGTTGTCTTCCTGACTCATACTGACTTCAAGATCGTTGCTTCCTGGGAGGGTGGGTAGAAAGTGTACCAGGTCAGTTTTCCCCATACAAGCCTCCTCGTACCAGTTCTTGAACCCAAAGATTTCAAGGGGGATCTCTGGGCCCCCACCAACAAAACCATCCCTACACACTGGCCAGGCACGTTCCCTCTACAAAGCCTGGCAATGAGTGATCTCATCTGGCTGCTTCTCAGCCCTCATCTTGAAGAGCCCTCGATGAACTCACCGCTCTAATTTGCACCTCTGTTCTCCCCAGCCAGTTGAGCCAGACCCTCTCCTCCGCTCATCACCAACCAGACCATTTTATTGGACTTGAGAGGGTCAGGCAGGACAGGGAGCCCCAGAAGGCACCAGGCTCTCTGGGTGAATTTACAGATTTCCCCCAGCTGAGGGGAAACCAGAACATTCCTGATCTTGACTTAAAAATCACTCATCAAACTTCTCTGTTCAATTTGTATTTTCCCTTGAGCTCTGGCCTCTGAAAAGGTCTTCCTGGAGCAATCTCCTCATCTTGGTAATTAGGGGAGATGGCAGACTGCTTCCTTTAGAAACCTAACAGGAACATCAGAAGCTTAACCCAGAAAAAATGGAACCTCACTAATCAGACCTAATTGGCAGGGAAGTGGCCAGTCTGAAATGGTGACAAGCCTAAATTACAGGCTACTTTTAAAGAAATTAAGTTGTTTTACTTTCAACTGCATACAGCAATTCTAGTTAACAGAGTGACCTTTAAGGGACCTACTTTAATAAAGAAAGTCCCTCTCCACCCTCGAAGCCCAATTCTGATCCTTTCTCTTCTATAAAGCTTCCTCTGCTACATGTGAAAGGAAGCTCCTCTTCCTCCTGTTTCTCCTAGCTCTGTGCTTGGGCTTCTTTGGAATTCTCTCATTCGCCTTTGTGTTAGACTGACTTGGGCATTTCTCCTCACCCTTCTTCCCTGCGCCCATTGGATTATAAGCTCCTTGAGAACAGAAGCTGCATCCTGTTAATATTTATCCTGAATCCTGGGTCCTACATATAATATTTCATTCAATATTAATACATCCATGTAGGGGCACCTACCTGGCTCAGTGTATTGAGAGCCAGCCCTAGAGATGGGAGGTCCTGGGTTGAAATCTGGCCTCACCTACTTCCTAGCTGTGTGACCCTAGGCAAGTCACTTAACCTCCATTGCCTAGCCCTCACTGCTCTTCTGTCTTGGAACCAATACACAGTATCAATTCTAAGATGGAAGGTTAAGAGTTTATTTTTTAAAAACATGTCAATATAGCCTCAGAGGAGAAAGGAATGTGGTTTAATCCAAACTCTCGCTCTATACAGGCATCCTTTCTAAATCTATGATGCTACCTAGGGGGTAGAGGAGAGCCTAGGAGAAAGATAGATGCCAGCCTGATGTTAAATCTTTGCCATGAATAATCTACAAAGGGGATAACCCACATGTGCAGATGGGTGAGAGCGGATTATACATTTAGGCAAATTGGAGCTCAGAAGATCCAATTTGGATTTAAAGGGGAAATCCCTGGGACCTTATTTTTGAAATCCCCAGAAGGGGGGACATACAAGGGTCCCAGCAGGTAGAGACAATGAAGCATGAAGCCAACATGGAGGTGGGAGGGGAAAAAACTTGGGCGTCCTTGACAGATGATCATCTAAGCCTCAGCTTAAACACTTCAGCGATGGGGAGCTCATTGCATCCTCAGACAGCCTGGTGCATTAGTAAACAGCTGTTAGCAAATTCCTACTTTATATTAAGCTGAAGTTTGCCTGCCCATAAGGCTGGCCCACACATTAGCCCTAGTTCTGTCCTCTACAGCTCAGCAGAGTAAATCCATCTCCCATGTCACAGCCCTTCAGATATTTGGAGATGGCTATCGTATCACCCCCTGAATCTTTTCTTCTCCAGCCTAAACGTCTCCAGCTCTTTAACCATCTCTCATAAGGCAGGGTTCTGAGACCCTTCACCACCTTACTGTCTGACCTTGAGTTAGCCACTGAACTTCTAGGACCCTTATTTTCTCCATCTGTAACATGTGAACAGTCATTGATTAAATGGTCCCTTGAGTCCCTTCTATCACTAATGCTATGATCTTAGTCCCACACCCACCCCCTTCTCTGGATGCATGGCAGTTACTAGAGAGTGGGAATTAGGAGCATCTCTAACTGTGTGACCTTGGATAAGGTCCTTCCCTGGGAATGGGGTGGAATGGAAAAAGGGAGAAAGTAGGGCCTTAAATGCCAGACTAGGAGATTTGAATGAAGCTTGATATTGTCTACAGTCATTCAACATTCATTAATTGATCTCACTAAAGTGGGCTCCATTATGCTTTGTCATCTGTTCAAAGTCTTCACGGCAAGTGCCCCAATCTTAGAGTCAGAAGACCTGGCCAGATTTTAGCCGTGTGCCTGTCATTTACTACCTGGGTAACTGGGCAAATCACTTAACCTCTTGTGAAACTCATTTTCTTTTTCTTGTAAAATGGAGATGATGATGCCAGCTGGACCTATCTTATAGAGTCATGGTGAAGGAAGATTCTTCATAAACTTAAGCACAAGAGAAAGGTGATGTGATTATCTTCTAATTAGTTTTCCATATCAGCCACAGAATATTGAACTATCTAGGACAAAACCATAGTATCAGAAATCTGGGGCTGTAAGAGGTCTCCCAGGCTACCATTTAGTTATGGGAACATACATAAGGAGATGTAGTGGGCCTCAGAGACTATCTAATCCATCTCAATCATTTTACAGATGAGGAAACAGGTTTGTCTCAAAGACTGGATTTGAACCCAGACCCTGTAACTCCAGAGCTCAGGACTTTTTCTGCTCTATCACACAAGTTAATGTTAATGTGACCAATATATTTAGATAGGGAGAAAAGACCTAGAAACCCTTGGTCCAAGTTCTAGTACATCTGGATGTCACAGTTTCCACAGCTTCCTGCAAGGAGAGCTGGGAGAGTAGCTAGTTAAAGGTGAATGATATTCTTGCCATCAACAGAGCCTTCCTCAGTGGGCTGCTAAGGGAGATGTCAACAAGTCATTTTCACTTTTCATAAAAATCAACCCCAAATGTCTATTGCTACCAGCAGCAGAGCTGCCTTGGGCATCCACAAGAGGACACAGAAAAAATGAGACTGTCTAAATGGAAAGGAACATTCAAGGTCACTTAGTTGCAGCCCTCCTTTGTTTCCATTGACTAATGCCTTTAGGGAAAGTGGCCAGACTCTCCAGGAGCAGGTTTGTCACCAAGGGACCTCTCCCAATATGCTGTTGGACCCCCAAGTTCTCTCAGCTCCTGCTGGCCAGTGCTGGGTTCTCCGAGGGAAATTAGATATTTCATCTCCTTCACCCTCCTACCATCCCTATCAGTAGCCTCTGCCCTGGGCAAGATCACTGAGATCCCCAGGAGTCATCCTTCGGTCCCTCACTGTCCTGACTCCTCAGAGTCAGAATTTTGTCTCTTCTAAAGACAGTTCACAGTGAATCTTTAAACACTATGAGGGAAAGTTTGGGACCTTGGGGGCAAGATAGCAACACCATCTGTTGGATCTCCAAGCTGTGACCAATAATGGTTGATGGTCCTTACACGTGGAAAGGTTGCTTGGGAGCTACATCCCCTAACTCCAGAACGACAGCTCCCATAGGAATTGATGTTGATTAGAAGGTCTAGACCAGCAGTTCTCAACCTCTCAATGTGTAACAATGAGAATACATAATGCATATCAGTTATTTACATTCCGAATCATAACTGTAGCAAAATTACAGGTTTGAAGTAGGCACCAAAATAATTTTTTGGTTTGGGGTCACTGCAACATGAGGAACTGTATTGTGGGGTCACGGCATTAGAAAGGTTGAGAACCACTGCTCTAGACTCTGAGCTGTGGAGCCCTGGCTGCACAGAATCATCCACAGTATCCCAGGACCATTGGTGTGCATTGATGAGATAGCCAGAGTGTGATACAATGAGGAAAATGAAGGATTTGAAGTCAGCACCTGGGTTCAAATGATTCAGATGGTTTTCCCTCTTACTGCATGGATGATGGATGAGTCGGCATAGTATAGTGGCAAAAGAGCTGAACTTGGAATTAGAAAGTCCTGGGTTCCCTTCCTGACTTAAACACAACAGCTGTATGACCCTGGGCAAGTCACTTAAACCTCTTTCAGCCACAGTTTCTTCATTTGCTTAATAAAGGAATTTGACTCAATGACCTTTAAGGTCCTATAAGGATAGAGGGAAAAGGGATAAGGGAAAATGCAAAAGTTGACTATAAAAGGGAGAGAGGAGAATTTAGCCATGAACTCTGGGAAAAGATCCTAGAAGGAAAAGGCATTGCAGAAGAGGGTTTTGGGAATTAACTGACTACACAACTATCTCTGAGTTGGAAGGAAGAATAACTACTCCATCAGCTCCTAAAACCTGCCTAGTTTTGTGGAGAAACTTAAAGGGTTTGGGCTTGAAAGATACCTAGGAGGAGATCTGGATGTCCCTGCAAGGCTGTGGACAATTTGACTATGGCAATTTGGCTAAGGTAAACCAAAGAGTTTAACATCTGGGACTTTAGGTGTTTTACCTAAGAAGCCAACCCCAGGCTTGGGGAAGGACTCGGTCCACTTGTGAGTTCATTCTCACTAGTCCTTTTAGGGACAATTAAGTTTAGTTGATTAACAATCTAGGATTCTTAGTATAGAAAGTTAGTCAGATGGTTTGGGGGTTTAGAAAGATCAGGGAGTTGATAAGAAGGGTTGTAGAAGATCAGAAGAGCTCTCTCATGAGAGCAGCATAGAAAGTGGATGGAGATAGAGCTCTGTATAGCCAGGGACATATTGAATCTTAACAATCAGTTCCCTAACCTTAGTAAGCAAAATAAATTTGTGTTTTCATATAGTCTCAAGGGGGTTGTGCTTCACTGGCCCTGGGAAGGTCTCTACGTGGGTTTTTCATCACCAATCCATCTGGGTCCTTCTCTATCCACATATCTCCTTTTGGATGTACATTTCTTTTTCAGTCCCTTGTAGGTATCAATCTATGATCCTACTCTTTTGTTATTGGTGTTCATTCATTTCAGTTATGTCAAACTCTTGGTGACCCCATTTGGGGGTATTTTTTGGCTAAGATACTGGAGTGGTTTGCCATTTCCTTCTCTGGCTTGTTTTATAGATGAGGATCCTGAAGCAAACAGGGTAAAATGACTTGCCCAGCGTCATAATGCTAATAAGTGTCTCAGGCTAGATTTGAACTAAAGAAGATGAGTTTTCCTAACTCCTGGTCCAGCACTCTATCCACTATGCCACCTAGCTGCAGCATCCTAATTAGAGCCATATTTTTTCCCTCTGACCCCTGAAAACCCTTCCTGCCTTGCCTTCTTACTCTTATTTGTCTTTCCTTGTGCTGGCTCTCCCTTCTTACTGGAATGCAGAAAGCAAGTTCTAGATAGGGAGATTCCCATCTGGGCAGAAACATCTCCTGGGAGGCATGACCCAAACTTATTCCATTTTGCATTCAGGACAAAATCTAGGAAACAGAGATTGCAGAGAAAGCAGCTGGTGTGTAGGGGAAAGTTTACTGGATTAGAGTCAGTAGAAATCTATGCAAATTAGCCACTCTCTATGTGATCTTAGGCTAGTCCTTTCCCTGTCTGTAATTGGTACTATGTGGCCTTAAAGGCCCTTTCTGTTTCTCTATAAGTTCCATGATTCTAAAAGTGATAAGTCCAGTCATGGAGAAAGATGTTTCTATAAATAAAACCAGTAGTATCTCCCAAATACTTTCTTTACACACACATTGGGGTTCGGGGCTCTGCTGAGCACAGTTAAGAGGCAGAGACTATTCAGAGTCCTGGCCTCTTTCCTCTTAGAAAGATCCATCTGTCCTGTCATTGTCAAATAACTGGATGATCAAGACAGAAAGCATTCTGAAAAGAGGGTGTGCTGAATGGGCTGCCATAATCAGGAAAGCCTTTCTGGAGGAGGTAGAACTTAGATTGGTCCTTGGAGGAGAGCAAGAATAAGAGAAATGAACATCAGAACAATTCTAAGCTCACTCATCAGACAGGCAAAGATGACAAGACCAAAATAGTCATTGTTGGGGCAAGTGGGGTTTTAGGTAGTTCACTTAGGTAGTACACTTGTATCCTCTTTATTGGTAGAGCTATGAATTGGTCCAACCATTCTAGGAAACAACTTGGAATTACACTAAAAAACCCTCTAAATGATATACTTTTGACATAGTAATATCACTATCAAGTATATACTCCAAGAAGTTAAGACAGAAGCAAAGGTCCAAAAGTATTTATAGCAGCACATTTTGTAATAGCAAAGAACTATAAGGAAAGTTTGTGCCCATTACTTAGAGAATGGAAACACACTGATATTGTCCCATAAGAAATAACAAATATGGAGGGCAGCTAGGTGGTTCAGTGGTTTGGGAGCCAGGACTAGAGATGAGATCAAATCTGGCCTCAGATACTTCAGAGCTGTATGACCCTGGGCAGGTCACTTAATTTCCATTGTCTAGCCTTTACCAACCACTTTTCTGCCTTGGAACCATTATGCAATATGGATTCTAAAATGAAAAGTGAGGGTTTTACTTTTTTTTTAAATAACAAATATTAATAATTCAGAGAAATTTAAGAAAACTTGTATGAACTGATGATGGCATCAGAAAATGTCACCAGGAAAATGTGCCAGTGACCCCAGTAATAGAAAGGAAAACAACACTGATTTCAGAACCTTGCTCAATGCATTGTCTAAGTAGGACTTCAGAGGATTGATAGTAAAGCATGTCCACTTTATAGGTGTAGAATTAGGCATACACACATAGACATGGCCATTGCATTCCTTTGTTTTACTTGACTGTATTTAGTTGTTGCAAGGAAGTGTCAGTGTTTTCTGTGGGGTAGGAGGGCAGTCACTGAACATTCCAAGCAGGGCTGATTGTATGAGCAAAAGCTTGGAGGCAGGATTGAGCCTAGTGTGTACTAAAAAAAAACATGGTGACTGGTCCATCTGGAGTGGAGGACCATATGTTAGAGAGATGAGAGATAAGACTGAAAAAGGCAGATTAAGGCCAGATTATGGAGGACCTTTAAGACCAGCTTGAGAACACCAATATCATGGCATATAAGGAACCACTGAAGATATTTGGGCAAAGGAGTGAAATAATCATCACTGTGCATTAGGAAAACTATTATGGATTCATGTATGCAATTTAAATTGAAGGAGGAGAGGTGCAAGGCAGGGATACCATTTAAATGGCAACTGCAGTAACTCAGGTGCCTAAACTAGAAAGTCAACCATGGAGATGGAGAAATAATGTCTTCCTGACCCAATTTCTGGGACAAATTTGATGATCCTAGAACATTAGAGTAGAAGGGGACCTTGAAAGGTAGAAAATAGAATGCCACACCTGAGAAGGACCTTAGAATATTAGAGCAGTTAGACCCTTAGAACATAAAGTCAGAATATCAACATAAATGTTAGATTTCTAAGAGACCTTAGGGATCTACCCCAATTTCCTTTAACAAGGTGTTTATGTGCTAGCTTAGAATCTTAGTACATCAATATAAAGGTCATAGTTTTAAGAGAACTTAGAGATCTACCCCATCTTCCTTTAACAAGGTACTTAAATGCTAGCTTGGGAGTCAATGGTCTCCGGTCACATCTAGCTCTACCACAAAATAACTATTATAGACATTTTACAGAGGAGGAAGCTGAGATCCAGACGGGAGAAGAAGTGTGTCTGATGTCCATCAGATTGTTAGCCTTTTGAGGGAAGAGACTGTCTTTTGCTTCTTTTTATATTCTGGGCACTTAGCACAATGTCTGGAGCATAGTAGGTGCTTATTAAATGTTGGTTGAATTGAATGTCCCACATCTAGCTAGCATCCAAAGTAACACTTGAACCCAGTTCTCCTGACTCCCAATCCTTGACTCTTTTCACAATAGCAAGTCTTCTCAGACCTCTCTTCCATCCTGACAATTCCACTCATCGGACAAAAGTCTCTATTTAATCTCACTGCAACCTGGATTCAAAGAAGCTAGAAATGCCTTCCCTTGGGCACTGTCCCCTCTTCTTTATGACTACTCAGCCTCGATAACACTGTAGCTGGCCTTTGTGCCATTGAAAATGATGGTCTTTTGAAAGCAGCCCTCTAAGCTCACCACAAATAAAGATGAAGAAGAAATCAATCAATCAAACATAGCCTCAGAGGTGGAATTGTGGGTTGGTTTTTTTCCCCCAAAACCACATCAATGAGAGCAAGAGTTTAGAGAAAGAATAGTTCCTGTTCCTTCTGCTCCTCAATTACCTCCCCTACCCCTGGCAGACTTAGAGAGGCCCCAGATGGATGCCAAAAAAGCCATCCTTAAATTTGGGGATGCGGGGTAGAGGAGAATCTGGGGCATAAAGCTCCCTCCCTCCCTGTTTCCCAAAGCAACTCTCCTTCTCCCACTGACCATCCTGTTTAGTCACTGCTGGGGCTCTCCCCAGAGAAGAGACTGGACAAATTTATGGATTTACATAATACATCCCATGAGGCCAGAGCTCAGTGACTCCAGCACAGGCAAGCAACCAATTCTTTATTATCTGCCTCTGTCCTGGTAGTGAGGAGAGGGCCCCATGGCATATGGGCTAAAATATGTGAATGTAAGAATTCACTGGCATAGGGATCTCTCCAATGAGGAAACTAACCACCTCTTCCAATACAAGCTGGCAGAGCTTCTGCAAGGTTCAGTCTCGAAGAATTGTCTAGGACACAGAGGTTAAGTAACTTGCCTAAGGTCACACAGCCCATATGTGCCATAAACAGGTCTGAACTCTGGCATTCCTGGATCTGAAGCCAGTTTTCTATCCGCTATGCAATACTGCCTCACAGGGCTTATGACAAGTTGTAAGGAAGAACTCATATCCTACATGATGGCATTTTCCCTACTCTTGGGTTCTGGGAGGCAATATTCCTAGACTGGAGACAATTTTCAGTCAAGATCAAAAGTCATAACAGTGGCCATCTAGGGCAGCCCCCTCATTTTACAGGGGATAAAACAGGTCCAGAGAAGTAAAAGCAGCACACCTTGAACCCAAAGCCCCTCCAGGGCTCAAAGAAATCTCTCTCTCTCTATCAATGTCCTCTCCTTCCCTCTTTCATTTTCTCTCTCCCCTTTTCTTCTTCTCATCGATCAATCCTCTTCTCCAAATAATAGCAGGGTCCCTGAGGAACTATCGACTGGTGCCCATGGAGTAGAGGAGGGGTCTTTAATGGGGAAAGGTAATTATTTGCTATGCCCTAAGGTCACTTTCAAATGAATTAGAAGTGACTGTGGTTCACAGTGAAAGAGTGATAGAGGTCAGGGATAGAGCTGAAATCTTTTTGGTCTCTGGAGTCATTGCAGGAGCAAAGCCTGCCTGCCCCCTCCCTCTCACCACCTCCCACCTTTGCCTCAGAATCAAAGGAGCCTAGATTTAGAGCTGGACTCCAGAGTGAGAGCTAGAACTTATAGGTTCCTTTTCTCTTTCTCCCATCATCTTCCCACATAACCTTAGAGCAGGATCCTTGGCCTCAGTAGCCTCAGCTGTCCCAACTGAGAAATGAAAACACAAAGCATTTTCTCTGATGATGCTCAGTTTTCCCCTCTAGCTCCCAGAGCATGATTATGAGTAAAGCTATGGTTCATTGTATGAAAGGTCCCAAGGCCAATCCTGACAGTCTTTTCTAGTTGCTCCCAAAGTTTTCCTCTTCTCTACCCTGCCCCCTCCAGGAAGGCCTCCTTCCTTGATTAACCTTCATCAGACTCTGATCCCTTCTATTCTCCACATCCCATAAAGCTCTTGTCACTCCTCATCTCTGCTTCTTAAAATCCCTATCTATCTTCCTATCAGCTCCAGAGTCATTTCCTTCTAGAGGTCTATTCTGATCCCTTGCGTTGCTGTTCCCACCCACCTCCTTACTAATATATATATATATATATATAATTATTATTATTTATTATATATATGTGTGTGTTGCCTCCCCTCAAGGGAATACAAGTTCCTTTAAAGTAATTATTCTTTCTTTCTTTTTGTATCTCTAGGACCCAGAATAATGTCTGGCTCAAAAATGGGCACTTAAAATGCTAAATGAATGAACTGAATGTATGAATTCTCTGAGCACTTGTGAGCTCATTCTGCACCATGTCCTTTTACTCTTTTTTTTTATATTGGTGACTGGGAATCTTGTTCCAGCCCTGCATGATCTAAGTCTCTCCTGTTTTCTAGATCTCAGTTTTATCTGTTAAGTGAGGCAGTTAGAGGAATCAGTCTACCAAATTCCTTCTTGCTCTACTATTTTATGTTCTGTGTTCCAAACATGCTTGTGTTCTTATAGGTCTGCATCTTGTCACCCTTCTCAGACCAAGAACCCCATCATTCCTGTGGTCTTCCGCAGAGGGGGAGAAGCAACAAACTAAGGGAATCTGGTTCCTAGCCTAGTGGAAGGGGACCAGCGACCTCAAGATCCTCTTCAGGGTTCATTCATTTGTTCATTCAGAAAGCATTTCTTACCTACCTCCTGTGTTCCGAATCCTGTGGCAGATGCGGGAACAAATACCAAGCTTAAGGGAGATATGGTGCTCCCCTAAAGCTCGCAGTCTAGGAGTGGGATAAGACAAAAACATAGATAGCTCTGGTACACAATATTACATGATGAATATGAAGTGCTAGGGGAGGTCTGAATGAGGAGGGCAATGCTGTAAAGTTTGGGATCTGGAAGATGAGGGGAGGAAGAAGGCTTTAAATGCCATCTGCAGTGCTGCCCATGATCCTAGCTGGGACCTCGTTGACCTAATGACTTGCCAGGTGATCAGTGCCCAGCCTGGCAGTGTGGCTCTAACATTTCTCATATCTGCCTGTTTCCCCCACCCCCAAACTCCACTGAAAACAGGAGGGACCATGAAGGAGGTCTCACTGCTCAGACAAATTCCTTTCAATATTGTGACTGTATCTCCAGCTGTGCCAATCGACTTTATTTAGTTACCATGATCACCAAGTGGCCAAGCTGATTACAGCTTCAGGACATGCCCCCCCCTCAAGTGTGAGCCTGTGATTCAGAGAGTGTGGCAATAATGAAGCTTCCTGCCTTGGGGAAGTGATCCCAGGACATTCAGGAGCCTGGTGTAGGCACTGGATTTAAAGTCAGGAGTTGTTCAGCCATTTCAGTCATGTCTGATTTTGCAGGGCCCTATTTGGGACTTTCTTGGCAAAGATACTAGAGTGATTTGCCACTTCCTTCTCCAACTCATTTTACAGATGAGGAAACTGAAGCAAATTGGGTTGTGATTTGCTCAGGATCACACAGATAATGTCTGAGATCAGATTTGAATTCAGGTCTTCCTGACTCTGGGCCCAGCACTCTATCCACTATCTCTTTTATTGGTGAACCCTATGACCTTGGACAAGTCATTTTAACATGAGCCTCAGTTTCCTTATCTATAAAAAGAAGGGATTGGACTTTATAGTCTCTAAGGCCATTTCCAGTGCTAAATACTATGATGGACTCCCCCTTTATGCCCTAAACCTACCTGAACTCTTTATAATTGGTTCTGACCTCCCTGGTCCCAAAAGATGCCAGCATTATGGCTCAAAGGATGAGGTTGGGGAGCCAGTTTGGGATCTCTGGAGAAGCAATGGGTAGGATCAGAGAAGAAATAAAAAGCTGACTGAGGGGAAAGGGCTGGGTATTTGAGATCTGGGCTGTGACCATGGCTGTGCTGTGCAACCTTATATGACCCTCCCTAGAATTCAGTAAACAAGCACTATCTCCAATACCACCTCCTTTGGAAGGCTTGCCCTGACCTCAAGCACAAATGCTCCCTACTATCAGTTGGCCACGTCTTGCCTTGTAATCATCCTGCTTGGCAACACACACCCTTCAGTCAAACCAATCTCTTCATTGTTCCAATACATGCCAAGCTCCTTCCCACCTCAGCATGTATGCCCATTCTCCCCATCCAGACTGCCATTCCCCCTCCTCTCCACATATCCTGATAGCTCTAAGTCAGTCTCATTTTCCCAAAAAGCTCTCCCTCATCACTCTAACCCACATGGAGCTTCCCTTTCTCTGAACTCCTAGAGAATTTGAAAGCCCAGTTGAGACTTGATCATCAATTATAGTTTAATTCTCTGGATCTGGAGTCCTTCTAGAACTGATACTTACTGTGGATGCACCCTATCTGAGGTCAGAGTTTGAATCTCCTCTTCCCTTGATTCCTCCAGCTCCTGAGCACCCTAAGGGAAGAGTATTGGGATGTTCTTCTCTCTCTCATTCAGATTATAAACTTCACGTGGGTACGGGCTGAGTCTGTCCCTCCTCTGTCACTCCCAGATCATGAACCTATTTCATAAAACACCCAAATTAAAATCTAAATCTTTATATATTCATGGAAAGTATTCCTATTACAAAAGGATTTTTCACTTTACAAAAGGATTCATGTTGGGGAATTCTTTAAATAGATCAAGCCAATGGTGTATTTAAGTGTTTGCTGATACATCATTAGCTAATTGCCAAAAGAAGTATGAGTAGGTAGTTAAAGCTTAAGAGTAGAATTCCTCGATCATCAGAAACAATGATAACACGTTTCTGAAATGATCACATTGGTCATTATTCAATTTGCACCGCTTCTCAGTAATTCTGTTGAATAAAAAGGGCCATCTGTATGATATAAACACTTCTTTCAAGTCTTAATTTAGGATTTCTACTCTACCTTTTAAGTGCTCCTTGGAAGGAACTCAAGTAGAGATACCTAATAACAGGGCCCAGATTTGTGTTCCCTTCTTTAAAAAAAAAAAAAACCTTCCCTTTCCTCCTGGATTCAATACTATATATTGTCTCTGAGGCATAAGAGTAGTAAGGGCTAGGCAATGGGGATTAAGTGATTTGTCCAGGGTCACACAGCTAGGAAGTGTCTGAGGCTAGAATGGAACTATGTTCCTTTTATAGAAAGTGCCTAGCCCAATATTTGGAGCAATTTGTAGGCTAAGGAAGGAAAAAAAGTAGAAAAAGCAATGGCAGAACAGAACTTATAAGGATGATAGTGGTGAGAGTGATAGCAATGGTAGAAGTGATAAACATGAAGGATGAAGATGAGAGTGATGATGCTAATGAAGGCAGTCTTGATTAAGGGGACAAGTGAGGACAATGATACTGATAATGGTGATGTGATGATCACCTCCATCTTGTAAAATCTCTAGCTCAATCAAGACTCAGCACAAATACAACCTCCTATAGGAGGCCTATCCTCACTCTCCCATAAATTAATTCCTCCCTTCCAAAACCAATTCTTTACATTCCTGTTAAGTATGTGACCTCTGCCCCAAGGCCTACTGATATGGGACTCTTTTCTTATCAGTGGAGATAAATGCCCTGCCTTGCATGAGAGGCAGGGCAGAGTTGATAAGCATCAAGAGAGTTCCAATCTTCAACCAGTCTCTTTTGGGACTCTTTGAGGCCAATCTCTTTTGGGAAAATCTCATTTGCATTTCTTCAAGTATCAAATTGGCTAGGTGCTTCTAGCTTCCAGCTTCAACAGGGAATATGGAAGAGACCAACCCCATTTCAGGTTGCTAAAAGAAAAGACTCTGGGAAGGCACAAGAGGAATCAGCAATCTCCATCATGTCCCTTTTCCTGGCTTTCCACTCTAAAGACTTTAGGGAGTTTCCCATTGGGTGAGATCTAGGACTCTCTTGGATGAGCTGAGTTAACTTGCTTTCCATAAGAGAATTCCTTTATTCTGGATTTTCTGAGAATTCTCTGGTCACCCTGCCATGGGGGCATCCCAAGAACCCTTCTCTGATTTCTATTTTGCTATGATTTGGATAAAATGAGTGCCTTTGCTTTTCACTATATGTATGGTACTAAATTTGGTGGGATTGGATTATAGAGCTTAGAGCCTCTCTTTCCTCCAGAAAAAACAAAGTAATCACAAATTACCTCAAAAACAAGCACATCCAATAGTTAAGGAAATAATTATAGATAGATAGATAGATAGATAGATAGATAGATAGATAGATAGATAGATATAGATATAGATAGATAGATATTTCTAGTATGATAAACTGTCTCTCTGAAGAGAGGAGAGACCTGAGTACAAACCTGGTTTCAAACATTTACTAGCTGAGTAACCCAGGGCACTGTTTGCTTCAGTTTCTTCATCTGTAAAATGAGGGGGAGAAAGAAATAGCAAAAGCACTCCAGTATCTTTGCCAAGAAAACCCCAAATGAAGTCGTGCTTCCCTTCCTGGAAAATGAAGGCCTCCTCTTATAGAAATCTAAGGAAAGAGAAAGCTAAAAATGTTACCATTCTGCCACCCTTCAAGCCACCCAACAGTCCTCATGGAGCCCCTTCCCTACATGCAGGAGCCTCTTATACTCTCACTGCATATATGTTTTGTATATACTCCTCTCTTTACTCATTTCCTCTCAATCAGATCCTTAAGGGCAGGGACTGTCTTGTTTTTCTCTTTATATCCCCACCACCAGGAGCACAGTAGCTGCTGAATAAATATATGATGGTTGAATGAATGAATGAATGGTCCTAATTAAAATGGTGACATCCATACCAATGAAGGTTCTATCTTGAGGAAGGTGATTGTGAGAACAATAAGGAAAGTGATAGTGACCATAATGGCAATGATGATTCAGTGGTAAAGAAGGCCATTGGGATGAAGGTAAAAGCAAGGATGAAGATATGAAAACTGGGGCAGCTAGATGGGATAGTGGATAGATTCTAGACTTGGATTCAAATATGACTTCAGATACTTCCTAGCTGTGTGACCCTGGGCAAGTCACTTAACCCTGTTTTGCCTTCTTGTCTTAGAGTTGTTACTAAGATAGAAAGTGAGGATTAACAAAAAAAAAATGCAAATGAAAAATAATGGGGATAATACAGGTGGAGACTATGAAGAAACAAGTGTTGGAAGTGGTGGTGATAATCAGCTCAGGTGGGACCCGAACCAACATCAGGAAAGAAAACCCTGAGGGAAAAAAAACCAAACCACAAAGCATGAAGTCAAGCCAGGGGAGGGGCTTCTCCCTACCAGTCTCTCACACCACCTGAGGTTGCATTTCAGCTACCAGCCCCCATAGAGAAGAAAGAGTCGGGGAGACCACTTCGCTAGTTTTCCCTATTTTTTAACCTCCAATATGCAAAGCATTCTGGGTAATGAGATGCAAATTGATAGAAAGACAATAAGGCAGGCTTGGGAGCCGCTCTGACGGGGCAGCTTTTAAAGAGTCAGCCTGATTGCCTCTTGGACAATTTGCATACCATTAGCTGGAGTCTTTCTTTTTAAACTTGCACTTGGTGTTTTTTCTCCAGAGGTCACCCCAGACTAATTACCGTAGCAGCGCAGGCTGAGCCAGAGAGGGCACGGCAGATGCGATCACGGGGCTTGAAAAGCTCCACGGAGAAGGGCTCCCAGGATGCCCCCAGGGCAGGGGGACCACAGCCTTGGGAACCCTACAGCCCTCCGAATTTGAGGACTCAGGTGGCTCTCCTTTGGTGGGGGAGCAGGGGATTAGGTGGAGGCTATAGCATCTGGCAATGAGGGCTGTGAGGGGGCACAGGGACCTGCCCGTCCTCCTCAGTCTCCTCTAGTTTCTCCTCCCTGTCCTCCACCCTCGTTAGGGGTCTGCAGTCCGGGCTCCTCTTTCCCTTGTCTCTCAAAAGGACATACTAACTTTCCACTGGGCATTCCATCTCCTCCAGCAGCAGGTAGGCGGGAGTCTGAGCCATCCACACCCTCTCACGTGTGGTCAGGGATAGGGTGACAAAACAAATCCGATCCTTCTGTGGCTGGGGTCATGACTTCCTCTGAGCCCTGGGTTAGGCTTTAGTCTAGGAGCAGAATTAGGAGGTCGCCTGGAGTTGGGCTTGGGGCTCAGCCTCTGGCCAGAGCAGAACATTAGTGCAAGACCAGAGCTAGAATTCCGTTTGGGACCAGGACTTGATAGTCAGCCTGGGCAAGGAATCAGGGCACCATAGGACCACAAGCAGGATTCTCTCTGAATCTGGAGAAGAGAGTTTTGCTTGGGGACTTGGAGTTTTTAAAATAAACTACATAAAGAACCTGCCTCCCAGACCCAGCAAACAAACCAACTTGTTATTAGGAGCGGTCATGCACACAGAACCAGAAGGTTCTGCTCCTCTCTGCTTTAGCCCCACCATATTGAGAAATCCTAACTCAAACAGGGTGAAAACCAGGCTCGGATCCTTTACTTCACAGGAGGGTTCTCCTGGGCTCCTAGTAAGGCCAGATTGGGCTTATGGATCCCTAGTGGTTCAGTAAGGAAAGCTGCAAAGGGCACAATGTGAACCTAAAATGTTAGAAGCACCTGATCAAGGACATTCAGCAAAAGAGGTTAGTCAACCTGACATAAGAAGGGCAATCAATACAAAGGTAGGGTTTGGTCTTCTAAATTTTTGTTGATTTTGTTTTCATATTAGTTTATTTTCCTTCTTTCTTTTTTAAAAACCCTTACCTTCTATCTTAGAATCAATGCAAGTATCAGATCCAAAGCAGAAAAACAGTAAGGGCTAGTCAATTTGGATTAAGGGACTTGCCCAGGGTCACATAGCTAGGGAGTGTCTGAGGTCAGATTTGAACCTATATCCTCCTGGTTCCAGGCCCCATCAATTTATTTTCAAATATCTCCTCCCCCACCCTGCCATTTCCTAGCCTGTCATCACACTTTGGGGACAAAGATTAAAAAAAAAGAAACAAAAATAAATTCATTGAGTCTGCCAGAATGTGCAATGTATGGGATCTGACTGACAGCTAGTTTACATGGCACTTTTCAGAAACTTGACCATCACATAAATCAAGGCAAGCCTAAATTAAAAACCAATCCCTATGGAAGATTTGGGAGCATTGGGAGGGAAAGAAATGGACAGAAATTCCACTGATGGAATTCGAACCGTGGCTTGAAGGAAAGCCTTTGTCTTTCCCATGATGTTTTAGAACAGTGTCCTATATCCCAAGACCCAGGGACAAGAGCCTTCTATAACTCTGCCTAAAAAAAAAACTAATTTTATAGCTTTTTAAGATTCCCAACCTGCTCTCCTCATAACTGTCTCATGAGGTAGATGGCACAGTGACAAAAGCGCCAGTCCTGGAGTCAAAAAGACCTGAGTTCAAATGTAGCCTCAGGCACTAGCTCTGTACTTCTGAGCATAGTTACATAAACTATCTGCCTTGATTTCCTTCTCTGTAAAGTGAAGATAATTACAGCATCTACCTCCCAAGGCTGTAGTGAGGATAAAATGAGCTAATATTTATAAAGTGCTTTGCAAACCTTAAAGTTCTATATAAATGCCAGCCTTTCTTTTTTTAAGTAAATAATGCAAAGATTATTATCACCATTTTAGGGATGAGAAAACTGAGCTTCAGAGGGGTTGAATGACACAGCTAGTAGGTGTTGAAACCAGGGTTCAAACACAGGTTTCTTAGTGCTAAGTCCTGTGGTTTCTCCACTATACCACGTGGCCTGTTACCTGGACACTTGGTTCCATAGTCAAAGGTCACTTATAACTGCTGGATTTCCATCTGATCACCTCCTTCAGTACAGACCTATCCATCTCCTTCTGGGTCCCCCTCTTTTTACCCTGATGTCCTGGCCTACAGAATGATAGCGTCTCAAGAGTGGAATAGATCTCAGAGGCCAGCTAGTTAAACTCATACCTAAACAGTAATACCTCTACACAATCTCAAAAAAGTAATCATCCATCATCTACACCCCACCCCATCTTGGGCATCCATCTATCATTAAGACCTCCAGAAAAGGGAAACTTACCACCTCCAAAGTAGTCCCTTCCATTTTTTGGTCCATCCTAACTATTAGGAAATTTTTCCTGAGATCAAGCTTAAGTCTGGCCCTCTGAAATGTCTACCCATTTTTCTATCCTAATCACTTTCAAGCTGGTTTTCAATTGCTGCCAGGTAACAGGAATTAATCTGGGAGTTTAGAGATCTGAGCTCTAGGACTAATTCTTCCACTGATTTACTCTATGCCATTAGGAAAGTCTCTTCATTCCACAGTCTGTCTCCCTATCTGTAAAATGAAAGGTCCTTTTTAGTTCTATTTATTCTGTGTGTGGCAGGGAGGTGAATCTCTCTATAAATCTTCTCAAGAAAAAATATTAGATAAGATACATGCTCACAGACACCCCTTCCTGCAGGAAGAGGCAATTCTGTCTCTGTCCATGGTTCTGAAGCATCCTAGGTAGCCACAGGGTTCTGCACACACCCCCAGCCACTCTGATTTCAGTCCCTTGACACTGAGAATCTTCAGTTCCTAAAGGGAACTGTCTGGAATTCACCTCTCTGAAGGCACAGACCCTGTCCAGCACAGCTCCCAAAGACCAGACTGACTAGAAAGGCTTTACAGCTTTACAGCGGACTCCTCTATTATTTAGCCCACAAGTCCTAGCTTCTGGTTGCTAACTCCAGACTGCTCTTCAGTACTCTCTTTGTCCATAAATGCAAGTATGGGGTACACTGGCTCCTTTCTTCCTTTTCTGACTTTATTTTTTGTCCCCTTTCCCCAAGATTGAGCATAATCAGAGCTAATCAGAAAATTATGAGCTGTCTGATTGCTGATTAGAGCCCTAATGTTAATATAGTCAAGCATCGGCCTGGGTTTGGGCTGTATATTCAGAGGAGTATAAAAATAACATCTCCAAAGGGACAACAGGAGATGAGGAGGGGGCCTCAGGACTTAGGGCCTCCCAGGACTAGGCTGGGTTAGATTAGGCTAAAACCAAAAATTTAGGGAAAAGACACTTTCCAGCCAGTTCCTCCACTCACCTGATAGATGAAGCCTATGAGCTTCCCATCAACTCTGTAGACTAAGGCTCCCCTCTCTTGCTACTGACTGGGGACCACCTCTGACCCTCAGTTTCCACAGATGCCAAATGGGGATAAAACTAATTGTACTGCCTATCTCACAGCGATATTGTGAGATATTAGGGTGTGAAGTCCTCTAGGTATGTGTGAAGTAGCAATAATAGCTAGCTGAGAGCCTGCTCTCCAGGGAACATAAACTTGAAAGGATTCTTTGTCATTTCATGATGAGTAAGAGGCAGTCTTGCCCGAAGGAAGGGTCATAAACCAGTTGACCTTCTGAGGTTCCTTCAAGCCCCATAATGCCCAAATTCCAGAGACCACTATAGTCCACTACCCAAACCAATTTGTAGGCTTAAATGAGAAAGAAGGCAGGCAAGGGAAGGCTCACTTGGGAAAATCCCCAGGCTGGAGACTTCCAGTGTCAAAGAAGCAAGAAGTGAGAAGCTTCAAACTTGAAGGAACTTTAGAGCTCTTTGAGTCCAAAGCCAGAAAAACAAAAGCTGATTTACACAGAAAGGGACTTGCTCATCTTCAGAAGCAATGACCTCTCAACTTTTCAAATGCCACAGGGGAGAGAGAGCCCATCATAGTAATGCTTTCTCTCATCTGTACAGCACAGCTGCTTTCTGGTCTATTTTCTTGGACTTTTATAACTGCCCTTTAAAGCAGCCAAGCAGAGATTTTTGTACCCATTGTTCACATGAGCAAATTGAGGTTCAGGGAGAAGACAGCACTTGACCAAGAACATATAATGAATATCAGTGTCCGAGTAGGAATTCTAACCCTGATCGAAGCATCACCCAATGTAAGAATAACAGTCATCCCCACCCCCCTTAAACTCTTAATTGTAAAGCTTAATGCCTGGCCCATAAATGCTAGTTTTTAGTGTGTGTGTGTGTGTGTGTGTGTGTGTGTGTGTGTGTGTGTGTGTGTATTCTAATTCACCAGCCCTTTGAGAACACTTTTAAGGTGCCCTTTGTTCTGTTCTAATTCAATTCCTTTTAACAAATGCTTGTTTTCTGTTGGGGGAGGGTTTAACCCCTTATCTTGTCTTAGAATCAATACCAGTTCCAAGGCAGAAGAGCAGTAAGGGCTAGGCAATTGATTTACCCAGAGTCACACAGCTAGGAAGTATCTGAGGCCATATTTGAACCTAGTCCTGCCAACTCCAGGCCTAGTGATCTATCCACTGTACTACCCAGCTGTCCCTTAACAAATGCGTGTTAAGTACTTACTAAGTCCAGGGCCTTTGCTAGGTCTTGAGGATAAAAAATGGACGTAAGCATTCCCTACTCCCAAGGAGCTTACAAAGGAAGTGGTGGAGAGGAGACACTGAAGCCCAGATCAGTATGATATAGGAGAGAGTGTGATGGGGGCAAAGAAGAGAGAAGTCATTTTCCCCTTAGTAGAAGGCATTCTGGGGGACCCTGAGCCCCTGGACATGTCTTCATGACCCAGCCTCCAAGGCATGATGAGGCTTTCAATTCCAAAGTTCCCAAATTGATCAGCGGGTGCTCACAGCCAAGGCAAGGGAAAGCAGGGGGAGGGAAAAGGATCGGGCATGTGTCTGTCTTGCCTGCCCCTTTGCTGTTCTTGAGCTATAAGTCAAACACAGCTGAGCTGATTCAAATCCTGTCCTGTTTATTTTCCATATTTGTTTCTAAGCTAAGAAAACAGCAACTGGACACAAATCCCTTGTGCCCTGGGAACATCCAAGCATCTTCCGATAGCTAGAACTCAGGGCCTGACAGAAAGGACACAGAAGAAACTCTGACCTTGTTTCTGGACAGACCCAGTTAGGCAATACTATTGATCTGGAGAACCTGGGGGCCAAGGGAATGGGGGAGTGAGGTGGAACAGGGAGAGATGTCCCTTGGTTCTGCTGCCTAAACATCAGTCAGCTGGACCAAGTCAAGGAAAGCATGATTCCTGTTTTAAGACCAAGGGGAATTTGCTATCCTTAGTCACTAAGCTTTTCTCTCTCTATCCTAGCAAACCAGGCCAATTAATAACAGTCATACTTACATAACACTTTAAGGTTTGCAGAATGCTTTACAAAGACTCTTGTTTTATCCTCAAATAATCCTGAGAGGTAGGTTCCTTTATTATTCCCATTTTACAGTTGGGGAAACTGAGGCATGGAAGTTAAGTGACTTACCCAAGATTACACAGTAAGTTTCTGAAATAGGAGTTTAACTCAAATCACCCTGAATTCAGGTCCATGGTTCTACCCACCACCACACCATCCAGATGCCTCAATTAATTGCCTTTGGTCTATTGTATGAGGCAATGGGTAGTAGTGGTGGCTGGAAGCCTAGAAACATGAATTCATGTGCTGACTTTGCAGTTTATTAGCCCAATGACCTCAAGCAACCCCCTTCACCCCTCCTCTGACTCAGTTTCTTCACTTTTTAAATGAGAACAACAATATTTGCCCCACCCACCTCCCAAAGTGGTGAGGGTGAAGTGAATAATGAATGTAGAAATGCCTTGGAACCATAAAGTATGACATCAATCTAAGCTACTCTTATTAACTCCTCACTAAGGGCCTCCCCAGCCAAAGAAAGCCTCCACAGCATTGCGGAGATGACCCTAGGTTCTCAAAATCTATTCTAGCAGAGACTGATATCTGGCATGTCCAACGAAGCTGAAAAGAGATTTATTGATAGAGGATTTTAGCCATAACATCTCAGGAAACCTTCAGTGTAGGAGATAAAGTGGGAGCTGGCTGAGGACCATGATGAAATCCCAGATCCTCTATATATTTAACAATTATTATTAATCATTTTCTTAGCCTAGAGAACAGAGTTCTAGACTTGGAGTATAGTACACTTGGGTTTAAATTCTGCCCCTGATACTATGTGATAGTTGGCCAAGTCGCATTTCTTCTCGGAACCTCAGTTTTCTCATCTGTAGGATAACAAGCAATCTAGCACCTGCCTTTTGGAGCTGTTGTGAAGCTTAAACAAGAGACTCGGTAAAAGTACTTTGCAAATTTTAGAGCACTGTAGAAATGTCAGCAATTATGAGTAGTAATTCTGGAGAAATTAGAGGGCAGGCCATTCTGTGGTAGGCAGGGGAGAAGGACCCCCAGGAACAGAGGCCTTCCAACCTCCAGTCTCTCAGGGAGAGAGGAACCAAGGGGATCCAAGGTTGAGAAGGGAAGAGAGGGTGAGGAGACAGGCTGGAAGCTCACCATAAGCAGGTGGAAACCATAAACTGAAATGAGTTTTTCCCCCATTACATGCATCCTGACCTTTTAAAAAAAATAAAAACAAAATCCATTTTATTAATTTTTTTATCAACTTTGTCAAGACAGCATTCAAACTTGGAGAGGGAAAAGGTCAGGAAACATGTTGTGGCTAAAACCGCTTCAGTCCCTGCATCCCCCGAGGGGCTGTTGTGTTGTTATTTATTTCTGATTTGTCCCTTGGTCTGTGTCCTTGGTGTTTTCTACCTTTTAAACAGAAACAGTAAATAAATAAACATAGGAAGGGAGGGAGAGAAAGAGGGAGCCAAAAGGCCCAGGCTTGGGGAGGAGGAAGAGAGGACTGACTGAGCTGGATTTTTCCAGGCCTGGAATCAATGCTAAGATGCCATTCTTCATCTGGGGGTGGGAGGCAGAGGAATGAAAATGAAAGAGTGAAGAACTGGGATAGGCCTGGAGAAGTCTAGAGGAGACAAACTAAGCAAGAGACCAGGGGCTAAAAGAACCAGACTGGTGAAGAGACATTTGGATTTGAAGTCTGAAAAACTGGGTGTATGGAACTGCAAGGTAGTATGGTGGCCACAGAGCCTGGTCTGGAGCCCAGAGAATTTGAGTTCAAATCTGGCCTCATATACTTCCTAGCTGGGTGACCCTGAGCAAGTCACTTAACCCTTACAGCTCTTCTGCCTTGGAACTGATTATTTAGTTGATTCTTTAAAAAAAATAGGATTGAGAATCTGAAGGGATCTCATAAGTTATCTAAATAGTCCTAGGAAGAGAAATACAAATACCTGAGACATCACATGATCAACTAGGTGACAGTAGATAAAGCCTCTCTCTTTAGTGAGTGAGTGAGAAAAGACCTGAATTCCAATTTGGTCTCATACATTTACTGGCTTGTGTCACCCTGGGCAAGTCATTTAACCTGTTTGCCTCAGTTTCCTTATCTGTAAAAATGAGGATAATAAGAGCACCTAACTCCCAGGGTTGTTGTGAGGATTAAATGAGATAATGTTTGTAAAATGCCTGGCATATAGTAGGTGCTTAATCAAGCACGTTTCCTCTCTTCCTAGTCCAACCCTCCCTTTTGCAAAAGAAGAAACTGAGGGCCAGGGAGGTTATAGCCTTCCTGATTCAGGTGCAGAGCTAAGTCTTCCACCCCAAGTCTCCTGATTGCAAATTCTGTGCTTGTTTCATCATACCACACCAAAATCCCCTTTTGGGACAGATGCCTCCAATAGACAATGGAAACTACCAACTTGAGGTCTACAAATGTCTAGCGGTTCAGTTCCTCTCCAAACTCCCATCTCCATCTCTTTCCAGAGGTGAAAGGCACTTTAGTGACCATTTGACGCAACCCTCTCATTTTACTGAGGAGGAACCGGATGTCCAAGCTGGGCTGGCACTTGCCCAGTGTTACCTAGACAGTGACAAAACCAGAATTTGAACCCAGGATGCCTGAATCCAAATGTAGTGCTTCTGCTGCTCCTCCTAAATGCTAGCATTCCCAAAGCTCAGGCCCTTCTCTTGTAGAGTTGCATCTCATTGGGTTATTATGCAGGTATTTTCATTATGCAGATATGTATTTAGACAGTTTTAAATATGTATATTATTTACTCATTAAACCATAACAGCTCTGGAAATTGGAAATCTGTATTTAGTATCTATCAATCCATAATACGGAGCTGATACATAGGCAGAAGTGGTGGCTGAGGCAACAGAGAGGGAGGGAAGGAGAGAGGGAAAGAGAAGGGGAGGGAAGCCAGAGGCAGCAGGGAGGCAGTGAGGGAGGAGGGAAGATAGCTGTGTCTGAGCTGTGGCTAATCCTGAAAGGTCAGATAGCAGATGTATCTGCTCTTGCCTGAGCCAGAACTGTTCAAGACAAGCATTTTTTTTTAACCCTTACCTTCTATCTTTAGAATTAATATTGGAACCAAGAACAGTTAGGGCTAGACCATGGAGGTTAAATGACTTATCCAGGCTCACACAGCTCGACAGTACCTGAGGCCAACTTTGAACCCAACCCCTCCCGATTCCGGTCCTGGCTCTCTGTCCATTGAGTCACTTAGCTGCCCCTAGAACTAGCATTCTTTATTAAGTATCTCTATACTTAAAGCCCTGGACTCTGCATTGGAGAGACAAACAGATTTGTGACCCAGGTACAGTGGGAAAGGGATTTTGAGTCCAAGGAGCTGGGTTCAAATCCCAGATTTGCCATTTACAATCTGAACAGTATTGAACACATCACATCTCTGAAATGAGGGGGAGTTGGACTGAATGCCTTCTAAGGCTGGAATTCTAGAAGACAATAGGAGTTGGAACTTGTGATCCTTTGTCACGCTCTGCTCCCAAAGGTCTTTCACTCCAATGAGGGAAGGAGCAAATTCAAAAATGACTGATAAAAGCAAACTTGAGATGAGAACAAAGGAGTACAACAAAGGGGCAAAGACAGGCTTGGATGGGGATCTAGAGATGTATAAGATGTGGCCCCTGCCCTCAAACAGCTCACAGTCTGGTAAGGAGATAACACTGTGCAGGAATTCAGTCATTTTCCATTCATTCATTCATTCAACAAATATTTGTTCATTCCTTACACATTCCGTCACTCATACCACCATACTAGCTATTATCATTCCCATATTCATCTCACTCCACAAAAATTCATTTATTCATGCAATTCACAGATATTTGTTTTGTGGCTTCTGTGTGTAATGAGCTATGCTGGGCCCTGGAAGATGGAAAAGATAGGACAAGGTCCTTGCCCTCCAAAGGCTTAGAGTGTGATGGGACTCATGGGACACATACCCAGATGGATGCAGCACAAGTGTCCATTTGGATTGGAGGATTCTGTGAGATCAGATGGGGTCCCATCTCTGGCTCCCATGGGAAAGGATCCTTGCAGGAGAGGGAAGTGTGAAAACAATCCTGGATTGACTGGCAGGTGGCTTCAGACAAGCAGCACATCCTGACCCATTCCATTCTACCTGTCCCAGAGATTCGGGAGCATGTGCATGTGCATGTAGACAGAATGGATCCCTTTTCCTATAGTCTCCCTAGGCTGTGAAACCCAGTGCATTTGTGAGAGACTAACCCTCTTCCAGGAGGCATCAAACAGCATAAGCAACTGCATTCCTACCAAGGGGCCAGGGCACTCCTAACAGCCACAACCACTTGGCTCCAGAATCTAGAAGAGGAGACCATGGCTCCATGTACAACATGTAGATGACACACACATCTGTGCCCCAAAACAAGGCACAAATATATAATGGATTGTGGGCTCAGGAAGGCTCATGTAAACACAGCGACTGCTTTGTATAAGGGATTCCTGTTTCCTGTGGAAACACATACAATGATGAATACTCATAATTCAACTGTGATTTCTCTGTGGGGGAGCTGTCCAGGGTACCAAGGTTAAGTGACTGTCCATGGGCAAATTCATTATACACTCAGATAGTATATGTGAGATTTGAATCCAAGTCTTTCTGATTCAAGAATTAGAGAGATATGAGACTTGTAATGGGAACCTAGGTGAGCAAAGGCAAGGAGATAGAAAAGGCAAGATCAGTTGGGGGACAGATGAGTTGTCCATTTTAGCTGGGATTTGTGTATCAGCAGACCAAGTGACATTGTAGCATTTGGAATCTCTGAAGTTATCTAGTATGAGCCAAAACCTGACACCTGGAGAGAGCTCACAATTCCAGTGACCTTTCCATGGTCTTTCCACTGGGCATCCTAGTGGACAGAAATAGGATGGTGCCAGAGAGTCAGGCAGAGAGCATACTTTTTGTTTAAAAAAAAAAAAACCCTCCACCTTGGAGTCAATACTGTATATTGGCTCCAGGCTCCAGGGCAGGAGAGTGGTAAGAGCTAGGCAATGGAAGTTAAGTGACTTGCCCAGGGTCACACAGTTGGGAAGTGTCTGAGGTCAGATTTGAACCTAGGACTTCCCGTCTCTAGGCCTGGCTCTCAATCCACTGAGCCACCCAGCTGCCCCCAGAGATCATACTTTTATTAAACTGTCATGGCAAAGAGAGCAGTCCAGTCTTTAGGAGCAGGAGACAGGAAAAGAAAGGGGAAGTTCCAATGTATGTGCCATGAGGTCAGGTGGGCAATTCTCCTAAAGGAGAGAATAGCCAGGGATTGAGCCCCTAAAATCTGGGCCCTGGTCTCTATCCTCTCCAGGATTGAACCTCCCCTCCCCAAGATCCAAGTGATGATGAGTTATCATTTTTAATTATTTCAGTATTTTATTTATCTCTTCTCAGTCCCTTAGACTTTATCTTCAGAAAGGAACTAGGTCTTTTCCTCTTCTGTTTTCCCCAAATGTGAGATCCCTTAGGACAGGATCTGGGTTTGTTCTTCCTCTGTCTCTTCCCTCCCCTAAACTATGATCTCTGCCTCTCTCTTTCTCCCAGACAGTGAGCTCCTCTGGGACAAGCCAGGTTTACTCTCTCTCTCTGTCTCCTGGATGTGGCTAAGGAGAGCATACAATCAGGCAAAAGGGAAAAGAAGGAATGCTTGTTTTCATCGTATTTGAAAAATAAGGTGTAGATGGAAATACCTAAGCATAGATACATCAGGGTGAAGGGGCTGCACAGGTTATTTTCCCAGGCCATGGAACTCCTGTGTGACCCTCAAAGTGGGTAGCTTCTGAGAACAAGATCACATATTGCCCTTGCACTGACTGTCTCTATTTGGCAGTGGAACTGAAAAGTGGCTAACTTTTAGAACTTGAATAGTGCCTCTTGAAATGGAAAGTCTCTTATATGCTGGGAGAGAACAATGGTTCTCATTTCTTTCCTTGATTGGCTTTGATGCTGGCCGTGTCAATGCATTGTGCCTAGATGTGATCTTTCTTCTTCCCTTCTGGTAGCTCCATTTCATTCCCTTCTTTATTCCCTTCGCTTTCCTTCTGCCTTTCATCTCTTGTACAAGATGCTCCCTTGAGCTCCCTGGAATTGATTTTTAAGTGATACTTTCTCATATAATTGCAGCTGAAATGCCATGTGGTTATTGTAATGGATTTTGAAGCATGACAAGTCCCATTTGATGACCATCATTGGGACCCAAAGATTATTGGAATGTGATTTAGGGACAGGTCAGGTTCATCCTCATATTATCTGAACTAATCAGTCAACTTGGCTACTAAATACTTGTCCTATGGGAGGCTCTCTGTGAAAGAGATAGAAAAGAGAGAGACAGTCCTTAACTACACCGCCTCAGAGATTACACACCTTATAAATAGAAAGCACACATTGACTACCTAGCCCGAAGACTTGGAAGTGGTAGGTAGCACAATCGCAATCCAATCAACCAACAAGCATTTATTATTAAGCGCCTAGTCTGTGCTAGATGCAGAGGATAAAATATTTTTAGTGTAAGTCCCCACACCTCACAGAGACAAGATAAGTACATATAAGAATAGACAAAAGAAATACAAGATGATTTCAGGAGGAGGCACCAACAATTCCAAGGGTCAGGAAAGGCTCTGTGTAGGAGGTGTTCTTTGAGCTAAATTTTGAAGGAAACTAGGTATTCTAAAAAGGGACAGCTAGGTGGCACAGTAGATAGAGAGCCTAGCTAGAGTCAGGAAGACCCATCTTCCTAAGTTCAAATCCAGCCTCAGATACTTACTAGCTGTATGATCCTGGGCAAGTCACTTAAATACATTTACCTCCGTTTCCTCTTCTGTAAAATTAGCTGGAAAAGGAAATGGCAAACCACTCCAGTGTCTTTGCCAAAGAAACTCCACAAAGAATCAGACACAACTAAAATGCCTAAACAACAAAGGAACTGTAAAAGGTAGAGGTAAGGAAGGGTGTACATCCCTTGCATAGGGGTCAGCCTATGGAGATCAACCACCTAATGTCTTTAGAACCGCTAACACTTTTCACCATACAATTTCTGAGTTCCAAGCTCAACTAGGCAGCAGATTGATACATGTGGAACATTAAAAAAATAAAAGAGGGTTCTGTGCATATTATCCAAGGGCTAGACTAGGTGTTTCTATAGACTAAGTGATAGAAAAATCCAGAGAAGGATTTCCATGAGGACCAGAGTAGTCGGAGAAAGATTTCTGGTGGCAGTAGGAATTGAGCTAAGCCTTGAAAGACAAGTACAATCTGGAGAGGCAAAGGATTGGGAAGTAGCTTGAACAAAGGTTCAAAGACAAGCTTGAGTCATAGGATCATAGATTTAGAGTAACAAGGGAACTTGGGCTCATGTGGTCCAAATCCCTCATTTTACAGATGAGGAACTTGAAGCTTAAAGAGCAAAATTGACTTGCCTAAGGTCAAATAATTAGTAAATGATAATCAATATTCAAACTAAGGTCCTGAGATTCTAAATTTAGCTATCTTCCCATTGTACCACAAGAGAAGAAAGTTCTGTTTCCAGAAAACTGATCCACTTCCCCCAATAACAGCCATTTCCACCATAAGCCCAAAGTGTTGCTTTTCCCTCTAAATAACCACTCAGTGACATTGATTTTTCCCAGAATGTCTCCTTCTGATCTGCACTATTTTCCCATAAAACTAGTGAAAGCAGAACCAGGTCTGCATTCAGGACCCTAAAGCTGTTTCCAATTGCCATCCATACAACAAAAGTGAGTTATTAATTGGCATTTACTTGGATGGCTGCCAGGGCCCCAGCCCAATTCCTTTGCCCAGGCAGTGGGTGAAGCCATTGTGAACAGAGACAGTAAAAAGAGAAGGGAGGATCAGCTCAGTAGCACAGTGGATAGAGTTCTAGACACTTCCTAGCTATGTGACCCTGGGCAAGTCATTTAACTCCAACTTCCTAGCCCTTGCCATTCTTCTGCCTTGGAACTGATACTAAAACAGAAAATAAGAGTTTTTTAAAAAGCAAGGGAAGAAGTATGGGAAGATATGGTGGTGTCCATTAATGAAAGAGAAATGAAATTGTAGACAAGAGATATGGGTTTAAAGCTAGTTTCAAACACTAGCAGTGACTTTTAAAAAGTCATTTTTCTATGAGCCTCAGTTTGCTCATCTATAAAATGGAAGTAACAATACACCTGCTTCATAGGGTTATTGTGCTTTAATAGAAATCATTATATCTTTTCAGATGGAGAAACTGAGGCACATAACAGTGACTTGCCAAAAATTGTCAACTAATAAAGGAAGAGAGCAGAGTCAGGAAAGGGAGGTTCGTCACTATATGCCAGTCTTCTGAAAGATCATCCATGTAGGGCACAGGGGGCAGGGAGATGGCGATTGAGCTTGACAGTATTTCCTAGAAGATTCAGATTCAACCAACTCTTCCCCGTCCCCTTTAGTAAGAAACTACCAGTCCATTTTCACAATAGATCAAAGCATACAGCTCAGATCCATGCTCTTCCCCTCCCCAAGCAAGAATCTGTCTTTGGGAACAAGAGTAGGGTTTTCTTATACTAATTCTACAAAAGAAAGGTTTCTGGCCTGGAAGTATTGAGATAGCTTCTTTATAGGTCTTTGGTACTTTATCATGTCTTTCCCCCCTCTGCCCCCTGCAAAAAAAAATCCACTTTGGGGCATTTACTCCTAAACTCTGAGATGGCTGCTACAACATCCCTTTGTCCACATCCCACCTGCCTTGCCTTGCCTTGCTTTGTCCAAAGAAAGAAGGAGACCTTGGCATCCATGAGTGATACTGAAGGGGACATACCTGTGAACTCCTTTATAAGGCTTGAATCGCCCTGTTTCCAGCAACCTCCCTACTTCAAAAAAATAGCCCACCGACTATAGATGGTTGATAACCCCAAAGCTTGTAGGAACATCATTTGTGTTTGTCAAGAAAGCATTTTCCCTCAAAATACAGGGGTGCATAAAATGTCTTTTACATGGACAAACTCACATATAAATACCACCTTCCTCCCTCTCCTCCACCACATACTCTTACGTTCTATCCTACTACAATGCAGTCTCAGATGGAGGGATGATTATA